>NC_084881.1:325000-1070000 GCF_023558435.1 Drosophila sulfurigaster albostrigata
TTTTTTCCCTTCCCCTTTTTTTAAAAAAATTTTTTTTAAAAAAAATTTTTTTTTCCCCCTTGGTTTTTTTAAAAAAATTTAAAATTTTTTAAATTTAAACCCCGGGGGGTTTTTTTCCCCCTTTTTTTTCCCCAAAAAACCCCCAAAGGGGTTAAAATTTGGGAAAATTTTTTTTAAAAACCCCGGGGGGGGGAAAAAAAAAATTTTTTTTGGGTTTTTAAGGGTTTTAAAAAAGGAATCCCCCCGGGGGGAAAAAAATTTTTTTAAATGGAAAAAAATTTTTTTTTAAGGGGCCCCCGGGGCCCCAACCCCAAAAAAAAAAAGGGGGGAAATTTTTAAAACCGGGGCGGAAAATTTGGGAAGGAAAAGGTTGGGAACCCGGGAAAAACCTTTTGGTTTTTTTCCCCTTGGGTTTTTAAACCAAAAAAA
Source organism: Drosophila sulfurigaster albostrigata (assembly GCF_023558435.1). Classification (NCBI taxonomy): domain Eukaryota; kingdom Metazoa; phylum Arthropoda; class Insecta; order Diptera; family Drosophilidae; genus Drosophila; species Drosophila sulfurigaster. Next base: position 325,430 of record NC_084881.1, read on the forward strand.
GGGGTTTTTCCCCTTAAAAAAATTTTCCCCCCCCTTTTTTTTTTTTTCCATTTCCCATTTTTAAACCAAAATTTTTTAAAAAAAATTTTAAAAAAAGGAAAAAAAAATTTTTTTTTTTTTTTAAAACCCCCCCCAAAACCCAAAAAAATTTTAAAAAAATTTTTTCCCTTTCCAAAAAAGGAAAAAGGGGGGTTTAAAAAAAACCCCCAAAAATTTTTGGGTTTTTTCCCAAAAATTTTAAAAAGGGGAAAAAGGGGGCCCCCAAAACCCCGAAAAAATTTGGGGCCCCATTTGAAAAAGGGGGTTCCCAAAAAAAACGGTTTGCCCCCCCTTTTGGGGGAAAAAGGGAAAAAAAAATTTTTAAATAAAAAAAAAAAGGGGGAAATTTTTTTAAATTTTTTTTTAAAAATTTTTTTTGATTTTAAAAAAAAAAAAAAATTTTTTTTTTTCCCCTTTTAAAAAAAACCCCGGGTTTGGGGGGCCCCGGGGGAAAAACCCGGGGGTTTTTTTAAAATGGGGTTTTTGTTTTTAAAAAAAAGGGGGGGGCCGTGGGGGGGCCCCGGGGGAATTTTTCCCCCTTGGGGGAAAAAATTTTAAGGGAAAATTGGGGTTTTAACCCCCAACCCCCGGGGGGGGGCCCCCAAAATTGGGGTTTTTTTGGGGGAAGGGGGGAAAAATCGGCCCTTTTTTTAAAATTTTTTAAAAAAGGGTTTTTTTTGGGGAAAAAGGAAATTTTTATTCCCCCCAAAAAAAAAGGGCCCTTTAAAAATTTTTAAACCCCTTGGGGGTTTTGGGGGGGCCCGGGGGGTTTTTTTTTTTTTGGGGGGGGGGGGGAAATTTTTTGGGGGCCCCCCGGTTTTTAAAATTTAAAAAAATTTCCCCCCCCAAAAATTTTCCCCTTTTAAACCCAAATTTTCCAATTTTGGGCCCCGGGAAAAATTTTTTTGGGGGGGGCCGGTTTTTTTTTGGGGGGGAAAATTTCAAAGGGGGGGCCCCTTTCCGGGGCCTTGAATTTTTTTTCCCCCAATTTTAACCGGGGTTTTGGAAAAACCCAAAACCCCCCCCCTTTTTTTTTCCCCCCCCGGGGGGAAAGGGGGGGGTTAATTGGGCCCCCCTTTTTAAAATTTTTTTTAAAAAATTAAAAAAAAGGGGGGGGCCCCAATTTAAAATTTTCCCCCGGTTTGGTTTTTTTCCCCCCCAAAAAAATTAAACCCCAAAAAAAAAAAAAACCCCCGGGGGCCCCACCCGCCCCGGGAACCGGGCCCCCCAACCCCCCCCCCCGGGGGGGGGCCCCAAGGGGGGCCCCCGGGGGGGCCCGGGCCAGGGGGGGCCCCCAAAATTTCCCAAATTTTTTTAATTCGGGTTTTGGGGGGGGTTTGGGGTTTAAAATGGGGGCCCCTTTTTAAATGGTTTTAAAAAGGGGTTTTTTTTTTTAAAAATTTAAAATTTTTGGGGTTTTTTTTTTTTGGGGGGTTTTTAATTTTTTTTTTGGGGGAAAAATTTTAAAATTCCAAAAGGGGAAAACCCCCCCAAAAGAAACCCCGGAAAAAAAAAAATTTTAAAATTTTTGGGGGAAATTTTGGGGGAAGGGAAAAAAAAAGGGGGTTTTTAAACTTAAAAGGGAAAAGGGGGGGGAAAAAAATCCCGGGAAATTTAAAAAGGGGTTAAAGTTTTGGGGTTTTCCCCCCCCCATTTAAAAACCCCCCCCCCAAAAAAAAAAAAAACCCAAAACCCGGGGGGGAAAACCCTTTTTTTTTTAAAAAAATGTTTAAAAAATTTTTTCCGGGGGGAAAAAAAGGGGCCCCCGAAGGGGGGGGGCCAAAAACCCCCGGCTAAAGGAAATTTGGCAAAAAAAATTTTTTTTTTTTGGGCCCAAAAAGGGGGCCCCAAAAAAAAAATTTAAAATTTAAAATTTTTTAAAACCTTTTTAAAAATTTAAAAATTAAATTTTAAAGGGAAAAATTTTTTAAATTTTTTTGGAAAAATTTAACCCCCAAAAAACCCCCCAAAAAACCCCCGGGGAAAAAACCCCCCCAAAAAAACCCCCCCCCGGGGGGGAAAAAAAAATTTTTTTTCAAATGGAATCATTCCCATAGAACGGCTCTTTGTTTAAAAAAAATTACCATCGCTTTTGGCATTTGGTTTTTTTTTCAGATTTTAACCGAACCGGATGCAGCTGTTTACGGTGGTCCAGCAGATTTGTTGTGTTTCCGTTACTGACCGCAGTAGTTGCAATTCCATGAACATTATTTGTAGTTTTCTTAAAATGACCCTACGCTTCACTTTCACTGGAGGCGATTCCAATCCGTCCTCGGAAGTTTTTAACCCTAATAAAAACTTAAATTAATATACTTTCGTTACTTTTTTGTTTTTCAATAATTTTTTATAGTAAAAAAAAGTTACGAGAATAAACGAAAGAAAACATAAAACTGAAATCCTGCGTTTAAATAAATTCAATACCTCTTTTAGTTTATCCACTATACAGATTGAAAGTTGTCAGTTGTGATCCACTGTATGTACGAGGGCTTTTAAAATCATTATTTCTTACTTTTCAGGTAATCCTCCATATTCTTGTCGACCTCCACGCCATTCACCAACACCACACACTGCGAAACTAAAATTTAAGCATTGATTAAATTATTTATAACTAAAAATCATAAAATAAGACTATTGCTTAAAATTTATTATTTTTTCGTCGTCAAGTGCAAGGTTGTATTTATAAACATCGATAGTGACCTACCCAAACATCGATGGTACTGATGGTTGTCAAACATCGATGTTTCTCTACATTTACGCCGAATATGCTGTTGCACAAACCGATCAAGTGATCATGTTGTGAGACGAATGTGACCAATACAAGCTCATTTTTTTGTGTTTCATTTTTGTTTTTTGGCAGAAAGTTAAACTGTTTGCTTCGGCAAACGGGAGCGTGTTGTATTCGTATTTCCTTATTGCCTGAAGTAACCAACCGCTACTTGGGAAAAATATATATTGCTTTTTCTCACGTTCAAAATTGTACTCATCTGAGAACAGCGCTTTATTTAAGAAATATTTATTCTACTACATATATGTACATCATAACTAAAATTGCAAATTCCAAATTGCCCAAAACATTTATAATTCTCGATTGGTTGGAGCTTTAAATTTTTTGTTTTATTTATATATATATATATATCCGATTCTATATTCTTTAGTTTTTTCAAAACGCCATAAAAACAGTTTAAACAAATTTAATAATTTTGCGTGCGAAAATACTTTGCGAGGCTGCAAAGTAAATCTGAGTACATGTTTGCCACTATTGAGTCAATAGTGTACTAATAGTACTAATTGTGATTCCTGAAATTTGGTTGCGATCAGATAAAAATTGTCGAAGTTATTAAAGAAATACTTTTGCATGGGTAAAAACGCATACTTACAGGGGGTCTTTGTTGCTTTGGCTGACAATCAGGTATGTTTTGCACTCTTTAGTATATACTGAGTGTAGTACTGTATCAATATACAATATATGTATATGTAATTTAGTATATTTCTAGTATTTAGCGTCAATTGAGAAAAATACCGCAATATTTAGCTTTTATTCAAAATGGGTAGCGGGTATCTCACAGTCGAGCACACTCGTCTGCAACTTTCTTACTTGTTTTTCTAAAAATTTGTTTTAAAATAGTTTAATAACATATTTTATAAATGTGCATTAAATATATTTAATTAATATATTTTTAGCAAAATCGCATTTTAAATTGATTTGGATCCCTGCAAAATGAAATCAAAAAATTAATTAGGGCCCAATATTAAGTTTTATGACTCCATACCTTGATGCCCAGTTAATAATTTGTTTTTCCCAAAAATGTTCCTCCAACTCCAGGGAATCCAGCCGAAAATGTATAATTCATTATCCACGCTTTCTCCTACCTGATTATCATTATGGTCTACACATGCCCCTGTTGTTGGACCGCTCAATATCAGGAGATTCCAAAAGAGCTATAACATCTGTTGGTAGATTTTTTATAGTTTAATCTTTGGCGTTGCTTTCAATTTATGGTTGAAAGCAGTGGGTCAGAGGAATCCCAATGCTTTATTAAACACGTCTGATACATATATGTATGTAGTATTCAGGCGGCTGTTTTTCATTGAGAAGGCTTATCGCTTTTGTACAATTTATTGCGCGCTTCTGACGCATTTTCAAGTACGGAGGTTTCCAAAATTTGGAGCCAATATACAAGTACTTTATGCAAAGTTGGAGATATTGGAAACCACGTATAGGTACATATGGTAAAGTACCTACATTATGTTTTGATGGGGATACCTTATACTCACATTATGCAGAAATTAAAATTATTTTAAAAACGGTATTCCTCAACAGTGTCACTGAATTTTCAGTTTCATTGACTAGTGAAAATTTGCATTTTCACAACCTTGGTTTTGCCTCAATAAATATTAAACGTTTACGACCAGGCTTTTCGTGTGGAGCATCATCTTAAGAAATACAATTTTCAACGAGGATGCCAGCCATTGCGATTAAGCCTATCTTTTATTGCGATTTGCTGCACATCACTTAAATCATTTTCACCGATATTTTGCAAAACAAACTGCTTACAGCAGCTTGTTGGCAATGTTTAATGACAACATGTAAATACAACTGTAACATTGAATATTGCCGTAAATTGGGCAAAAACGGGCAAAAATGTTAGCTACTATTTTAAATTTAAAATTGCCTCGACTGACCTAAACTTACAAGTTACAAGTTCCTCTTATTGATACTTGTACGCTAATAAATAATGCTCGTTAAATACAAAAAAATTTGTTTAATTCATTTGTTAATATTAATAAATAAGAAATAAAAATGCATTCATTTAAAAATATTCCTAACAGTCATCTTCTACATTAATTTCTATTGAAAACGGATTTTCAGAGTCAGAATCGAAATCACTATCACTATTGCTAGCATCACAATCGGGAACATAGTTATTATTGTTCATGTTACAAGAATATAGCAAGTTTGGTGATTCCAAAAGTTTAATTACGTCTGCTGGTAGGGGTAGTTTATTTTGCTGACCCAATCTTTTGTTAGATAGATGCTCGACCCAAGAGGATCTGAGGAATCCATTGCAAGGCGATCGGTGCGAAGCAACAATTGACAAACCGTGGTTCTAAAGCATAAAACATAAATTAAAACTTTTTCTTGTCTGGGTAATTTACACATAAATAAGTTAAAAATGGATGCTACTAGTATTAATGCCTTTAATTTAACTTTGAACTGCTTGAAAAATGCACAAGACTTTGATGGCACCGATGCTAACCAATTGCCAGACTTTATTTCGCAAATTGAAGCAATTATGCCAATGCTCGCCGGTTACGACGATGCAACGGGAAAAATCTTATTCGGCTTTGTACGAAATAAATGTGTAGGAATATCAAGACCAGTTATTCACAGGTACGGTAAAATCGAAAATTGGGATAAACTCAAAGAAATTTTGCTGAAAAACTTCGGAGAAAAGAAAACAGCGATAACTTAATGGACATGCTTAAAATGTGTAGGGTAGACGGTACAATAGAACAATATTATGATAAAATTAACGATGTTGCAAATCGCTTGCATAATCGTATACTTACACACAACGATGAGACATACAGCACAGGCGAAGTAAACAGAATTGCCTTGCGAGTATTTAGAGATAACTTGCCAGAGCCGACTAAGACTATGATTTTCGCTAGAAACCCCGAAACATTAGATGAGGCCTATTATACGTTTTATGGACCTTTCCGGAAAGCTAATAAAAATAGTAAGCCAAACTATAGGTCAAATTTCAGCGATGATAATCAAAATTCTAATGAGCAATTAGTACCTCAGACGGAAGATTCTAATAAAGGCCAGCAAACCCACTTCAAACCTGGCAATAATAAACTCAGTACCAACTCAAGGTTCTCGTACACGAAAACGAGCTTTTATTAAGCTGTTTAGCGGAAACGGTTTGACTATCGGACTTTGTCGAATTCTCTGCTGACAAGTGCTGATATCGACGATTAAGCACAGTTTCACACTCACTCCATAATGGAATTTTCGTGTAATCTAGCTGCTCATCCCACTTCTTCTTTGTCATTGCATCAACTTTGTGCATGACCAGGTGAATAAGGATTGCATTTGCAATCTTCTTATCATCACCTATCGACAACAAAGATCCGTATATCGCAGAGACAGTGTCAATCAAGTTTCGCAACGCTGAAGCGGAGGGCTGCGAAATCTTTGGCAAATTGAAAAGAGCAGTGATATTTTCATTAAGTATCAGACAATCATTGTCATATACTCTTTTCAAACTCGCCATTGCTTTCTCATAGTTGTCCTCGGTGACTTGAAACGCTCTCACCATTCCAAGAGCCTCACCAGAGAGACAAGAAATGAGATGATTAAATTTCTCAATGCGCGGAATTGAATGGTCATTGTCAACAAGAGTCTCAAACAAACTTATGAAATTTTTAAATTCGGAATACTTTCCGCTGAATTTTGGCAACGACAGTTTAGGCAGACGGGTGCGAGGAGCGGAAATCGGCTGAATCGATATATTGGCGGATGAAGTATCGGTCAACGATTTCACCATCGCCTTCAGCCTTGCCTTTGCAAATCTCTTCTAACTCGCACCGGTATTCGTCATATTCGTCAAATGTCTCAATTCTGCTTTGATATTTGAGAGCATTTTCAATATGCGACGACAACATCTCAAGCCTGCACTCTAACTCTGTCAAATCTCGACCGATAGTGTCATCGAGAATTTGATCATTAATTCTGCTAATGCTCTTCACGCAAATAGCAAGTTTCTTTTTAGAGCCTTCAAGAGTTTCTTTCGGATTCATTTTTTATTTAAATTATTAAAAAAGACGAAAATAATAAAAATAAAATACAAAATAAATCTTGTTGCTCCCACCAACAACAACAACAAAAAGAAAATTTAAAAAAAACGTTTATTATTTTTTTTTTTTTTTATTATTTTTTTTATTATTTTTTTTTTATTATTATTATTATTATTATTATTAAATTGTCCTAGCAACCACTAAGCTATCTCGGACAATAATAGGGGAGTACACAATTCGAGGGAGCAAACGAGATATCGCACTGATATGCTCAACCAACGAATGTAGGGGAGCGAGTTCTGAACGCTGCAAAGCGCGCGACAACGAAAAGTGCAAGCAACAACACAGACTACAGAGCGCAATGCACTGTGCAGATGCTGGCTTGCTAACGTATGTATGTGTGTATGTGCGCCAGAGAACGGCACGGGTATACACACTCAACGGGTGCACCCGTTACTCATGTGCCTTTTCGGTAGCCTTACACTCGCGAGTGCGAGTGGCCAAAAATACACACACTCGCGAGCCTTATACTCATGAGCAATAAGTGTATCGCGAGCCTTACACTCGCGAGTGCGAGTGCCGAGGCATACTCGGCAATTTGCGATCGGTGATTCTATGCACTCGGGTAAAGCCGGTGCCGGTGGTTATGGGTAAGCGATACGCTTTGTAAAAAATTATGAGTGGACCGGCACGATTGTATGTATGTACATACATATGTACGTTTGTGTGTATGTATATTAAGATGCAAGAAATGCCGTCGGCTTTTTGTATTGTTCTTGTTATTGCTGGTGCGCTGTTCTTGCACTCATTTTATTTCTTGAAAATGTACCAACCTGACCTGACCCGACAAAATGTAACGCCCATTCATACATAATTAATATTATAATTCAATAGGAAATGTGGAAAATCCGGGGTTTGTAAAGTGAAATTTTACCTGTTTTATGAGTTTTTGGGTTTTTTATATTCATCAATAACCGGAAAATCAGAAATTTTATTACCTGTTTATAACACTATTGTAAATGCCTATATAATTACAAAAGGGTATTTTGCAAATTTGTGCAATTTCCATAAATTTCAGGATATTTTATTTGACCATTTGTCAAAGTAAAAAAAAACACCCAAAAATCATTCAAAGAAGTCAAAAGTCATAAAATCTACCCGCGAGCCGCAACACACAAGCATCAATAGGGGTGGGGGAAAAACACCCGAGTATTTGCTCAGACACTCGCGAGTGTCTGAGCAAAACACTCGCGAGTGTCAGAGCATTTCGTCAAGAGTGTCTAAAATGATCGGTTGCACGAAGAACAACCACCCGCGAGACACAAGTGTGTACAAGCCGAGTGCCTAAAATGATCGGGTGCCGAATAGGCAAGTGCAAGAAAGGCTCGAGTATGACAATGACTCATACTCGCAGCACTCGCATGATTTTGAATAAGTGTGTATCTCTCACTCGTTTTGCGAGTGCACGAGTAGCACTCGCACTCTTAAAAGTACGGGTGTGAGTCGAGTGTCGAAATTTGCCACCCGTGACGATGTCTGATGTGCGCTGTTTCTAAGCGCCCAAAACGAAAACGAAAATACAAGCAACAACAACACGGAGCCGAAATGCACCGGTGCAGTGTTGGCTTGCGGGTATATATGTATGTATATATATATGTACGTATGTGCGCTTAGCAACAGCACACAACTTACAGCAGCTACGAATCTGCTGACACAGGGGGCGACGAAAGCGAAAATTGCAACGAACTAAGAGAAGTTCGATGCAATGGAAATAAGAATTTCCCCCTAGTCACTTTCACTTAGAAAACAAAAACAATGTTCTGCCTAAGCGGTTCACTTTTTAATTTAAAAATATAAAATTTAAAATCAAATGCTCTACTATTACGTATGTGCCAAGAATTGAAAGCGTCACTAGAATTTTGCAACTTGGCAACCAATTCAGTTGTTCGCTTCCAATTTTTCGCACAGTACCTGGAATTGGCGATCTTTAATGATCCCAGCCACTTTCCTCTGTGTGTTCTGCTTGGTGCAGGGTATCCTCCAGCGATGATGCCGAAAAATCCACCGATGACAAACACAAGGAGATCACAGCACTGGCACAAGTCAATTGATTGTTTATATTTATTATATTTGCGACCGGCGCGAATTTTTTTTGTTTTGTTTTCTATTTTTCAATCACTCGCGTTCAACAACAATTAGAGTCCACCCGGGGGCGCCATGAAAAATCACAAGAGTTTTTGCAATTATTAATATTTCCGCTTTATTCGCGAACACAAAGAATATACCTAATTGTTGTTGGTACAACGAAAACGAAACGAAAAGAGTGATGACGCGCTGATAAGTGTTTGATCTTAACTGTCTTTATCATTTTATGCTAAGTTACATTAAGCCTAACTTAACTAGAGCGGCGAAGCGAGGCGAATTCGCTCAGAGAGCAACAAACGAAAGCTTTATTGCGCTCTCGCTTCGCCCTAATTCTAACAACTTCATGATACTTCATTTGCTCTTAATTATTCTAACTCAAATGCGCCAACAATGTCCAAGGATGCATAGTTAATCCAACATAATTTACAGTCTAAAATTGAAATTGCGCGGTAGCAAATCATATTCATTAAGGATAACTACATCACGCAAATAGGTTTTGCTAGACAACATAGATTCAGTAAAACCTTCATCTGCAACACATATCTTTAGCGATCATGTTCAGGACTTTGGAAGTCTGTTTTTTCAAATGGAATCATTCCCATAGAACGGCTCTTTGTTTAAAAAAAAATTACCATCGCTTTTGGCATTTGGTTTTTTTTTCAGATTTTAACCGAACCGGATGCAGCTGTTTACGGTGGTCCAGCAGATTTGTTGTGTTTCCATCCGTTACTGACCGCAGTAGTTGCAATTCCATGAACATTATTTGTAGTTTTCTTAAAATGACCCTACGCTTCACTTTCACTGGAGGCGATTCCAATCCGTCCTCGGAAGTTTTTAACCCTAATAAAAACTTAAATTAATATACTTTCGTTACTTTTTTGTTTTTCAATAATTTTTTATAGTAAAAAAAAAAGTTACGAGAATAAACGAAAGAAAACATAAAACTGAAATCCTGCGTTTAAATAAATTCAATACCTCTTTTAGTTTATCCACTATACAGATTGAAAGTTGTCAGTTGTGATCCACTGTATGTACGAGGGCTTTTAAAATCATTATTTCTTACTTTTCAGGTAATCCTCCATATTCTTGTCGACCTCCACGCCATTCACCAACACCACACACTGCGAAACTAAAATTTAAGCATTGATTAAATTATTTATAACTAAAAATCATAAAATAAGACTATTGCTTAAAATTTATTATTTTTTCGTCGTCAAGTGCAAGGTTGTATTTATAAACATCGATAGTGACCTACCCAAACATCGATGGTACTGATGGTTGTCAAACATCGATGTTTCTCTACATTTACGCCGAATATGCTGTTGCACAAACCGATCAAGTGATCATGTTGTGAGACGAATGTGACCAATACAAGCTCATTTTTTTGTGTTTCATTTTTGTTTTTTGGCAGAAAGTTAAACTGTTTGCTTCGGCAAACGGGAGCGTGTTGTATTCGTATTTCCTTATTGCCTGAAGTAACCAACCGCTACTTGGGAAAAATATATATTGCTTTTTCTCACGTTCAAAATTGTACTCATCTGAGAACAGCGCTTTATTTAAGAAATATTTATTCTACTACATATATGTACATCATAACTAAAATTGCAAATTCCAAATTGCCCAAAACATTTATAATTCTCGATTGGTTGGAGCTTTAAATTTTTTGTTTTATTTATATATATATATATATATCCGATTCTATATTCTTTAGTTTTTTCAAAACGCCATAAAAACAGTTTAAACAAATTTAATAATTTTGCGTGCGAAAATACTTTGCGAGGCTGCAAAGTAAATCTGAGTACATGTTTGCCACTATTGAGTCAATAGTGTACTAATAGTACTAATTGTGATTCCTGAAATTTGGTTGCGATCAGATAAAAATTGTCGAAGTTATTAAAGAAATACTTTTGCATGGGTAAAAACGCATACTTACAGGGGGTCTTTGTTGCTTTGGCTGACAATCAGGTATGTTTTGCACTCTTTAGTATATACTGAGTGAGGTACTGTATCAATATACAATATATGTATATGTAATTTAGTATATTTCTAGTATTTAGCGTCAATTGAGAAAAATACCGCAATATTTAGCTTTTATTCAAAATGGGTAGCGGGTATCTCACAGTCGAGCACACTCGTCTGCAACTTTCTTACTTGTTTTTCTAAAAATTTGTTTTAAAATAGTTTAATAACATATTTTATAAATGTGCATTAAATATATTTAATTAATATATTTTTAGCAAAATCGCATTTTAAATTGATTTGGATCCCCTGCAAAATGAAATCAAAAATTAATTAGGGCCCAATATTAAGTTTTATGACTCCATACCTTGATGCCCAGTTAATAATTTGTTTTTCCCAAAAATGTTCCTCCAACTCCAGGGAATCCAGCCGAAAATGTATAATTCATTATCCACGCTTTCTCCTACCTGATTATCATTATGGTCTACACATGCCCCTGTTGTTGGACCGCTCAATATCAGGAGATTCCAAAAGAGCTATAACATCTGTTGGTAGATTTTTTATAGTTTAATCTTTGGCGTTGCTTTCAATTTATGGTTGAAAGCAGTGGGTCAGAGGAATCCAATGCTTTATTAAACACGTCTGATACATATATGTATGTAGTATTCAGGCGGCTGTTTTTCATTGAGAAGGCTTATCGCTTTTGTACAATTTATTGCGCGCTTCTGACGCATTTTCAAGTACGGAGGTTTCCAAAATTTGGAGCCAATATACAAGTACTTTATGCAAAGTTGGAGATATTGGAAACCACGTATAGGCACATATGGTAAAGTACCTACATTATGTTTTGATGGGGATACCTTATACTCACATTATGCAGAAATTAAAATTATTTTAAAAACGGTATTCCTCAACAGTGTCACTGAATTTTCAGTTTCATTGACTAGTGAAAATTTGCATTTTCACAACCTTGGTTTTGCCTCAATAAATATTAAACGTTTACGACCAGGCTTTTCGTGTGGAGCATCATCTTAAGAAATACAATTTTCAACGAGGATGCCAGCCATTGCGATTAAGCCTATCTTTTATTGCGATTTGCTGCACATCACTTAAATCATTTTCACCGATATTTTGCAAAACAAACTGCTTACAGCAGCTTGTTGGCAATGTTTAATGACAACATGTAAATACAACTGTAACATTGAATATTGCCGTAAATTGGGCAAAAACGGGCAAAAATGTTAGCTACTATTTTAAATTTAAAATTGCCTCGACTGACCTAAACTTACAAGTTACAAGTTCCTCTTATTGATACTTGTACGCTAATAAATAATGCTCGTTAAATACAAAAAAATTTGTTTAATTCATTTGTTAATATTAATAAATAAGAAATAAAAATGCATTCATTTAAAAATATTCCTAACAGTCATCTTCTACATTAATTTCTATTGAAAACGGATTTTCAGAGTCAGAATCGAAATCACTATCACTATTGCTAGCATCACAATCGGGAACATAGTTATTATTGTTCATGTTACAAGAATATAGCAAGTTTGGTGATTCCAAAAGTTTAATTACGTCTGCTGGTAGGGGTAGTTTATTTTGCTGACCCAATCTTTTTGTTAGATAGATGCTCGACCCAAGAGGATCTGAGGAATCCATTGCAAGGCGATCGGTGCGAAGCAACAATTGACAAACCGTGGTTCTAAAGCATAAAACATAAATTAAAACTTTTTCTTGTCTGGGTAATTTACACATAAATAAGTTAAAAATGGATGCTACTAGTATTAATGCCTTTAATTTAACTTTGAACTGCTTGAAAAATGCACAAGACTTTGATGGCACCGATGCTAACCAATTGCCAGACTTTATTTCGCAAATTGAAGCAATTATGCCAATGCTCGCCGGTTACGACGATGCAACGGGAAAAATCTTATTCGGCTTTGTACGAAATAAATGTGTAGGAATATCAAGACCAGTTATTCACAGGTACGGTAAAATCGAAAATTGGGATAAACTCAAAGAAATTTTGCTGAAAAACTTCGGAGAAAAAGAAAACAGCGATAACTTAATGGACATGCTTAAAATGTGTAGGGTAGACGGTACAATAGAACAATATTATGATAAAATTAACGATGTTGCAAATCGCTTGCATAATCGTATACTTACACACAACGATGAGACATACAGCACAGGCGAAGTAAACAGAATTGCCTTGCGAGTATTTAGAGATAACTTGCCAGAGCCGACTAAGACTATGATTTTCGCTAGAAACCCCGAAACATTAGATGAGGCCTATAAAATCATCGAGGGTGCTAGACATCAGAATTATACGTTTTATGGACCTTTCCGGAAAGCTAATAAAAATAGTAAGCCAAACTATAGGTCAAATTTCAGCGATGATAATCAAAATTCTAATGAGCAATTAGTACCTCAGACGGAAGATTCTAATAAAGGCCAGCAAACCCACTTCAAACCTGGCAATAATAAACTCAGTACCAACTCAAGGTTCCAAGATAGCCAAAAACAGGCAAAAGCCACATCAGCTAGCGCATGCTCAAAAATGTCAACAAATAGCCAAAACAGCCAGTCCTCTGGGCAAAATAAACTGTCTTCGGAACCAATGGAAATTAATCAATCGAGTGGAAATTTTCAATCGGTAGGGTCAGAAGATTACTCTATAAAGAAATTAAAACTCACGTTAGGACACTACTTTTCGTTATAGATACTGGAGCAGAGTTCAGCATCATTAATGAAAACGTTTGTAACCCAAAATGGAAAACCAATGTTGACATAAAAATACGAGCTCTAGGAAACGAAATTAAAATAAAAAAATTATGTATACTCCCATCATTTAAGGAATTTAATATAAAAAATTATTGGTGTTAATTCCTCGAATATAATTTCCATCAAAATTTTGACGGGCTAATAGGAGGGAACCTTCTAAACGATTTAAATGACGTCATAGATTATCCTAACAGGAAGTTAATAATTAATAACGTCACTCTGAAACTTTTTATACATGACGACATTAATATAACACACAAACTTATAACTCTTAGGTTAGGTTAAGTGGGACCGGCTGCCCCTGTACGGGGCAAAGCATAGACCAGTAGCTGTACCGGTAGCTTATCTACGTCTCAGAAATCGCGCAGTATGGATGCATTTTTGGCAAAAGCCAGCAGCATCCTAGGAGGTAGCCGTGAAACGTCCCGAAGATCGTTGTGGCACGGCGAATTAAGGTATTTCAACCGGAGTCGGGATAACGCTGAGCATCTACAGAGAAGATGCTCGAGTGTTTCCTTAACCCCGGGCTCGTTGCATTTCCTACACTGATCACTGGCGAGAGAGTCTGCGATCTCGTTGCCATCGATGCCCTGGTGGCTTGGGATCCAATAGATACGACTGCAGATGCGTTCAGCGACTCTATTGCTCTTCTGCTGTCCAGGACAACTTTGGACTTGACCACATCAGAGTATATTGATCTTATTGCATCCTGGCTGTCAACAAAGATGTTAATAGAGTTATGATTACGCTGTAAACCCCGAGCCAATTCGGCAGCCTTGTCAATGGCAAAAACTTCCGCCTGGAAGATGCTGCAGTGGTCTGGGAGTTTATAGGAGTGTTTGGAGACCGGGTCTGGGCAGTATACGGCCGCTCCGACACCATCATCCATCTTCGACCCGTCGGTGAAGAGGTTGAGGGCTTCGGGAATGCATAACCCTTCCCGCCAGCAGTCCGGCTCCAAGAATATTGTTTTAATATGGTCACTACTGGTAAAGGGGATAGTATAGTCCAAGTCTCTACTAGTCTCCCTACCAACGGCGCTGTGACCATAGCCTAGCAGACACAGATTGCCTGTTGCGGCAATCTTTAGGGACGATTTTGCGGCTATGGATTGCGCGTATAGGTTCAACGGTTCGACGCCAGCTATTACCTCAATGGCTTTAGTTGGCGTCGACCTGATAGCGCCTGTGATGCACAGTAGCGCTTGACGCTGTGTCCTTTCCATAATGGATTCCATGACAGTTTGCTGTCCAGAACCACACCTAGGTATTTTACTGCTAGGCTTGGCTTTAGCATAGTGCAGCCTATTTTTAGGGTGGGACCACGCAGGTACCTTATACCTCTTCGCAGGTACCTTATACCTCTTCTTGAAGAGGATAAGGTCCGTTTTGTCCGCGTTAATGCTGAGCCACGCTGATTCGGCCCATGCTTTAACTTCCCGTAAAGTAAGTTCCATTACGGAACTAAGGGTGGTTGGGCATTTCCCAGTTATCAAAATGCTTATGTCGTCGGCATAGGCAATTAACTTGAGGGCCCGTCTAGTGAATTTCTGAAGTAGTCTATTTACGACCAAATTGCAAAGGAGAGGCGAGAGAACCCCACCCTGGGGAGTGCCACCTCGCACTACCTTTGTAATGGCCGCATCGCCCCACGTAGCCACCACCCGCCTGTCGCAAAGAAGTCGGTTGACCCACCTGTGGATCGCTGGTGCCGTGTTAACTGAGGTAAGGCTCTTCATAATAGCGTCAGTAGTGACGTTATTGAAGGCGCCTGAAATATCAAGAAATGCACTCAAGGCATATTCTTTGTAATGGTCTGCTTTTTCGATGGAGGCTACTAAAGCATGGAGAGCTGTCTCAATGGACTTGCCCTTTGTATACGCATGCTGATTTGGGGACAACAGATGCATTGAGTTGCTTCTGATGTGCAAATCAAGTAGCTTTTCCAATGTTTTTAGCAGAAAAAGAGGTTAGGCTGATAGGCCGGAAGTCATTTGGGACCACATGACTGCATTTGCCCGCCTTGGGCAGGAAAATGACTTTCGAGGTCCTCCAAAGAGTGGGGATATGACCCCATGCGAGGCACGCCGAATAGATACCCGATAGCCACGGAACAATCGTGAGCTTACTGGCTTGCAGCATTGCTAGCGAAAGTCCATCGAGACCGGGCGACCTGACCTTCGCAAAGGAGTCGATAGCCCAAATTATTTTATTAACTGTAATTAGACCGGCAGGCGGTCTCATAACTGGGAGACTAGGAAGGAGCTGCCAGTCACTGTTCTCCATAGCAATACATCCCGGGAAATGAGTTGAGAGCAGTGCTTCAAGAGTTTCAGCACTGCTCTCCGTCCACACTCCATCGCCCGACTTGAGCAGACTAGGACTGGAAGCCTGCTTGGACAGCAGCTTCCTCAGTCTGGAGGTGTCTTTGATGTTGTCCCCAGGTCCGAGCAAAAGGTTCTCCATGAAGACCTTTTGGATGATCGGATCATCCTCTTGTAAGACTTTAGGAGAGTCCTGTAAATGTCCCAGACATATTCATTGTCCGCCTTCTTAGCAAGTTGAAACATGCTAGTGAGCTCCCCACGAAGCGAAGAGAGATCTGGGTTCCACCAGGGTGGCTTCGATCTTCTCGTCGGTCTAGAGAGCCTACATGATTGGCGAAATGCGGAAAGTAGTCCTGCTGAGAGGACATTGACATTTGTTTCTAGGTCCTGTACCGAGTTGATGTTACCCGGCGGACCAAGCGACTTGGAAACAAGGCTCGAGAATTTCACTCAGTTAGTATTGCGGGGATTTCTGAACAGCTGAGCCGCAGGTACCCTGTTAAATGGAATGTACTTATGATCCGAGAAGGAGGGTCTATCCAGGACCCTCCACTCTTCTACATTGGTACACTCAGTCGCAATTGTTAAGTCCAGCACATTACAAGAGGTGGGACCTACATAGGTAGATACCAGAGAACGGCACGGGTATACACACTCAACGGGTGCACCCGTTACTCATGTGCCTTTTCGGTAGCCTTACACTCGCGAGTGCGAGTGGCCAAAAATACACACACTCGCGAGCCTTATACTCATGAGCAATAAATGTATCGCGAGCCCTACACTCGCGAGTGCGAGTGCCGAGGCATACTCGCCACTCGCGAGCCTTACACTCGCGAGTGCGAGTGCCGAGCCATACTCGCCACTCGCGAGCCTTACACTCGCGTGTGCGAGTGCCGAGGCATACTCGGCAATTTGCGATCGGTGATTCTATGCACTCGGGTAAAGCTGGTGCCGGTGGTTATGGGTAAAAAATTATGAGTGGACCGGCACGATTGTATGTATGCACATACATATGTACGTTTGTGTGTATGTATATTGAGATGCAAGAAATGCCGTCGGCTTTTTGTATTGTTCTTGTTATGCATATATTTTTATGATTTTATTGTTTTTTTAGGTAAAGAATTTCAAAAAATTCCAAAAGGTTTAACAACTAAATTTACCAACCTGACCTGACCCGACAAAATGTAACGCCCATTCATACCTAATTAATATTATAATTCAATAGGAAATGTGGAAAATCCGGGGTTTGTAAAGTGAAATTTTACCTGTTTTATGAGTTTTTGGATTTTTTATATTCATTAATAACCGGTATTGTAAATGCCTATATAATTACAAAAGGGTATTTTGCAAATTTGTGCAATTTCCATAAATTTCAGGAAAAACCACCTGATATTTTATTTGACCATTTGTCAAAGTAAAAAAACACCCAAAAATCATTCAAAGAAGTCAAAAGTCATAAAATCTAGCCGCGAGCCGCGACACACAAGCATCAATAGGGGTGGGGGGAAAAACACCCGAGTATTTGCTCAGACACTCGCGAGTGTCTGATCAAACACTCGCGAGTGTCTGAGCAAAACACTCGCGAGTGTCTGAGCAAAACACTCGCGAGTGTCAGAGCATTTCGTCAAGAGTGTCTAAAATGATCGGTTGCACGAAGAACAACCACCCGCGAGACACGAGTGTGTACGAGCCGAGTGCAAGAAAGGCTCGAGTATGACAATGACTCATACTCGCAGCACTCGCATGATTTTGAATAAGTGTGTATCTCTCACTCGTTTTGCGAGTGCACGAGTAGCACTCGCACTCTTAAAAGTACGGGTGTGAGTCGAGTGTCGAAATTTGCCACCCGTGACGATGTCTGGTAGATACCTCACCTTTGTTGGCTAGTCTAAGCTTATTGTTAAGGATAAAATCAAGAACTCACCCCTGTCGTTAATGTCGGGACTTCCCCAGACGCTATGGTGGGCGTTGGCGTCCGTTCCGAATATTAGTTGTTTTTTGGAGGAGCAGACCATGTCCACCAGCCTCCGCAGCTCGTCAGCACCACCACGGTAAGATCGTCATTGCTGTAATTAGGTAGTAGATGAGCTTTTAGCCCCTTTTTTACAAGGATGGCAGTTCTCGATCTACTTACCAATGTCGGGACGTATAAGTTGTAATTAAGCGACTTCAGCCCAGCAACTGTGTTGCCCGACGCTATCCACGGTTCTTGGACCAAAGCCGCGTAGGCGGACACTTCCTCCATGGCAAGGAGTAGCTCCGCCGAAGCCGTTTTAGACTTATGGAGGTTGAGTTGCAGCACACTCATTAGAGGTTAGCAAACTCGCGGGGGGGGGCCCGTCTTCATGGACAGTTCCTCCCCCACCTCCTCCGTCTCATCAGTCAAGCTGAGGTGCTGGGTGGCGTCGGTCACGCTCTCAAGACCGAGATCTGCCTCAACCTCCCTTGACCTCAGCGTGTGTGTGTCCTTGTCGTTCGGATGACGTTTCTTGAGGCGAAGGTACACGCTCCCTAAGCCCCACGCCATCTTCCCATTGCGTTTATATAGCAGCCTCCTCGGCCTCCTTATTGATCTGAATGATCACGTGCTGCCCACCACTGGGTAAAGGTTCATCAACCTTCAGCACGGACCAATCACTCGTCGGTATGGCCGGGTTCTGCTTTTTGAGCAGCTGAAGTGCCCGCTCGCCCTGCACCACTATGGGAAAAAAGGACTTTCGCCTTCGGCATGGACGGAATATTATTCCTGTCCACCACGTCCAGCTTGGCCTCCTCCCACAGTCCGTCCAGTTTGGGTACGGTCGCTTGCAGCCACTGCAATGTTGGGTCGTCCTTGCATGTCAGGATCTTGACACCATTCATCCAGCCAGTGCCTTCGAATGTAGGCATTGGACTGTCTGGGACATTCTCCATCCTGACAAACAGTGCGTCGACCAGCTTACTATGGGTCAACCGCCACCGCTTTGTAACCGTCTGTCTATGAGAGCAACGGCGAGATGCCGCCTGGCAGTTTCAGCAACCGTTGCTCTCTGTCTTGTCTTGTACGAGTCCGTGTTGGTGGAGCCAGGTGCTCGCAGCCTCTTGCTCACTGGGGCCCCTTGCTTGGGACTCTCAGCGGACCGTTGGCGCTTGCTTGCCATGGACTCCACCTTGTTGTTGGCAGGGCCGGTAGAACCGGTCTGCACTTTAGTGTCTTTTGGAAGGGGGCTAAGTTGGTTTTCCCGCATCCACGTGTTGGCCCAGGCAAGCCTCTCCTGGTCCTTGACGGACAGGTTTGCTACGCCACTAAGCCTTGCGTGAATACGGGTCGCCGCCTTATTTTTGGCCTTCTCCTTCAGCCCCCGTGCCCCGCTGCGCAACCTTGGAGGTGCTGGCGATAAGGAAGAGGAAGACGTTCCCCCTCCACAGTAGAAATTGGCGCAGCGCTCTTTTGGTCCGTGTCGGTTAAGACCACAGCACCCGCGCGCACCAACCTCGAATTTTTGGTGGCAGTGTTGTTACAACTGATTCGGCCTGCTCCCGCCGCATCAGAGGTGTGACCGCTGGCGACACGCAGAGAGGATCTCTCCCCCCCCCCGTGCCCGCCGGTGGTAGCAGTCAAGCCTTCCACCGACGTTTGGTTGCTCCATTACTGAGACATAAGTGGCTAATTTTATTCTTGGGAGCCCCCCATAGCGTTTTCAGTCTGACCGCCAGACACCACGTACCATGGATTCTGCTACTTAACTCCAGACAGATGCCCGAAAGATAAGGAACAGAGTCCTCAGCTAGGATCTGCAGTACCTGAAACATCGACGTATAGTAGAGATCTGCTACCCGTTGACAATGAGGTAATACAGATCCTACCCAGCCAGCACCCTCGGGGAGGGTTCAGCATAGGATTTTGCCAGCCATAACTCTTAATAACTCAATCCAAAAAAAAATCGATATCAATCAGGAATCAAAAGCTTTGCTAGAAGAGCTTGTACATGAATATGATTGCCTCTTTTATAGGAACTATCAAAATCTGACCTTTACTAACGAAGTCAAACATAGCATTAAAACAAGAAACGATATTCCATGTTACTCAAAAGCTTACAAATATCCTGAGATCCATACTGAGGAAGTTAACAGACAAATAGACGAGATGCTCGAGAAAAGAATAATTAGACACTCTAATAGTCCATATAATAGTCCGTTATGGGTGGTCCAGAAGAAGACAGATGCCTCAAATCTCAAAAAGTGGCGGTAAGTTATCGACTACCGTAAATTAAATAAAGAGACAATCGAGGATCGTTTTCCTATACCCAATAGAGATTTTTGACAAATTAGGTGGATGTAAGTTTTTCACAAGCTTAGATCTCGCTAAATGGTTTTACCAAATCGAGATGGATCCGGATGACATCCTACATCCAGTGGGCACTACGAATTCTTGCGTATGCCATTCGGATTAAGAAACGCTCCATCCACATTCCAACGCCTTATGAATAACGTACTTAGGCCATTCATAGGACACATATGTATGTTTGGTATATATGGACGATGTTCTCATTTTTTTCTAAGAGCATAGAAGAACATGTTGAACATATCAAGGCCATATTTGATTGTCTATTGAAATCAAACCTAAAACTCCAGATTAACAAGTGTCAATTTGGAAAACAAAAAATCGAGTTTTTAGGGCACATAGTGAACAAGAAGGGCTAAAACCTACTAAGACCAAAATCGAAGTAATTAACAAAATCAAACTACCATCAAATCAAAAAGAGATTAAAAGTTTCTTGGGCATGGCAGGGTATTTAAGACGGTACATAAAAGATTATTGAAAAATTGCACAGCCCCTTATAAAATATTTGAAGAAAAATTCGAGAGTAAACTTAGAAGATGAAGACTTTGTAGAGGCATTTGATAAACTTAAATTACTAACCACAAGCGAACCAATTGTAGTATACCCCGACTTTAAAAAAAACGATTTACTCTCGTCACGGACGCAAGCAACTATGCGTTAGGAGCCGTCTTAATGCAAGACGATAAAGTCATTTACTATGCGAGTTGAATGCTCAAAGCTCACGAACTAAACTATAGTACGATCGAAAAAGAGCTCCTAGCCATTTACTGGGCAACCAGATATTTTAAGCATTACCTGTACGGAAGGAAATTTGTAATAAAAAACAGACAATAAACCTTTGGTTTGGCTAAACAATTTAAAAGAGCCAAACCTAAAACTTCAACGTTGGAAAATTCAGTTAAATGAGTTTGATTTCGATATAAGCTTTATCAAAGGAAAAGAAAACGCTCTGGCGGACGGCCTCAGTAGAATCCCAAGCTCCAATAGCGCAAATGCAGACGAAGACAGCCTCGAGATAGATAGCGAGAATATTTTTTTGGCCGAAATAGAGAACAATCTCCGCATCAACGTCTTAAACGTCGTAGATGAAAATCGGGATTTCTTCGAACAGCTAATAAAATTATTTAATAGCGAGTTGGACGATATTGAAACCATCTACACTGCAATATCGGACGATCGAAACTTTATCCCAATTACCGAAAAATGCCTAAATATTTTTAAAATTCAAATAATACTTAACATTGGTGAAAATGATTCACGATCCACAAAGATCTTGTACAAAAAGAAAGTTAGACACATTGTTAAAACAAAAGGCGATGCCGAAAAATTGTTAAAAGTCATGCAAGAAATAATACCCGAAAAAGGACTATGAAAAATCACAAGAATTTTTATGATTGTTAATTCCGCTTTATTCGCGAACACAAAGACTGGACCTAATTGTTGTTGTTAGACTTCGAAAACGAAAACGGAGAGAATGATGACGTGCTGATGAGTTCTTGTTTTCAACTGTCTTTATAATTCTATGCTAAGTTACATTAAGCCTAACTTAACTAGAGCGGCGAAGCGAGGCGAATTCGCTCAGAGAGCAACAAATGAAAGCTTTATTGCGCTCTCGCTTCGCCCTAATTCTAACAACTTCATGTGACTTCATTTGATACTTACATTTATTTACATTTACATTTATTTGGACGTTGACGTACTAACGGCAGTACCATCAAGTGGCCCAGCGATACCAAGCACGGGCTTGTTGACGCGCGGACAAAACAAAATAAATTTGTAAACAGCATGCATTAAACGAAAACCGCGAATAAATATTAAAAGACGCTGGACAGCTAATTAATTTAGATTAAAAATATGTTAGAATAATTGTATAATAAAATAAATAACAATTAAATACTCGATAAATAAGCTAATAATAAGGTTTTAAGCAAAGGAATAGATTTACTAGAGCAAACTACGTTATTGAGATTATTATAGTTCACACACAGAACACGGAAGGGATTATGGCAAGCAAAGTTAGTAGATCTACGTGAAATGACAAGAGGAAGAAAATTCCTAGTGATCCTGACAGGAACTGCAAAACTAATTTGACTTAACAGCTCCAAAGAGTCTATCTCACCATTAATTAGTCTCTGTATAAAAACAGCACCTTGCATAGTTCTACGGTCAGAAAGAGAAGGAAGGTTTAGTAATAAAAGTCTACTTCGATACGGTGGTAATCTAATATTAGGATTCCAATTTAAACTACGAAGAGCAAATAATAAGAATTGTTTCTGCACCGATTCAATCCTATCTTGATAAACCCTATACTGGGGATTCCAGACAAGAGATCCGTACTCAAGGATAGGACGAACCAGTGAGACGTATAAAGTCTTAGTGATGTAGGGATCATTGAACTCTTTCGACCAGCGTTTTATAAATCCCAAAACACCCATGGCCCTATTTACAGCAGACAGAATATGTTTATCGAATTTTAGTTTTGCATCAAGCAGAACCCCTAAGTCATTCACACCTTCAATTCGCTCAAGAGGAGTATCATATAACATATAGTTATTTAACTGGGAAGAACCCCTACAAAAGGTCATAAACTTACACTTATTGCAGTTCAGATGTAACATATTTACTCTGCACCAAGATTCTAGACGATTAAGGTCACATTGTAACAGTGAGCTCGCAAGACTATCATTAAATGTCTGGCAAAGCTTAACGTCATCGGCGTACATAAGTACACGGGAATGCTCAATAACAGAAGGAAGATCATTTATGAACAAAGTGAACAATAGAGGACCCAAATGACTGCCCTGGGGCACACCAGAAGTGACTTGAACACATTTAGATACAAAACCATTAAAATAAACATTCTGAATTCTGTTGGAAAGGTATGAGGATATCCACTCAATTAGACTATGAGGAAACCCTAAAAACATTAAGCTTATACAGTAAAAGGTGATGATTAACAGAGTCAAAAGCTTTACTAAAATCGGTATAAATGACATCCGTTTGCATTTTATTCTCGAATCCTTTAATTACAATAGAAGAGAACTCCAATAAGTTAGTAGAAGTGGATCTAGACTTCACAAACCCATGTTGGTAAGGTGAAATTATAGATTTACACAGATGTTGCAGTTGAGAAGTTATAATTTTTCAAATGCTTTCGGAATCGCAGACAATTTAGATATACCGCGATAATTTTGAACTTTAGATTTGCTCCCTTTTTTTAGGATAGGTATAATGTATGATTTTTTCCAGATTTTAGGAAAAGAACATGAGTTAACGGATAATTCAAACAATTTAAAAGCGGTTTACAGATACTACCAGCACAATACCTTAGCACACAACTAGGTACTCCATCCGGACCAGCCGAAAAAACAGGTTTTATAGCCAATAGTTCCGTTAAAATAGAGCTTTCAGTAATTAAAGGACCAAAAATACAATTAGATGAATTTAACTGATAAGGATAAGAAAAGGAATTTTGAGAACTTGGGACAGAATATGTCGTTTGGAAAAGTCCGCAAATAAATCGGCAACATCATGACCATTAGATACTGTCATATTTTCCAAAGACATAAATGCTGGAGATGACGCGGATCTACGCTTCGAGTTAACGAAGTCGTAAAATCGCTTTGGATCACGCTGAAATCTTATTCTGCACCTACTCAAATAATTATTATAACACTCATTGTTATGAGTGCGAAATGCAGCTTGTGCAACAGAATAACGCAGAAAATCAAAAGAAGAGCCAGTTCCCTTGAATTTTTTGTAAAATCTCGACTTACGATTTTTTAAATTCGCTAATTTCTTAGTAAACCATAAGGGTTTATCAGACAAATGTGGAATACTTGATGGAACACAAGCATCAAATAGCGAGTTTAAAGTAGAATAAAAAAATTCCACCGCTATATCCAAGTTTGTAAACAAAGAAAGTTGGGACCAGTCAGTTCGAGATATAAGCAGAGAAAGTTTCTCAAAATCGGTTTTCCGAAAACAACGAGAAAGCTCACCACAACGTACACTCGACTCTGACACAATAAATGGGAACTCCAACGTAATTTCTAAAGTGGGATGGTAAGGGTCTTCAGGGGAAGATATAGGAGATATTCTCGATAGAGAACATGAATCTGGGTCTAAAACAAAAATAAGATCTAGAGACCTGTTTAAGCAATTTGGAATATCATTAATCTGAGACAATGATACCCCGAAGAGACTATCAATAAAAACATGGGATACAGAGGGGGAAAGTCCATTTATATTCTCGGCTGAATGCCATGACACCCCAGCTATATTAAAATCACCAAGGACTATAAAATGATCACGATTAGAAAGCATATTAGAAATGTTATTAATAATAGAAAAATGAGCTAAATATAGAGCATCATCTGAAGCAGGGGGATATATGAGCAAGAAATAAAAATGTTAAAACTACCAAAGGGTAATTTTACAGCCAATAGCTCAATATCAGAAGTGTAATCAATCAATTCTGAAGCAAATTGAGCATCTACTGCAATTAAAACCTCACCACCACGAACCTTGCGATCACGTATGTATAAGGAAAATCTACTAGAAAAGATTTCCGTATCAAGGATGTCATTTTTTTAACCACGTTTCAGTAAAGGCAATGACATTGAAATGGAAAGATACACTATTTAAATATAAGTCAGTAAGTTTACTACAAATACCTCTTACATTCTGATAGCCAAGAAGTAAAGAGGATGTTAGTTTTTTGAACTGACAGACATAGAAGAAGGCTTTGCAATCAAATTCTTGCCACTACTAGGAAGAGAAACCGGAGACCGATTTTTCTTTTTCGCAACAAATTCTTTAACTAATAGGTGTTCCGGCCAAAACTCTTTACTGCACATCATGCTAAATTGTTCAGCGGGAACACTTATTTTAAAAGATGAAATCTCCCGTTCATACGAGAAATTAAATTTATCTACTTTAACCCTGGCTTGGGATTTGGACTTAATATAAGCCCGAACATCATCAGATGTCGTATAAGGGGGAAAGCCTTGAAACGAAAATCTGCTTAAGAGGCGGCACTGCAACTAATGTATTGCGGACAACAGAGGTAGGAGCTGGAGGCGATTCTTGTATCGTTACAGCACTAACGATCTCAAAAGAGGATGGTGATGGTTGAATTTCTTCAACCGTCTCCATCTCAGTCGGCAACAAAATCGAAGCCGGAGCCGGCGACTCCAATCTTAATGACGTAATGTCATGATCTGGAACATGAAAAAAAAAACACGTCCGACTGCGAATGCGAGAGCGAGCTCTTAATTATCTAAATCAAATGCGCCAACAGACTAGTTGTAATTTATTGCGAAGACACAAAATTATATTTAATGTTCCAAAAAAACTATAGACAATATTTCTCCAGCAATAGAAATTTAAGAGTACTGAAATCATGAATACTATTAAAAGACGTTACAGATAGAGAGAAAATGTTAAAAATTATAGAAAATGAACACTTAAAAAACAACCACGGGCATAAATGAAATTAAATTAAGCAATTATATTATTACCCTAATTTGTTAAAAAAAATTCAAAAGTATATTAATAACTGCAATATATGCAACACAGCTAAATATGATCGCAGCCCAATCAGATATAATTATTGTATAACCGAATCATCTGAAAAACTGAATGATATAATTCATATGGATATATGGTTTCCACAACGAAATATCATGTACCTTACTACAATCGATAAATTAAGTAAATATGCAACAACACATTTTTTAAAAGACCGATCATGGATTTCTCTGCTTAACGCAATTAAACTAAGACTCCAATATCTAGGAAAACCTAAGAAAATTGTTACGGACAATGAATTTAATATACTAGCAATTAAGGAATACCTCCAGGACAATGATGTCCAGATCCATTTCACGACCCCATACAAAAAAACTGGAAATTCAGATATTGAACGCCTTCATGTAACTTTAAACGAACACATACGGTTATTCAATGCGGATCCTAACAATAAAGATAGCGTGCAAGACAAAGTTTTAAAGGCCATAATATCATACAACAACACAATCCATAATACAACTAACATTAGGCCAATCGATATTCTAAATAATTTACTCTCTTCTGAAGACATTGAAAAACTATCTAAAAAGATAGCAGTTAATAAAATAAAGCCTATGTCAAAACAACTTATAGAATCTAATGATAATTTTAAGAACGATTTTGTCAAAAATAATAAAGTAGGTAAATCACAACCAAAATATAAACGTATCGAAGGTTATGAGCAGGATGGTAATTATCTCGTATCTGTCGACAACCCAAATCATAAAATTTATAAAGATCAAGTTAAACGAATATATAACCACCAAGACGTTAATATATAAGCTCGATAAAAATATTGTAAGATACAATTAATTTTCAACAAAGATATTGTCGAAACTTGCGCGCGGGGTGTCATATATACTTACATGCATACACACTGAAATCCTATATGTATGTACACATGCTGTATAAGTGAGCTTTTACCTCGCAGAACTTCACAGCTTCGAAAGCTTAGATTATAAGTTAGTCTTAAGCTGATCACGACTCAGAGTTGAGTTACTTGAAGAATTAATAAAGTTATTAATTATACTATAAACATAAATCCGCATATAATAACTAAACAACAAATTACAAGTGTCACGAGAGCATTTTTGTACCAACTGAGAAAGTTGGCAATCAACACAAAACTATATGAAGACAAATCTTTTATTTAACTATCCAAATTTGTTTCTCACCAACAAGTATTGCCAAGCTACTTAAATATATATTCGTACATTTGAATTATACGGCATCTAGTGTGGTCTAGAAGACTGCAGCGGAACTTCAGCAACTGACTCGGTTACATTAATATCAAAAGGTCTACATATTGACTTAGCTTCTCTGACTTTGTTGTAAGCAGGAAAATGTTCACAAGATCGGGAAATGCTGAGCTCGCGAAAGTTGTTGTACTCACTTTTAGTCATGAATTTTCAAGCAGATATGCTAAAGCTTCATCATCCGCTAGTCGAACTGAGTCATTTTTCTGAGAAAATAATTGTTTCTAGCCTTATTAGGGTCACTCGGAGTAAGAAATGTATTTTTCAACACAAGGGCTGTATGTTTCTCGTTCGTTTTTTTCGGCCGAAACTGTGGCGAAAAGCACAAGAAAAGATGTGTTGTGACCCTGATTAACAGCTAAATCGGATTCCACTTATGTTTTCTGACGGGGACCGGCGTTAACATATTCAATGGGTGGGCGTCAAACTGGTCTTAATGTTGACGGCTTTGGATATGAAGACAAGAATGAACTTACTGTTATAGCCATATTAGACAGAAGCCATTCGGTATGCTTTTTCTTAAATCTGGCCATACTTCTGTTACATTTTGCCAAGTTCTTATGTATGTAATGAAAGCTTCTCACTTTGGTGTTAATTTCCTCATTTTTCTTCGTGCTTAAGTCGAATTCTTTCAGCTCATCATAAATCCAACTCGAAACGGCAGATGCGCTACGATTGTTTGGTATATAGATATCAAGCAGTTGCTCATAGGCGAACTCAACCACATCTACAACATGTGGGATTTATAAATATCGGTACAAAATGGAGCAAAAAAGATTAATAAAACAAGTAGAAAGCTACAGTCGAGTGTACTCGACTGTGAGATACCCGCTACCCATTTTGAATAAAAGAAATATATTTTGCGGTATTTTCTCAAAATATACCGAAAATACTAAAAATATACCAAATGGTATATTTGGTATATCGATATAGTACACCATTCAAAATATACCTTAGACGGCACAATTTTCAGCCAAAGCAACTAAGACTCCTAGTAAGTAAGCGTTTTTGCCCATACAAAAGTATTTCTTTAATAACTTCGACAATTTTTATTTGATCGCAACCAAATTTTCAGAAATCATAAATACTATAGTTATTAGTGTATATACCAAAATTCGGAAGCTTTAAAATTACGCTTGTTATTCGATTTTCTTGATTTGCGGGGGCGGAAGTGGGCGTGGCAAAAATTTGAAACAAACTTGATCTGCGTGCAAACATAACAAATGCTGTCGAAAAAAAAAATTATAGCTCTATCTCTTATAGTCTCTGAGATCCAGTGTTTCATACGGACAGACGGACAGACACACAGACGGACAGACGGACATGTCTAGATCGTCTCGGCTGTTGACGCTGATCAAGAATTTATATACTTTATAGGGTCGGAGATGCCTCCTTCTACCTGTTACATACATTTCCTGCCGGCACAAAGTTATAATACCCTTCTACCCTATGGGTAGCGGGTATAATTAGATTATATACACTGTGCACTTTAACAAAGTCTTTTTTAATACAAATATTCTATATACCTTTGTCTTTCTTTTCCATAATTTTAATGAAAATTGCTTAAGTCACAAAAATTTTGGCACGCTCGCAAGTAAACAAAATTTTTACCGCGCTTTTTAGTTTCGCACGCATGCAATCAAACAGCTGACTATGCAGGGCTGCCAAAATTTCAGGGATGCATCAAAACAATTAAAATATTTTGATTCATTTTAGTCAAAGTTGTTTCGGACTGGTTGTCTTCCCTGGGGCCGCGCCGGCTGGCTCATCGGTACTCAGGTGGAGTTCCATCCCTGGCCCGCAGTCCGCACAATCGATAAGTCCACCGATATTAACAGCTGTTTTTTAACAGAAAAACACACCACTAACAGAAAAACAAAACAGCTGCCGCGCAATTAAAAATTGCGCTAAACAAAAAGGAAATTCAAAAACAAACTGTTGACGACGGTAAGTAAAGAAAACGACCATAATATACAACTCACTGATCCATTTGTGTTTGAATAGGGCCACAGCTGGACCCTGGCGTACCCACCCTGCCTGAGATGGCCACATCGGCGCCATCTCCCTTTGCGTTGGCCACTATATCAGTGGCTGCTCCTCATCCGGCGTAGTGCTGTGGAATTCCCCCTCCCTTCCATGCTGAGAAACTTACACAACCATGTTCATCGTAAGTACTAATATATAATTCATGAATTTTTCTTAATCACTAACATTTAATTTATTTATTTTTATTTTACAAATAACATACAAATATTTAGACAAAATGGCAAAGGAACAAGATCAAAGATCACGCAGCAGGACGAGCGAAACAACAAATGGCCACTACGGCGTAAAGGACAACTTTTTTTTTCAGGTAACGCGTTCGGGTGGTTCATATGTATTTATTTACCAATCTATATACGCATGTTTTATATGAGTATATATATATACACTAAGCAGAAAAAGTCTGCGTACAAACTTAACGCGCAACTTTGATGTTAAATAAAAATAGTTGTATTGAAGATATTGGCTTTATTTTTTTTTTAAATTAACAACATATCTATTATGAAAAATTATAACCAGTCTCCAATTATTTCCATCAGCAACTTTTTTAATTAAAATCAAAAAACAAAAAATACAACTCTTTTCGAATCAGAAAAAGTCTGCGTACAAACTTAAATTAGTTTAAAAAAAGCCATTTATTAATAAAATATTACAAAAATTAGTACGAGGTAGGATAAATAGGAAGGTTTATTGTGCCAATCAAGCGTTTTGGCATTGATTAAACCAATTTTTGTTGAATTCTGGTGGTATTTCGATCCACTCATCCAAAATTGCTCCCGAGGGAGGAAACTGTTCGTCAAACTGGACCAAAAAGGGAAATCTCAGCGGGAAATTGTCAAATTTGTTTTTAAAACGCATTCTATGATTAAAAAAGTCCAAAAAAAATTGGAATCAAACCGGCACAGTTCAATCAAAGCCACATTCTGGTAGGCCTCCAAAGCTGACCGATCGAGAAGAGCGGGAGATTTTGATGTCGGTGAGGCGTAATCCTGGGTCAACTGCCGCAAAAATTGGTCAGGACATAAAGGAGCACTATAAGAAGGATTTACATGATAAAATTTTCCAAAAAGTAGGACTTTCATGCCTGTGTTGCGCGGAAGAAGATTCTCATATCACCCTTCAGTAAAGCGAAGCGCTTTGATTTTACAAAAAATACATCCAAGAGCCTTTAGCCTTTTGGAACAAAATTATTTTCAATTATTGGAGCAATTTGACATAAAAGGGCGAAAATTTGAGTGGCGCAAACCTGGCACAGCCCTTGATATGCATAACCTTGCGCCAGCAGTTAAGTACGGTGGTGGCAGCGTGAGCAACATAATAATTGTAACAACAGTTTCCATATTGAGAGCAGTTATGATGAAAATAATGGAGAAAGTCTAGCGATGAAGAAGACAGTGTTCCCTTGCTCAATTTACAAAAACAAATGTGTATGCGGTCTCCTTCCATTGCATTATGGGCAAATAGTCAGAAATAGTCAAAAAATAGAAACATAAAACTTTGTACATATACCTAAAAAGTAAAGATCGAATTTCGGATTTTTTCTTTTTTCAATTGGACCACGTCTTTCTTCCCGCCCACCTTACCATGAGGTTATAATTTTCCATTTTTTTTTTCTAAAAATTTGTTTTAAAATATTTTAATGTAATATATTTAACAAAATTAAACTAAATTTATTAAATTAATATATTTTTAGCAAATTCGCATTTTAAATTTGATTTGGATCCATGCAAAATTAAATCAAAAATTAATTAGAGCCCAATATTATGTTTTGTGACTCCATACCTTGGTGCCCAGTTATTAATTTATTCTTCACAAAGCTCTTCCTCCAACTCCAGGGAACTTTGCCCGAAAATTTCGAGTTCATTATCTCCGCCTTCTTCTAACTGATTATCATTATTGTCTACACATGCCCATGTTATTGGAGGCTCAATATCAGGAGATTCCAAAAGAGCTATAACATCTCTTGGTAGGCTTTTTTATAGTTTAATCTTTGGCCTTCCTTTAGATTTATAGTTGAAAGCAGTGGGTCAGAGGAATCAAATGCACATATGATATAGTATTCAGGCGGCAGTTTTTCCTTGCATGAGAAAACATATCGAGTTTGTACAATTTGTTGCGCTCTTCTGACACATTTTCACGGAGAGCTCCTAGAAGAAGTACGGAGGTTTCCATAATTTGGTGCCAATGTACTAGTACTTTATGCAAAATTTGAGACATTGGATACCACTTATAAGTATTAACGTATAAGTACATCAAGTACCCACTTTAACTTTTGATGGGCATACCTCAAACTCACATTATGTAGCAATTAAAATTATATAAAAACTTTTCAAAACGTCATGCAACAATAGCATTGACTTTTCTGTTTCATAGACTAGTTCAAATGCTAATTTTCACTATAACCTTGGTCCTGCCTAAGTATACGTCAATCGTTTACGTCCAGACTTTACGCGTGGAACATCACCTTAAGAAACTCAATTATGAACGAGGATGCAAGCCATTGCGCAGGCTTTTCTGTTGCATTTTCGTAAATTAGTGTAATTCAATCCAAAAAACTGAATAAGCTTATCTTTTATTAAGATTTCCTGAACATCACTTAATTAATTTTCATCGATATTTTGCAAAACAAACTGCTTCACAGCAGTTTTTGGTTTTTGCTCCAAAAATCAAGCAACGTTGAAAAATAAGACGTAAATACAACTGCAACATTGAGTATTGCCGTAAATCGGGCAAAAACGGGCAACCATGTTAATCACTATTTGATTGTTAACAGTTTGGTTAATAACATTCAGCTTTAATATTGCCTCGACCGGCCTAGACGCACTAGTTACACTCCACAGAAACACAAATACATTTGTTACCAGGGACCTAAAAACAACACATTGCACGATTGGACAATATTTCACATGTACTACAAATTTAGTGCCAATAATTAATATTACATACCTTGACGATTAAATTCCATATTCAAACTTTTTTCTTTGATTTAATATTTGAATATAAAATTGACAGAAAAAATCACAAAATTTTCCCAACAATTTTTTTTTTAGAGGGTCCATAGTCTTTAAATATGGGCGAATAACAAATTACCAACGAAGTCTAAAATTTTTTAAAAATATGTTTCAGTATTCTTGAAGTATTCTAATTCAAAAAATAAAGTCAATTTAATGATACCAAACACAAAAAAAATGTAAAAATGCCGCACTTTGCGACTTTTTGCCCATAGTGCATTGCTGAAGAAGATAATCAAAGCGTGGATGATGCACAATTTGAAGTTTCTGCAATTGGAACTATTTGGAAAAATATAAAAGAAGGAGGTGTTGTAGGAAGGTTACCAAGTCTTTGCATATTCAAATACTTATCTGGGCCTACAGCATATGAAAGAAATATAATGTAAGAGAAGCCAAATCAGTGCCTTTTTACTATTGATTGACTAATATATATTAGACCATATCAA
This sequence comes from Drosophila sulfurigaster albostrigata, assembly GCF_023558435.1. Taxonomy (NCBI): domain Eukaryota; kingdom Metazoa; phylum Arthropoda; class Insecta; order Diptera; family Drosophilidae; genus Drosophila; species Drosophila sulfurigaster. The sequence continues at coordinate 358,141 of NC_084881.1, forward strand.
AACTTGCACCGAATTAGAAGCTTCAAGAGTTTCAGAGCAGGAATGGACAATTTCACAAGATAAACTGAAAGCTTTCATTGGAAAACTGTATGCACGAGGTGCATACGAAGCTAAGGAATTTAAGCTGTCATACTTATGGAACCAGAAATGGGTTTCTGAATTTTATTCTAAAACTATAAACAGACATGACTTTACAGAAATATTACGTTTCATTCGATTCGATAAAAGAAATGAAAGGAGTCAACGCTTGCAAACTGATAAATTTGCGTTAGTGTCAACTGTTTGGAATAAATTTATTGTCAACAGCCAAAACTCTTGCAAACAAGGAGCAAATATTACAGTAGATGAACAAGATGAAATACGAAATTTGTCAACACCCCTCAGTGAATTTGTAGTAATGAGTCTACTGGAGCCTTTTACCATGAAAGGAAGAACTGTAACAATTAAAATTTTATCAATACTATTTATGAATTATTTAAAACATTACAGCACACACAATTTACACACTCAAAACGTTTTTTTCCAGTCAAAATGACTGGTGTTGGTATAAATAAGTATAAAAATTTCACGGTAAATCTAGTGTTAAAAAGAAAAAAAGAAATATGCATGTATTCTCGATCGGGATTTGAACACGACCACCACCGACTGGGTGGTTAAAAAAAGAAAAGTTTTTACCCCGAGCGGGCTTGAACCCGAGTACCCCGAGTACCACAACACGCACATGCTTGCACTCTACCAATACACATTGGGCCAGCTAGCCCATTTTTCTACGAAAATTCAAATTCTTCATAGAAAGTAAACCTATTTTAAGAATAAATAGAATAGTGTATACTTTGACTAAAATGAATCAAAATATTTTAATTGTTTTGATGCATCCCTGAAATTTTGGCAGCCCTGCATAGTCAGCTGTTTGATTGCATGCGTGCGAAACTAAAAAGCGCTGTAAAAATTTTGTTTACTTGCGAGCGTGCCAAAATTTTTGTGACTTAAGCAATTTTCATTAAAATTATGGAAAAGAAAGACAAAGGTATGTAGAATATTTGTATTAAAAAAGACTTTGTTAAAGTGCACAGTGTATATAATCTAATTATACCCGCTACCCATAGGGTATATAACTTTGTGCCGGCAGGAAATGTATGTAACAGGTAGAAGGAGGCATCTCCGACCCTATAAAGTATATAAATTCTTGATCAGCGTCAACAGCCGAGACGATCTAGACATGTCCGTCTGTCCGTCTGTGTGTCTGCCCGTCTGTCCGTATGAAACACTGGATTTCAGAGACTATAAGAGATAGAGCTATAATTTTTTTCGACAGCATTTGTTATGTTTGCACGCAGATCAAGTTTGTTTCAAATTTTTGCCACGCCCACTTCCGCCCCCGCAAATCAAGAAAATCGAATAACAAGCGTAATTTTAAAGCTTCCGAATTTTGGTATATACATTAATAACTATAGTATTTATGATTTCTGAAAATTTGGTTGCGATCAAATAAAAATTGTCGAAGTTATTAAAGAAATACTTTTGTATGGGCGAAAACGCCTACTTACTAGGAGTCTTAGTTGCTTTGGCTGAAAATTGTGCCGTCTAAGGTATATTTTGAATGGTGTACTATATCGATATACCAAATATACCATTTGGTATATTTTTAGTATTTTTTAGTATTTTCGGTATATTTTGAGAAAATACCGCAAAATATATTTCTTTTATTCAAAATGGGTAGCGGGTATCTCACAGTCGAGTACACTCGACTGTAGCTTTCTTACTTGTTTTATTAATCTTTTTTGCTCCATTTTGTACCGATATTTATAAATCCCACATGTTGTAGATGTGGTTGAGTTCGCCTATGAGCAACTGCTTGATATCTATATACCAAACAATCGTAGCGCATCTGCCGTTTCGAGTTGGATTTATGATGAACTGAAAGAATTCGACTTAAGCACGAAGAAAAAAGGAGGAAATTAACACCAAAGTGAGAAGCTTTCATTACATACATAAGAACTTGGCAAAATGTAACAGAAGTATTGCCAGATTTAAGAAAAAGCATACCGAATGGCTTCTGTCCAATATGGCTATAACAGTAAGTTCATTCTTGTCTTCATATCCAAAGCCGTCAACATTAAGACCAGTTGACGCCCACCCATTGAATATGTTAACGCCGGTCCCCGTCAGAAAACATAAGTGGAATCCGATTTAGCTGTTAATCAGGGTCACAACACATCTTTTCTTGTGCTTTTCGCCACAGTTTCGGCCGAAAAAAACGAACGAGAAACATACAGCCCTTGTGTTGAAAAATACATTTCTTACTCCGAGTGACCCTAATAAGGCTAGAAACAATTATTTTCTCAGAAAAATGACTCAGTTCGACTAACGGAGGATGAAGCTTTAGCATATCTGCTTGAAAATTCATTGACTAAAAGTGAGTACAACAACTTTCGCGAGCTCAGCATTTCCCGATCTTGTGAACATTTTCCTGCTTACAACAAAGTCAGAGAAGCTAAGTCAATATGTAGACCTTTTGATATTAATGTAACCGAGTCAGTTGCTGAAGTTCCGCTGCAGTCTTCTAGACCACACTAGATGCCGTATAATTCAAATGTACGAATATATATTTAAGTAGCTTGGCAATACTTGTTGGTGAGAAACAAATTTGGATAGTCAAATAAAAGATTTGTCTTCATATATCTGCTCCGTTGTAAATGGAAAATCAATTTCAGTGAAATATGATCTTCGAATGACACTTTTAGATGGAAAGGCTTTAAACATTTTGACTGAAACCAAATCTTGCCAATTGTGTCCGATATGTGGAGCGAGTCCAAAAGTCTACATGGAAAATGTTCAAATAGACTCACCAAAATTTAAGCCAAGACATGAAGCATTAAAATATGGCATAAGTCCTCTACATGGTTGGAATCGTTTCTTTGATTTCGTTCTTAAAATTGCATACAGACTGAAACTTAAAAAATGGCAAGTGAGAGATGAAAATGGAAAAAAATAAATTGCGAAACAAAAAAAGACGATTCAGAAGCAGATGTGGAATGCTATGGCCTTACATGTGGAAAGGCCTAAGAAGAATGGCAATGGAAATACCAACTACAGCAATACAGCAAACGCCCTCCGTTTGCACAACCTAAGTTACTAGCTGAAATCCTAGGTCTTAATGAAATTCTCATTGCATATTTTAACAATATTTTAATTGCCATTTCTTGCCACCTAAAAAATATTGTTAGAAAACCATAACACTATATATGTCCTTGTTTCAATGGTTTCCAATGTCGGCAACAGTCCATAAAGTGTTAATTCACGGCTACCAAATAATAGAAGTATCAATCCTTCCATTAGGTGTTCTCGGCGAGAACGCCTCAGAGGCTCGCATCAAATACTATAAGAGTGACTGGAGGTTACATGCTCGAAAGAATACACGGCAGAACAACATGGCAGACGTTTTTCACAGAGCAATGGATTCCTCAGATCCTCTTGGGTCGAGCATCTATGTATCTAACAAAAAGATTGGGTCAGCAAAATAAACTACCCCTACCAGCAGACGTAATCAAACTTTTGGAATCACCAAACATGCTATATTCTTGTAACATGAACAATAATAACTATGTTCCCGATTGTGATGCTAGCAATCCGTTTTCAATAAAAATTAATGTAGAAGATGACTGTTAGGAATATTTTTAAATGAAAAATGCTTATTTATAGTCATTTTGAATGCATTTTTATTTCTTATTTATTAATATTAAGGTTAAGTGTTAAACAAATTAATTAAATAAATTTTTTTGAATTTAACGAGCATTATTTATTAGCTTACAAGTATCAATAAGAGGAAACCTATCTCATATGGGCGGCTAGGAAACTTAGATATATTTTTATGTGCATCGACACTATCATATGTACCAAATTTGAAGAACCTAGCTTTAAAACTTTAATTTTCGTCGAAAAATCGCTTGCTGGCACAATGCAATAGAGCTATCGCAGTGCCTCTATGCATACAGATCAGCGTTGCCAATTTGTGGGGAATTCCCCAAAGTGCGGGGAATTTTAAGTTGATTGGGGATTTATTGGGGATTGACATTATGTGGGGAAAATGCGGGGATTTTTACATTTTTTGATTTCCTCTCCTTTATAAATTTGTGACAGCACAAAAATTAGACGAGGAATGGCGAGCTCACGCAATGCTGGATTTTTGTCAACATGGGCTTGAAGTTCAAAATAACATTGATGCTGAATATTACTGGGGTTAAAGTGTTTCGTCTGAAAAAAGCTGCGGGAGAATACCTGTTTCCAAATATAACAAGTAAAAAAGTTACAGTCGAGTGTGCTCGACTGTGAGATACCCGCTACCCATTGTTAATAAAGGCAAAATATTGCGGTATCATTTTCAAAATATACCGAAAATACTAAAAAAAATACTAAAAACATACCAAATGGTATGTTTGGTATATCGATATACCCCATTCAGAATATACCATAAACGGCACAATGTGCCAGATTGTCGGCCAAAGCAACTCAGACCCCTAGTAAGTAGGCGTTTTTGCCCATACAAATGTATTTCTTTAATAACTTCCACAATTTTTATCTGATCGCAACCATTTTCAGGAATCATAACTACTACAGTAATTATAGTATACACCAAAACTCGTAGCTCTAGCTTTAAAATTACACTTGTTATAAGATTTTTTTGATTTGCGGGGGCGGAAGTGGGCGTGGCAAAAATTTCAAACAAACTTGATCTGCGTGCAAACATAACAAATGCTGTCGAAAAAAAAATTATAGCTCTATCTCTTATAGTCTCTGAGATCTAGGTGTTCATACGGACAGACGGACATGGCTATATCGTCTCGGCTGTTGACGCTGATCAAGAATATATATACTTTATAGGGTCGGAGATGCCTCTTTTTACATGTTGCATACATTTCCTGCCGGCACAAAGGTAGCGGGTATAAAAATACAGAATGCCAACGGGGCCCAAGTCACACACTTATGCTTGCTCAATTCCTTAACAATAATCACACGTCTTGTACAAACAAATACATTTTAAAAAATCGTGACTACTACAAATATTAAATTTATCAGGACGGAAAGGTTCATGGAAGCATTTTCATGGATCTCATTTTACGATCAATTTCAACTCACTTCGCACTCAATGGGGACGTCGACATGTGACACCTAATGGAATTAGAATAAACGCACTCTCACATACTAGCTTAAATATACCAAACAACTGAGACACTTTGATGTTTAGTTACGAAAAGACACAAGCTTTTTCTTTTTCTGATCATCGTTGCGCTTCCAATTAAACCAACGCTCAGTAAGTGTAGAAACCCATTTAGATTCATATCCGTATTTAAGTTCTTATATTGAGCTGAACTCACGATTCGATGTCAAAGCTGATGTAAACGTGGCTATAAAGTTAATTAGGTGCGTTTAGTGTCCACTCAAAGATTTTACCTACCGATATGGTGATGTTTTTCCACGAACTTGCTCTAGTTCACTAATATTTAACCTTTGGGGCTGTCCATATATTACGTAATCACTTAGGTGGTGGGAGGGGGTCAAGGAAAAGATTATGTTTGATTACATGGGGAGGGAGGCTTCTTGGACAATGATTACGTAATCATTTTATAAAAATTTTGTTGTTAAAAGTATTTATTCAAAAATTGGTTTAGCGACGATTAATCTGTCGATAAGTACCGAATGCAATAATTCATATAAATGTAGCTGTAAGCTTTGATTGGAAATCAAAGAAACCCTTTTACCGTGTGGCTGGACGGCGATAGGGAGAATGCCTAGTAATTCAGTCATACGAAGGATGTGAAGACCTCGAATGGCTTGACGAGGACTATGTAGACGACGAAGACTAAGATGATACCTGCGGATATAAAGAGATTTTGACAAGCCAACTTCCGATAATAAAAAATATTAAAGATTGGCTGGAATCTTCTTTTGAAAACACAGATTAAAAGAACAAATTTTCATATTTTTCTTTTTTTGTGATTACGTAATCATTGTTAGGGGGGGAGGGTGTTCATCAATTGATTACTTTTGATGACCAGGGGGGGAGGGGGTCAAAAATCGCAGAAAACGTGATTACGTAATATATGGACAGCCCCTTTTCTATACAAAAAGTGTTGCTGTTCCGAAGCTAATTGAATTTCTAAATTTATTGGATTTCAACATTATTAATACATTTGTTTTAATTAAAAACTTTTGCTTATACGAAATTTCAAACAAAAAAATTACAATTGTTAGAGATAACAATGCCATAGATTTTAAGATAATTAAAAAAATTCTAAATCTTAAATTCGCCATATATCTACACATAAATAATTTTGATGACATAATTGTTAGCTGTAAATAGTTACCTGTTTATCGTTAATCAATTAAAACTTTTTTTTAATATGCGCCAAAGTGAACAAAAGATTACATTGCTTTTAATTTTATTTGTTTTTACTGTTACTGTTTACCATTATAAATGGTATCAAATCGTTCAATTCAGAAGAACATTATATACCTATAATTTATCCGAAATCTAGAAGTTATCGCCAAAAGATACTGCATGCATATTTGTCTATAGGATGCGCTGCAAATTTGCCAATAAATATTGCAATTATAGGAGGTATAAAATGGACTACGACCTCTTTGTTATATAGTATTACAAAAGAATTTAAGCTTAGTCTTTAGTCAGATAATAAGTATAAAAAAATATATTCTTAATTCATACGTTTGACAATCTCTCCGTATGAACACCTAGATATCAGAGCCTATGAGACATGTCAGGTAGGTAGGTAGGTAGAACCGGCTGCCCCTACTAGGGGCGGAGCGTAGACGAGTAGGTGTCCGCGGATGTGCAGGTATAAGGTATGTATCTTTGCCTCAGTCATACAGTACATTACATTACACGTTACACATGTTTCTGATATAGAGCCCCCTACCCTCACTTTTTTAAGGGTGTCTGCGATCTCATTGGGATCGATGTCCTGGGAACTTGCGATCCAATAGATGTACACGATCGCAGCTGTTTTCAGCGATTCTATTGCTCTTCAATTCTCCAGGAAAACCTTGGACATCACAACGAAAAACATAGATCTTATAGCAGCTCGGCTGTCATCAAAGATGTTAGTGGAGTTGCAGTTATATTGTATACCTCGAGCCACTTCTGCAAAATTGCCAATGACGAAAACTTCCGCTTGGAAGATGCTGCAATGATCAGTAAGTTTGTAAGAGTGCTTGGAAACCGGGTTGGGGCAGTATACGGCCGCACCGACTCTTTCAACCATTTTCGTCCCATCGGTTAAGAGGTTAAGGGCCTCGACAATGCATAGCCTTTCCCGCCAGCAGCCCGGTTACATGTATATCGTATATTGATATGTCTATAATATAATTCCGAAAAATTTTGCGATCATATAAAAAGCTTAAAAGATATTTTAGAAATTATTTTATGAATATTACAAAAATCTACTCCAGCTGTCGGGCCCTAATAGGTTTCAACAATCTCATATAAATTGTTAATCGGTTAATTTTAAATGTAAGGGTATGACGATGTACAAAATAACGTTTTTTTATGTATATTTTAACGAAAATACATTTTTCGAACATTTTTGCTTTTATTGAAAATGCTCACTCGACTGTAGGTTTCTGACATGTTTAGTATTAACAAAGATAAGACATATGTATAAATACATTAAACTCTATTATATTTAACTGTATCTATGCTTACATTGGGATTAAGGGATCATATTTACATAGGAGCCTTATCCGTGTTATGAACTGCTTGCAAGTGGGCCTTATTGGTAATTTAAATTAAGAATAATATCATCTAGTTTCAAAAATAGTTATTTTGATTATTCGAACAGGTTATTAGGATTATCAGACTTCCGCATTCTGAATTCACTACACAAATTGTTTAAAAGGTTCAGTCAATTAATAACTGATTACGAAATCGATATAAATTTCGGGGACGAGCAAAATAAACAAATATTTTCAGTTTAGTAAGTACTACATACTCTGTATTAGTCATGGCACTATCGTTTTGACTATTTATGTACCAATTTGAATATACATATACAATAAATAATTAAGAAAACTGCTGGAAATCATTAAGAATTTTTCTTTAATAGCTTAAGCCTTTTTGGACAACTTTAACGTCTAAGATTTAATGAACTAATTAACAGCATCGAAGGTTAAAAATGAAATAAGAAATATATTAAAACTTGCACTTACAAGCAGAATTATATAAGAGATATATTAAAAAACTGGTAAGCTTTTCGCATTGAAGCTTAAGTTAATTTATAAATATACTCAATTTTTGTTGGATGTTGATAGTTTGTTTATGTAATGGTGTCATGAATTTTTTTCTATAAACAAAATATGCCTTGGAGAAGATTTTTATACAAGTAATATAATTATGTGGTTAGTTCTATTTTAAATTCAATTAGTAAAGAGTTTGAATAAGTAATCTATAGTAGCTGTCGTCCGTTTAAAGCAGTTTAAGCCATATAGCTATACTCGTCTCCAGAATTGGGCGTACGCTCTATATATTGTTTATCAATTAATGATTCCACGCATTTTTTTATCATCGCAATGTTTGGTGTAAAACTAACTTTCGATAATGATAAAACCTGCAAAACAGAAAAATGTAAAACCAAAAAATATATTATGTTTTGATGTATTCACAAACCTCCTGTATCAGTGCATTATGCTTTAACACTTTGCGGGCTTTCATAATTCGCACGATGGCAGCTTGTAGGAAAAGTTTTCGATCCTCGTCCACAGAATTTATTGTATGTTCCACCTAAAAAATAACAGACAAATGTTAATTTAAAGCCATTGCCCAATTAATGAAACATAAATTTACCTCTTGAGGAGTTTCCTTTTGTAGCGACGAACTTATCTTAAATTTTGTTCGTTTATTTGTGTAATCAAAGTTCAACTCGATCCGCGTGTCACCTGAGAGATTCTCTGAGCTGGCGTTCAGCAGTTTAGACTCGATCATTGGCTGCATATGTTTCTGATATGTTTCATCATTCAGCTGCAGTGTGTTCTGTATCTCACGACAACTTAAAGTGTCACAGGTCTCAAATAGCAATATTATTGCCATTTGATACGTTTGCATTGTCACAATATACGATTTTTTCACATGACTTAGCTTTAATTCGCCATGACACATGTGATGCAGCCAAGTTAGTTTACGACCGCTAAATAAGTTGTGATAGTAATCTTCAAACTGGGGAATATGAAATTGTTAAGGTAAATACATACAAATAAAAATGTATTATTAACACACCATTTTAATTGATTTTTCAAATTCCTGTGGCACAGCAAATGGAATGACTTGTGTTGAGCCCAAGGGCCAAGCGCCAGCTTGAAGCACTTTAATAGACAAGTTAATTCCTTTTAAAAGAAAAGATCGTTAATAAACAACACTTTCAATAGATGTACAACCTAATAAGGGACTTACCGAGATCTATATCCTTATCCTTTAAATGATTGTTGAACTTGTTGTTCAGATCTGTAGAGACTGAAATATCAGTAAACATGCGGTGTAGCTTATTTGTGAACTCATAGCCACAAGCTTGCTGCAAATATAGCCGTAATCAATATTAATATTTATTAGCAAGATTTCGAAAGGTATATAAGCGTTTCCAGAAATAATGCCAAAATTAGGGATTTATGTGTGCATATTTCCACTTGATTCCAAATCCACATGAAAATTTAATACTGATGTAAAATCAATGCAAGACAATCATTTGCTAGGAATTATGGTTTTCATTTTCATCATTCATGCTAAAAGTAATTCAATACTCTGTATAAGGTACAAATCACAGCAAAATAAGTGAATGGCAATGGCAATTTCGCACTTTTCGAATTTTTTTCTAAATCTTGTACATTTTTTTTAGTAAATTAAAATAATTTTATCAAAATAATTCGCAAACTCCTGAAATTTTCGATTTGATGTAAAAGCATTATTTCTTTGCTTGTCATAATGAATCAAAACCGTCAAATCCTAATTTACAATAATAGTTGTGCTTAAATAATTTAAAATTGTAATTTCTTTAATTTATGGCATACAAATATTTGCATATAATTTACCTTTAATCGATTAATCATCCCCCTCCTCAGCATCCATGCTTTGACTTTGTTCATGTATAAGTCGCTTGGCCAACAGTCTGCTGTAAAACTTTTGATAGACATCCTTATCCTCAATGTATTTAAATATAGTAATATTATTCGTGAGTTTCTGATCGATTTCAGCTTCGCAGGTTTTCGATTTTTTCAACAGAGTATCACAGTATTTTGCCACATACTCAGCACTACGACACGGTTGTCGTTCGGTGGGACGACGATTAATGACGCTGGCACAAGCTTTATCTAACGCGCTCAGGAATAGCGAGTCATTCTCAAAAACATCAGCTATTAACTCCTGGTACTTATGATGTACCTTTAGCATATTCTCAACAAAGGCAATATGTATGTTCTCGCCCTTCAAAGCATAGACTGTTTCTAAACCCTCGTTTTTGATGTGCTCCAGAAACGTTTGTATTAGTTCAGACTTCAAATTATCAGGTATGGGTTTCAGAATAATATACATATTACGCAGATCCTGGCGCCGTTCCTCGGACACCATATCACGACACTCCGAATAGATAAAGCCAAGTCGATCGTTGATAAACTTTTCCTCGCACTGCTTGCGTAGTTTAGGTAACGAGCTTACGTGCAAAAACTTTTGGGCCCGTCTACTTTCATAGTCGAGTATTTTAATAACTTCTTGCATATATTGCGATACACTGCATCTTTGCAGTAGCTTGTTTGCTTCGTTCGTGTAGTAGGCACCGCTAGCCTCCAGCATGGGGGCCTCGAACAGATCTTGGTATAGTTTCAATGACCCGGTCTTTTTATAATCTTGCACCTCAACAAAACTATGAATGACTCCATTAATGATTTGAACGCGATGGGAGTCAAGGGTACCATTGCTGGCCCGATCAGCTGCTATTCCTTCGAGTATATGACGCACAAGCTCCTGGGCCAAATACTCAACCATATACAATCGCCAAATGTCTAAACCAAGTTCTCCAATTTCCATTTGCTCTGCTGCATCACTGGTCAGATTACCATAGAATGATTCAGTATCGGTAATCTTTTGCTTTTTGATGTGTTGCTGGTTTAAGTAACTGCATAAGAAGCAAGAATTTTCTGTAAAAAGTAATTAATTAATTAAATTGTCTACTTACATGTATAACTGATGTAAATACTTGATGCCCTGGCTATATTCCATCCAAGTAGAGTAATAGCGTTGTAGCAGGTCCGGTCTGCTATTGGTATTATTGGCATTGTCTGAATCATGTTCGGTCAATACTTTCTTGGCCAACATATCCTGAACATGAGACTCTAAGAAGTGTTTCGTCTCACCGTAGAGTCGATCCGCCATCGGTTCTGGCTGTGCCACGCATAGAGTATAAACGTCACTGAACGCACAAGTGTGTATAAGCAATGGCGTGTGTACGTGTAATAAGTAATTATTTTTAATATATACATATGAACAATCTCATTTTTGGCAAATCATGCAGAATAGTGGGGCAAACTCAATTTGTTCCACGCGTATGTAAAAATCAATCACTTTTTGGTTAAAAAGTAATAATTGATCATTGAATTTAATGTTTCTCGTAAGTTAAATTCTGATTAATTTTGAAGGAGTTTCGTTACAATTCACTCTTAAAATAACGGAAGGCACTTACCTAAAGCTCGTGTTCCACACGGCTCGTTCAACTTTGCTTAATGTTATCACTGACTCGGCAATGCACCGCAAGCGGGGCCAAACATCAACAAATTCCACTATTTTTGGTTTAAGTGACATATTTGCTGGTAATGTGGTGTGGTGTGAGGGTGTTGGATGGACGTGTTTATGTGTGCTGTTTGGATTGTCGGGCAAGTGGATAGGTCAACATTATAAATAACTAGTAATAGAGTTGTATACAAATTATATCAGTAAGCAAAATTATGAAAATATAGGTCACCATAAACAGCAATTTGTCAATGTAATTATTAATATAATATATCAAAAGTTGCGTAGTTCCTCGTACGATGCTTTACAGCATAATCAGTAGTGTCCCTGGCCAAATGACAAACGTCTTCAAGATTGACCCGCCGCCACAATGACCTCTAAAACTGTAGATAACTGAAATGCAACGAAGGGAATAAAACTTACGCGCTCTTTTTATTATACTATTAACTAATTAATTATGCGTAAAATTTAGTTTTTCCACTCTTTTACTATCCAAAATGAAATCCTATGTTACGCGACAGAGTTGCCAGTGCATTTCAAGATAACTTTGCTTCAGCGTGACCTCAACTTGAATTGACAAATATACTATTTAAAAAAAATACCAAAACTATGCATCGAATTATGTCCTATTGTTACACCAGAAAAAAATTGTTTGTTTTCGGTTTTATTTTTTATATATTTAAAATATCACATTGCTCGATATTAAAACTCATATAAAAACTCTTTTTCGCATATCGGCCACAAATGTGAAAATATCGGTATATCTTTGAAGTCGATATCTTATCGAGGTGAAATCGAAAAAATACTCACCACAACAAATAATAATACTAATAATGCGTGCAAAGCTAAGCAAATTGAACTACTAATTGTTCGACAATTTTGAAATTTAAATAAGGGTAACGAATTTTTCATTTACTGGTAAAGGCTTGCTTACATTTTGGGCACTAATTTCGCCCTAGAGCAACCACACTAAATATTTACCGTTGCCCCATTTTTCTGCGGAAAAACTATGAAATGTGAAAAACCTTAGTAGCTGTATTAACAGAGCATACATACATATATCAGATGTATCTTATGTGAAATTCCAAAAAATAAACCTATTTTTTTTCAAATGCTTGAAAAATGTAAAATAACGGCACAAATTTGTCGGTATATTTATTCTGTGACGGAATGAAACATGTTCACCAGTTCACATGTAATTATACCCTTTCCATGGCCACACCATTTTTTCACATTTAATCAAGTCTGTTTACACAGCAACAAGTGACCGCTCTGAATAAAAACAGCTGCTCCGATTGTGTACAAACTTTAAAATCTAAATTATGTCAAAGAGTGTAATTAAAGAATCAAAAAAACTTAAAATAATAAATGTAAATGTACATAGAAAAATATGTAGTAATTTTCATAGCCTTGCGTGCGTGTTTTTCAAATTGTGGGGTAGTGAGCTTTGTTTGAGGTGGGCCTTGAACATTTGTGTAAAAAATATATATTTATAAATAAAATATTTGTAAAAAAAATGTTTTTTCTGATGGGATTTAATTTGGCCTAATGTAGCAAAACAAAACGATAATAAAAGTGCGTGGAGGTATGCAAATTTCACTAATGATTTTTATTATTCATTCTTAAATTTTGTTGACTTACATCATACCATAAGCGGCTTCGTGTATCCTGATTGATCATGCGGCAATGAGTGAAAATATGGCAGTACTTTGGCTAATATGTTGGTATACTTTTCGAACAAAGAGTGATATCGATCGAAATCAGTTGATAATTTCATTTACAAATTTAGGCTCCTTAAAATTATTTAAAATGTTTTGCAGTTCTTAGAAAAAAAGCAATAATTGAAAAAATTAAAAAGAAATAGACAGAATAAAAAAGAAAATCGCCAAGGCGATCAATTCGACATCTTTGTAGAGAAGTATGATCATTGTAGAGCGAGTTGCTTAGTAAGATGGAAAACGGAAATAGGTAGAATCAATTGATAAATAAAAAATATATAAACATATATTTATCATTTTTGTTTGATTTGCTTCTATACAATTTGATATTCATGTTCTTACTGCATGAGTTCATTACCTTTTCCCTCTAAACAGCTGTTTTCTCTCTAATGCAGTTTTGGGTCAAACACGTCATAAAATCGCATGATTGAAGAATTTGTTTTGCAAGAAGTGCCATATCAAAGCTAGTGCATTTAAAAATTTAGACACTTTAAATTGAATTCATTTTTATAACGTTCGGTACTTTGCAGTATTTTTAAATGCAGCATATCGAGCAAAACAATAACTATATTAAAATGTCAGGCATTAGCTTGCACTTGTTAGTTAAAGTATGCGTAATCCTGGCAGTTTTACATGAGGTGGTGGAGCACCATCTCAGGTCCTACCGAAGTTTGGAATTTCAGGGATATCAGAGCTTTAAACAAAGAAATAAGAAAGTATTTTAATAGGCTTTTAGGATAAAATCGGGGCGATCAAACAGACCAATTCGTTCTGAAAATTTATTGTTTCATTAATATATACGAAATATATTTATTCATTGCATTCAGTTCCCATTCCCAGTTATTGCATGTGATTATTTTCTCTTGTATATTTTGGTGTTCGTCGATCCTTCTTGATCCTGCGTGCATTTTCACGCACAAACTTTCAAGCAAATGTGCTTGGCGTGAATATGGTATTAGGCAGAATATAGAAAACGAAATGTAAATGGTGTGATATACATATGTATCATGTTTTGACTTTGTTTGGTAAAAACGCTCTTCCCATTATTTCTCGATTCTGACAAATTAAATAGCTCTAGCTAAAATAAGATATTTGTTATGGTTGAGAATCGCGCCTTTATAAGAATATATTATTTTTATTTACCGTGAATTAATTGTTTGCGTAAATATACATTTATGATTTTATTTGTTTTCACATTTTAGTGTGCGATTTTTTCTCGATTTTTACTACACACAACTATAGTTCTTATATTCCAGCAAAAAAATTACAAATGTGTCTCACTTCTTAAACTTTAGGATACCTTTGTTTTTTTAGACTTTTTGTATTTGGCTTACTTGAATAATTTAGTGAATATGGCTCATTTTCATTCGTTGGGCTTTGGTAAAAGTCTAAACATACAGTGTCGATTGGAACCAGATTACACAATTATGACAACGTTACTTACGCATTGCTTATTGTACCATTTTAACCATTTTAAATAATTTGTTTATGAGTACTCTTTACTTTTTGTAAAATCTAAATTTATTAAGGACTCTATATATGTATACTTTTCCCATATTAGAGAATATTTTACGTCAAATTTATAGGTAGTAACTTAAAATATAACATTAAACACATGGTGACAATTCTTTTCTTTTGTTTATTTTTACTATTTAGTAAACATCTTTTTATAGGAGACCAAATTAAATATTGGCGTAAACGATTCTCACTTAACAATCATCGCTTACACTTTAAAATTTTATTTTCTTCGTTGATTGTCAGGCTTGAAGCCATTTAAAAACGCAAGTTGAAAATTATCAAAAGTTCTACAAAATATCCTATCAATACTTTATAGTAAAAAGTTTATACAGATAATGCGTGTAACTTCATACGTATGTACATGCATATGTAATTTGTTTTTCTATCAATTCGTTGAATTTATCCAGCAAGCAAGCAAATTATTCTACTTGGCTAATATACGCACACTTGTACATATGTACTACTTAATATGTAAGAACAATTTTTTTTTGTAAGTAAATGTTTGTTTTGTAAAATTTTCTAGTTCTGTTACCTTTAATTTCTTATATGTATATACATACTTACGTATGTATGTATGTGTTAAATTTGATTCATTACTTTTGGTTGTCTACTACTGTTTCACATTCACTACATATATGCATACATATGTACATAT
The DNA here is from genome assembly GCF_023558435.1 of Drosophila sulfurigaster albostrigata. Lineage (NCBI taxonomy): Eukaryota > Metazoa > Arthropoda > Insecta > Diptera > Drosophilidae > Drosophila > Drosophila sulfurigaster. The sequence goes on from NC_084881.1 coordinate 373,814, forward strand.
GAATGTGTGTAAAATAAGTGGACGGGACGGCACCAATACATTCTCATATTAATATTGGATGTGTGTGTGAGAGAAAACCTTAAAAAGAGAACAAATAACTTTACACGGCTTAAAACTGTTTTCAAATTAAATAAAAACAGTAAATTTAAAAATAAAAACAGTAAATTTAAACAATAATTGAAGTTGTTCTCAAATTATTGGTTCTTCCCATATACATACATATGTATGTATTTCTGTTGTTCTTTGTTGTCATAGCAAACTAATGTTTGTATTGTGTGCGGCAGATAAAATTGTACCCAAGTGAGCCGTGCACGCCACTGATGCACATACATACATACATATGTACGTAGAATTATGCTATCCACAAAACTTATTAGATAGGTTACATTTTATGTGGTGGGACATGTACTATATTAATTATGATTAGCTGCGACATAAAATTTATTTTTAATTTGGTAAGTGCATTTAAATTTTAAAGAGATTTTTCATCCCGTTATTTTTGTCAAGGTGTGTTTATTGATTTCTTGTCCGTATTATAAATACATTCTACATTATTATTTAACATTATATATTTTGCTTATATATTAAAATAATAAAACACTGTATAAACCAATTGTAACAATAATTGTAATACTTAAATTCCGTTACGATTGTATTAGGTACTTAGTAAACCAACAACCAAAGGACTTTTTAAAAAATACAGATTTCAGGAATTAAATGTCTTTGTAAAAAAATATTTCAAAATGACTTTCAACACACGAAGCACAGGTATGTATATACATATATACCGGTGTCATAGAAATCTCTAGATATTTTGACTCATGAGTTTGCTGATAAAAAGTTAGTGTTCAGCAACTTAGCTGGCAATTGATAAACTTCTTAAAGAATAGGTGTCGAAGGAAAAGGTAACATATATATAATATAACATATATACATATACATTTAAGTATCGTGAAGACAAACAAGTATTTTTGGCACACAGTCTTTACCGATATATGATGACCTGCTGTAAAGAAATGAGTTTTCTTACATACTTAAAATTCACAATTTCCATAGTTTTGGATATAAAGTGCTGAAATTTGGAAAACTTTCTTAGATAACTGTGATTTAAGACAATCATTTTTAATTGATGATTGCAATTAATAATAAACTATCAGACTGCTATTAACCAAACTTTTAATTTTATTGGTGCTTATAAACAAATTTGTGGTAATAATATATTTTTCTTTATTAAATGGAAAAACATGGAGGAAGCTTAAATAGCCGAAGCAAGCATATTTTTAATTTGTCGTCATTGCTAAAAATAATCCTTTAATTATGCAACACGCTTTTTTTATTGGACAAAATTGTCAGATCTGTATAAAATTTATTAGAATACGAAAAAAGATTGCACACTTTTGTGCTGATAAATAAATAAAAGTAAATTTAATCTTTTTCAAAATGTCTCAAATTTTCCCAGAAAAATACCTTAATGTAGTTTTTATTCAACATATTAAATCATCTTGTCATTATCGTGAAAGATAAAAAGGGGTGGACAGTGTTTCCCATTTATGATGGTATTAGACAAAAATAAAATTCAATGCAATGTAAACTTCAATGCTCTCACCATAGATATTCACTAATAAAATCTTGTAATGAAAATTGTCCTAAGTTCACATAAAACTCGCCAGTTCTTGATGTAATTATATCAAACGATTTTTTACGGAACATCGAATGGCAAATTGTATGGATATTGCATGAGCACAAATTATGAGTTAAACTAAAAATTTGAAGCAAATGTGTTTATCCCATTAACTCGGAAATTTTGGTGAACTTTCTGGAACAGTATTACCTTATATATTTAAGAGGTTTAATATTATTGATGGAGATTTGAAAATCGTCTTTATTATAGCGCTATGGCCCCTTAAATCTCACAAAGTTGATTTTGATTTCTGTGGCAACTCTTATTATAAAAAATATGCCCTAGAAGGATTACAACTTTTGACGTATCATTAAATACATACATGTATGAATATAGTAGTATTCAATTATTACTATTTACGGATGCCTGAATTTAATGTAATAATTTTAAATTCATTTTTAATAAATGTTAAATATTCACATAAATATAATCTATTCAAATAATAAGTTTATTGCAGTTCAAAATGCCATTTATGTACACAATCAGAATGTTGTTGGTGTCATATAATCCCTAATCAATTTTTGTATGTGACGTGATTTTGTAATAGGTCACAGATTTCAAGAGCTTGAGCTAGTGCTACCAATATTGCAGGTTCAATGTAGATCATATTTTTTTTCAGTTTCTGTCACGTATCTTTCGGCTCCTTAAAGCACAAAATAATACTTTTAAGAGTTTATTATTAGTATACATTAATTTTTATGCGATTATATGTGTGAACATATACTGAATCGATGTATAAGTATCTGATCGATCAGAGTCGATTATTACTTTCATGCCGGTACTAAATGTAGTACGATTAACGATTGAGTTCAAAGTGAATTATTCCCTTTTTACTAAATATTATACATAGTCAAACTCTTTCTCTTTGCACACTCATGGATTCTTACTTAATTACACAGTCAAAATTTTGCTATTCGCACACGCATGAATTAATATTGAGCTATCTCGAATCAAAAGCATAAAGCTTTTACTTATTCTAACAATGATTGAGATTCACCTATTGTGCCGTTTCCCAGTCCAGATTCTGTAGTACCTTCCATTGAGATTTCATGTGTCTTAAGCACTAGCAGAGGTGTCTTGATATCCACCTCCTTATCTATGGTACACTTCTGGCCATCAACCCCTTGTCGTTCTGGAGTCGTTTCGGACTCGTACCGCTCAAGCGCTGCCTTAGGCTCTACTGTTCTTGATTCCGATTTGCCCTTCAAATATTATGTATATATAGTATAAGTTCTTCATAATAATGAAACATGATATGTGGTAAAAAATTGGCTCACCTGCAAATAGTAGGTCATAAGCTGACCCTTGCCTTTAACCGCTACCAATCCTCGCTGCAAGAACGTGTAACCGAATTGTTCGAGAATAACGCAAGTCTCTTCGGTGACCTGAATAGCACCAGCTTTACCGGTGCTCTCCATTCGGGATGCCACATTCACTGTGTTTCCCCAGATATCGTAATGTGGCTTTCGAGCACCGATAACACCAGCCGTAATAGGGCCATGATTGATGCCCATTTTTAAGACAAAATGATTAAAGGACTGTTCATTAATGCCCTGCAGTGCATGCTTCAGCTCCAGGGCAAACTCCACTAGCACAGCTAAGTGAGACCAGCGCTCCGTAATGATCGCATCATTTCGTATAGTGCGTTGAAGACTAATTCCACTAGCGGCCATATACGTTGAGCCAATGGTTTTGATTTTAATAATATCCTGAAATTGGGGCAATTCCAGCAGCTGAAAGTCGACAGACATTAAGATACGCACATCTACTTGTAAAATTATTTAAAAGCTTACTGCATCGAAGTCCGAAATGACTTCGTTCAGAAAACGGAGACATTCAAGACCTTGATTGTTAACTGTTTCTTCTGAGTAGAAATCTATAAGAAAACAATTCCCATTGTAATGAAGTCACAAATTTATAATTCAAATGAGAGAAATACCCGAAAAGTTGGGCATACTGGCAAATAGTACGCCCACCTCCGAATAGCTTTGCGAGTAAAGATCATCGTGGGAGCGCATAGTGTTCTTCATAAAGTGTTCAGCCACATGTACTGGGAGTACATTGTAGACTAATGCCTCATTTCGCTGACGCATGTCATTAGCTGTTTCCTTTTGTTCGGCTACCTCGGTTTTCCATTTAAAGATTACCCGATCTTCGTGGTCCATCTAATTAGAAGGATATTTAAATATTATTAGGGACTAGCCAGCTTGAATGTGACAATTTTTATTATTATCACTTTAATTGCGTTTACATATATCCTAATTCATAAAATTGAAGAAAAGCAAAACAAGTAAGAAAGCTACAGTTCAGTATGCTCGACTGAGAGATACCCCCTACACGTTGAATAAAGGCATAATATTGCAGTATTATTATTAAAACATATCATACAATTGGTAAATTCGGTATATTTATATAGATAGATATAACAGATTGTCAACCAAAGCAACAAAGACCCCTACTAAGTAGGTGTTTATCCTCATACAAAAGTATATTAATTTATTTTTTTACGTATTTATTATACAAAAATAATATAATAACTAAAATAAGGCTATAACTACTAAGGCCATCGACTCCCATACAAAATTATTTTTTTAATAACTTCGAAAATTTTTTATCTGACCAACCAAAATTTCGGGAATTATAAAGACTATAGTTTCTATTGTTTATACCAAAATTCCCGACTCTAGCTTTAAAATTACGTTCGTTTTTCGAGTTTTGTTAATTTGTGGGGTGGAAGTGGGCGTGGATAGAATTTGAAACAAACTTGATATGGGGAAAAGGTCCTTAAACAAAATGTTATCATTATTTTGTAGAAAAATTTTCAAATAAAATAATATATAGAAATTGATATAAAATTTGTGCATAATGTCTCATGTCATGTCTCACCCATTCTGAGCAGATAGTATTAGGCAATGAATTATCAAATTTTAATAAATTGTAATATCTTGAATTTTATTCGAAATTTCTAGATTCAAATTAGAAAAATATTATTGGACAAATAACCGGTGGGCTTGTTTGATGGAAAAGGATGGATTAAATATAGTTAACTTATTGTAACGTAATTTACATATATCTGATCTAATTAATATTTAATGGAGTAGAGATTATAAATTTCAAAATTGCTACTGCGTTACTCACATTTGATAAAAATAAAGGAATGGTAGAAGAGTTGCTGAAAGTATTGATTTTGATATACTCACATGTCGCGCTAAAAAGCTGAGAGATAATGCGGCGACGAGCAGCAAACCAGATGCACAATATCGTGTTGATATTGTCCTGAAAGTCAAATCGTATTGTACAACTTTCACACGTTTTTTTTTTTCTAATATGCATTTGTAACAACGATTTTGGTTATATGCCAGAAAAATCTTTGTGAATTATATTGTTGCCTCTTTTATCCAAGAGATTTTAATGTATACATATGTGAATATAATATACTTACGGCTGATGGGCTAAACTATCTTCAAGTGCATATAAGTCCTGCATAATGCAAACATTAAAAAAACAGTGCAAAGCTGAAAAAGTAATAAAATAAATTGAAGTTTGCATATACCAAATAACTATATATGCATGTATGTATTTTACCTGCAATAGATAGCAGGAGTACAATTTTAGTCAAATGTGTGAGCTGAGCAATTACGGCAATTGCTATGAGAATTAAGATACTGTAATTACTCAAGTAGGACGGATATAAGATGGGGTCTGTTGGAACCGCTTCACGCATTTGTTTAACAAACGATTCAGGTAGAATATGCTCAGCAGTAGGCATTTCCTCCAAGCCGGCCGTAGCATTAAATTCGCTTTCACTTACGATGTGCTCAGTGCGCACGAAGGTGACAAAGAAGAACTTTAAAGAAAAAATAATATTAAAATTGGCTTAAGCATTTGAGGTTTTGATGTTTTACCGAACAATACTAACCATGTCTATGACATTGCTAAGTCCAATGGTAAGTGCTATAATTATTGCCGCCAGCTCCCGCACGAAGCTAATGTCATTGAATCGCTTACTTATATCCACAAAAAACTTAGGCAGCATTCCGCTAAAGCTTTCAGCAATGCTAACGGCTACCAGCATTGCAATGGGTACAAGTGGAGCTGCAATATTGATGAAGTGCAAGGTGGAACGCGGAAGTACCAAGTAGGAATAAAGAACATCGATGCACTGCACCAACAAAGCTGCCAGCAATGGCAGTGAGCTGTATGGCTCTCGATAAACAGCATAAGCTTGCTCTAGTTGCGGATTCTTAAAGCGTAGAAAAATATTTGTATCCTTGGTCAGATTTCTAAAATAATATTATAGAAACCATTATAAGGATAGTCGCCGATAATCAACACACACATGCACACGCTAACTTACTCATGTCCATCGCGTGTGACAAGCTCATCTTTCAAGCGCTGTTTAAAGTTCTGCAATTTGATTTGTTCTTCTTCATCGTCGTTGTTCGCGGTCACATCATGATCATTAGCTACAGCACTTTGGGCAAGAAGTTCTTCATCATCTAAGGTGGCGTCGGTGTCATTACCAGCGAAATTTTCGTTGTTATCATTATTGCCATTACTGGAAATATTTGAATCTACTGGACTGCGATTGGCATCAACATGGTCCGGATGTAAGTTGCATGGCGAAGCGAACTGTAGAAAAGTTCATTGAGTATATGATAATGCACTTCATAAAGCTAACAAAAGTTATGCTTTAGTACTCAACAAAATATTAATTATTTTTGACGCATAATAATACTCAAAGTTATTGAAGTAAAAAAAATAATAACGCCTTTTATTACTCGTGTTATTCGATAATTGATTTGTAAATTTTAGGTCAGAAGAAAGTTAAAATTTTAAGCACTGATACAAGAAATGAGATTTTCCCATACATGTATACTCGACTAGAACGTAATCCTTAAATGATATACTTTATATTAACATACCCTATATACATATATGTGAATATTTGAATAAAAACTACAGCAAAAAAATGTAAAATGTAAAATTATTGGACTTAGAAGGACGGCCACACGATTCTTTATGGTAAAAAAAAATGTATTTGATTTGAATTGGATTGTAATATATTCATTTTGTTATTTGATATATTCCACTTCTACTCAACAGCTTTGTTTTAAACCTTAATTATAAAAGGCTGAACAAAATGAAAATTTATGTCTTCTTTAATATGAACAATTTGCTAAACAATCGAGTACATTGCTATATAAACAATTTTTTTTTTTTTTATCAAAATTTAACAACAAAAATTGCACTTCAAAAGAAGGCGTTTATCAAAGTGAAAAATCTTTAAAAGCGCTATACTTTTTTGTTATTATTAAAAAAAAAGTAACTTACTGGCTTAACCACTTTTGTAATAAAATAGGTCTTTAGGCCTGCTATACGAAGCAACTCTTCGCGCTTTTCACCAAATGCGGGCTCTACTTCAAACTCTCCATTCAGAAAAGTTAGGGTCTTGTCTGAAATATGCACACGTCTGAAGGAAAAGGATTCAAAGTTCACGATTAATTAAATGATTTATACTTGCCCCCTGATAAAGAAAAGTTATCAATAGATTAAAAATTGGTGCTCACCCAGCTTTGCCACTCGATTCCATTTTATTCGCTAGCTCAACATCCTTGGAGTAGACATCGAACTGCCATTGTCGCTGACCAAGGATTCCAGCAAGTACGGCTCCAGTGTGTATCCCAACCCGCATATCAACAGGTGAGTTAGCTTTTTGTTGAACATATCTAAGACAAAGGGATACTGTTATTCAAACTCAATAAATATAATCATTAAACTATTAATAGCCACATTGCATCAGTTGGCCTTAAATGTTTAAATTACATTTTTGTTGAATTAAACAAGCATTAAACTAAACGTAGGTAGTGATATAGCTGGTGCTTTCTTCTACAACTTACTTGATGGCTTTTACCATTGATAGTCCCATGTGTACACAGAGCACAGCATGATCCGGCCTTTCATTGGGAGCTCCACTAATGCAATAATAACAATCACCGAGAATTTTTATGCGTAATTGCTGATACTTCTGTAGACGAAATAATAGGAGAGGCTAGTCGGATGTCTATGCATAGTGTAAATTCAAATACTTTTTAGAAAACTAACTTATTCATTGATTAAGAAAAAAACAAATAAGAAAATTAAGGGAAAATAGTTGAGAGTCTGGACCTGCAACAATAGACACAAACCTAAATTGAAAACAAAAAAGAAGCCTACTGTAGATTGTGATCGACTATAAGATACACGATACCCATTTTGTATAAAACTATATAGTGTGAACCCAGCATGTCCTTTAAAATACAGAAGAATCCCAATTACTTTATTTTGTATTTGTCTTTACGTGGAGATATACTATACCACTTTAAATCAATATATAAAAGAAAAAAACAGTAAAAGCAAAACAAAAAATTGTTAGTGTTTGCAATGCAAGCGCAGCGTTTCTAGTCACTTTTGACCCTTTACTGGCTTGTTTTTTGACGCATGACAAAGTGAATAGAATTCAATCTAAAAAACTACTTAATATTTTTAAGTCAAACAAAATGTATTATAAAGAGTAATGAACCCAACACTTTAAAATTAATTACATTCAAATCTTCCATCACGTTTCGCTGAAATTATTGCTTGAAATTGTTTTCTGTCTAAAATTAAGTCTTAGCACAAAATGTCGCATTTGGCATCAGACAATTGCCCATATGTAGATAAATTAACTATTGTTAGATGCTAAATATATATATTATACATGTGCTAATTATATATATTATACATGTATAGTATTGTGTAAATATTGGTTTCCTCATATTAATCTTTGAATATCGAACAGAAAATCAAAAAGACGGTCTAGGGTGTACTTTACAATATTCTAATAATTATATTTTTGCTTCTTACGGAATCAAGCCGAAAGTTGGAAAATCGAAAACTAAGAAAACAAGTACCAAAAAAAGGAAAGAGAAAATATTGAAGACTTTCACATTCACGTTACCTCAGCAAGTCGATCGAAGCGCGCGAAAAGTTCGTTTAACATTTTCACAAGATCTTGTGCGCTATATGTTGATGAGATGGCAGTAAAACCGACAATATCCGCATAGAGTATACTTTCGGTCGGTAAAGAGTATTTCAATTAAAATAGAAAGACGTATAACCTTATATTACACATAGTAACACATGTTTTGTTTCCATTAAGCAAAAACTAATGAAATAATAATAAATACTAGCATAAAATAAATAAAAGCACAAATTTGTTACTATATCCCACATGTTTGTGTATACATATCAATTTTTTTATTAAAAATCTTTTTTGTTAAGTTAAAAGTTTTCTTAGGTTATTTGGTTTTTCGATAAATAAGATGTGACGAGATTTATACGTATTTTTTTTGCTTCGAGTTTGATGATAGCTTAAAGTAGCTGCTTACAAAAGTAGTGGTAAAAAATTAAAAAAAAATTATTTTAAATTTTTTTATTGTAATTGATTTGTAAAGCTTTATATTCAAGTAAATAATTATAAGTTTCAGTTATTGGAACACAATTTGTGAGGTTCAAGATTTTCATGGAATAGTATTAAACATTAAACCTTTGTGCTGACAGGAAATGTGTGATATCGTCTCAGATGTTAACACCGATCAAAAATATATATGAATGCTTCATGGGGAGATGACTCCTTCTGCATGTTACATACATTTTATACTGGCACAAAGTTATAATATCCTTCTACCTTATGGGTAGTGAGAATACAAATATAATTCATTAAAATCATAAGGAATTGTTTGGAATGCAAAATTGTTTATTAGGCTAACGTATTGTTAACTTATTTTGAAAACAAATAATTGTTGTATAATAAATTAATATATTTAAATTATAACAATATTATTATTATTCTACATTCCACTTACCTAACATTTTCATGCCGACTCATGTATATCTTTTTTAAAAGCCTCAGAGCTGGATGAACCAAGATCCTCACGCATCTTAATCGCCACATGCTTAGGTAGCACAGATAATAATAAGCGTTCCTTGCGAATACAGAAAATTTTTAAATTGCTAAATATAAGTATTTTATCATTTTATATGTTCACCTGCTCCGCCGATTGCTCTTCGATCACCATTTTTACCTCCAAGCTTTTTTTTTTGCTTCCAAGAATGCCCGTTTCTGCTTGGCCTCACCCATGAAGTAGTACAACAAGCCAATTAACGCAGCTGTAGCTATAAGAACCGCATTTGCAGCAGCCTGATCCGAAATTAACGGGTCCGGTCGGGAAAACCCTACTGGAAGGCTTAGACAATTAAAGTACGTGCAAAATCCAACGACAAGCCCGAGGAAAATCAATGGTAATGGCAACGTGACGTATATTAGAAAATTAATCAAAATAGTCCAACCAAGAACATCTCTGTAATAAAGGTTGAAATACTAAGATCAGCGGCAGAACTAGACAGGGTATATACACGTACATATATGTCTTAACTTACCGCGGAGAAATGCTTGATTGCAGCATTACATAGGAAGCAAAATGTAACATGGAGATAAACCACAGAGCTCGTGGAATAATTGTCAATAGTGAATGATGGAACCTTCTTAGTGCTGGCTTTTCCGACTGATGACTAATATGCATTAGAGCTATTAGGGCTAAGTATGCCACTAACATGGTGCAATTAATCACTGTAGATTGGAGTCAAATTAGACATTTTATCGCATTAGTTAAAGATGAGGGCGATTTCTTACATCAGAATATGCTTAGACAAATAAATTCTACGTCTTTTGTAATGGTTATAAGACATTTTTTACTAGTGAACTCACCACTCACCCACCCACAAATCTTTTAATCTTGTTTTTTTTTAAGTATTATAAATCCTTAAAATGTAAAGTAAATTAAATACTGCATAATTAGGGACTGTAATCATAAGTTAATCGCCGAAATATTAGCCATACTACGGCTACACTTTTCAAATTATTAAAGATTTGACATAAAGAGAGAGACTTATATCACGGTTACTATAATATATAAATTAAATCACTTTTTTCCGCGCAACACAATTAAAAAAAGAAATGTAACAAACAATTTACAATATAATTTGCTAGGGATATTATTCAATAGAAATATAAATATGCAAAGTTTATTTGTTTCATTTAATAATTGCATTTATTTAATAGGCGATTGTTTTAGCACACTATGGTTGCTAAAAACTGACATTCTAAAATTTGTGGAACTCGGAATCCTAGATACACTATATAAATTATGCTGGAAGTCTATTTAACATTATTTTAGTTGTGCCATTGAAATTCAAATTTATATTATTGTTAGAGAACACTTCTTCGATTCTGGAATGTATGTGGATGTCAAATCAGCAGTTCCACATGGAAAAAATAGCAACCCATTATTCCGCACTCATATCCCCTAGGCAAAGACAAGCATCAAGATGGAAATTAAAAAACAACAAGGCGAGTGTGCTCGACTGTGAGATACCCGCTACCCATTTTTAATAAAAGCAAAATATTGCATTATTATTTTTAAAATATACCAAAAATACTAAAAAAAATACTGAAAATATGCAACATGGTATATTTGGTTTATCGATATAGAGCCACATTCAAAATATACCATAAACGGCACAATATACCAAATTGTCGTATAAAGCAACTCAGATCCCCAGTAAGTAGGCGTTTTTGCCAATACAAAAGAATTTCTTTAACACCTTCCACAATTTTTATCTGATCACAATCAAATCTTAAGGACTCATAAATACTATAGATATTATTGTATACACCAAAATTCGCAAATCTATCTTTAAAATTACGCTTGTTACTCGATTTTTTTGATTTGCGGGAGCGGAAGTGAGCATGGCAAAAATTTTAAACAAACTTGATCTGCATGCAAACATAACAAATGCTGTCGAAAAAAATAATTATAGCTCTATCTCTAATAGTCTCTGAGATCTAGGTGTTCATACGGACAGACACACAGACGGACATGGCTAGATCGCCTCGGCTGTTCACGCTGATCAATAATATATATACGGTCCTTCAACCTGTTACATACATTTCCTGCCGGCACAATGTTACTAACTACTGTAATTACTATTGCAACCATGTTTCAATATTGTCGCCGTAGATATTGATAAAACGTGTGAATTCATCTGTTGTTTTCAATTATTGCACTTATTAAATATTTACATATGTTACATATGGGTAGCATTTCCTGCCGGCACAATGTTATAATACCCTTCTACCCCATGGATATAAAATAAGCGTGGGGAGATATTTTCTTGTGAATAGAATTACTATTGCAACCATGTTTCAATATTGTCGCCGTAGATATTGATAAAACGTGTGAATTCATCTGTTGTTTTCAATTATTGCACTTATTAAATATTTACATGTTTGAGTGTAGTGGGCCCTTCATATTTGATTTTTGCCATTTAGGTCAAACAGGTTGCCAAAAACGGTCCCTAGAAAAATTGTGGAACTTACTTATATTGCTTTTCCGCAAGTTTACAACTTTGCTCATCCGGGAACAGCTCTTAATCATTATTATCATTATTTCGTATATTGCCCCATTATTAGAAAAAGTTATGCTTATATAACTTTCTTAAATACCCAATATTCTGGCCACCACTTAAAGCTTATGCTACCTTTTTTTTAAATTTTTTTAGATTATAATAACATTGTCGCTTAAAATTTCGACAATATTTTTGGATTGCGAATACGCAGAGAATATCGTATGGATTTTTATATAAATTGATTGGACGATTTTTAGTTGAAAAACTGATCTAGATTAGGGGTTACACTGTAACCCCTTAAGGAACTAGCAAAATACCCAAAAATTTGAGATTGCTTCACATTTTAAAACCACTAGGAATTATTTAAACAGTACCTACATACGAGTATGTGTGTCAACATTTTTTTGTTTTAAAATGAAGGGTTACTTCAATCGAATTCTGTGATATTGTTTTAACATTACCAACAATTATAACATTCATATGATATGTAACATATCTCATTACAATTTATCACTCTCTGTAACCTAACAAAATCAATTACAACAACATAGTTGGACAATGGTTTCAAGACAGTTTCAAATTATTCAGAAATTTAAAATGGTATTATTTGCATAATTGCACCTCCTAGCTCTGGACACTTTTTTGTGTCCTCACAGTTCAGTACACTCGCCTGAAGTTTTCTTACTTATTTGTATACCATTCTGAATTAAAAACATTCCTTGAATTTATGCACAAACTATTGGAAATGAGTGTTTGTCTACAAAATAATTATATCAAAATCTGTTAAAAACAACAAAATAAATTTAACACACCAACGTAAGTACAATTTACATACATATGTATATACATACTGCGACAGTTCTGTGGTATATAAAAAAAACATTTTTTTATTAATTTTAGGATGAATTTCAATAACGTCATTAGAGTTGGGATCAACGATAGTTCTTAAGTGGAATTCTTAGCCACAAATGTCACGAAAACGAAGCACGAATGTTCTCAGAGAATTAATAACCTGGCACAACTGCAATAATGTCCAACCAACCAATGTCAACCAAATTTTACTTTAGGGTCGTGAAAGGAAACGCGCGACATATGTATGTACATAAATAGGCTTCAATAAAAAGTGAAAGTCGAAAAATTAGACTACTTACTCCTTATTGCGTATTCTTGCTCCCAAGGAATGCAAATTGTCCAAAAATTAAATAGTACAGCGGCAAGTAAAAACCATTTTAGTCCGCTGCGCCGCTGTTTAATTGAGTAATTGTGGTATAGCTCGTTGAGTACATGTTGTGGTAGGATGACAACTCCACCGCCAGTGATTCCTATGCCACCGGCAACCACATCTCCCTCGGGGGGTTGTCGAATGCGAGATGAAATCTTCTTGCGCTCAACTTTGTTGGAAGTTGGAGATGCAGTAAGCTGACCATTTTCCAGATTGCCAGATGAAGTTGCTGCAACTTTGACTTCCTGCATATTAAGAGTTCTCAGCAGCTCAAAGTTTTATATTATCAATTTCAGTTTAAAAGGAATCCATAGCCAGCTCTCTTTCGTCGAGCTTCTTAATATTTGAAATAGTTGAAACTTCTGTAGGGAGATACCTTGATAAATGCGAAGTAAATAAGACAACGTTAGGATGCATTTGGATATTTCTGTACATACATATGTATGTATGTATGTATACATATAGACAGCAAAACTTTCTACAAAAAACGTTTATGCATAATTATTCGATTTAATTTTGCAATTTCCTTATAACCTCTCATTAAATAAGAAAGAAACATCTACATACATATGTATGTCTTGGGATTCTAATTCCTACTAAGCTCCTCTAGCTGAATGAGTTTTTCCTATAAATTTGCATACATATTTCTGGGGCTTAAACTAATTCGTCAAATTTGTTTGAATGCTTTATAATTTTGTACATTACGGTCTGTACCTGCACATACAATATACAATGAACATATGTGTGTACACAAATATCTCAATGACGTATACATAGTTATGAAATAATATGCCGTTTTTTTGCCTTATGATGTCAAAATATCTTAGAAAAATGTTAATGTAGCTAAATTCTGTTCGATTTTTAAGGAATGTTGATTTTGGTAAAATGCCTTTCCCTATTGTGCATTCATACATACTGAAAAGTGTTGTGTATGTATTGTGATGTTATATATGTATTGTTGAATATAATGTTGCCTTAAAAAGCTGCGAGAAATTTGCTTGGTAGGATGTACACTAAGTCAAAGCACACAGCTGGAAAACTTTTTTTTATAGGTCTAGGTTTGCATGTTATGAAATAGCCATTTATTTAAATATTGTGTGTTGCACTCCCGTTAATTGAATTTCGTCAACCCTTAATTCTGCTTACAACTCAACTTTAACTGCTTTGGTATCTGCTGCAGCCGAGCTACTGAGCTAAGACGCACTATAATCTTGACTGTAAGGCTGAAATTTTGGAGAGTTGGCCCTTGAACAGCAGCACCACCAACAATAAGAATCATTCAAAAGCTCTCTCTATAAGTAATTTTCTATTTTTTTGTTAATATAGTCGACCTTGCATTGAGCTTTTTGAGCGCATGCGGTCTAGTATTCGTCTGATAACGTTACATCTGTGCAGCTTGATAACAGCAGGAACAACAATATGCTTATGATATTTTACCAAAAAGTGTGAGGGTCGTTACAATCAGTGCTGACTTCTATTCAGGTCGAATTATTGAGATAGACACATTTAACATCTGTTTTAGTTCACAACTTTTGTCTTTATTTGCCATTTTCCTTACCTTACACTTCAAAATAAAAAAAAAAATCAAATCAAATAAAATAAAATTTATTTCACTTTTGCACACAAATCTAAATAACATTGGCATGCATAAGATCAATTTACAATAGTGTTGCCAGAATATCTTCTTAGGTCGAGATCTCTAGACGTTCTGTGACCTTTTCGTCATTTTTGTTTGTTTAATTTGACTTTCTTCACACATCTCATTATACCCGCTACCCATAGGGTAGAAGGGTATTATAACTTTGTGCCGGCAGGAAATGTATGTAACAAGTAGAAGGAGGCATCTCCGACCCTATAAAGTATATATATTCTTGATCAGCGTCAACAGCCGAGACGATCTAGCCATGTCCGTCTGTCCGTCTGTGTGTCTGTCCGTATAAAACACTGGATCTCAGAGACTATAAGAGATAGAGCTCTAATTTTTTTTCGACAGCATTTGTTATGTTTGCACGCAGATCAAGTTTGTTTCAAATTTTTGACACGCCCACTTCCGCCCTCGAAAATCAAAAAAATCGAATAACAAGCGTAATTTTAAAGCTAGAGTATATTTTGGTATATACAATAATTACTATAGTAGTTATGATTCCTTAAAATTTGGTTGCGATCAGATAAAAATTGTGGAAGTTATTAAAGAAATACTTTTGTATGGGCAAAAACGCCTACTTAGTAGGGGTCTTAGTTGCTTTGGCCGACAATCTGGTATATTGTGCCGTCTATGATATATTTTGAATGGTGTACTATATCGATATACCAAACATACCATTTGGTATATTTTTTTAGTATTTTCGGTATATTTTGAAAATAATACCGCAATATTTTGTCTTTATTAAAAATGGGTAGCGGGTATGTCACAGTCGAGCACACAGTCGAACTTTCTTACTTGTTTTCATATTCTTTAAGGTCTTTAAGGCAATCTCCCTGATTTCTTTTAATTGCCAATCTTTTTATCAACGGTTCGCAAATATCTTTCGTAATTAGCTTTCTAAACTTTTTGTCCTGATGTCCCCATCTTGCGAACAAGAATGAGAAACTGAAACGTTTACTTGTACATCCTTATTAGGTTGAATCGGTTGCCTTAAAAACTGATCGCACTACATACAATTCACTTTAAGATGACAGAAAAAACTTGTATGAAATCAAGTGTGCTCGTCTTGGAGATACCCTCCCCATTTATAATAAAAGAAAAACTAGGCGGCATTATTCTTAAACTATACTTAATTAATATATCACAAAATGGGGTCGGAGATGACTCCTTATGCCTGTATGTATGTATGTAATACATTCATACTATGAATGCAACATTTGTTTTGGGGGCGCAAAGTTATAATATACCCTGACCCTACTGGTGGTGGACATACAAACTTCGGTTAACTTTTCGAGTTAACTAAACATCTCACAGTCAAGTTTTGAGACTTCATCCATGAACTCTTTGGAAAAATGTGTATTCATAACTCTGATATATTTGGTTTTGATAATAAGTGATAATGACGGCTTCAATATATTTGCTTGAGCAGTTCCTCTTGGCAAGAGAGCCCGCTTAAGCGCTGGTTTTTCCGCGTAACTGCATGTAAAAAAATCCTGAGGCATTTCGTTCGGCAATTTTCAGCCGAAAATAAATAAAGCGTATCGATTCTCCGATGCCGGAAGGTATGTGGATGTTAAAACATCTATTCCTCAGATATACATACATATAAGTATCTGAAAAGTCCTTGCACTGCCTTTGAGAAGTCACTGTATTTAATAGAAGTAACTGTATAACTTAAATGTTTCTTATTCCTTTATAGCAATTACGAATATATGGATGATATAATGTAATGGAAGCAGTTTCCGAGGGAATAATTTCCGGATGGACACTCGTCGATGGATTACGAAATATTGTTGGATAAACTTAATGCTAATAAGAAACGAGCAATTCTAATTGGTTGATCTAACAAGACCCGTTATGTGCTAAAGCTCTTCCAACGTGTAAGTGCTCAAAATTTGAGTAGCAACAGCAAGTCTGTAATCTACTGACATGTGCATTAAGCTGCCAAATGAAACAACAGAAAAACTGTCAAAAAAATGGTGAGCCCTTGTCAATTATTTAAGTGGGCCAAGGCGACCCATTTTCCTTATTGGGATCAGCTTCTCTGCGACTTGCCAAGAGAGGTCGCAAAAGATGCAAGGAGCAAATCACGAATTTGCTGCATTCTATTAATTGAAACAAAGCTATTCAAAAGAATGAATAAGATGAATCTTTTTTTTTTTTGTGTTTAAGTTACCACCCGACCCAGGGTGGGAATTATTTGGCCGCTCCAATTTGATGAATCTTTGAAAATATGTTTTTTTATTTTTAAGAAAATGCCGGCTGACACACTTTCTCAAGGAACAGAGGCTTATTTGAGTTTTCATATGCTTTTACTGTATTCCTAATAAAATTAGGATAGTCCCACCTTTCTTGCAGACTGTGCATCTCCAGTTGCGTTAAACACAAAACTTATCCACAATAGCTTCGTATTGTGTAGGACTTAAAAGTATCAGCAAATTGAGTAAGTTCAGAATTTTTAACGGATCATCCATAACAACAAAATAGGGAACAATTTCTCTATTCAACACATTTTCGGGCGGATAAAAAAGTTCTTCCCTCGCTACCGAAAGCACCCACATCAATGTAGGTAAAACGGTATAGATCGTCGCATATTGTCATTTATATAATGCAATAGTAGCACCAAATTATTTTACATAAAAATTAATTTATTAAAATGTTTAACTTGCTATTTAAATGACTCACCATTGTTTGGCGGCTTTATTATGACCATATCTTTGCATTAATAGCGCAAGCAGAATGTGGAAAGTGCCACTGCATGGTTTTTGCTGATCCGATTCATGACATTAACATGGTATTGCAAATCCTCGGTCGCTAAGACCCTAAAAGAAATTATAATTACTGTCATCTATGTATATGAGCAGAGCAAACTGGTTCAGTCTTTGCTTTAAATGGAAAGGCCTCTGTGCGTGTATTTTTCCTTGCAACCTCATCGTCATGTAAAAAAAACAATGGATTATTAACCATGTTCTGAAACTTTAAATTATATAAAATTAATCATGTAACATTTGTTTACGGTCACAACAAAATTTGTAAATTGCCAAATTTCAGAGCTGTCGTTCTCCATTATTTTCTTTAAAATCATCGTGTTGGTATGGCTGTTGGCGTTACGATTAAAATCACTCTATCAGTTGTATGTTGTGCTTTAGCATCTGCATTCTGCATAATTAAAAGCTAATAATGACAATTTAGCATAGCACTAATCTTCTTCGAATTGTATCTATCATGATACAATACAATAAGCAAAAAATGCTACCTATACAAAAGAGATGCATCCGTGCTCCGGTTTTCACTTTTCGTTATCGTTTTTGCTAAAGGAACGCTTAATTTCTTACCGCTGAAACAGCTGACTTGTGTTCTTGGATGTAAACAACGCGGAAAAATGCCTTTCGTATTTTCAATTTCCTGCGTGGATTGAACTTGCATAACGATGAATTCATCTTGCACAGATATATATTAATATATTACTTTTTTATCTTTTTCACAAATAAAGTTTATTAACTTAATTAAAAATTAAAAAACAGTGGAGCGGCAATCTGCTGTTTCCAACAAAGAATAGATGCCACCTGTTTAACCGATTTCATTCCGGTGATTTCAACTGCTTGTTTTTATGCATTTTTAGCATTTAAATAAATTAAACAGATTAATTGTTTAATAAACAATTTTTACGCAACTTCAACAAAAGTAATGCCATCCGTTTTATTACACAAGAATTTTTAACTTGTTTTTTTTTTTCATTTCAAAAAAAGTACGTCAGCCTAGGCGTTAACTCGTGGTGACGGTTTTATCGGTCGCTGATATTCGATGCTATTCAAATTTTAATATTTCTTGATCTGCATCCCGCAAATATCTATAATAAAATTCTTTTTAGTGTAGATTTTTTTCTTAATAGATAATTCGACAAGAGAAAATAGGAATTTTGTAACTTGCAAACTTTTTTATCTTTTTCTTATTAAAGACGTCTTCCCACGTACACAAAATCACCGTATTTTTGCTGAGCTCCATATAAAATAAATCTGTCAAATATAACTAAAGCGAGAGTTCAAATGAATTCAGTGTTTTTATCGTCATTTCACTCAAACTAGTTCATTTTGCAGCTGAATTCAGCCCAAAACCAGACAGATCGGAATCGTTTCGTAATCGTAGCACAGTGGTGTGAAGCAACAAATATTGGATTTTAGGGAAAAGTATGAATATATTTGTAATAATTGCAAGAACAAAATAAACTTAAACAATTAAGCTATATATTTGGAATTGTATTTAATTCCAATACAAATTTAGGTATTATCGAAATCGGTAGAGACGATTTCCAAAATACATTTGAATTTTTTCGATTATATGATTATTTTTACTTCGTCGGATAATGCGTAGGGCAAAAAATCACCAAGACGATCAATATGACAACATTGTATAAAAATATTAACTTTGCAGGGCTAGTTGCTTTTTATGATGTAAAACAGATATAAGTAGAGTCAATTAATTAATAAAATATAAAAATAAATAATATCCTATACTTTTCAATGTTGATTTGATTATACTGCCTATGATTTAATTCTTCTTCCCACATAAGTTTGTTTAGTTTTTGACTCCTAAACAGTTGTTCGTGTACTGGGACTTTACATCATAGAATCGCAACATTGTAGCAGATGCTCTAGGTCCTAAATATGGTACGATGCAACCTTGCTTTCAATGTTTGCATACCTTTGACGCGTACGTCCTTACATAATTTTTCAATTTTTTTTTATTGATTTATATAAAGCTCAAGCGAAACAATGCAATTTAGTTCACAATACTTACAGTCTGTAAACTAATTATTCCGTAAAATTTGCATTAATAAAATCAACTATAGACTAAACTATAAATGAAAATAAACAAAGAGATGAGAAAATGTTTTTATCGCTTCAGAATGCAAAACCGAAAAATGTTGCATATGAATATAAGTTAATTGTATTCAAACATATACCTTTTTGAACCTTACTTTCCACTTTGTTTCTACTACCTTTTATTTAAGCAGTCGATGCGAATTTTGTGTTTACTTTTCATAATTTTTGCAGATGCGCTTGGTGTAAATACGCTAATAACAGCTGATTTAATGTCCATTATCGCAAATATCGATAATTTTTATGCTCCTTATTTATGACGTCCTGAGACAGCATAGATGTTGAACTGTCGGTAGAATTTTTGACGGTTGATGTTTTTTAGATGGACCTCAAACAAATGGAAAATCAATCGAAAAATTAAAATAAATCAATCGATAATGAAATGTGGCATTGTTTAAAATGAAAAACTATATGTTCGAATACATTCAATCTATTATTCATTAATTGACTATTTATTTGCCTTTTGCATTATATAAAATTACCTATGTAAATAATTTGATACAAAAAAAAAACGACTACACTATCAGATTCGTTGAAGATTGACCATACACGTTGTTTATGGAACGATTCGTCGGATAGCTAGACGTTTTAGGAATGGAAAAATTGATTTAAAATCATGTTTTTTGTTTTGTTTTTTTTGTTATGCTCTCTTATTAGTTTGAACAATTTCCCTAAAAGTTTTTTTCCAAGTTTTTTTTTAAGTAACTTACAGACAGCGTCTGCTGCTTTAATTTATTAATTCAATGTTCCACAGTGTTTATTAACAATAATATTACCCATATACATACATACATACATATATATATGTACATATGTATATTTGAAAAACTAGAGGTTTTGATTCGGACGTAGGTATGTATGTACAATGTCTGTCTAAATATTCCTCATATGTATATGTAATTATGTCAAAAATTTTTTATACATTTTATTGTTTAATTATAAAATGAGATATTTGTCCATCGAAAAAAATTTTTGGGACATGAACATTTATATCGATATATCGGAATATCGATAACTGATCACAATGTGTAGCTTATATAAAGTTACCTCAACTGCTCTATCTGTCTCATTCGGCGATTTTCAGTGGAACTGTGTAGACGTTTTAAAATCGGCAACCAAAAATCCATAAAATATTCAGTTTAAAAGCAGACCAAACAGGAAAAAATTTGCACGATAACAAAATTTGCGAGTATTAAACACTTCCGATTTTAATTGCATCTAAGTTTTGTGTTCACGTACGCGAGTAATTTTCAAATATATACTTCGCGGTTCTCTGGGAAAAGCAAATTTAAGAATTAAAATGGCTGATGTTGCTGACAAAAAGAAGTGAGTAATGGTTTTTAGTTTGTGTGCAAATGAGACTGCTTAATATTAATGTGTATATTTAATACGTTAAGATTGTATATTGTCATTGTTAGTGTGGTGTGCGTACACAATTTTTCTTCATCAGTTTGGAATTTTTTTTTTGAATTTTGTGTCTATCTACGTAAAATGCTTGGACAATGCATATCGTTGTCTCTTTTACTCCAATGCGTCTTTAATGTGCGCGCAAAAAATGACGCCGTTGAATTTGGCGCGGCGTCAGTACTCTTTTTCGCTTACACTCCGGCCGGCAAACACTGTCTACAGCGTCGGCAGAAAGCTGGTTGGTAGATATGACTGAGGCAGCGGTTGTGAAGGCATTGAAATAACATGTTAGGTGTATGGACAAAGCGGAGTGAGCAAATATATACATGTAAGTATGTACACACATGCATACGTGTGTACATCTATGTATCCAATTTGCCGCTCTTTTTTCTTGCTGCTTTAGCTATCGTTCTACTTTGTTTGCTTTAGTAGGTTGACTGTAGTCTCATTAATTTTTGTTATAATTCTAAATACGTTCAAATATTGGTGTTATTGTTATTGGATCCGAGATAATAATTTGCTCAAATTCGTTCTTCACGCGGTTTGGCACTTCAAAAAATCATTAATCTTGTCTCGAGGATTGGATTGTACATTATGTGTGTAGAATAACCATTATTGTTAGCATTAAATCCTTTTGTCATTTGCTTAGGTTACCTTGGTTGAAAGGGGTTGATTACATTGTGGTGGGTACTTCTCAGAATACATTTTGGTCGTTATTTTTTTTTTTTTTTGCCGCTTGCTTTACACTTCATTTCTCTCTTCTTGCTCTCTTAAGTAATTCTCTTATACACGAAAGGCTCTCATATCGGACGATGAGGTATGCGTATGAGGGAGATGAATATAGTCTATATATATATATAGCATATAAAAACCAGTTTGCACATTATATTTTTAATAAGTCGCGATTTTTCTGCGTGCTTTACTTTTTCTTTTATTCTGATTTTAGTTTATTATGAAGAGTGCGCCATCTTTAATAAAATGTAATAAATAACTAAATAACTTTGGTAATTGTGAATAGTTTAGTGCAGAATACTGGTTAACTCGCTGCGTTTATTAATACCATAATCTGCTTGATACCTCACAAAAATACTAAAAATATTTGTTTAGTTTGTTCATTCAATCGTCGAAACGATTTTACATTTGAAAACTATACCAAATGTCAAATAGGTAGTAGGTGTCCGGCTAATAAAAGTATTTAATAGAGGACATTTTACTGTAATTAACGATGTTGTGTTGATTGGGGGACAGTGGGAAATTGTACACATACCACCTTTTCACAACAAATTTTGACCAACACATGTCAGTGAAATTACTATTTAGATTGCGTTTAATATTTTTTACATCAATTGCATGTAATATTCTCACAACTATTGTGATTTATATTTGTATGATCTGTAAATAAATAAAACCATCCGTTTACTTTTTTTTATTAGCGAAAACCCTGTGGTAGAGAAGGTGGCCGTCGAGGTTGACAACGTAAAAACGGATAAAGAGGCCGTTGCAGTCGAAGATGCAGCAGCAGCAGTAGAAACGTCCACCACTACAGAAAATGGTGCTGCTGCTGAAGAGGATTCAAGTAGCAGCGCTGACGGTGCCAAGGAAAATGGGACCGAGACTAGTGCCGAATCTGCTCCCGCTGCTGATGATGCTGTAGAAGCTGAAAAAAAGGCCGAAGTACCAGTAGCTGCGGAGGAACCAGTTGCTGATGATAAGACATCTGAACCCAAAACGGTCAGCGAGGAAGCACCAGCCGGTGTGGAGAATGGCGCCGATGAGACAGAGGTAGCCAACGGTGATTCGAAAGGTGTGTAACTTCTTAAGTTTTAATACCTCTGCTAATTAACATTGAAATTCTAATACAGATAATACGCCTGCCGCTGAAGCCGTGAAACGAAAGGTCGATGAGACTACTGCCAAATCTGATGAGGTCATTGCCACACCGGAAAAGAAAGCGAAATTGGACGATGCCGCCAGCACGAAGGATGATGTTCAAAACGGTACCGAAGCCAGCGAGGTGGCTGCCTAAAGTCGGCGCGTTACTAAATATACAATTTACATATACACATCAATCAACATACAAAATTCACACAAAATGGGCTCCCACACACACACGCAAACTTGTGTATGTATGCATATGGGTGTGCGGCGCATAGTTCTCTTATAACAGCAATCTTTCATAGGAGCATAGTCTTAAAAATGTACCGATTCTCTCTGACTATACTAACACAAAACAAAAAAATTCCTTTATCATTTAAAATTTACTAAACAAAAAACTTAACTTTAAAGATCAAAGTATACATTTAAAAAAGAAACAGATGCGTTTTGTGCGAAATGATAAGCAAGCTGTAAACAAATGGCATCAAATATAATGATAATAAAAGTAGAAATGTATCTTGCAAATCTTGTAAAAGTAAATGAAAAAAATCCAAATTACGAATTCTACTTTATCATTTTTAAGATTTCATTCTTATTTGTATGTATGATCCTATATTAAATATGAATATTAATATAAACAACGGTTTTATGTATGAAACTCGATAAATCCTAAGAAGTCACAATTAACAGAAAGCTGCCCTCTTCTATTTTACATTGGAATGCAAATTTAATAAAAAAGAAAAATCATTCCAAGCACAGCAATTATGTTAGTGCAAATATATTGTAAAAATTAAAAAATCGCGCTTTAAATTGTTTGATGGACCGACCTATACATAATTCTTATACAAAAATTCACGAGACACTGGAGTTTTATTTAATCTGCTTAGATTGTTCGCCCGCCCCATTTAACAAATAATCACAATTGGCGATAGGTGGACTGTTAAAGTAGTATTAGGGCAGCAGCTCAAATCATAAACTAGATTATTTGATTTATCTATTGAAAATTAGATGACATAATTTCTACATTCGATACTGGATACTGGAATATTAGGCTGCAAAATTCCTAAAGCATTCGAGAATATTACAAATAAATTTAAAACAAATGAAACCAAATAAAATTATTCTATTGGAGTATGTTGTGCCTTTATTTAAACTTGCACAAACGTTCTGCAATGCTCAGAAACTGGGAAACGAACAAAAAAAATGTATACGAACATTTCTTTCGTTGGTTTACCATTGCATAAAAAGCGCTTATTAGTGGAACAGTTAATATTTTTTTTATTCTTGCACGAATTGTCAAGTTAATATTTTTTTTATTCTTGCACGAATTGTCAAGTTTGCTGTAGATTTTTCCAGTTCCTCTTCAGCACCCGTAAAATAAAAGAAATAAGACAGATAGTTTAGTAATTTTAATACTAGTCAGTAAATTATAATTATATTTAACATGTTGCAATCAGGTAAAAATTCTTAGAATGAATTCAAGAAGGGATTATACATATGAAATTCTAACTTGTTTTTTTCACAAAGGCGAAACTGATTGATCATAATTGGCGTATTCTGGGATATTATTTAATATCATTTTTAAATTGAAAATTATTTCCACTTGTATTTTATTTTCATTTTTGGTGCAAAGAAACATAAGAGGACAACAACACCAAAAATATTATAAATCAATAAGATCTACAAAAACTAAATTGGATAAATCTGACTATTTATCCACACTTTATTTTATTACACTTTTTTCTTACCAATAATCCATTATTTCAAAGTTTAAATGCTTTTGACTATACCATAAAATAGTAGATTTGGTGAAAATGTTGCTCTGTATGATTCGGCGACTATTTCATTTTTATACCCATAGGGTAGCACCAACAGCCTAGACGAATACAGCCATGCTCGTCTATCTGTCTGTACATATGCACATATTTCTCAGAGACTCTGAAAGCTTTATTTTTTCAAGAGCACTCGTAATGCAGATCAAGTTTGTTATATATATTTGGCTATGTCTAAAAAAGATTAATATTAAGAGTAGTTTTAAAGTACACAATAATAACTACAATAGTTTTGTTTCTTCAAAATTTGGATGCGACCAGATAAAAATTTTAAAGGTTATTTAAAATATAAAGCAGGAAATCCACAGGCGAGCATGTTTGCGAATATGCTCGCCAACTCAGTGCCAACATGCTCGAGAATATTATTTGTCGGCGGAAGTGGGCGTGGCAAAAATTTGAAACAAACTTGATCTGCGTGCAAACATAACAAATGCTGTCTATCCCTTAATACCCTTCTACCCTATGGGTGCGGGTATAAAAATTGTCGAGCCCTCTTCACTATACATGTTGACGCAGCTGTTTTACCGGCCCGAAACTAATACATATGTATGTAGGTCAGTCGAGAGTCAGTGCTTCTAGGCGAATAAAAAATATAGGAAATTCACTTGCCCATTCCCACACATATATGTATGCATGTATATAGAAAAACAAGCAAATAACACATAGAAAAGCTCATTAACCAGCCTCTAAATCACTGATTATTGGATAATTTACTATAAAGCTTTTAGCTTAGTACACATTATACATATAAAAACATGCTAGCCATGTTTAGGGCTTTCCCCAAGGTCACTCACTCCATAAACTCACATGTGTGCGCACATACAAATTTAGGTACATACAATTATATGTATGTACTTAAATATATTCTATGTATACCATATAGTATTTTTACATTCTAAACATTATAGTTATAACTTTCGTTGGGATGTGACATGTTTATGGGCAGACATTCAATTATATGCACAATGTGCATTGCACATACATATGTATGTACATATAAACATACATGTACATATGTATGTACATATTCATGGCTGCGAACTTGCTAGAAAAGGTAAAACCTAACTCCGTAAACTACTATACAGATTTTATAATGGTTCGAGAGTAGAGAAGGCAATGTGTAAATATTAAATTAGAATTAAAACAGCACCATTAATATGCCCGATTCAGGGCATCTATTACCAGTGGTTATACAAAATGTTATACATAACATATGAAGGATAGAATTGCCTTGTTGGACTGTACAAGATATAATAAAACTCGTTCGGCTTACAGAAGTTAAAATATCGATTAAAGTATCGATAATTACTTGAAAATGATAAAGACTGCTTGTTGACGAGTTGAAAATGAGTGATAAGACGAAGAAGGGAGAGCAAGCCAAATGGCAATCCCATCTAACATTGTCAGCCTAAAGTTCGATCACAGTAAGTATTCAAGCTTGTGAGTGAGTGGTTGTAGAAGCGGTAGTGTGCAAAAAGCCCTCTAACATCAAAACAAAAGTGAAAATACATATATATATATATATATATATATATATATATATATATATATATATATATATATATAATAAAATTATAACATTTAATTTATATAATTTGTTTAATTATATTAAACTTTAGAATTATTGGCGGCTTAACGTTCTTCTCAATTAAGTGATTTAATTTCTTATCTTAGTATATTAATCAACTTATTCCTGTACATCAATTTCTTACACTTGCTGATGAGGAGGACTAAGACAAATAGAAACTACACTCATCGTTAAAATACTATATGCAAAATATGTTTTATGATTTGCAATCGGTAAGAAGAAATAATGATTTTCCTGTTTCAATAATGGGTTACATTGTTTTTTTTTTTTGACACACACACACACATTATCTACATATGTATATACTTATTGGCCCGACAGCTGCAACGTACTAGTGATAACAATTAGTACCGTACAAAAATATAGCAAGCGTACTCATCTGCGGTTACGTTCGATCTCTTTTAGGTGTGCATATGTATGTATGTACATATGTTTGTACATACTATGTCATAATTACAATTTATAATTGTTTTTTTAAATTATGATCCCAACTCATTCCTTTTAAATTACATGAGTTTACTATTTTTAGCCATCATGACTTAAACTGATGTATACAATTTGACTCATTAGAGTAAGAAAAACAATCTTGTGTTATTGCAAATTTAGTTATTTCGTTAATTTTTGAATGTGGCATACGAAATGTTCGTAAGGGGTCGATGTTTTTTACTTGTGTTTGTTTTATGGCTGTCGCTTCACGCTTGATATTTGTTAATCGTTCAGAAAACGCTTATCGCGCTCTACCGGCAGTTGCCCTCCACCTAAATACATTGTTATTTGACGTTCTTTGTTGATAAGTTTCCTCAACTTATGAGTACAACCAACATTATTTTTTTTCTTTTAACACGTGTCACATTCACCATCCACTTAACTGAATACCCGCTTTCTACAACACTTCGATAAATTTTCTTTCTCTCAGAGACGACCATAGAGCTACCTTTTGCTACAATTGTAATTACTGTTTCTATTTTTATCGACAACGATGCAAATCACGTGTCGCTACAAATGCAACGCAATTGTGGATATATATTCCTTATATTTATAAACCAAATTCTCAAAACAATTTAATATGTTGATACGTTTACTTTGGAGTGTAGCAAATTTAAATTAATACGGTAAAATACGGGAAAAACCCGTAAACAGTTTTTTAAAGTAATAATAGTCAGAGTATAGCTAATTATCTATCCAAAATTAAATATTTAATTCATGAGATTTAAAGTTAGGCACTAAGTTGACTTATTGCTGTTTAATTTTATAAAGAACAAATTTTTCATAAACATGGCGCGGCGGCATTTCATGGTAAAAAATGTTCGCGGCGGCATTTGTTCCGCAGTTCTCAGCACAAAATAAATAAAGGATATCGATACTTCGATACTGGAATGTGGAAGAAATAGGCAAACTTTTTTATACCCGCTACCCATAGGGTAGAAGGGTATTATAACTTTGTGCCGGCAGGAAATGTATGTAATAGGTAGAAGGAGGCATCTCCGACCCTATAATATATATATTCTTGATCAGCGTCAACAGTCGAGACGATCTAGTCATGTCCGTCTGTCCGTCCGTCCGTCCGTATGACTGAGACTATAAGAGATAGATCTATTTTTTTTTTTGACAGAATTTGTTTTATTTGCACGCAGATCAAGTTTGTTTTAAATTTTCGTCACGCCCACATGCGCCCCCGCAAATCAAAAAAAATTGAATAACAAGCGTAATTTCAAATCTAGAGCTGCGAATACAATAATAACCATAGTAGTTATGATTCCTGAAAATTTGGTTGCGATCAGATAAAAATTGTGGAAGTTAGTAAAGAAATAGTTTTGTATGGGCAAAAGACTAGGGGTCTGAGTTGCTTTGGACGACAATCTGGTACATTGTGCCGCCTATGGTATATTTTGAATGGTGTACTATATCGATATACCAAATATACCATTTGTCATATTTTTAGCATTTTTAAAGTATTTTCGGTATATTTAAAAAATAACGCAATATTTTGCTTTTATTCAAAATGGGTAGAGGGTATCTCACAGTCGAGCACACTCGACTATAGCTTTCTAACTTGTTTCGCATTAATATCGGCTAAGCGATTACATGGAAAAATATGATAAATTTCAAAACAATAAAAATGGAGGCATTTTCTTGTGAAAAGAAATACATACACAAAATAAATAAAGAGTATCGATGCTGAAATAAATGCGGATGTCAAATCGGATGTTCCACAAACTAAACAATAGATAACCAATTTTTTTCTTTCGGAAACTGTCGCAATGGAAATTTAAAGACCTAATCATAGATATAGCCCCCAATCAGTGTTGCCAACTCTTAGTGTAGCCAAAGATAGCTAGATTTCTTCAAAAATAGTAAATTAAAATAGCCGTTAGTGTTAAATAACAAAATCTTATATTTTCATTAGGTGCTGATTATCTTTTGATATGATTATGATTTTATGATTAAGCAAATTGCTTAACTTTCCCATTGTACCAATCTGTGAAGGACACTTAACACAAGGTAGTCCCGTCGCGCGCCTTATCGTTCGGTCTCAGTCCATTAACGTTCAGTGCGCTAGCGCTTGTTGAAGGGAAAGATTGTATGCAGACGATTTTTCCCCTAAATGTTTAACCCTTGTGCAAGGCAAAAATGTCAGATTACAATTATTATTATATTATATATATATATATATTACTACTATGGATGTGAATATTAATATAGACATAAAAAATTGAACTTTATGATAGAATTAAGAACCTGAACAAAAAAATTAGTAATCAAAAACAAAAACAACTATTACTGTCAAATTCTAAACTATTAAAAATTAAATTATAAAAAACATTTCAACTCTTTTTAATATAATGGAACCATTTAAAGGTTAATCAGAAAGCCCTACTGCCGATTCTTTCGCACTCACTAGGCGATCTCGTCTCACTCGCACTTATGTATCGTATTGTTAACGGACAGCTTTTGACGACGGGACTATCTTGTGTTATTGTATCATGTGGGGGACTTCGTACTGAAAATAGCGATTTTCAGCTCGTTGCAATCCATATCTGAAAGAATTGATGACTTAACCAGGTTCACCTGGTTAACAACTCGTTCTACCATTGCATTTGAGCATTATAAGCTTAGGAGCAAGACAGAAAGTGAAGCCAAATCGTTAAAAGGATTTTTTCTTCCCGCGTCTTTGTACAAATTAACTTCGGTCTAAAATAATGAGAGACAACTCAAATAAATATTAGCATACTGATCTATTTTTTGTTAAAGAATTTTGAAATATTCAATATATCTGCCTTACCTGGTTTTTAACATTTTCTACTCCAAACAAATGTATTCTTTCCAAGATTTCAAAATTATCTGGTAGTCTAATGTAAAAAACAAAATAAATTAATTAAAATGTAACTGCATTCAATGAATACGCATTATACGTCCTTAAATTGGGGATACTCCAACCAAGCATGGTGAACTTTTTGTTTATATATTACATTTTAAGAATTTTTCGTAAACGACCCCTCACAAACTCAAAAATCACTAAATTTGAATGCATAGACGATAGCATTGTGAGCGCGAAACAATGTTGTGAAAATACCAAGTACCCAAAAGCTACAAAGGGCTAAATAATATTTTAGTATTTAAAATACACAATTCGGTCACGCTGGGCGGTAAACGTGGTGTGTATGTATCGATCAGTGTTGCCAGATTCTCCGGAGTAAAAGTTGCTAGATTTAAGAAAAAAAGTTGCTAAAAATTATAAAAAAAATTGCTAAATCTTTTAAATGTTCTTTTTCAAATAGTATGTACATTTTTAAATAATTTGAGAATAAAATATTGAAATTAAAAATTAAAAAATTTAAATAAACAGGATTTCATATCTTCTTTTGTTAACATTACAAAATACTTAGAACTGTACCGTGTACTTTACGTTTCCTGAAATTTTAACTAAGTACTCGTAGGGAAGTACATAATTATGGCAACATTTGTTATGCCTATGTAGTCCAATACATATATAAATATTTTTTTTTTTTCATATAATTAGCTTCTTTATTAAGTATCGAACCAGTACAGCAGGAAGAAAATAGTACTATAACAACACAGCTAAAAATGTATTTTTTTGAACCAAACCTCATATTAGTTTAAGGAGATTATGTGAAGTTTACGATTGGGTTATCGTTTTGGTTTAATTTATGTTTTGCTATATTCATTTGTGAGAATATACGCTCAACTTCAGCGTTCGACCAAGGTAGGGAAAAGATTTTGAGCGCAAAATTTGCTAAATCACTAGAAGGGTTTTGGTTCAAGTAGCTCTTATAATCGAACCGTTGAGTTAAATACAAGTTCCGATTTCATTGTGAACTATTAATCGCAATTTTTGCAGTGCATGGCAAAAAGAGAATACAAAATAAAAGGGCTTTAAGTATAAATAAAAAATTGCTAAAATTGCTAAAAAAAAAATAATAAAAAGTTGCTAAATTTGTAGCTAATAGCATTTTCAAAAAAAAGTTGCAAATTTTTTTGAAAAGTTGCTAGATCTAGCAACTAAATTGCTAAACTGGCAACACTGGTATCGATAGCCACAAACAATGTCTCTATTGCCAATATATGATTTCAGAAAATTGTTAGAGCATTAAATTTTAAATTCGACTGTTTTTTGTCGACTTTAAATAAATAAATATAACCAAATATTTCAAATTATTTAAAATAGCTAAAAAAATAGCAAATTATTTTTGTCAAATAGCCAACATAACAGGCTCCTGCAAAATTGAGTGGTTTCCAGTTTTGGTCATGCAAAACAGCTTTGGAGTATCTATCTATCTATATTACATGGTTAGTGTGGTCGAACTCTTTGAAAAAACAAGTGGCGCATACCCCTTATTTTTCACAAGTGAAAGAGTCACCCTGTGCATTAACCGTTTTGCCACTAACCATACCTATGTATTGTATGCGTCAAGTAGTGTTGCCAAAGTTTGTTGAGAAAAAAAGCTGTTTTTGACGGGAAGAACGATGCAAAAAAGCTGAAAAATTAGAAAAAAACTATAAAAAAGCTGATTTTTCAATTCATTGGATCCTCTATATTTTTCTGATAGTCACAGGGTGAGCGCACGAAATCGGTTATATTGAAACATATGTATAGAATTTGTACAGCAGCTGCTCTAATATTCACAGTATTTGGAGAATTTCTTTAAAACTATCCTCATTCTCCTCATTTTTATTGTCATATGTTCATCCAGCTCTTATCATTTTTAGGGATTTATTAGGAAGGAACATCTATATCAGCATTTGTCAAGTCTGAGCAAGCCATAACTATAAATGCATGATTTAGAATAAAATGTATTTTCATTTTAAGTAGAAAACAACGGGTAGAAAAACGAACAGCGCTGTCGTCTTCAAAGTATTTAACTACTAGGTTTCCTAAATGATCCAAATGAGCCAACAATGTACGCTCGGCCACAAAAAGACAGCACTGCTTTTTCCTCCATAGCCGTCAAAGCTACAAAATTTATTTGGTTTGTTTGCTTAAAGCCGCCTCTAGCACTTTCATGCTTTTTGGTCAAAACATGGGCGCGCAAATCAGAGAGTTATGCGGTGATAGTACATTTGCAGTAACTGTCTTCCGTGTCGTCCGATATTTTTGTTTAAAGTCTTTTGACTTTTTTTAAAACAATCAAAACACCCTGAACTTAAGATCAATTCACTTTCGCCTTTAGTGACGCTACGATAAGAATTGGCGTGTTCTTTGAGATTGCTTAACAACCCTATGCAATCGATTTGTCACTAAAAATGTTTGCAAGCATCGACAGAACAGCTACAGCAAATATTGTCCCATAATTTTGGGCAAATAGAAAAAAATCTAAAATAAATCATTTAAGTAAAAAAAAAAGCTAGAATTCCCGCTGCCCGCTGTTTGCAATTTTTTCAAGTAAATGGTATTTGAAAAAAGCCAGTTTTGACGGGAAAAAAGCGACTGGCAACACTGGCGTCAAGTCATACGTTCAAAAGGTATCATTAAAAACAGTATTATTAATGCTTGGCTTCGAGGAAAATAAAATAAAGCTATCGTTATATTTTCAACGTTGACTTGAAGGACAACGCTCTCCTCTATTGGTTGTTTCATTTTGAAAATGCACAATGTTATTATTTAGTAAGAGTGCAGCTCCCCCTTGACAGTTGTTGCTGGATGAATTACCGAAATAGGTGAAATATCCTAATAGGTAAACATTTTGATCCGAGACGCAAAACAACGCTGAGGAAATCTGTTATTTGAATTTGAGTTATTACTTTAGTCATAAGGTTTGGGTCACGGAATCCATTATTAGATATACTATACTCCTTTCGTGCAGATACTGGCGTGGTTTGAGTTTTTTTGATAGGTCAGTCCTTATTTTGGAACCTTTGTAGCTGAAGACACGATTATCGCCACAATTAGCACAAACGCTTGCGACTCCTGACCAAGGTTCAGAATACCTCTTAATCAGCTCCTGTGGGACATTTGGACGTGAACCCTTTACAACCAATTTCAATGCTTTTTCTTGCCCTTATTGGTAATGCGAAAACTGACTCTTATTAAGTATTAATGTCTTGTCAATGCATCTAAAGGCATGAGCAGAACTGACAACTGGCTGTTTGCTTTAAACGATTTGTAACTCTTAAATTTTAAAGCTTTCTGCGCAATGAGTTCACGGACATTTAAAAAAGCACACAGTTTCTATCTCTGAAGTTAGCGATGGGCGCGTTAGCTTATAACGTTGATGACAGAAGGAGTAGGGTAAAAATATTGTGCCGAAGTTGAACCAACTGAATAGGTAAGACCAGTACTAACAGCAGTCGTAGTAGTAGTGCAAATAGGTGTCGCCTTCAATGACGTATGATGTAAGTTATATGAGTCAACAATTTTTTTTTGCAAATAATATCCGATTTTATATAGAAACAAGTAAGAAAGCTACAGTCGAGTGTACTCGACTGTGAGATACCCGCTACCCATTCTAAAAAAAAGAAATATATTTTGCGATATTTTTCTCTAATATACTGCAAAATACTAAAAATATACCAAATGGTATATTTGGTACCGCATTCATAATATACCATAGACGGCACAATATACCAGATTGTCAGCTAAAGCAACTAAGACCCCTAGTAAGTAGGCGTTTTTGCCATACACAACTATTTCTTTAATAACATCCACAATTTTTATCTGATTGCAACCAAATTCAGGAACCAAAAGTACTATAGTAATTATTGTATATACCAAAATTCACAACTCTACCATAAAAATTACGCTTGTTATTCGATTTTTTTGATTTGCGGGGGCGGAAGTGGGCGTGGCAAAAATATATATATATATATATATATATATATATATAAATTATATTATAATTATAGCTCTATCTCTTATAGTCTCTGAGATCCAGTGTTTCATACGGACAGATGGACAGACACACAGACGGACATGGCTAGATCGTCTCGGCTGTTGACGCTGATGAAGAATATATATACTTTATAGGGTCGGAGATGCCTCGTTCAACCTGTTACATTCATTTCCTGCCGGCACAAAGTTATAATATTTTTATTTATTTTTTATTTTTCATTTCGGCAAGACAAACTTGCTCGTTTTGCAAATCGAAAGAAAGTTTCCCAAGTGAAAACGGGAGAACCAATTTTTTTGAATTTGTTTTTAAAACGAAAACGAAATGTCATGTGTAAACCGGATCCCCGCTGTAAGACTCATAGTATGTAGGCGTTTTTGTCCATACCAAAGTATTAAATATTTTCTGTAATTTGTATCTGTTGGCTACCAAATTTTCAATAATTATAAAAACTATAATCAGGTAGACTATATACTTTATGGGATCGGATATGACTCCATCTACCGTTTTTCACCTTAACCATTATTTATTTAATAAACACATAATAGAAATATGTGGTGCTATTCTTAATTTCGCAACAGCATTAACTCGTTAAATTTATTGAATAAAATCACACTGTTTTGCTTTTATTACAAGTGGCTTCCACACTTGTTTTAATTGGTATGTTATTTAGCTGACATATGTACATTATTGTTATTATTACATTATTAATTGTGAATAAGAATAAGTACTAATACTATAATATAATATAATGTTGTTTTTTTAATTTAAAACATCTTACGTTTGTAATCAATTCACTAAATTGAAAATTTCTTTTGTTTATCGCGGGAAGGGGGGAAAATGTCTATGTATACTACTATAAATAAATTTTAATTTCATTCCCCACTTTTTTATGCTTTCTCTGTTTTTTTCAACGTGGTATCATCGTCTCGATTAGGCCACACTTGAAGAAATTCGACAAGCCTTTTCTCGAATTTGTCGTGACTATCTCACCGGACGCTGGAAGGTAGCAACCCCAGAGCAACTCGTGGTAAAGCGGATTAGGTGAGTTAATGAACGAGCCAATATCGATAAAAGTATATGATTTTATACACTTTTAGTGGCGGTTTATCCAATTTTCTGTATTATGTAAGTCTCCCAGACTTAGACGACTTAGATCAGCAGGAAGTGTTAAAGATAGAGCAAGAGCAAAATAATACGCAAGGTAATAATATCATTAGCAACCAAGTCAAAGTCACATCGCCATTTGCTAAGAATAACAATATATACACTGAATCCAATGAGACAAAAGAAGTTGCTGTGGAGTCGCCAGAAACTTTAATTCTGGACATTGTTTCTGATGGTGATGGCGATATTAATGCTGATGATGATGACGATACAGCTCAAAGGGTAAACCAGGCAAATAAACGACGACGTTTTGATAGTGACTGCGGGGATTCAACTTTCTTAAAACGTTTACACACCGCAAAGCAAGAACCTCGGGAGGTAGGTCGGAATTATTTACAACCTTTTATATCTATGTACAAATATTATAACATTTTATGTTTGTTGACAGGTTTTGCTGCGGATCTATGGACAAACTCATGGCGATCATGCTTTGGAAAGTATGATTACTGAATCGGTTGTATTTACATTGTTAAGTGAACGCAACTTTGGACCTAAGCTCTATGGCATTTTTCCTGGAGGACGCATTGAGCAATATATACCGGTAGGTATAGGCAAATTTAATGCAGATAGTTCGCTTCTTACAAATACACTCGATTACGATAAGTATTTCCTTCGGAAATTTATTCTCGTTTCCATATGGTCCATATTCGCAAAAATTGACTGGTCTGTGTATTGTCCCAATGACAGCACTATCAAACGACGTTGTTTAATTGCCTCGTTGTTAACGATATTTGGAATATCATGGAACGGAAAAGTTTGAAGGGTTACAGTATTTTTACTTCGAATCCTTATAGAAATTTGTTTAATTAATTTGATTAATCGATGATATCATACTAAAAAAAAGTAAAAATTGAATATACGTCTATATTACTAAACATTAGCCATGCTTCCTTTTCTGGAAGAGTGTAATTTTCTGTTAAGAACAGTGAATTACAAAAAAACGATTGCGCCAATTGTCCAAGTG
The DNA here is from genome assembly GCF_023558435.1 of Drosophila sulfurigaster albostrigata. Lineage (NCBI taxonomy): Eukaryota > Metazoa > Arthropoda > Insecta > Diptera > Drosophilidae > Drosophila > Drosophila sulfurigaster. The sequence continues at coordinate 409,909 of NC_084881.1, forward strand.
TGTCCCAAATGTGTCTATTTTATTTTTGTTTCTTTCGTTTTTGAATTTGAATTTTGAATGTTTTTTATTGCGCTCTAGCTTCGCCATAATTTTTGATGCTCTTAAATTAAGATAATCAACTGTGCCAACACCGGCCCCTATGAACGGCTGTGCCTTCATACAATTGGCAGAGCCGCCAGTTTGTGGATAAGCCGCTTGAAAATTCCACGCGTCCATCCCTGGATACACCGCCACGACTCGTCCCACCATCCACTACATCGGCAGCTGGTTGTCTTCTCCGACGACGACGAGCTCTCCGACTTGCAGATTTGGCTGCGACTGGTCCCATTTGGCTCGTGCCTACAGGTCCAGCACATACTCCCGGGACCATCGCTGCCATAACGCTCGCCTGAGCGACGATTCAGCTTTCTATCGCCTTAAGCAGCTGAGACCATCCTGATCCGGGGTTCTGGACGCTGCTGGTGCCACCAGTGGGCCGCCCAACAGTAGGTGCCCTTGGTTAACCGCCTCGCCGTCGGTTGGATCTTGACTGACGACTCCTAGCGGGCGGGAGTTGACCGCCACGACCATGGTCTGCAGCTCCACGGCCGTGAGCAGAGCGTTGCCGTCCGTTGGAGTAGGTGATTTGCAGACTTCACACCTGCCTTCCATAGTCCTCCGAAGTGAGGAGCCCTCGGCGTTATGAACGCAAATTCGCATCCGCTTTTTGATGCGAAGTTGACTATCTGTCTTGGTCGAATTCTCAGCTGACAAGTACTGATATCGACGATTAAGCGCAGTTTCACACTCACTCCATGATGGAATCATCGTGTAATCTAGCTGCTCATCCCACTTCTTTTTTGTCACTGCATTAACTTTATGCATGACCAGGTAAATAAGGATTGCATTTGCTATCTTATCATCACCCATCGGCAACATTAATCCGTATATCGCAGTTACAGTGTCAATCAAGTTTCTCAACGCTGATGCGGAGGGCTGCGAAATCTTTGGCAAATTGAAAAGAGCAGCGATATTTTCATTAAATATCAAACAATCATTGTCATATACTCTTTTCAAACTTGCCATTGCTTTCTCATAGTTGTCCTCGGTGATAAATGTTCTGCCTAAGCGGTTCACAATTTAATTTTAAATTTAAAAATTTAAGTACAAATGCTCTAATATTACGTATGTGCCAAGAATTTAAAGCGTCACTAGAATTTTGCAAATTGGCACCCAATTCTGTTGTTTACTTTCAATTTTTAACGCAGTACCTGGATTTGGCGATCTGTAATGATCCCATCCTCTTTCCTGTGAGTATTCTGCAGATACAGGGTATCCTCCAGCGAACACAACAACACAGCACAGCACTGGCACAGCACAAAGGCAATATTTATGTTTTTCTGCGACAGGCGCGAATTTGTTTTGTTTTTTGTTTTAAAAGTCACTCGCGTTCAACAACAATGCCATGAAAAATTACAAGAGTAAAAATGAACCTAATTGTTGTTGGGCAACGAAAAACGACAACGACAGCGAAACGAAAGCGAAAATGATGACGCACTGTAGCCTTCTGATTTTCAACTGATTTTATAATTTCATGTTAACTTACATTAAGTATAACTTAAGTAATGTAGCGAAGCGAGGCGAATTCGCTCAGAGATCAACATGAAGCTTTATTGCGCTCTCGCGTCGCCCTAATTCTAACAACTTAATTTTTGATACTCTTAAATTAACATAACCAACTGCGCCAACAAAGAGTTTTCAGTTTTAGAGAATTTGTAGCTGAAAAGAAAAATCAGTCTCCGATTTTACTTTCTAACAGTAGCAATAATTTATTCTAAAGCCTCTTTCTATCTTTGTCGGGTTTTTTTAACCGCATCCTTTTTAATTCTTGGTTATAAATTTTCCTTTAGTAGCTTAAATATTTATATTTCTTATTTGTATAGGCCACCAGCTTTTAATGGCACTTTTTATTTAGCTATTTCCCCTTAATAACATATCTGGCATGCTCTACCATTGCGATCTTTTGATAGTTATTGGTTTTTTTGTATGATATAGTATTTCAATACAAGATTTAGATCTAGAGATCTAAAGAACCTACCATTCTACTCAACAAACTTCGTTAATTCATGGTGTTCTCGTTGTTTACGGAATACTGAAATTTGAGAAACTTGGTGTACCCCAGTATAATAGCTTGGGTTTTCTTGTCGTTCTTGCTTATCGTTCAATAATTCACAGTATCACAATAAATCTAAAAGACTCAAAGACCAACCGATTTATGTGTTCTTGAATGAGATCGCTCGCGCTCAGACCGAAACCCTTTTTTTCTATTCTGATTTGTTCTGGTTGATCCAAGACCGTTTTGTCGTGTTCAGTGAAGCAAAAAGTCTTTTGCGTATTTATTGGTATACATACACACGCATAGGCAACCAAATCGTTAAGAGTCTGTTTTGCAGACGAAATATATTAATTGCAACAACAACGAAATGTGAAATGTGAAGACCGTTTGCGTTGAGTTTTTCGGTCAATCGGTCTTTTGCTGACTCTCATTGTGCGAGCGTTTCTCGTTCCGATCTTTACGCACTGCTCATTGAAGAGCGAAATACAAAGTGCTCAACGAAAAGCGCTCAACAGAAAACATAAATGAAGACAGCAAGAGTCTCTTGCTTGCTCTTGCTCTCCCATAATAATAATTTTGTACTACATGATACTCTTGAGGAAGAAATGAGTCTCCTAATAACATAGGTATTCTACTTGATTGACACCTGCGTTGATAGGACGTTTTGTTGATTTTACTCCATCAACGACAACTCTGAAACTTCTGTCCAGGATAAAACTTCTGACGAGCTGAAACAACTTTGGAGTAAGGACCTTAATGCCACACTCTATCAAACGCCTGTTTGATGTCCATAAACACCGAAACTGCGCACATCTTGAGCATTGAGTTGTTCCAGAGTGCCATAAATTTTCTTCGGAAACCAAACTGCCACTTTCGAATTCGTCGTGCCACCGACTCAAGTTCCAGGATGCGGTTCAAAATAACCCTTTCTGTCATCTTTCCCAGTGCTGGAAGAATACTGATTGGCCGGTATCCATCGACTTCAGTAAGCTGTTTCTCTGGTTTCGGAATTATAGTAATTAGCGCATTCTTCCAGATGCTGGGAAAATGATCCAGCCTAAGTATGCTGTTTAGAAGTAGCACTATAAATAACTGCTTTTTTTTGGTAGAAGCTTCAACATTCTGTTATCTAGAAGATCCTCGCCAGGGAATTTTTTGGCCTTCAGCGCTTTAATAAGAAGGTCTACTTCTTGCAGCGTAACCGGTTTTTCAGGCAACGTCAAACCTCGTTTGTAAAGTTAAATGGAATAAATCTATTTTCAAGGCTGTCTTCAAATATTTCATCCTTTTCTTAACTGGAGAAACACCATCCACCAGTGGGGCTCTTAATTGGGGCTTCTGGAATTGCCTGCCTCTTCAGGCGACTTGTAAGTCTCTAAAGAGAGTAATTTGCGGATACAACCGGACTAGCTTTCTCTAGAATTCCGTCTATCTTGACTTGCTTAGCTCTGGCAAGGGATTTTTGAACACGATTAGGCAATCTTTTGTAGAATTTGTAGACACGTAAATCTCCGGTTCTTACTCTTGTCATGCTCAGGAGCTCGGCAACAATAGAGATTGCATCGTCTATATCTTCTGAGCTGTTTATTTTCATGTTCAGGTTTATTCTGTTCTCTAGATCTGTTCTAAAGTCCTCTGCTCGACAGCGATGTGGGAGAATATATTTCTTCCTTTGTTTGACCTATGGTGTTTGATGTAGATCTGCTATAACTGGTAAGTGGTCCGACGAGAGCTCATGTGAAAGTTGAACAGATATCTTGTTGGTCGCGATTCCATTATATATGAAGAAGTCAAGTGTCTAGGGAGTAAGCTGTGTATTCGATGAGTAGAAAATTGGGTCTCCTGTAGCAAGAATTTTGTATGTGCTGCTTGTTATGGCGTCCTGCAATCTCCTTCCTCGAGTGAATGATCTTAGATTACCCCACCATTGATGTGCAATATCAACAAGCGACTGTTATAGATGTTGCAGTTGGAAGTTATGCATTTCGGAATCGCAGAAATTATCAGCGAAAAACCACGATGGTTTTGAACATTGGATTTATTCCCTATGATTTTGTCCAGATTTTTGGCATAAATTAACGGACAGTTTAAAAATTTAAAAAGCGGTTTACATATACTACCAGTGCAATACCTTATCCCACAACCGAGCACTCCATCTGGACCTGCCATAAGTTCTGTTCCCGATGATGCCATTTTGTACTGCCAGTTAACGAAGTCATAGAAACGTTTGAGATCACGGTGAAACCTTAGTCAAATAATCGTTATAGCAATGATTATTATGAGGGCGGAAAGTGGCTTGACCATATAGTATAGCGGAGAAAATCAAAAGAAAAGTCAGTTACCTTGAATTTTTTGTAAAGCCTCGACTTACGATTTTTTAAGTTTAATAGTTTATTATTAAACGGCTTACGTAGAATACTTAATGGAATACAAGTAGCAAATAGCAAGCTCAAAGTAGATGAAAAAATATAGCCGCTATATCCATGCTCGTACACAAAGAAAATTTCGAAAAGTTCCGAAAACCCTCGCCTAAACATGTACTAGACTCTGACACATTGGATGGCAGCTAAAGTAAATTCTCTAAAGTGGGATGGTAAGAATCAGCAGGAGAGGATCTCGATAAATTACGTGAATCAGGGTCCAAAGCAAAAATACGATGTGCAGAGAATATTAGTTTTTTTTAACTGACACACTCCTATGTGTTAGAATTAGAATATTTAATAAATTATTTAATTAATATGCGTTGAAGACAAAACTCTGCAGTAAATTGAGCTAAATTGTTAAGCGGGAACACTTATGTTAAATGAAGAAATTTCCCGTTCGTAGGATAAATTAAATTTGTCCACCTTAACACTGGCTCGGTATTTGGACATAATATAAGCTCGAATATCATCAGATAAATAAGCAGCAAGCCTTCACAGAAAGAAAAAACATGCTAAAATCAAGAATAAAATCTTGAATCTAGATTATTTTATCAAATTTGAACCAAGAAGGTTTATTCTTAAATAAAGATCGAAACATCTTGATATCGGCGCAGACTCCGACAGCTCCTTCTTTGAAGTGATAGAGAACGGGTGGTCACGGATAGTAGTGTTGTGGACCCTTGTCCAGCACCGAATTTAGCGATACATCGCCAACTTTCGCCAGTCGCAATTCCCTGGCTTATTGGCAAATATCATAGCCACCCCAGCTTGGTGGCCGTTGTATAGGTCCCGTTTGTCTATTGTGTCTATTCTCTATTCACCATGAGCATGATCCAGTCCATTCAAAAGAAGAAGACATAATCTGCATCCAAACCAATTCATATTTAACTACCGTCGCTCTACAGTTAGGTTCAGCTCTCTCCTTAATTCGTCATCAATCATCGAGACGGATGAACCTTCGTTACCCTTCGATAGGCGACTCGTTGCAGCTTTGGGATTCCGATCCGTGGACCTTTTGAGGGCTCTCGGGATTGTCCTTCGAGCCGTATTCCTGCTTGAGCTCACTGACCGCGACTCATTCTCACTTTTGTTTTCGTTCACTGGTGGCGATGTTCTCCATTCCACGTCTCGTGCAGAGACATCCACCTGACAGCCATCCACCTGATCATGTGGCCATCCCTCAAGCACGAGAAACATAGACGATGCTCTTGTAGAAGTCGCTATAGAGTCGATGAAGAGGCCTTCTGGAATTCCTTGCAATTTGCATCTTTATGTTGCCTTTCGCATATTGAGCCATGCTTGCTCCAACGTTGCTCCTGTAGGTCTGCATTTACATGCAAATTTAGTGAGCCATCTACTGAAATGCGTGACAGTCGGATAAACTTGCAGAGTGTTGGCATACCTTACCTATTCAACTCTCCTTCCTGGTGACAGCTTTGCAACCAGTTCCTCCATTAGCGTCGGGTTGCTTAAATGGATTTCTCCACTTGGTAGCGATTGTAGAAATGCTGCCAGGTTACTCATGTGACTAGCAAATGGCACGATCTTTGCTAAATGCTGTTAGTGAATAGCCTGCAGATCTCGCACGCTTTGTAACTGGCTTCGTATGAGCTGATCAGGTCGTCCATACCAGGACGCTGCTGTGGTTTCCGTAAACGCGTAAACAAATATCAGCCAAACACGGGCAGATTCGGCAGTTAACGAACACTTGATCCGAGAACTATAGTCGATGGTGTCGGTGCATAAATCATTCTTGGGCTGACATATGGTGCAAATTCAGTGACTTGTGTGTAATGAGGCCTCGAATTACTGGCGGTCATGAAGCAAGATGGCCCTGATGCCGTCAGCCCACTCACACAAGCACTGGTCGGTTTTCACTCATAAGCTATATGGCGGTAGATTTCCACTTAAGTGTGTCGACTCTGATCATTGTCGATTGGCATCGTAACTGTTGATTGCTTTTTACTCACGCTTAACTGTACCTTTTTACTCAACAAAGGATCACTTAACAGCGATCTTCTTTAAAAGACTCGCAACCAGGGTCTCACTGATCCGTCCTTCGCTCTCGCTATCTCATCAACAATTCTTCGCCCCAGAGAATCACCAGTTAGCAACTCTCTTTCTGAAGTAGAATAGTGGATCACCCGGCACTCAAAGTTTATTTAAATTTCCACCTAAAGTTGCCTTTCGATTTTCGCGGATGTGGTATGCGAATAAAAGAAAATGGTTGTCGCCGACAGAATTAGAAGATGCGTGGCAATCCGTTTTACCAGGATTGACAGGATTTTATTGGCAAGGATTTCCTCTAATTCTGAACAGGAACGCGCCATTTTCAGACATCTGCTTAGATACTATACGATGTGAGCGTCACAATGGTCATGTAAACACCACATATCATTCTTTCAACTATCGATTACAAATCAAACTCATTTATTAAAATGTAATTTTTTATTCGCAAGGATTTCCTCTAATTCTGAACAGGAACGCGCCATTTTCAGACATCTGCTTAGATACTATACGATGTGAGCGTCACAATGGTCATGTAAACAACACATATAATTCTTTCAACTATCGATTACAAATCAAACTCATTTAATAAAATGTAATTAATAAATAAATTTTAAAGTATACAGACTGTGATTTAACGATCCGTAGTTAAGCACAGGTTAGTTGGCAAGAATTATGTATATGAATTCCAAGAAATGTTAAGTTGTTTACAATTAAAGTTTTAATATGAAGAAAAAGCACGTATGACTACGACTTCAAAAGCGAGAGAATTGCATAGTTTGTCATTAAAAGTATCAAATTTTTATTTGCTAAAATATGGTTTTAAAGCTCATTAATTTTGACTTGGTCGCTTATCATTGAAAACCAAAACAAATCTGAAAACAAGAATCGTTTCTAAGCTTAAACTGTATCAGGTACCATAACATATATTTCTCAAAATCATAAGAACATAAGAATTGGCTCTTAGACAATTGTTTTAATCTATTGGTTGACCAAAGTTCAAAGCTTAAAAGAATTTGGAAAGTGAAACACTTGAAAATTTGAGTGGAATAATGGCATCGCATGTCTAACGGTATTATTAAATTTATTAATACTAAAAACTCTTCTCAACATAGGCACGTTCCTTAACAACTATGGAAATGAGTAATGCGCAGATTTCAATGAAGATAGCAGAAAAAATGGGTGAAATTCATAGTCTAAATATACCTATGTCGAAGGAACCAGATTGGATCTGGAATTGTATGAACCGTTGGCTAACAAGTGTTGATAGTATTATCAAAGGAAAAATTGAATCCAAGCCTAATTCGACCGTACTTCAAAAGCAACGCGAGTTAATGGGTACTATTGACTATGTTAAGGAAATGGCATGGCTGCGATCGGTGATTGATGCTGGTGCCTATCCCGTTGTCTTCTGTCACAATGATCTACAGGAGGGAAACATATTACTTCGTGAAACGAATAGAACACGCGAGACACGGACTCCTCTGGAATCAATTAGTATTTTAAGGTTGGTTAGCATATTAACAACTAAATCGCATAATGTAAATTATATTTATATTAAATTAGATCTAATTTTAATGAGACACTGGGTTATAGTTCGGATGGAAACAACCATTTAGAGTCAATGCAAAAGTGAGTTGAACTCAGCATTAGATTAGTAATTAAAACTAACAATTATAGCAGAACACTTCTACACTTAACTAATCAACTTTTTCTTCATTCATTTGGCAGCCCCTCGTCTTGTGATGAGCTCGATACTACAGACGACTCAGCCAGTATTAAATCCGAGCACGAGCCGGATCTAATCATCATTGACTTTGAATATTGCGCCTATAATTATAGAGGCTTTGATTTGGCTAATCATTTCATTGAATGGACCTTCGACTATACCAATCCCCAATTTCCATATTTTTATCACATTCAGCAGCAATATTCTACGGCTGCACAACGTCGTGATTTTATTGTCACCTATCTGAGGAAATTTCACGAGGATGAACTATATGAACCTACAACATCAGAACTTAATATGATCGAAACAGAGATACAACTCTTTACTATGCTCTCACATCTGTTCTGGAGCCTTTGGTCCGTGGTGAATGTGACCTCTGCCATTCAATTCGGTTATTGGGTGAGTTTCAGATAATTTAAGGTAATATTAAGACAATTATAACAATTATATAACAATATATAACAAGTTATATCGCATTGTGTCTTATTTTTCACAAACTTTCCTCGGCGTTCGAATTTTGAATTTTTGGAATGAAACGCAGTCTCTGCAGAGCCCGGTTTCTCTGGGGTAGCGATAACGGTATTGATGTTCTTGCTTTTGTATCAGTCAGAAGAAGGCATATGGGCATTTCCACGGGTCGCGAACGTACGTTCGTACGCGTTAAATTAAAAATAAAATTGGAAACAAACGTTTCCTGAAACTTTTCTTTTGTTTTTCGATAGCATTTGATTAGCTATTTTTTTAGTGTAAATTATGGAGCTTATCGAGTTTTAATTTGCATAATATTGCCAAAAAACATGCAGTGGCTTAATGTAAAATGTAAAAATCTGCGAATTAAGATGATTCTTAAGATTCTAAAGAAATAATTTTACTTTTAAAAAAGATTCATGTAGCTTTCTATCAAGTCTATTCCCAAGAAAATATCTCCATTTTTTTATTTTTAATTAAATAAAGTACCGGTCGCGAACGTACGATTTTTCCATGTTGCTTTATTTATTAATTTTGTTTGCCACTACTTTTTTTTATGAATAACTTCATATTTCAAAAAACACGGAAACACGGAAAAACGGATTTAACTTAATTTAATGTGTCTAATAACATTTAAAGCAAGAAATTAATTTTTATTAAATATGAAATATGTACAGAAATTTATTAATAGCAAGAAAAAAAAAGTAATAAGTAATAAGTAATATTAATAAGTAATAAGTAATAAGTAATAAGTAATAAGTAATAAGTAATAAGTAATAAGTAATAAGTAATAAGTAATAAGTAATAAGTAATAAGTAATAAGTAATAAGTAATAAGTAATAAGTAATAAGTAATAAGTAATAAGTAATAAGTAATAAGTAATAAGTAATAAGTAATAAGTAATAAGTAATAAGTAATAAGTAATAAGTAATAAGTAATAAGTAATAAGTAATAAGTAATAAGTAATAAGTAATAAGTAATAAGTAATAAGTAATAAGTAATAAGTAATAAGTAATAAGTAATAAGTAATAAGTAATAAGTAATAAGTAATAAGTAATAAGTAATAAGTAATAAGTAATAAGTAATAAGTAATAAGTAATAAGTAATAAGTAATAAGTAATAAGTAATAAGTAATAAGTAATAAGTAATAAGTAATAAGTAATAAGTAATAAGTAATAAGTAATAAGTAATAAGTAATAAGTAATAAGTAATAAGTAATAAGTAATAAGTAATAAGTAATAAGTAATAAGTAATAAGTAATAAGTAATAAGTAATAAGTAAAGTAATAAGTAATAAGTAATAAGTAATAAGTAATAAGTAATAAGTAATAAGTAATAAGTAATAAGTAATAAGTAATAAGTAATAAGTAATAAGTAATAAGTAATAAGTAATAAGTAATAAGTAATAAGTAATAAGTAATAAGTAATAAGTAATAAGTAATAAGTAATAAGTAATAAGTAATAAGTAATAAGTAATAAGTAATAAGTAATAAGTAATAAGTAATAAGTAATAAGTAATAAGTAATAAGTAATAAGTAATAAGTAATAAGTAATAAGTAATAAGTAATAAGTAATAAATAATAATAAGAAATAACGTAATGATACATTCATAATATTTTGGCTTTCAATGAAGAAGCCGAGGTCCGAGCGTTATGTGTTGTTGGTTCGTGGTTTTAGTTAGTGACCAAACCTTTCTTTTTATAACCACACCAGCTCTATCGGCTGCACCTTTCCCATGGGAAGATCATCCGAAGTTAGCTCTTAAATCGGGTAAGCTTCAAAAAATAAATTTATTTTCAAAATTACCGTGCTGGTCTTTAATTTGTTCAACAATTGTATTAATAAAAATGTACACATTTATTTTGCTGTGACTTAAGCTATCACTTATTACTGCAAACGACATAGTTTTTTCAAACATCCATGCGACCCAAGTAAAAATCGACACTTGCTTATAGCTAAGGTCGCGAATGTACGTTATTTTGAAAGTCAATAAAAAAAGCTTTAGAGTAACCTCATGGATTTTGTATATTTAATATATTTATCCCAAAATAACTTAACACGTGAAGTTTCATCCACCTGCTTGTACTTAATGCGAAGCAATTACAATAAAATCATGTACCATTAGAACATAGATAAAAAGCAAAATAGAAATTAACAGTTAGTTGAACATTTGTTCGCTCTCTTTGCATTTTTCTCTTTCTTTTTCTCTTATTATTACAATAAAGAGATTTGCTAGATAAAGTGCAAACATATCTTATGTTTTCCTTTTAAAATAATTTAACATAACAAAGCATTTAAAAGTAACTAAAAGTACATAAATTACATTTTTTTCAGTTTTCAATGAAATTATCAAAATTTGGACATTTCTTTATGAAATTATACAAAAAAATACCCTGAATATGAAAATTTTTTTTTCGGTCGTGGTTTACCATTTGACGGATATGCCCATATAGGATTCCAATAAGTTTGTTTTGGAATTTTTTCACGCCATCTTTCGCCTACCCAAATTGACAAAAGTGGCGTAGTTTTCTAACTAGCCTCCACTTTTTAGTATAATAATTACTTTTGGAATTCGCTCGCTCTCTCAGTCGGACATGTTTTGTGTTCTTCCTCCTAAAACTTCAATTGTATACAACTTAACTTAACTAATTCTAATTACATACGCTTAACTATGCAATTTAACTTATTATTTACGTTTTATAAAAATTTAAACAAATTAGTCAAACTTTGCTTTGTTGTGCTCAACATTTATTTTCGTCTGCACTGCACTGATTTTTTTGTAATTTTTTCACTTTCGGGCCCTTCTTTTTACTACCTCGCGCTCTCTACGCTGGTAGTTAACTTTCCCTTTCTTAATATTGTTGGTGGCTTTTGTCTTGCTTGACCCGCGCTTACTCTCTGAGCTTGTGTAAGTGCGGATCATAGTAGTTGCAATTTAACCCTAGAGTGCCAATATTAATTTTATTTTATTGTATACATATTTTTTTAGTTTTATCTTTTATTTTATCATTTTTATTTTCGATTTTTTAGTTCAATTCGATTTGTTTTTAACACTATAACACTAAATGCAGGGTTTCTGCTTGTCCTAATATGGGTTTGGTTTATTGCTGGCTGTGCGATAACGTAGTGCATGATAAATGTGCTACCTTTAACGGCCGAATTATTGATTTAATTTTATCTCAGTCAGGGCTAAGGTGCTCTTAACTAATTCTCCGAAGCGAAAAAAGGCCAATTCGCGTTTTTCTTTTTGTCTGCACCACCTGTTGGAGAACTAAAGTCATATAGTTGTCCGTTTTCTCAACCGTCAGTAGCTCTTCCACATAACGACATCGCTTCGTTCAATGTTGACTTTCCTGCTTCGATTTTAGTGTCTGCAGAGGTGACGATGGTTGAAGAAATTCAATCTTCACAACTCTCAGTCCTTCAACTATTGAAAAATCGCCTCCAGCTTCTACTTTAGTTGTACATAATATATTTGTTGCGGTGCCACCGCCTAACAGATTTTGGCTTCAAGGCTTGCTCCTTATACGACATCTGATAATGTTCGGACTTATATTAAGTCCAAATCTCGAACCAGTGTTAAGGTGGGCAAATTTAATTTCTCCTACGAACGCGAAATTTCTTTATTTAAAATAAGTGTTCCGGCTGAATAATTTAGCAAGATTAGCCTCAACACCTATTAATTAAAGAATTTGCTGCTAAGAAAAATCAGCCTCCGGTTTCACTTTCTAGTAGTAGCAATGAATTAAATTTAAATATCCTTTTGTCAGTTCGAAAAACTAACATTCATTTCACTTCTTGGCTATCAGAATGTAAGCATTTGTAGTAAACTTTTTATATATTTAAATAGAATATCTTTTTCTTTTAATGTCATTGGCTTTACTGAAATATGGTTAAAGCGTGACATTCTTGATACTGACATTTTTTCAAGTAGATTTTCCTTATACAGACTAATTGCTGTAGATGCTTAAATTGCATCTGAACTAGAGGTGGGCGCGGGCCTGTATTTTGAGGCCCGGGCACGCACGAAAACAAACTCTTTTTTGAGAGGCCCGGCCCGGCCGAACACGAAACATTTTCATCAAGGCCCGGGCCCGGCCCGGCCCGGCACGAAACTTATTTACACATATAAGAAAACATTATTGCCATTATAATTAACGCAATCGAAAAGCTTTCACACTTCACTCCTGCCCTTTTCATTTTGTATAAATTTTACACATTCAATTTTTTTTATTTACAGCGTCCTGAATTGTTTGTCGCGACATTTTTATTTTTCACAGATTTGCTAATTTCACAATAAGCCGCCAATTTTGAATTAGTGGTGTGCAAACAAATAAAATATTGTATAAGCAAATTAATAGTAGCATCGATAAGCAATTAAAATGCGACAAATGGCGGTTCTAATTCGATCAAATCAAAATTTTTTCGGGCCTATTTCGGGTTTTTTTTGCTAAGGCCCGGGCCCGCACGAAGCCCGTACGAATCTTAATTTTAAGGCCCGGGCCCGCCCGAACCCGCTCCGGGCCTGTGTAAGCCCGCGGGTCACGAAAAAAAGCCCGGCCCGTGCCCACCTCTAATCTGAACTGATCAATCCCACTTCAGATATTGAACTGATAGCTATAAAATTATCCTTTGGAAGTTTGAACATTTTTATTACTTTATTACTTTCTGAAAATGCTCTCTATTTAGCTAATTTTTTTTATAATTAATAATACTTCTGATCATGATTACTTTGTAGTTTTTGATGATTTTAACATATTTGGTATCTTTTTGCATTCCACCAAGAATTTTAATGGAAAGTGCCCCTCCACAACCCATTGACAGCTTTTTCGTTCATTTGTTTTGGGACCTGGTTCATGTACTTTATCAAAAACATCTCCAATATTCTCTCCTGAAGATCCTAACCATTCCACTCTAGAGATTTTTATAGTTTTGTACTGTAACAGCCAATGGCATATTGTAAGGAGATTTAAAAAAAATTTATTAAAACAACGCGCTTTCCGAAGCAGTAATATTTTTTATATCAATCAGGTCTTCATTCTATCCTTGCGGCACTTATTAAACAATGGTCGAACTCCATAAAACTTTGTTTTTTTATTAGACATTGGCCCAAGTTACTTAAAGCAAATGCGCGTTACTAAATAAGGAGGTGGGTCGTCACAAGGCGAAGGAAACGATTAGCGTTTAGACAGAAAAATGCGATAAAATTCGAGAATGGGCAGGTGTGGACGAATTCGAATAGTAGCAAGCAAAGCTAAGTCTGATCTGCATAGAAAAGTCTTCTATACGATGGCATAATAATTTCAATATTCAAGCAGCGCACAGCAAAATTTAAAACTGTTTAACGGGTTTAACACGTTCTTATTAATAAATTTGGACAAATTCACAATATTTTATTAGTAAAAAACATTTTTCTGAAACTTGATATGCCATGGCTTATCCTTGTATTGCATGTATATAGTATTTTAACTTTATATACGTACATCAGTATCCGAAATTGCGTTAAAAGCAAAGAACTGAGACGACTGCACTAAGGCACTTCAGAGGTAACTTGAAATGTACTAAAAACAAAATTATTAAAGAAAACGTCTTCGGTTATTTGCTTTAGATAGTTTGATATCCAAAAAATCCAAAAGCTCTACTAAAACCTCTATAACTAACAAAATTTTGTCGTTAGTACGAAAACCTTTATTAACAAACGAAGTAAGCTCAAAAGAATGATTTATTCTTTGATTAATTACGATATTGTAAAAAACTTTTGGCATTCAAGAAAATTTATATATCTCTATAACTTTTCGAGTTAGTTTTGCTTCTTTTTTTATGAAGAGGAAGAACAAAATTATTAAAAATAAAAGAAATTGTATAGCTTTAGAGATGTTGGGAAGCGAATGGAAATATGTGGCGTTCAGCTTTGATCGTGATGGGTTTATATAACTTGAAGAGCACAATAGTAATCTCAAACAACAATAGACAAAATAATTTAAACACTTAATTATATAAATTATTGAACAGCCTAATAGAAATAACGAACAGAATGGCAAAACACTAAAATAAGGACAGTGTAAATGACAAGACAACTTCAACGGGAACTTAACCCAGCAAAACCGAGCCATGCGAATGCGAGTCAGAACAAAGAAAAGTCAAAATGCCGTATAACTCACGGCCCATGGTTTTCTACAAATTTATTTCTCTTTTTGTTTATATACCCGCTACATAGGGTAAAAGAGTATTATAATTGTATGCCTGCAGAAAATGTATTTAACACACAGGAGGCATTTCCGACCCTATTAGTGTACATATTCTTGATCAGCGTCAGCAGCCGAGACGATATAGGCATGTCTAACTAGAGATAGAGCTATACATTTTTTCGACAGCATACTTGCAAGCAAATTAAATTGTTTAAAATTTTTCGTCCACCGCAAATTGAAAATAATCGTACGGCGACTTACAATAACAATCTATAATTCCTGCAAATTTGGTAGCGATCAAATTGTAGAAGTTATTCAAGAAATATTTTTGTATGGCAAAAAACGACTATTACGATCGGTTAGTTGCTATGATTGACAATCTGATATATTTTATACTGTATGGTATATTTAAAATGTAGTTATTATTGTATGTACCAAAAATCTACGTCAGGTTTAAAATTGGTCTTACTGGATTAGTTTTTTTTTGTATGGCGGCGGACGTGGACGTATCAAAAATCGAATTCTATCTTGATAGCGTGTATTTATAGGAGCCGTCGGCCACTGATGCTGTTCAAGAATATATGGTTTCGGAGATGCATCTTTTTGGTTCTTCCATGGCACACAATAATAATACTGCTGGGTAGCGGATATGAAAACCTATGCATGTACAATGTACATACATACTTATGTGATATCAGTAATAGCCAATGGATCCAATGTGCGTGAGACAATTTGCTTCGTATTTTTCTCTTCGTAACTTTCAATTACATAGGCTATCACTTGCCAGTAATCTCTTAAAAGGCATAATCGAATTATGAAAATCTATTTGATTTGCATTCTGCGTAAATGCAAACAAAACATTCACAGACAATCGTCCTATTTTCAAACAGCTAAAAGTATTGTTGTTGTTATTGTCAGAGCAAATTAATTAATTTAACTGTATTGAATTTATTATCAATCTAAAATAGGTTTTTTTTATTTTCCAATTTATATAGTGCAGTACTTTAAAAATTTTGGGGCATCTAAGGTATGGTTTGAGAAATTTTCAAATTTTCGAAATCCCTTTATTTCATCGGCAACTTATGCTTTTAACTTGCAAAGGTGAGAATGATGTAATTTGACATATTTTAGTACTTGCAGGGACCCAGAGAAATTCACAATAAACTAAAATAAATCAGTAATTTAATAGATAATTATTAGTACGAAAACATAATTATTAATTTTTTTTTCATGTTACGCAGGAATATGGCATTGCGCGAATTCTAGAGTATCAGCAGCTGAAGACCACCTTCTTGGGCAAGTGATTTGAATACATCCATGCTGTTACTTTAAAATATTTTAAAACATTGAATAACTGGAACTATGTATGTATATATAACGAAATGGAATCGAAAGGTACTGATGTGACCTTTTTTAATTATCCAGTTGAAGTTGGTTATTGTTGTAAAGAATTAGTTGAACTAACTCTATTAATAATTATATCTATATAGGAAGAAGGAGACATTTCATTTCATATAATAATACATGTTAATAATACCAGTAATTTTATATTAATGATGCTGAAAGGAAAGTCAAAATTACAATTGCATCTGTGATTTTGCTTGAGATAAGCAGAGAACATATTAGTTAAATATGATTATGCATAATAAGCTAAGAATGATAATAATGTCAAGAAAAAAACCAAATGTTTTTTATGTATTTTGTTATTCACCATTATTGTTGAAAGAACAAATTTTTATATTTATATAAGTTTGTAAAAGTATAAATTTTTTTGAGTTTATTTTTCATCTCTTTAATAAATAAATTTTTAGAAACCATTATCGCTTGCATTTTTTTGGTAATTATTTTATTATAATGAATAAATACATTAAATAAATACATTTACAATTGAGTATTTATAAATAATGATATAACCACTAACCATATCATACATAGATGCTTTAACTCTTGAAGGCTAACGCGGGAAAATTTGTGAATAGCGGGAATTGTAAAAAAACGGTAATTCTGGCTTTTGTAGAAATTCCTATGGCTTTTTCCCGATTTTTTTTGTGTTGTTAATATTTAAGTATAAAATATGAAAAAGTGGCAGCTAGTCACTTACAAATAACCCAGAAAATGTGGTGGCGTATGTAACGTGTGAGTGGAGTATGTTTTAAAAGAACAGAATTCGTGCACTTCTGGCTTTGGCTCCAGCTAAGCTCGACGGATTGGGGCGGGGATCTTTCTGCCTTTAAAACATTCACACTTAACAATAAATAAGTGCACTGTGTGTCGGACAAAAAAAAAAATAAATAATAGAAAATCAAATATTAGGAAAACATTAAACGGACAAGACTTTGGCTCTTAAGAGAGAGGAACCTGATGGCGATGGATCCTCTTCTTCACCCACCCTACCATGGCAACATAGATCTTAAATATTGCCCCTTTTTTTATAAAGGTAATTACCAGTAAATAGCTTTGGACAGGCATGACCTCTGGAGTACTGGCGACGGTTAGTTATTCATTTTCAAATAACAAATTAATTTTTAATAATAAAAGAAATTAGAAACATAAGGTTTAGAAATTGAACTCTAAGTCTTCTCATAGATGAATTAAATACGTTTTTTTTTTTGAGAAAATGATTGCGCAAAATAAAGGTATGTCTTGGGAAAAACAAATTTAAGATGTAAATGGCACTTTGGACTCACCCATCACTGCGTCGTAGAGCTCAATTGACGAGACTGGTGTAAAAATAAGTATACAATTTAAACCTTAAATTTACCCTGACATACTCGGCAATGTTAAATAATTAAATGGTGAAAATCTTTTAAAGTTCAATTTAGTTAAAGTTACAAATTCATAATTAAGATTACATAAGTTAGTTTTTTTTTTTCAAATTAATTCGAGGTATATAAATTTCAATTCGATGTTAATTCATGAAGCAAAAGTTATATAAGAATATATATATATATAAATAAAGCAAATTAGTTAGATTTCCGTATATAATGTGCATAAACATACAAATAAATTCACTTCAGTTTATACACAATTTGAAGGCACCACATTCGAGATGGCCGAGTTAGAAGTCAACTTCTTGAGAGCAAAAAAAAAAATAACAATAAGACTTAGTTAACTTCCAAAAACTGGATTCTATATAAACATAATATTCAGCCTAGCACAGATTTGGGAAAGGTCAGCCTGGGACCGTCTCTTGAGCGGCAGCGATAGTAATCCCTCGAAGCAAAATAAAGTTGTAAGTGCACTTTAAGCTGATGATGATGTTATTCGAAGTCAATACAGATGCATGATGAAGTAAAGATGATAATGAAAGTGATGATCACGTATGGTAGAAATGATGATGACGTTCGGACGAAACATCAATTATCTATAGCTGAGAAGAGGTTTCGTAGACGAATAGACGAAGCAACATAATTCCCTTTTAGGTGCGAGTGGAGGCACTTGCTCGTAGGAGCCACTTCAATGCGTAAGCGGGAACCGCTGGCACTGGCAAAAAAAATGCACTAAATACAAAAACAAAGATAAGTATGGATTCAATCAAGAATCAAAATCCATACCTGGCCAATAATAATTATTCACTTTAAGATGAAACTATTTCACTGCACAACTTTGGAATTTTGTCCTGCTGTTTACGGATTTGTTCTGTGCGCCCCAAAGAGTTAAGCTGTACTAATTTTGTGAGCTCAGCTCCAGTCCAGCCAATGCCTCGAACGATTTACGAATTTACCAACAACGATCTATGATACGAAACGGTATAATCGTACGATGCGCGGGTGGTGACAAACAAGAAACGGTATAATCGTTCGATGCACGGGTGGTGACAAACAAATTTGAACACCAAAAGAGACCGCGACTACAAGAATAGAGAGGAGGGGGGGAGACGCGGTAAGCCTGCGCTGCCTCGCTATCGACCAGAAATTATGAACAAAACAAAATTAGCAGATAAAATAGATAGGAATAACGGATCAGCAGATTTACCAGAGGAACAGCAAAGCAAACTTAACAGACTGACTTAACAGAACTCCTAACCGAATAAAAAAATTACAGAATGTACTTTAACAGAATCTGACCTAACAGAATCCAAATTAACAGTGTCGACCTAAACAACCGCTTTGGTCAAATCCGACCACTACACGTATTCCTTCACCAGGATATTGTGCGCGGCGACAGAAATTTTAGAGTTCCTGGAATGTAAGAATATTTTTGAAATTTAACGCCAATGCAACAACACAATTCGTTCAAGTGGAACAACATCAACGACACAAACAACATTTGGTTTGAGGTGCTATTCTTTAAAGATTCTGGTAAAAACTACAGATTTTCTGAGTTGACACTGTAGCTATCCAAATATTGTGTTTGCCCTTCTCGCGGAAATAGAAAGGGTTTTTAGCCATGTTAACCTAATTAAATCCAAGTTAAGGAATTTGATAGGCCTCAGCACGACTAACAGTATTCTAAGCATGAAGTAAAGTGTTAATTTCATTTTTCATTCATTTTTATTTTAATATGCAGATACGGATTGCGAAGGATCGGAAAATGCTGCGTCGACTATAGGTATAGGTGGGACCGGCTGCCCCTGTTCGGAGCAAAGCATAGACCAGTATCTTCGTCTGCATTTTGGTATGCATTTTTGGCAAAAGCCAGAGAAGATGCTCAAGTGTTTCCTTAACTCCGGACTCGTTGCATTTCCTGCACTGATCACTGTTCGTGGTACCCAGCTTTACAGCATGGACAGCCGACATACAGTGACCAGTTAAAATGCCTAGCATTAGCCTGCAGTCTTTTCTTGAAAGCTGCATGACGAATTTGATGAAGTTATTGTTTATTGAAGCACACGTCAGCCTTGCAGTTTAGCACGAGTTGGTATTGCGCCAGCTCGTGTTCCACTGAAGTCCAAAGCGCACTTCAATTTCCCTGCTAGAGTTCACAGGGATATCGAAACATTGCACATGTTACCGATGTCGAGCCCACCCCCCTCTTTGGCGAGAGTGTCTGCGATCTCGTTGCTATCGATGACCTGGTGGCTTGGGATCCAATAGATGCGCACGACCGCAGATGCACTCAGCGACTCTATTGCTAAAAGTTGTCCTGGATAACTTTGAACTTGACCACATCAGAGTGCATTGATCTTATTGCAGTCTGGCTGTCAACAAAGATATTAATCGAATTGTGATTGTGATGTAAACCCCGAGCCACTTCTGCAGCCTTGCCAATGGCAAAGACTTCCGCCTGGGAGATGATGCAATGGTTAGGGAGTTTATAGAAGTGTTTGGAAACTGGGTGTGGGCAGTATACGGCCCCACCGACTCCTTCGTCCATCTTCGACTCGACGTAAAGAGGTTGAGGGGTTCGGGAATGCATAACCCTTCCCGCCAGCAGTCTGGTTCCATGTACATATATCGTGTTTATGTGGTCAATACTGGTAAGGGGGATAGTTCAGTCCAAGTCTGTCTCGCTACCAATGGCGCTGTGACCATAGCCTAGTAGACCCAGATTGCCTGTTGCAGCAATCCTAAGGGCCGATTTTGCGGCTATGGATTGCGCGTATAGGTTCAACGGCTCGACACCAGCTATTACCTCGGGGGCTTTAGCAGGGGTCGACCTGATAGCGCCTATGATACACAATAGCGCTTGACGCTGTGTCCTTTCCATGATGGATAGGTACGTCCTTTTTTCCGTGGCCACACTAGAACACCATAGGTGAGGATATGGTGAATAACTGAGATGTATATCCACCGCATTAGATTAGGAGAGAGGCCCAAGTGCAACTAATCATCTTTTTCGCCATATACAAGGCTCCGGTGGCCTTCTTCACCCTTTCTAACACGTTGAGCTTCCATGACAGTTTGCTGTCCAGTACCACACCTAGGTATTTTACTGCTTGGCTCGGCTTTAGCAGAGTGCAGCTTTTTTTGGGGGGGGACCACGCAGGTCCTTATACCTTTTCGTGAAGAGGATAATTTCCGTTTTGTCTGCGTTAATGCTGAGCTCGGCTGATTCGGCCCATGCTTTAACTTACCGTAAAGTAAGTTCCATTACGGAACTGATGGTGGCGGAGCATTACCCGGTTATCAGAATGCTTATGTCATCGTCATAGGTAATTAACTTGGGGGCCCGTCTAGTTAATTTTTGAAGTATGCTATTTACGACCAAATTTCAAAGGAGAGGCGAGAGAACCCCACCCTGGGGAGTGCCACCTCGCACTTCCTTTGTAATGGCCGCATCGCCCCACGTAGCCACTACCCGCCTGTCGCAAAGAAGGCAGTTGACACACCTGTGGATCGCTGGAGCTGTGTTAACTGAGGTAAGGCTCTTCATAATAGCGTCAGTAGTGACGTTATTGAAGGCGCCTGAAATATCAAGAAATGCACCCAAGGCATATTCTTTGTAATGGTCTGCTTTTTCGATGGAGGCTACTAGAGCATGGAGAACCGTCTCAATGGGCTTGCCCTTAGTATACGCATGCTGATTTGGGGACAATAGATGCATTGAATTGCTTCTGATGTGCAAATCAAGTAGCTTTTCCAATGTTTTTAGCAGAAAAGAGGTAAGGCTGATAGGCCGGAAGTCATTTGGAACCACATGACTGCATTTGACCGCCTTGGGCAGGAGCTTGGACAGCAGCTTCCTCAGTCTGGAGGTGTCTTTAATATTATCCTGGTCTAAGCAAAAGGTTCTACATGAAGACCTTTTAGATGATCGGATAATCTTCTTGTAGGACTTAAGGAGAGACCTGTACTCGTCCCAGACATATTCGTTGTCCGCCTTCTTAGCAAGTTGAAACATGCTAGTAAGCTCCCCACGTAGCGATGAGAGATCTGGGTTCCACCACGGTGGCTTCGATCTTCTCGTCGGTCTTGAGAGCCTACAGGATTGGCGAAACGCGGAAAGTAGTCCTGCTGAGAGGACATTGACAGTTGTTTCTAGGTCCTGTACCGAGTTGATGTTACCCGGCGGACCAAGAGACTTGGAAACAAAGCTAGAGAATTTCGCCCAGTTCGTATTACGGGGATGTCTGAACGGCTGAGCAGCAGGTACACTGTTAAAAGGAATGGTAAATTGAGTGTACTTATGATCCGAGAAGGAGGGTCAATCCAGGACCCTCCACTCTTTTACATTGGTACACTCAGTCGCAATAGTTAAGTCCAGCACATTACAAGAGGTGGGACCTACATAGGTAGATACCTCGCCTCTGTTGGCTAGTCTAAGCTTATAGTTAAGAATTAAATCTAGAACTGACTCACCCCTGTCATTAATGTCGGGACTTCCCCAGACGCTATGGTGGGCGTTTTCGTCCATTCCGACTATAAGATGTTTGTTGGAGGAGCAGACCATGTCCACCAGCCTCCGCTGCTCGTCAGGTGGAGCCGGCATGTCGTGGGCCATGTAGCAGGATGCCAGCAGCAAACATCCTTCACGGCTCTCCAGTACCTCCACGGCTATATCGTCATTGCTGTAATTAGGTAGTAGATGAGCTTTTAGCCCCTTTTTTACAAGGATGGCAGTTCTTGATATACTTACCAATGTCGGGACGTATAAATCGTAGTTAGGCGACTTCAGCCCAGCAACCGTATTGCCCGACGCTATCCACTGTTCTTGGACCAAAGCCGCGTAGGCGGACACTTCCTCCAGGGCAAGGAGTAGCTTCGCCGAAGCCGTTTTGGACTTATGGAGGTTGAATTGCAGCACACTCATTAGAGGTTAGCAAACTCGCGTGTGCATGGACAGTTCCTCCCCCACCTCCTCCGTCTCATCAGTCAAGCTGAGGTGCTGGGTGGCGTCGGTCACGTCCTGTTGCTATAAATTTGTATAATCAAAAAAACGTTTTAATATATGTATTTGATTTCATCCGCCATGAACTGCAAATAAGAGCTACATATTTGTGAAACAATATATTATTTTTCATTAAATCATTTTAATGAAACCCATTTTGAATAAAAGCAAAATATGTCGGTATTTTTAAAAATATAACAAAAATACTAATAAATATACAAAAAGATATATATGTTATATCGATATAGTACCAGATACAAAATATACCATAGACGGCATAATATAGCAGATTGTCGGCCAAAGCAACTAAAACCTCTAGTAAGTAGGCGTTTTTGCCCACGCAAAAGTATTTCTTTAATAACTTCCACAATTTTTATCTGATCGCAACCCAATTTTCAGAAATCACCATTTACTATAGTTATTATTGTACATACCATTGCACATACCGCAGCTCTAGCTATAAATTTACGCTTGTTATTAGATTTTTTTTGATTTGCGGAGGCGGAAGTGGGCGTGGCAAAAATTTTAAACAATCTTGATCTGCGTGCAAACATAACAAATGCTGTCGAAAAAAAAATTATAGCTCTATCTCTTTTAGTCTCTGACATCCAGTGTTTCATACGGACATGGCTAGATCGTCTCGGCTGTTGACGCTGATCAAGAATATACAGTAGAATCCGGTTATAACGACTCCGCTTATAGTGTCCGTCCGGTTATTGCGACGAAAAGTCGATGGCTTGGTTGGTCCCCATACAACCTTATATGAAAGGGCCTCCGCTTAGAACGTCTCCGCTTTTAGCGACTAACCGCTTATACCGACGAAATTTTTCAGAATTCAACCGGATATTGCGAAAAATTTAAGCATCAAACGACGCTGTTAGAAATGTATGTATTTCACAGTGATCGGGACTCTTGCTTGTGTTCGTAGGAGCGACAGGAAGGTTCTTATATTCTCACTACTCTCTGTTAGTTTTAGCTGACGCCTTAGGTTATGCTATGGAACATGCAAGTACATGCAAGAACAACCATGCTATTTAATTAAATTTGTACTTTTTTTTTTTGTTTAAAAATTAATTTGTTTTGTATTAAAAACCTATTACGAACATGGCAACCATAAAAAAAAAACAAAACAAAAATGTTTTTTGCTCCTTTCGGTTAGTGCGTCTTCCGGGTATAACGACGTAAAATCGTCGGTCCTTGAAAGTCGCTATAACCGGAATCTACTGTATATACTTTATAGGGTCGGAGATGCCTCCTTCTACCTGTTACATACATTTCCTGCCGGCACAAAGTTATAATACCCTTCTACCCTATGGGTAGCGGGTATAATTAATACTAAGCATTAGCAAGGAAAAGTAGGTTAATTAAAAGCGATCTTCTATATATGGCTGCCTCACTTAAACATTATAATTCAATCCGCACATAACAAAAGGTAGAAAAATTTGTTTAACATATTCAAAACGTTCTTCATTGCTCATTTTTGAAATATGGCCACAAAATTTAAGTTTATGATCTAAGGAATATCCAGATCATCAATGCAGAGGAACTGAATTGGGCACACGAGTAACTGGAACAGGTTGGAAAGCTAGAGTCCAGTGTGCTGTGAGATACCCGCTACCCATTTTGAATAAAAGTAAAATATTGCGGTATTATTTTAAAAATACACCGAAATAATATACCATAAAAATACTTTTAAAAAATGTGTAAAATTGTATATTTGGTATATTGATGCGACTTTAGAGTGCAAAATACACCAGATTGTTGGGCAAAGCAACTAAGACCCCTACAAATTAGGGGTATTTGAACATACAAAAGTATTCATTTGATAGCTTCAACAATTTGTTTCTGATCGCTTTAATGTGATCCGTCCTTACAAAGAGCACATAACAAACATAGCACAGACAGTAAGCGCGTTTTAAGTGACATCTTTTTCGGTCTATTAATGTCTCAGATAAATGATATTCTAAATGGCGTTAACAGGGTTGTGGGTCCTGATTCATGTTCTTTATCGAGAACCTTTCCAATATCCTCTAATGAAGATTCCAATCATACCACTTTAGAGTTTTTGCTGCAGTTGCCATCTAATGTGTCGAATCTTAGTATACGCTTAGGGGAGCGTTCTCGTTGTTTTCGGAAAACCGATTTTGAGAAACTCGCCTTGCTTATATCTCAGAATGACTGGTCGCTACTTTCTTTGTGTACGAGCATGGATAGCGGTTTAATTTTTGTTCATCTACTTTGAGCTTGCTATTTGAGGGTTGTGGTCCATTAAGTATTCCACATAGGTCTGATAAGCCTGTATGGATTACTAAGAAATTATCGAAGATAAAAAATAGTAAGTCGAGACTTTGCACAAAATACAAGAAAACTGGCTTTTTCTTTGATTTTGTCCGCGATACTGTTGCTTAAGCAAAAAAGCGATGAGTGTTATAATAATTGTTTGAGTAGGTGCAGAATAAGATTTCAGCGTGATCCAAAACGATTTTATCTGCGTCATCGCCTTCATTTATGTTTTTGGAGAATATGACAGTATCTAATGGTCCTGGTATTGCCGATTTATTTACAGACTTTTTCCAAACGACATATTCTGTTCCAAGTTTTCAAAATTTCTCTTCTTATCCTTATCAGTTAAATTGTATTTTAATTACTGAAAGCTCTATTTTAACGGAACTATTGGCTATAAAACCTGTTTTTTCGGCAGGTCCGGATGGAGTGCCTAGTTGTGTGCTAAGGTATTGTGCTAGTAGTATCTGTAAACCGCTTTTTAAATTGTTTGAATTATCCGTAAACTCATGCTCTTTTCCAAAATTCTGGAAAAAGTCATACATTATACCTATCCTAAAAAAAGGGAACATATCTAAAGTTCAAAATTATCGCGGTATATGTAAATTGTCTGCGATTCCGAAAACATTTGAAAAAATCATAACATCTCAACTGCAACACCTATGTAAATCTATAATTTCACCTTACCAGCATGGGTTCGTGAAATCTAGGTCTACTTCTACTAACTTATTGGAGTTCTCTTCTATCGTAATTAAAGGATTTGAGAATAAAATGCAAACAGATGTCATTTACACCGATTTTAGTAAGGCTTTTGACTCAATATATCATCACCTCTTAGTGTATAAACTTAATCTTTTAGGGTTTCCTCATAGCCTAATTGAGTGGATCTCCTCATACCTTTCCAACAGAATTCAATGGCTTTGTGTCCAAGTTACTTCTGGTATGCCCCAGGGTAGTCATTTTGGTCCTCTATTGTTCACTTTGTTTATAAATTATCTTTCTTCTATTATTGAGCATTTCCGTGTACTTATATACGCTGATGACGTTAAACTTTGCCTGACATTTAATGATAATTTTGCGATGTCACTGTTGCAATGTGACCTTAATCGTTTAGAATCTTGGGGCAGATTAAGTATGTTGCATCTCAATTGCAATAAATGTAAGTTTATGACCTTCTGTAGTGGTTCTTCCAAGGTAAATAACTATGTTTTATATGATACTTCTTTAGAGCGAATTGAAGTTGTGAATGACTTGGGGGTTCTGCTTAATGCAAAGCTAAAATTTTATAAACATATTCTGTCCCTTCATTACCAAAACTTTGTACGTCTCACTGGTTCGTCCTATCCTTGAGTACGGATCTCTTGTTTGGAATCTCCAGTACAGGGTTTATCAAGATAGGATTGAGTCGGTGCAGAAACAATTCTTGTTATTTGCTTTTCGTAGCTTAAATTGTAGTCCTAATATTAGATAACCACCTTATCGCAGTAGACTTTTATTACTAAACCTTCCTTCTCTTTCTGATCGTAAAACTATGCAAGGTGCTGTTTTCATACAGAGACTAATTAATGGTGAAATAGACTCCTTGGAGCTGTTAAGTCAAATTAGTTTTGCAGTTCCGGTCAGGAATTTTCATCCTCTTCTCATTTCTCCTAGAACTACTAACTTTGCTTGCCATAATCTCTTTCGTATTCTATGTGTGAATTATAATAATCTTAATAACGTAGTTTGCTCCAGTAAATCTATTCCTCTGCTCAAAACCTTATTATTAGCATATATTGTGGTTGGTGGCGCAGATAGTTCCAAATCTCCCATTCCCGAATTGTATACATATATTTGAAACCTTGGCGGAACGGAGAGTGTACCACTCACTCACCAATGCGCTCGCATCAACATTCTCCCCCACTTGCAATATTGGGATTGCAAAGAATATCAGACTTGGGAGAATACCCGGCAGGACAATATCTGGATAGATAGAGTGAGTGATGTCTTAAAGCGCAACATCGTCGTGCAGACTTCTTCAGCGCCCACGAGAGGGATGGAGAGGCCCAAGGCCCCTGGCGTCAACTCGCTAATGCGGCTTACGGGACAACACGGATCCAAAAGCACTCGCGTTTCGAACGCCGCCGTCCCCGTGTCGAGCCTGACCGCCGCGGTGGGGCGTATACTCACTCCTTTGCACTGGGGAGTGCCGTCAGTGTTATGGCGGGGCTATGCACGGGCTTGGTGCGTGGGCCTGTGGATGCCGGCCTGGGAAACGTTGACATGGGACGTCCTTGGTGGTTGTTCTCTGGAGGGTGCCGGGCGGCACGGAAACCCCGATTGGAGTGATTGGTGCCATCGGTGCCGGGGAGGAATTCATCTTCGTCCTGGACCGTTCGACGGACATTCGAGCTGAAAGAGGTTCTGAGGGAGGTCACAGGACCAATCGTATAGGTAGTCGATCCGAAGGTGTCCAAATAGACTTCAAGTGGGGTTCTATTACAGGATCGATCTTAGAGATTCGTTCGACGGAGAGTCGAGCCGAAAAGACTGATATAGATTTGGAGGGGGGTCCTGTCACAGAACCAATCGTAGGGGTTTTATCGACGGACAGTCGAGTCGAAAAGGACGAGATGGAGTTAGAAGTGGATCCCGACATTGGGCCGGTCAAAATCCAACCGAAAATGGTCTCTTGACCAATAGGGTCCCACAAATGAGAATACCTACACCTAAAAGCACGTCTATCTGCGAACTCTCATAGAACTTGGGGTCGGCCAGCGGGATGCTTGGCAGATTGTCGAGGATGGTTTGTGGGACAGAGCATGAGGGCCGTTTTCCTACTAATTGAGGAAGGACGAAAGCCGACGCCTCAATCTGTAGATCTGGTCGCAACGGGGAGCCAATTAGGAATTGGCAATGCTTTCGGGGGTGGGCTGCTACAGCTTGAGTCAGCCCAGAGACGTGGGCTTGAACGGATGTGTATGGCATCTTCAAGCGCTTGAACAATCGTTCAGAAATGAAGGTGGCCTCTGATCCAGAATCGATCAGAGCCCGAGCTGTGTGCCGAAACGGCGAAGTGCTGGATGCACGAAGAGCCGACTCCTTCTTGGATTTAGGTAGAGGATGAAAACTAACTGGGCGCTCTTACAGTCCGACAAGGATACGGACTGTACACTAATTTTTCTCAGAAGCGAAATTTCCCGCAATAATCAAAAAAAAGATTCATCGAAAAGAGCAAAAAAATTGAACAATTGCACAAAAAAATACCAAAAAACAAGATGCTGGAAAAAAAACAAAAATGTAGGTATATATTGGTATTTTGAAACGACAACTGTTTCAATTGCTGTTGGATCGGAAAACAGAAAATAAAAATAAATTATATTACGTGTGTATGGAAGTATCATAATGTATGTGTGTGTGGATGTCTGTGTATGTTTGAACACTGGCTGGAGTAAAGCCCATACACAGACAATTGAGCTGAGAGTTAATCTTATAGTACACACACAGAATATATCACTTGGAAAAACAAAGGGTAGGGTATGTCGAGTGCGACTACTTCTGCCCTGCTAATCTATTAAGTACTTGTGCCCGCTGTTACTCCATGCAAATCAGTACGTACGTAGTGATGTATGTATGTCTGCACTGCGCTGCCAAACGTTTGAGCAGACGAAGTGCACGTATCTATGTATTCGGAGAGAGAGAGCAAGCGCTGCTGCAAACCGGTGCACTTGCGAACAAGAGCGAGTGCACAAAAGTATGTGTGTGTGTGACGAGAGAGAGAGAGAGAGAGCGCAAGCGCGGCTGCAAGCCGGTGCGCTTGCGGACAAGAGAGAGTGCACAAAGTATGTGTGTATGTACATATGTATGTCGGCGATTATCGCGACATACAAATGTACATACATATGTATGTACGTAAAAACGGACAAAATTAAATGAAATAAGAAATGCTTGTACACACAGCTTGGATTTGAATTATTTAAGCATATATTTATGTATATATGTATGTAAGATTATTGTATGATTATTGATAGTTTTATTTAATATAACATAAGTACCGGGTAATATAAAATACACGTTTCAGTTTAAATGTTTCGAATTGTATCAACTTAAATATCCGACGACCGTTCTGCTTGCGACTTGCTTCTTTGGTGTTCTTTTTCGACTGTGTTCTCCTCTTCGAGCTGTGTGACCGTCCTTTGCGTAGCCTTTAATACCACACCTTGCTGCAGCGGTCTGGTAGCGTGTCTACGTACTACTTTAAACTCGCTTCATGTTGTCGCAGCTTGTCGCTGTGATGTTTGGTCCGTCCTTTCTTTACATCATATCGACTGTTGCGCTTCACATTTACGATTTTGTATGGACGCAGGAATTCGCTCGCTAATTTACGCTCTGCTACGAATTGTGTTCTTTTGATGGCAACGAGGTCATCAAGCTTGTAGATACTTTCCGAACGACGCTTCTTATCTTAGTTGGCCTTATAGCTTGCTTGAGTTTTCTCAATGTTGCGTTTGGCTTCGGCACGCAAATATTGACGTTCTTCGTTAAATTGTTCGACTCGATTCAGCAGCTCCAGTAATTTATCGTCGACCTTATTACGAATCTTGTTACCAAACATTATCTCAAATGGGGATGCGTGTGTAGACGAATTCATGTGCGAATTTATAGCCCTTTGCACACTGGATACGTGCTTAAACCATTTGGATGGCTCTTCTGCGGAAACTTTTGCGATAATCGAAAGAATGGTGCGATTGACCCTCTCGATTTGACCATTGCCTAGCCACTCCTATCGTCGACCAAACGTGCTCCACCATATTAGCACTTGCAAACTCTGCAAATCCATTTGACGTGAAGGCAACACCTCTGTCGCTAACGATGCGCATTGGGAAACCGAAAATGCTTGCCCATTCGGTTAGCTTCTTTACAACTTCTTCGTATCATGTTGACTTAACTGGAAAAGCCATACGAACTTGGAGAATGCATCGACCACTGCTAGAATATTCTTGTAGGGTTTTGATTTCGCATCCATGGGGCCTAGATGGTCGATATGCAAAGTGTGGAGGTGCAGTGCAAAAAGCCCTCTTGCTTGCCTAACTTCTTGCTATGGATGATACAACGGATACAATTAGAAATGAATTTCGACATCTTACCCTCCAAGTGTGGTATAAAATACCGCTGCTTAATGCTATGCATTGTCTTCCGTACAGCAAAATGGCTATCTTCGTGGGCGTTGGCTATCACCTCACGCTCCATCATCTTTGGGACCACCAAAAGCTCGTTTCCAGCGACTTGTTTAAAGACTAGACCTCCTTTCATCTTGTAGTGTTCGTACGGTCCTTCTTGAAGGCTTTGAACAACTGCCTTAACATGTTCATCCTCTTGCTGAGCCTTCACCAACCGAGCAGAAAGTTCCGTTGACACCATAAGGACATTCTGTG
This sequence comes from Drosophila sulfurigaster albostrigata, assembly GCF_023558435.1. NCBI lineage: Eukaryota > Metazoa > Arthropoda > Insecta > Diptera > Drosophilidae > Drosophila > Drosophila sulfurigaster. The sequence continues at coordinate 440,285 of NC_084881.1, forward strand.
GGTAGCGACTTAGATGATCTACGTGTTTCATCTTTTCTCCAGCACGGTGTAAAGCACCCATTGCTGGACATCTCTTGGAACATCTTCTTTGGTCGTTGCTTGTTTAAAAAGTGCACAGTCAGTTACTAGCTTGAATCGGATTCCTAGCAGATAATGACGGAATTTCTTTAATGCAAAGTATGCGGCTTTAATTTCCAAACAGTAGCTTTGCTTTTTAGATTCAGCTTCGGACGCCTTTTTTGCTCCAGAAGTGGACGGGGTGAAGCTTTCCATCGATCCACTGCATCAGCATTGCTCCGAACCCTTCTTGGGATGCGTCAGTATGTAACTCAGTAGCAGCATCTCTGGCGTATATGTGCAAGATCGGTTCACAAGTTAACAACATTTTTAACAATTTTATTGACTCCATCTGAGCAGGACCAATCTTAAACTCGGCGTCTACCGTGGAATAAACTTTCTGAAAAAAACCTGTCAGGTCAAGAAACGACTGAATATGTTTGATGTTTTTTGGAGGTTCGAAATGGCTAACAGCTGTTGTCTTCTCAGATCCAGGCCAGATCCTTCCATTTTCTACCATATGCTCCAAAAACATATGCGCTGCTCCAGGAAAGTGCATTTCTTCCATTTTATTTTTAAGTTGAACTCGGCTGCTGTTTCCAGTACTCTTTTTGTCTTTTCCATGCATTCGTTCACGGTTTTGGAATATACGGCAATGTCGTCCATATATAACTGCATCACGTCTTCGTTTATAAGTTTTTGAAATATATGGCTTACGAACCGTATAAAGGCTGCTGGTGAGTTCCTGAACCCGAATGGCGCTTTATTAAATTCAAATAAGCCTTCTCGTGTTACAAAAGCGGTGAACGGTTTGCTGGCCACGTGGCCAGCCACGGGCACGTGCAAAAACCCATTTTCGAGATCCATGATTGTGAAATACTTAGCTGCTTGCAGCTTTTCTAGAACGTCTTGAATGAGTGGCACCGGGAATTGATCTTGCAACACCATACTGTTCAATTTGCGATAATCGACGCAGACCCTTAGCGTTTGATCTTTTTTTTTTAACAACAACGATTCTACTAGCTACGTGTGAAAACGATTCACGCACAATACCTTTTTCCAGCCATTCGCTTACGCTGACGAAAAGGTTTTATAACTCCATCTGGCGTGATGCTCAACTCGATTGGGCACTGCTTTCGTGCGCCAACTCTTTGAAAACTGTTATCGAGTAATTCCATTACCTTTTCTTTGTATTGAGGCGCCACTGCAATGTCATTGTGCTCCTCGAATACGCTGAGAACGTCACCTGAATATTCCATTAAGCACTTCTGCTCAGAATCAAGGCTATCGAATATGAATCCATTGGCATCAGCTGAAAGCTTGAATTTCTTGATAAAGTCATATTCCAACAGCGAACTATACTCCATCGCACTATTTGGCACCACCAAGAATTTGCGCTCTGTGTGCAACTGGTCGATCCTTACACGAGCATTGAGAAAGCCTATTGGCTTTGTGCACTTATTGGCTAAGCAAGGTAGATGCACTTTTAAACATATCAACATTGTGCATCTTTTCCATCACGTTTTCATTTACAATAGTGACATCAGAGCCAGTGTCGACAAGACAGTCAACACGCACATCGTTTATAAGAATGGTTTTAGACGGCGCTGATCTGCAACAATGTGTTCTTTGTTGTTACCTTGAGTACAATTGCGGGATATATGCCCATTCTCATTGCAACGGAAACACTTAATTTCGGCTTTGCATTCGTTTCGTTTGTGATCTGGTGAACCGCAATTATAACAATGTTCTTTACGTGATTTGTTTGCCGCATCTTTGCTAGTAACGCACTCTGTACTTGATCCACTGGTCTGCTTCTCGTTACTTTTATTTTCAGGTTCTTGTGTCAGTTCATAGATTTCGTACTCTGCCTTAAGTGCCTTATATGTCTTTCACCGGTAAAAAGCATATTTGTATTCGCTTTTTATCTGTAGGCCATTGACAATGTGACGTATCACTGCTGCCTCCTCGACATCACCTGTACTTGCCAGCTTTTTCATTTGGAGAGTATATTCATGGAACGATTCAGACTTTTTCTTTTTACGATCGCGCAACAATTGATGAATATCGGCACTGTTCCAAGTGCTTCTCTTTCAAGTTTTAAAGTCACACACCGATTCCGATTCTAAATACAATTTAGCCGCACCAGTCATCTAAGCCTAGCTTTGACATATTTTTGTTTTTCCGACAGTTCATATGCATCGGCATTGCATTCGAAATTTTCAAACCATTTCAGCACTGGCACCGTTGTACCGTCAAATTCGTTGATCATTTTCCCAAAACCATTGGCCGCAATCTTGACGCGATTCTCCCTTTGCTCATCTACTTCCACTTTCAGCGCCATTAGTTGGATTAGCTGCTCCAACTTGGTAGATACGTTTATGTAACCCTGCAACGCCATATGAATATCGTTTGGAATATCGTTTTTGTTTTGGATCGATTGTTCCCAGAGAAAAAGGGTTAACTTGGTGAGCTCCAAGGATGCAATCCCAGTTCTCTATGTTGATCTTTGAGTACTCTAAGGCTGTCAAACACCCTTGAATTGTGCTCTGCAGCTCCTGAATAGCGGAACCCGACTCTTGCCCAATGGCGTGCAAATTAAACAAAATTTTTAGCTGACTGTTTACGAGCAACCCTTTGCTCTCGAAACGCTCAGTCAAGTTGAATCAAACCGACTGAAACCCTTCATTTATCAAAGGCGATTATCGCGACATACATATGTATGTACGTAAAAACGGACAAAATTAAATGAAATAAGAAATGCTTGTACACACAGCTTGGATTTGAATTATTTAAGCATATATTTATGTATATATGTATGTAAGATTATTGTATGATTATTGATAGTTTTATTTAATATAACATAAGTACCGGGTAATATAAAATACACGTTTCAGTTTAAATGTTTCGAATTGTATCAACATAAATATCCGACGACCGTTCTGCTTGCGACTTGCTTCTTTGGTGTTCTTTTTCGACTGTGTTCTCCTCTTCGTGCTGTGTGACCGTCCTTTGCGTAGCCTTTAATACCACACCTTGCTGCAGCGGTCTGGTAGCGTGTCTACATACTACTTTAAACTCGGCCTCCTGATCCTCATCATCCGTCTCGGATGATAACAGCTCCTCATTCTCTGCCACGAACTTCCACAGCTTCATGTTGTCGCAGCTTGTCGCTGTGATGTTTGGTCCTTCCTTTCTTTACATCATATCGACTGTTGCGCTTCACATTTACGATTTTGTATGGACGCAGGAATTCGCTCGCTAATTTACGCTCTGCTACGAATTGTGTTCTTTTGATGGCAACGAGGTCATCAAGCTTGTAGATACTTTCCGAACGACGCTTCTTATCTTAGTTGGCCTTATAGCTTGCTTGAGTTTTCTCAATGTTGCGTTTGGCTTCGGCACGCAAATATTGACGTTCTTCGTTAAATTGTTCGACTCGATTCAGCAGCTCCAGTAATTTATCGTCGACCTTATTACGAATCTTGTTACCAAACATTATCTCAAATGGGGATGCGTGTGTAGACGAATTCATGTGCGAATTTATAGCCCTTTGCACACTGGATACGTGCTTAAACCATTTGGATGGCTCTTCTGCGGAAACTTTTGCGATAATCGAAAGAATGGTGCGATTGACCCTCTCGATTTGACCATTGCCTAGCCACTCCTATCGTCGACCAAACGTGCTCCACCATATTAGCACTTGCAAACTCTGCAAATCCATTTGACGTGAAGGCAACACCTCTGTCGCTAACGATGCGCATTGGGAAACCGAAAATGCTTGCCTATTCGGTTAGCTTCTTTACAACTTCTTCGTATCATGTTGACTTAACTGGAAAAAGCCATACGAACTTGGAGAATGCATCGACCACTGCTAGAATATTCTTGTAGGGTTTTGATGTCGCATCCATGGGGCCTAGATAGTCGATATGCAAAGTGTGGAGGTGCAGTGCAAAAAGCCCTCTTGCTTGCCTAACTTCTTGCTATGGATGATACAACGGATACAATTAGAAATGAATTTCGACATCTTACCCTCCAAGTGTGGTATAAAATACCGCTGCTTAATGCTATGCATTGTCTTCCGTACAGCAAAATGGCTATCTTCGTGGGCGTTGGCTATCACCTCACGCTCCATCATCTTTGGGACCACCAAAAGCTCGTTTCCAGCGACTTGTTTAAAGACTAGACCTCCTTTCATCTTGTAGTGTTCGTACGGTCCTTCTTGAAGGCTTTGAACAACTGCCTTAACATGTTCATCCTCTTGCTGAGCCTTCACCAACCGAGCAGAAAGTTCCGTTGACACCATAAGGACATTCTGTGGGTAGCGACTTAGATGATCTACGTGTTTCATCTTTTCTCCAGCACGGTGTAAAGCACCCATTGCTGGACATCTCTTGGAACATCTTCTTTGGTCGTTGCTTGTTTAAAAAGTGCACAGTCAGTTACTAGCTTGAATCGGATTCCTAGCAGATAATGACGGAATTTCTTTAATGCAAAGTATGCGGCTTTAATTTCCAAACAGTAGCTTTGCTTTTTAGATTCAGCTTCGGACGCCTTTTTGCTCCAGAAGTGGACGGGGTGAAGCTTTCCATCGATCCACTGCATCAGCATTGCTCCGAACCCTTCTTGGGATGCGTCAGTATGTAACTCAGTAGCAGCATCTCTGGCGTATATGTGCAAGATCGGTTCACAAGTTAACAACATTTTTAACAATTTTATTGACTCCATCTGTGCAGGACCAATCTTAAACTCGGCGTCTTTCTTCAATAAGTTGGTAAATGGTCGAGCGACTTCAGCGTACCGTGGAATAAACTTTCTGAAAAAAACCTGTCAGGTCAAGAAACGACTGAATATGTTTGATGTTTTTTGGAGTTTCGAAATGGCTAACAGCTGTTGTCTTCTCAGATCCAGGCCAGATCCTTCCATTTTCTACCATATGCTCCAACAAAAAAAAACATATGCGCTGCTCCAGGAAACTGCATTTCTTCCATTTTATTTTTAAGTTGAACTCGGCTGCTGTTTCCAGTACTCTTTTTGTCTTTTCCATGCATTCGTTCACGGTTTTGGAATATACGGCAATATCGTCCATATATAACTGCATCACGTCTTCGTTTATAAGTTTTTGAAATATATGGCTTACGAACCGTATAAAGGCTGCTGGTGAGTTCCTGAACCCGAATGGCGTTTTATTAAATTCAAATAAGCCTTCTTGAATGAGTGGCACCGGAATGAATTGATCTTGCAACACCATACTGTTCAATTTGCGATAATCGACGCAGACCCTTAGCGTTTGATCTTTTTTTTAACAACAACGATTCTACTAGCTACATACGTGTGAAAACGATTCACGCACAATACCTTTGTCCAGCCATTCGCTTACGCTGACGAAAAGGTTTTATAACTCCATCTGGCGTGATGCTCAACTCGATTGGGCACTGCTTTCATGCGCCAACTCTTTGAAAACTGTTATCGAGTAATTCCATTACCTTTTCTTTGTATTGAGGCGCCACTGCAATGTCATTGTGCTCCTCGAATACGCTGAGAACGTCACCTGAATATTCCATTAAGCACTTCTGCTCAGAATCAAGGCTATCGAATATGAATCCATTGGCATCAGCTGAAAGCTTGAATTTCTTGATAAAGTCATATTCCAACAGCGAACTATACTCCATCGCACTATTTGGCACCACCAAGAATTTGCGCTCTGTGTGCAACTGGTCGATCCTTACACGAGCATTGAGAAAGCCTATTGGCTTTGTGCACTTATTGGCTAAGCAAGGTAGATGCACTTTTAAACATATCAACATTGTTCATCTTTTCCATCACGTTTTCATTTACAATAGTGACATCAGAGCCAGTGTCGACAAGACAGTCAACACGCACATCGTTTATAAGAATTGTTTTTAGACGGCGCTGATCTGCAACAATGTGTTCTTTGTTGTTACCTTGAGTACAATTGCGGGATATATGCCCATTCTCATTGCAACGGAAACACTTAATTTCGGCTTTGCATTCGTTTCCTTTGTGATCTGGTGAACCGCAATTATAACAATGTTCTTTACGTGATTTGTTTGCCGCATCTTTGCTAGTAACGCACTCTGTACTTGATCCACTGGTCTGCTTCTCGTTACTTTTATTTTCAGGTTCTTGTGTCAGTTCATAGATTTCGTACTCTGCCTTAAGTGCCTTATATGTCTTTCACCGGTAAAAAGCATATTTGTATTCGCTTTTTATCTGTAGGCCATTGACAATGTGACGTATCACTGCTGCCTCCTCGACATCACCTGTACTTGCCAGCTTTTTCATTTGGAGAGTATATTCATGGAACGATTCAGACTTTTTCTTTTTACGATCGCGCAACAATTGATGAATATCGGCACTGTTCCAAGTGCTTCTCTTTCAAGTTTTTAAAGTCACACACCGATTCCGATTCTAAATACAATTTAGCCGCACCAGTCATCTAAGCCTAGCTTTGACATATTTTTGTTTTTCCGACAGTTCATATGCATCGGCATTGCATTCGAAATTTTCAAACCATTTCAGCACTGGCACCGTTGTACCGTCAAATTCGTTGATCATTTTCCCAAAACCATTGGCCGCAATCTTGACGCGATTCTCCCTTTGCTCATCTACTTCCACTTTCAGCGCCATTAGTTGGATTAGCTGCTCCAACTTGGTAGATACGTTTATGTAACCCTGCAACGCCATATGAATATCGTTTGGAATATCGTTTTTGTTTTGGATCGATTGTTCCCAGAGAAAAAGGGTTAACTTGGTGAGCTCCAAGGATGCAATCCCAGTTCTCTATGTTGATCTTTGAGTACTCTAAGGCTGTCAAACACCCTTGAATTGTGCTCTGCAGCTCCTGAATAGCGGAACCCGACTCTTGCCCAATGGCGTGCAAATTAAACAAAATTCTTAGCTGACTGTTTACGAGCAACCCTTTGCTCTCGAAACGCTCAGTCAAGTTGAATCAAACCGACTGAAACCCTTCATTTATCAAAGGCGATTATCGCGACATACATATGTATGTACGTAAAAACGGACAAAATTAAATGAAATAAGAAATGCTTGTACACACAGCTTGGATTTGAATTATTTAAGCATATATTTATGTATATATGTATGTAAGATTATTGTATGATTATTGATAGTTTTATTTAATATAACATAAGTACCGGGTAATATAAAATACACGTTTCAGTTTAAATGTTTCGAATTGTATCAACATAAATATCCGACGACCGTTCTGCTTGCGACTTGCTTCTTTGGTGTTCTTTTTCGACTGTGTTCTCCTCTTCGTGCTGTGTGACCGTCCTTTGCGTAGCCTTTAATACCACACCTTGCTGCAGCGGTCTGGTAGCGTGTCTACATACTACTTTAAACTCGGCCTCCTGATCCTCATCATCCGTCTCGGATGATAACAGCTCCTCATTCTCTGCCACGAACTTCCACAGCTTCATGTTGTCGCAGCTTGTCGCTGTGATGTTTGGTCCTTCCTTTCTTTACATCATATCGACTGTTGCGCTTCACATTTACGATTTTGTATGGACGCAGGAATTCGTTCGCTAATTTACGCTCTGCTACGAATTGTGTTCTTTTGATGGCAACGAGGTCATCAAGCTTGTAGATACTTTCCGAACGACGCTTCTTATCTTAGTTGGCCTTATAGCTTGCTTGAGTTTTCTCAATGTTGCGTTTGGCTTCGGCACGCAAATATTGACGTTCTTCGTTAAATTGTTCGACTCGATTCAGCAGCTCCAGTAATTTATCGTCGACCTTATTACGAATCTTGTTACCAAACATTATCTCAAATGGGGATGCGTGTGTAGACGAATTCATGTGCGAATTTATAGCCCTTTGCACACTGGATACGTGCTTAAACCATTTGGATGGCTCTTCTGCGGAAACTTTTGCGATAATCGAAAGAATGGTGCGATTGACCCTCTCGATTTGACCATTGCCTAGCCACTCCTATCGTCGACCAAACGTGCTCCACCATATTAGCACTTGCAAACTCTGCAAATCCATTTGACGTGAAGGCAACACCTCTGTCGCTAACGATGCGCATTGGGAAACCGAAAATGCTTGCCTATTCGGTTAGCTTCTTTACAACTTCTTCGTATCATGTTGACTTAACTGGAAAAAGCCATACGAACTTGGAGAATGCATCGACCACTGCTAGAATATTCTTGTAGGGTTTTGATGTCGCATCCATGGGGCCTAGATAGTCGATATGCAAAGTGTGGAGGTGCAGTGCAAAAGCCCTCTTGCTTGCCTAACTTCTTGCTATGGATGATACAACGGATACAATTAGAAATGAATTTCGACATCTTACCCTCCAAGTGTGGTATAAAATACCGCTGCTTAATGCTATGCATTGTCTTCCGTACAGCAAAATGGCTATCTTCGTGGGCGTTGGCTATCACCTCACGCTCCATCATCTTTGGGACCACCAAAAGCTCGTTTCCAGCGACTTGTTTAAAGACTAGACCTCCTTTCATCTTGTAGTGTTCGTACGGTCCTTCTTGAAGGCTTTGAACAACTGCCTTAACATGTTCATCCTCTTGCTGAGCCTTCACCAACCGAGCAGAAAGTTCCGTTGACACCATAAGGACATTCTGTGGGTAGCGACTTAGATGATCTACGTGTTTCATCTTTTCTCCAGCTCGGTGTAAAGCACCCATTGCTGGACATCTCTTGGAACATCTTCTTTGGTCGTTGCTTGTTTAAAAAGTGCACAGTCAGTTACTAGCTTGAATCGGATTCCTAGCAGATAATGACGGAATTTCTTTAATGCAAAGTATGCGGCTTTAATTTCCAAACAGTAGCTTTGCTTTTAGATTCAGCTTCGGACGCCTTTTGCTCCAGAAGTGGACGGGGTGAAGCTTTCCATCGATCCACTGCATCAGCATTGCTCCGAACCCTTCTTGGGATGCGTCAGTATGTAACTCAGTAGCAGCATCTCTGGCGTATATGTGCAAGATCGGTTCACAAGTTAACAACATTTTTAACAATTTTATTGACTCCATCTGTGCAGGACCAATCTTAAACTCGGCGTCTTTCTTCAATAAGTTGGTAAATGGTCGAGCGACTTCAGCGTACCGTGGAATAAACTTTCTGAAAAAAACCTGTCAGGTCAAGAAACGACTGAATATGTTTGATGTTTTTTGGAGTTTCGAAATGGCTAACAGCTGTTGTCTTCTCAGATCCAGGCCAGATCCTTCCATTTTCTACCATATGCTCCAAAAACATATGCGCTGCTCCAGGAAACTGCATTTCTTCCATTTTATTTTTAAGTTGAACTCGGCTGCTGTTTCCAGTACTCTTTTTGTCTTTTCCATGCATTCGTTCACGGTTTTGGAATATACGGCAATGTCGTCCATATATAACTGCATCACGTCTTCGTTTATAAGTTTTTGAAATATATGGCTTACGAACCGTATAAAGGCTGCTGGTGAGTTCCTGAACCCGAATGGCGCTTTATTAAATTCAAATAAGCCTTCTCGTGTTACAAAAGCGGTGAACGGTTTGCTGGCCACGTGGCCAGCCACGGGCACGTGCAAAAACCCATTTTCGAGATCCATGATTGTGAAATACTTAGCGGCTTGCAGCTTTTCTAGAACGTCTTGAATGAGTGGCACCGGGAATTGATCTTGCAACACCATACTGTTCAATTTGCGATAATCGACGCAGACCCTTAGCGTTTGATCTTTTTTTTAACAACAACGATTCTACTAGCTACGTGTGAAAACGATTCACGCACAATACCTTTGTCCAGCCATTCGCTTACGCTGACGAAAAGGTTTTATAACTCCATCTGGCGTGATGCTCAACTCGATTGGGCACTGCTTTCATGCGCCAACTCTTTGAAAACTGTTATCGAGTAATTCCATTACCTTTTCTTTGTATTGAGGCGCCACTGCAATGTCATTGTGCTCCTCGAATACGCTGAGAACGTCACCTGAATATTCCATTAAGCACTTCTGCTCAGAATCAAGGCTATCGAATATGAATCCATTGGCATCAGCTGAAAGCTTGAATTTCTTGATAAAGTCATATTCCAACAGCGAACTATACTCTATCGCACTATTTGGCACCACCAAGAATTTGCGCTCTGTGTGCAACTGGTCGATCCTTACACGAGCATTGAGAAAGCCTATTGGCTTTGTGCACTTATTGGCTAAGCAAGGTAGATGCACTTTTAAACATATCAACATTGTTCATCTTTTCCATCACGTTTTCATTTACAATAGTGACATCAGAGCCAGTGTCGACAAGACAGTCAACACGCACATCGTTTATAAGAATTGTTTGTAGACGGCGCTGATCTGCAACAATGTGTTCTTTGTTGTTACCTTGAGTACAATTGCGGGATATATGCCCATTCTCATTGCAACGGAAACACTTAATTTCGGCTTTGCATTCGTTTCCTTTGTGATCTGGTGAACCGCAATTATAACAATGTTCTTTACGTGATTTGTTTGCCTCATCTTTGCTAGTAACGCCCTCTGTACTTGAGCCACTGGTCTTCATCTCGTTACTTTTATTTTCAGGTTCTTGTGTCAGTTCATAGATTTCGTACTCTGCCTAAGTACCTTATATGTCTTTCACCGGTAAAAAGCATATTTGTACTCGCTTTTTATCTGTAGGCCATTGACAATGTGACGTATCACTGCTGCCTCCTCGACATTACCTGTACTTGCCATCTTTTTCATTTGGAGAGTATATTCATGGAACAATTCAGACCTTTTCTTTTTACGATCGCGCAACAATTGATGAATATCGGCACTGTTCCAAGTGCTTCTCTTTCAAGTTTTTAAAGTCACACACCGATTCCAATTCTAAATACAATTTAGCCGCACCAGTCATCTAAGCCTAGCTTTGACATATTTTTGTTTTTCCGACAGTTCATATGCATCGGCATTGCATTCGAAATTTTCAAACCATTTCAGCACTGGCACCGTTGTACCGTCAAATTCGTTGATCATTTTCTCAAAACCATTGGCCGCAATCTTGACGCGATTCTCCCTTTGCTCATCTACTTCCACTTTCAGCGCCATTAGTTGGATTAGCTGCTCCAACTTGGTAGATACGTTTATGTAACCCTGCAACGCCATATGAAAGTCCAAACTTTCTTGTCAGTTTGTTGTTATTTCGTGGTCCCCTTCCATCTTTTCTTCTTTAATACCTAAAATTGTGTTCTTCCCCTTTATTTTAACTGGTGTATGCTTGTGTTTAGTATTCTTCTGCAATACACACCAAACACCAACTCACAGACGAATACACACAATTGTAACGGTTCTTTCTTCTCTCTATGCGCTTTGGTACACCGTTTCTGTCGCTATATCACCACTGCACGCAATAGAGACTTCAATGTTCTGCATGTACACCAACGCGATCGTTTGACCTTGAACACTAAATTGGTTCTTCTCTGTTCTATTTCAACTTTGGGCTTATTATTGTAATTTCTTAGTTTCACAAATGCACAACTTTACAACTTTACAACTTTGACTCCAAATTACCAATAATCAGCTTCTTCAACGTAGATAAATTTTCCAATCTGTTTTCAAGTCACCGATTTTTTATTACACTCACGCACACCGGACCGGTTGAGCCCCCAAATGTAAGATTATTGATAGTTTTATTTAATATAAGTACCGGGTGGGAGTTTTGTAATATAAAATACACGTTTCAGTTTAAATGTTTCGAATTGTATCAACTTAAATATCCGATGACTGTTCTGCTTGCGACTTGCTTCTTGCTTAGCGTGTCTACATACTACTTTACATGTATGAAGTATACAATATATGTTGCACTTTAATAGTTTTCACTTTTCACTATTATGCACTTGCACTTGCACTCACAAAAAAAACACATGCATATAATATAATATATGTAAAATCAATAATAGTAAATGTCTTGGATTAAAGATATTTAAGACAGCAATTGGAAAATATGGAGGAAAGGTCATCCGGACAATGTGAAAAAGAATGCAGAACGTAAAGGCCGCTCGACCGTGGGAAAGGAGAGAGTAAAGAAAGGACAAACGATTTAAAACTTATCTGCGATATGCTGGAGAAGCAAACGATGATGAAGATCCGGCTCAAAGGACCAAATGTTGTGGTGGCGCAGATAGTTCCAAATTTCCCTTTCGCAAATTGGAATAAAAACACTCGCGATTTTTATTATAATATTTCTGTCCATGGCGAACGATCTTGGTAGTCGGAAGTTGGTCACAAGAGAGTCCTGTGAAAATTGGCTCTCCGAGTTTTTTGCCAATAGGGAAGCGAGCTTCTAAAATAGGGGCATTATCAAGTTGGCATCTCGTTGGGAACTCGTCATCGAACAAAACGGCGCATATTTGACTTAAATCGCATTATTATAACCAATTTTATGAACAATTGAAAATCCAATAAAAATACCGCAAGACTTTTTTGACAACCTTATATATACATATATTTGAAACAAACGTAGATCGATACTGGAGAGGCAAAATGCCAACGGCATTGAGCGCACAGGATCTTGAGTGCTTTCTTACGCGTGAGCGCATTGCGGGTGAGCGAAAAGCATCGAGTGCTTTTCGGTCGGCGGAACGGAGAGTGTGCCACTCACCTACAATGCGCTCGCATCAACAGCATATTGATCGAGTATTTAATTGTTTTTCATCTTATACATATATCCTAACATATTTTTAAGTTAACTTAATTAGCTGTCCAGCGTCTTTTAATATTTATTCGCGGTTTTCGATTAATGCATGCTGTTCACAAATTAATTTTTTTTTCCGCGCGTCAACAAGCCCGTGCTGGTATCGCTGGCTACTTGAATTGGAATGAAATATGTATTTGATCATGTTATCTATTTGATCATGTTTAAGTAGTTTTGGATTAAAGATACCTAAGCGGGCTAATTGTAATCCTAATTCTATGTCTTCAATATATTCGGTAAAGTGTATTAAAGTGTATTAAATATTCACGAATTTAGTTGTCTTTCTTCTTCCAGGATTTTACTTTGGTTATTTATGATATTTATGCCTTGATTAAGTTTATTTATAAAATCATTAAGATTGCTTACTTGGATTGAATTATGGGCGATGATATTAATCTGATTTCTAATTTGTTTTCTATCTTTATTATCTAATGTACCGAAAGGGAATTCAAAAGAAGATCCTATAAAATTGAATAAACTACGTTTGGTACGACTTGCTTTTCTAATACCGGTCATTTGTTTTTCAAGTTTATTCATTAAGTATCTTATTTGAGGGTATTTATTGAAGATATGGCTATGAGTTACTAATAAGTCAAAAGAATTTTCTATTTGTGACAAGTTTACAGTGAGGCAATGATGTTCGAAAGATATAGGTAAATTGATTATTCCTGATTTGAATAGGTTGAATCATTGGTCGTTTTGAATAGAGTGAAGTTAAACTTGTTGAGTGTTTTTAGATGTACAAATAATTGATAGAATAAATAGCAACAGCAACTTAGGATGTTTAATCGTTTGGCCTGGAATTGTAATACTTGCTTTTATTAATTACTTTTCTTTCTTTTTATACCCGCTAGGTTACCCTATGAGAAGGGTTTTATAACTTTGTGCTGGCAGGAAATGTATGTAACAGGTAGAAGGAGGCATCCCTAAAAAGTATATATATTCTTGATGAGCGTCAACAGTTGAGACGATCTATCCATGTCTGTCTGTCCGCATGAAACACTGGATCTCGGAGACTATAAGAGATAGAGTTCTAATTTTCGACAGCATTTGTTATGTTTGCACGCAGATCAAGTTTGTTTTAAAATTTTGCCATGCCCACTTCCGCCCCACAAATAAAAAATCGAATACCAAGCGTAATTTTAAAGCTAGAGCCGCGAGTAGTGTATACAATAATAATAATAGAATTTATGATTCCTGAAAGTTTGGTTGCGATCAGAATTTTGAAATTGTGGAAGTTGTTAAAGAAATATTATACTTTTGTATGGGCAAAAACGCCTACTTACTAGGGGTTGTAGTCGTAGTTTCTTTGGCCGACAATCTGGTATATTGTGCCGTCTATGGTATATTTTGAATGTGGTACTTTATCGATATACCAAATATGCCATTTGGTATATTTTGAGCATTTTTGTATAATTTTCGGTATATTTTGAAAATAATACCGCAATATTTTGCTTTTATTAAAAATGGTTAGCGGGTATCTCACAGTCGAGCACACTCGACAATTTATTTCAAGTTGTGGTAATCAAAATTTTATGAAAACAGATTTCTTGACCCGTCATATGTAACTTAAATGTAATTGATTGAAAATAGGCCCACTATTTCATCTTTAGTCTTTCATGCTTTACGTGAGTTGAAATCTGTAAAACATCAAAATGTGTACCCCATAAATAATGAGAAAAATGTTTTATAGGTAAATAAACAGGGTCCCTAATTCGTAGGAATGATACTTTGACTCGGGAGGAGAAGCGTCATTACTAAAATATTTGACGATATAAGCAGTACATTCTATTCATGCAAGGGAATTTTACAGTTTTTCATTGCCATATCCCAGCAAATAAAATATTTCACATCCTGAAGTATCACTATCTGTTCCAAAATAAAAAGCAAAGGGTATCTATCTGGAACTGTCTTAACAAGTATATCAACAAATTTTGGAAGCGTTTTTTTTTAAACAGGAACTACCCGAGATAACGTCGTAAAAAGCCCACGTAAACATTTCCGCATGCTGTTTCTGTACGCAAATACTTGTAGATGCATCAACCGTAGTGTCGAATCGAGTCACCACACAAGCCGTGCAACTAGAAATTAAATTAAATAAATCATCTCACGCGTCAAGAGAGTCCTCGGAGCTTAGTAGACTCGCAATTGGGATACAAGTGTAAAGCTCGGGTAACAGAAGCTGTTACCAACATAACTTTTACAGTGCCACATGAGCCCTGCAGTATCATACGCTATGTGGACACACTCTAAAAAAGGAGCGAAGAGAGAGAAAGCACGCAAAAAGCAAGATCTATTTTAACAAGTGTACCTTTAATTATAATTTCATCATATCTCATTATTCTAATAAATATCCATACAAAATACAAGCCTACAAAAAGCCATCACTTCACAGTTCAGAAGTGGGATCTGATAAGTTGTATGGATTTGAAAGCGTGAAAATTAAGGATGATGAAATAGGAAAAGACAAAATTGAGACAGAGAAAACCAGCAAGAATAGTCGGCGTTGAAAGTTTGCAGTGAGATGTGTTCTCAAGGTCTGTGTGACAAAGAAAACTGCAAATAACGGATTAGTTCCTTTTCTTCGTGGCAGACGGATTCAAAGTCGTGGTTACACCAAGAGACGGTGGAGTCTTAGAGAACATACTACAAGTGTGCATGTGTGTATTTGCGAAATACAAGACATTGTGAAATACATAGCAGCAGTGTGCATGTGTGTATTTGCGAAATACAAGACATTGTGAAATACATAGCAGCAATGTGCGTGTGTGTATTTGCGAAATACAAGACATTGTGAAATACGTAGCAGCAGTGTACGTGTGTGAGTGTGTGCAGAATTATTAAAAACAATAAGAGAACTAAACAGAAAAGACAAAATATGCACAAAATAACTGATCTTAAGGTTGATCAGTTGAAATTCCTTCTTCGCGGTGTGGATTTAGCAATATCAGGAACGCGTGCTAAATTAATCCAGAGACTGATCGAGCATAAGGGTTCGACAGAGATTGAGATGCCGCAAGCAGCTAGTCTTGCCAGTCAACAAGAAGATTCAATTGCGTCACAGGCAACAGCTATTTCGAAACTAGAAGGCGAAATGAGACAGCTAATGGAGATGATGTCCCAGTTTATGAGCGTTCAAAAACAGAATACATCGACAGTTCCCAGCCAGCAACCGCTAGCAATAGTGAAATTCAATCACCAGATTCAAACAATGTATGCAGTCAAGGTCAGCAAGTAATTAACACAGCGAGGCAAGCGTCAGTGAAAGAAATAGCGAATACCTTGCCAGAGTTCGACCCCAGTGACAAAAACGCCATCACTGCCAAACAATTCATTGATCGGGTCAACAAAGTAGTTGATGCCTACAATTGGGATCAGAAATTTTTGCTGCTCGCCATCTACACTCGCCTCAAGGGTCCTGCCAAGATGTGGCTCGACTCATCACCAGTGGTGCATATCCGATGGAGTAACTTTGCCGAAGCTTTAAACGACGAGTTTGGTATCGAACCAAACGAAGCAGAGATCCACTTCACTATGGCCAATGCAACGAGAAAGTCGAACGAAACTGTTAAAGAATATTGTTTTCATATGTCAGCCCTTGGAGTTCGGTATAAGCTTAGTGAAGCAGCGGTCATCAGGTACGTCAGAGCCGGTCTACAGCATCGAGAGTTGCAAAATAGCATTGCAGCGATTCAGTTTTATAGTATGAAGCAGCTACGGGATGCAACTGAAAACTTCTTCATGAACCGAAGCCGTTTCAGCGAGAATAAGAGGAGTATGACACCAAAAGATTACAGCGACAATCAAAAAGGCGAGGTCAATGCTAAATCAGCAAAGCAGAAGGAAGCTTTGAAATGCTATAATTGCGGAGAGTCGGGACACTGCCAATTCTTGTCCAAAGCCACCAACAAAAACAAGATGTTCCAAGTGCAATAAGTTTCATGCACGGAATGAGAATTGTCAGTCTGCAACTGTAATGCGCGTGGGCACCTTGCAACCAAACATGCCCTTCCTAAAGAATATTGTTGTCAGCTCGCACTGTTACGTCGCGTTCATTGATTCCGGAAGTGAGGCTAGTATTGTGCGCAGGTCAGTAGCCAAAGAAATTAAAGCCGTTCACAGCAAGTGTGCCATGCAAATCAGAGGCATTTGTGGAGGTTCATGTATGTCAACCGAAGCTATACAGTTGGAAATAGTCATCGATGGAAAAAGTGTTTCCGCCAAAGTTTACATTGTCGAAGATAAGATACTCCCAGAAGATTTTCTGTTGGGCCAAGACGTCATCGTAAGCGCTAAACTGTCATTCGATTTTGAGAAGATCCAGTCTAGTGTCAACCGAGCAGTACCGATGTCAGCAGAGCTTCCATGCGATAATTTTCCAGACTTACTTCTTGGTAATTTCGAGAAACAAGAAGTGAAGGACAAAATGCGTGCGTTGTTGGAAAAGCTTCGCGCACAAAACGAAACTTCGATTGCTGATCTGCAGGCAATTGGTAGTCATGATGATAAAGAAATAGTTGAGCTGCAGCAATTAATTGAACAGAGGACACAGCAGATTGAACAGCTGCAATTGGCGCAAAATACGTTACGTGTTGATGCACGGATCACTGAACTTGAACTGAAGGAAGCACATCAAAAGATGGCAGAAATGGAGGAAGAATTGACCCAATACCAACGTAAAGCGGCGCAGCGCTTGGAGGAACTGCAAAAGCTGCAGCAAGAAGAGTTGACTTGCAACTGGGTGGCATTGACCAAGTACGAGGAGGTTAAGACACAACTTATCGAGTTGCAGCGTTCCGTTGAGTTTTATCAAGAAAGTGAAAAGGAACTTAAGCAAACGCTTGTTGAAAATGAGCTGACTGCACGCTTGCTCAAAAAAGAAGTCGACGAGAGCACTTTACAAGCCTCCAAAGCTATCGTGGAACGTACAAAAGCATACAACGACAAATTACAGCTAGAGAAACGTTTGGAAGAAATGAAGGTGCAGCTGGCATTGCTGCAGGACGAGCAAAGACTGCAGCAACAGCAGCAGCAGCAGCAGGAATATCCCCATTGTAGTCGTATCAATAGCATCGATGCCTCCCAATCGGGCTACACATCTGAGGATGTGCCATTGCAATTGGCCAATAATAAAGCCAACGCCAACGTATATAAAGTAGATGATCTTATTCTGGTCGAGAATGAGCCGTTTGGCACGGGTACCTCCCGCAAATTGGAGCCTCGCTATAAAGGCCCTTTTATTATCACCAAGGTGCTGCCTAACGACAGATATCTAGTCGAAGATTTGCCACATGTTAAACGAAAGCAGAAACATTGCAAATCTGACTACTCTTCCGGCAAAATGAAACATTGGTGTCAGCTGCCGCCGGATGAATCAGACGAAGAAGACAATGGCGAGATCACAGCAAACGACTCTTGCGAGGACGCTGCGATTTGTCAGGAGAGGCCGAATGTAAAGCTCGGGTAACAGAAGCTGTTACCAACATAACTTTTACAGTGCCACATGAGCCCTGCAGTGAGTGCTAGGGTATCATTTATCGTTTTATCGATATCATACGCTATGTGAACACACTCTAAAAAAGGAGCGAAGAAGGGAAAGCACGCAAAAAGCAAGATCTATTTTAACAAGTGTACCTTTAATTATAATTTCATCATATCTCATTATTCTAATAAATATCCATACAAAATACAAGCCTACAAACTTCACACAAGACACAATGGTGCGGGATGTAATAATGTGATTTCGACAGCTAATGTTTTCTTGTGACAAATGGTTAAGACTGCTTTTGTATATACGGTGACTGAGGCAGCCAACGGTCCAGATTAGAGAACATGCGTCGAGCGATTTAGAAAGATTTTCCAAACTAGCAAGGATCGTCCTTAAAAGTCAGTCGAGCAACGATCCTTCCAGTATAATTCACAAGCATAGTTTTGGAGTAATCCTCTTCAACCGCTTTATGTTCCGGCTTCAGCAGACTGTGGGCTAAGTTACGGACGTCAATTTCCCGAAGTCGATTGAAAATATTTTTTATTGAACCCGTTCTCACTTTACAACAAATCGACGTTTGTGCGAAGTTTTTGGTTGTAATTTTCTAGACACTATCCGTTTTCTGAATAATTGGAGAAGGATTGGAATTGCAGAGATAGATCATTATCTAGCTTTCACGTTGATGCTTTCACGTTGATGTACAAGACTTTATAGATACCGTTGTCCGTACATTTACATCAGTATGGGCTTCACCAATGTTGCAAATCTGCATGCCATGTTGCTCGTGACGCAATCGACGCAAATGCTTCGGTTACAAAGTTCACCTGCGATATCGGTCTAACCGATATGTACCGTATGTCTAACTAAGACTATACTGGTTTCCAAGATCACATGAGAATGTGTAGGATGGTTAGGTTGGGAATGGGAATGAACGATGGCTTATACCTAAGTTGTCTGAGGTGATTAAATTGAAAGCGATGAGTTATTATTATGCAGCAGAGTAGAATCTGAGTGATTACATTGTTTTACATTACATTACGACATCGATTTGTTAATGCACAATACGCCATTTAGTGACTTTTCCATAAGCAATTGAAGCAGAGACGATATCGCATGGCTAAATCGTTTTGATTCATCCATAGCCTAAAACTGCTCACACGTTGTAATCCTTCCTTTGAGTAGAGACCGCATGTAGTATGATAAGTTTGTTTAGAAGTCTGATTTCGAGAAAGATCACTTGATCAAAAAAAATTAAATATTATGATCCAATTCTTGTATACAACAACTCAAAATGGAATCTGATTTGCTTGTTTTTTATTAGCTGATTGAACGAACAAATAAAACTTTTATATTCAACATAGTGTACCGAATAACGCATTCGTTTGGTGCTGGTGCAAGGTTTATTTAGAAAGAAGACGGAGCTCTCTCTGGTGTTGTTGTGTAGAGACGCTCACACTACTGTGATCCTGCATGCAAATGTCAAGAAAAATGTTGGAAGGATCCCTTGAAGACGGTTAACCTACTCCTGCTTGGTGATGCATGGTTCCAAATAGAAATAAACAATTAAACGAACATAATAAATTTATTAACGAATAACAAAAATAACTTGAATCAACATTAAAAACAAGCAACATTAAAAACAAAATAACTCACAAAAAACTACAGTCGAGTGTACTCGACTGTGAGATACCCATTTTTAGTAAAAGCAATATATTTTGAGGTATTATTCTCAAAATATACCGAATATACTACAAAAGTACTAAAAACGTACCAACGGGTATATTTGGTATATCGATATAGTACCGCATTCAAAATATACCATAGACGGCACAATATACCAGATTGTCACCAAAAGCAACTCAGACCCCTAGTAAGTAGGCGTTTTTCCCCATACTAAAGTATTTCTTTAATAACTTCCGAAATTTTTATCTGATCGCAACCAGAGACTATAAGAGATAGCTATAATTTTTTTTTCGACAGCATTTGTTATGTTTGCACGCAGATCAAGTTTGTTTCAAATTTTTGCCACGCCCACTTCCGCCTCCGCAAATCAAAAAAATCGAATAACAAGCGTAATTTTAAAGCTAAAGCTGAATTTTGGTATATACAATAATTACTATAGTAGTTATGATTCCTGAAAATTTGGTTGCGATCAGATAAAAATTGTGGAAGTTATTAAAGAAATACTTCTGTATGGGCAAAAACGCCTACTTACTAGGGGTCTGAGTTGCTTTAACCGACAATCTGGCACATTGTGCCGCCTATGGTATATTTTGAATGGTGTACTATATCGATATACCAAATATACAATTTGTCATATTTTTAGCATTTTTAAAGTATTTTCGGTATATTTAAAAAATAATAACGCAATATTTTGCTTTTATTCAAAATGGGTAGCGGGTATCTCACAGTCGAGCACACTCGACTGTAGCTTTCTAACTTGTTTCGCATTAATATCGGCTAAGCGATTACATGGAAAAATATGATAAATTTCAAAACAATAAAAATGGAGGCATTTTCTTGTGAAAAGAAATACATACACAAAATAAATAAAGAGTATCGATGCTGAAATAAATGCGGATGTCAAATCGGATGTTCCACAAACTAAACAATAGATAACCAATTTTTTTTCTTTCGGAAACTGTCGCAATGGAAATTTAAAGACCTAATCATAGATATAGCCCCAATCAGTGTTGCCAACTCTTAGTGTTCATTTATAGCAGTGAAGGCTAAAACAAATAGCCAAAGATAACTAGATTTCTTCAAAAATAGTAAATTAAAATAGCCATTAGTGTTAAATAACAAAATCTTATATTTTTGTTCATTAGGTGCTGATTATCTTATGATATGATTATGATTTTATGATTAAGCAAATTGCTTAACTTTCCCATTGTACCAATCTGTGAAGGACACTTAACACAAGGTAGTCCCGTCGCGCGCCTTATCGTTCGGTCTCAGTCCATTAACGTTCAGTGCGCTAGCGCTTGTTGAAGGGAAAGATTGTATGCAGACGATTTTTCCCCTAAATGTTTAACCCTTGTGCAAGGCAAAAATGTCAGATTGCCATTTTATTTTTTCAACTCTTTTTAATATAATGGAACCATTTAAAGGTTAATCAGAAAGCCCTACTGCCGATTCTTTCGCACTCACTAGGCGATCTCGTCTCACTCGCACTTATGTATCGTATTGTTAACGGACAGCTTTTGACGACGGGACTATCTTGTGTTATTGTATCATGTGGGGGGACTTCGTACTGAAAACAGCGATCTTCAGCTCGTTGCAATCCATATCTGAAAAAATTTATGACTTACCAGGTTCACCTAGCTAACAACTCGTTCTACCATTGCACATTGGGATGAAATGCCTTTATTTTGGCCATAACCGTAATTTTAAAGCTAGAAAGTTGAAACTTGGAGAATTTGCTGCTTATGTGAATTTCGGATTTTTTTTATTTTTTTTAGTTTTTATTTTTTATTTTTTTTTGTTTTTATTCACCTCTAAATCGTTTTCCGGAAAATCATTTGAAATTACCCAGTCAAAAGAGGCCTTGACATTGCGATTTGAATCCAGCCAAATTTTTAGTTAGTCACCCCGACGAAGAGAAACCTTGCTTGTATCTATTGAAATATTTAACCCCCCCCGCAAATTCCCGCAAATTAATTAAATGCTACCTGAATATACACATAATAACTCATACTACCACATAAGTTGTGTTTTGAATTCTGTTGTATCTTGCTAGATATGCTCCACGAAACACAAATATTTTAAGGTTAGAACCAACAAAACTAATGCTTACGTATTTCATTAAAAACATGACAACACAAAAACAAATATAATTAAAAACTTATACAAATATTTTCTACATACCATGAAGAACATTTTCCAATTTAAGGTATTTTAATAAGTCAAACTGTTTAAAAATACGACAACGCCAAAATTAAGAAATTTGACTAGTCAGCAAGCTTGCACGCACCACGTGGCAAGAACAGCTGATTTTAAACAGCTGGTGCAAGACGAGGGCTGCGCAATAAAATTCAAATTAAATATTTTCGATGTCTAGGGACATTTCTAAGCTTGAAATAATTGCAACATTATTGATATATTAACATGAACTTTTTAGGTTTTTGCCAAAATAAAGGCCTTTCATCCCAATGTGCATTGCATTTGAGCATTATAAGCTTAGGAGCAAGACAGAAAGTGAAGCCAAATCGTTAAAAGGATTTTTTCTTCCCGCGTCTTTGTACAAATTAACTTCGGTCTAAAATAATGAGAGACAACTCAAATAAATATTAGCATACTGATCTATTTTTTGTTAAAGAATTTCGAAATATTCAATATATCTGCCTTACCTGGTTTTCAACATTTTCTACTCCAAACAATACCAAGTACCCAAAAGCTACAAAGAGCTAAATAATATTTTAGTATTTAAAGTACACAATTCGGTCACGCTGGGTGGTAAACGTGGTGTGTATGTATCGATCAGAGTTGCCAGATTTTCCGGAGTAAAAGTTGCTAGATTTAAGAAAAAAGTTGCTAAAAATTGCTAAAAATTATAAAAAAAAATTGCCAAAAAATTGCTAAATGTTGTAAATGTTCTTTTTCAAATAGTATGTACATTTTTAAATAATTTGAGAATAAAATATTGAAATTAAAAATTAAAAAATTTAAATAAACAGGATTTTATATCTTCTTTTGTTAACATTACAAAATACTTAGAACTGTACCGTGTACTTTACGTTTCCTGAAATTTTAACTAAGTACTCGTAGGGAAGTACATAATTATGGCAACATTTGTTATGCCTATGTAGTCCAATACATATATAAATATTTTTTTTTTTAATTTTTTTTTTTTCATATAATTAGCTTCTTTATTAAGTATCGAACCAGTACAGCAGGAAGAAAATAGTACTATAACAACACAGCTAAAAATGTATTTTTTTGAACCAAACCTCATATTAGTTTAAGGAGATTATGTGAAGTTTACGATTGGGTTATCGTTTTGGCGAAACCTTGACGCTTCAATCGCCTCAACGGTCTAGCTGGTAGGAGTCTCCTAGCGAGACTAGCAACCTGTCGCTATATCGGCTCGTATTTTCAATTGTTTAAACTCAAACTAACCTTATATGCAATATCGCATTTAATGTTATAATGCTCATACAAATACGTAATTTATGTTTTGCTATATTCATTTGTGAGAATATACTTCAGCGTTCGACCAAGTGTAGTGGTCGCTTGGACCGCCAACATTTATTTGTTGGGCCTAAAAGTAGGCAAAGTTTTTTTGCTAGTGGAAAAACGTCAGCGCCCCGGCTCTTTTTTGTAGAAAAAGTAGTTAATGTAATATATTTATTAAAGTTATGTTTATATATGTTAAAAATCCAATTTTTGTTAGTTAAATGTTAGATGTATAATAATTGTTTAGTGTTAGTATGAACTTGTAGGATATATGTATTTTGTTAGGAAATATTAATTAGCGCCCTCTGTGTGTGGGGCTTAGCAACATTGCAGAAAGGTTTTCGCGATAGATGCATCTTAAGGCAGCGAATGGCAAAGAATGGGAAGATAAGAATGCATCAAAGTTTAATGTCCGTTTGACAAGGCTTAGATTTTTCATTCGTGCTAGTCATTCTCTCGCAAGTCACCTGTTTATTTTGTCTTGGCAGTTCTCACAAAGTAGAGAAAAAAAAATATATTATATACATATATCGCCAAGTAAAAGACAAAAGTGACATACATAAATAAATAGTGAACAGTGCGGGAAAAAGAAATATAATATATATTTGAGTGAAATCACCCCCCCCCATTTCGGCCAGCAGCCAACATGCGACAGGCGGATAGAATTTTTGGAGTTTTCTATGGTGCCGTCTAATAAGGCAGAGTAAATATTACTGACGGCAGATGTAAAATTTACAAATATCATATTAACTCTCTGATTTTTCTCTTAAAATCAGACGGCACGCAGTGAAAAATTTTCTTTTGGATATTGTTGGTGTAGGCGTTAAGTTAAGCCACCCAAACAAATTACATCCACGCCGCATCGTCACCCGGCAGCCAAAAGCTTGCGGGAAATCTTTGAAAGCTTTCGCACGACCGCTTCGGAAGCTACAGCGGATCAGCTGATAGCTACAAGCGAAAGGCAAGCTCTGCCATCTGGCAGAAATTAGGAGGAGCGTTTTGCAGCGATACTGCGCAGCCGCCACCTGAAATTTCGTTGAGATTTGTCCCTGAGAGGACTAGCAAGGAGGACGCCAGCATTACCACGGATGTTGGATTTGTGCTAGTGACCGTGCGACCACCTGCAAAAGTGGCTTAGCACCACCCAGAGAGTTGGCGCAGCTGATGTCCGCGCCTATAGATGTTTTGCTTTGTTAGTTAATGTATATCTGCGTTATATCTTTTGGGCCTTCTGCCATTTAATTAGTGCGTTTTTGTATTATATTTTGTTCATTTAATGTATTGGTTGCGTACATGTATATATGTTGAATGACAAACTGTGTTGTAAATTTACCTATGATTACGTGGTATAACATACTATGTATCAGAGGTAAATAAACTTCATGAGTTACAATAAGTTGTCCTACATATATCTTGTCCGTCAATATTTATGTTTTCTGTCAAGATTTGCAATTTAAAAAAATTAAGTTATATTTGTTTACCAAAACAATGGAACATCTGGCATAAAAGCTCAGATCACCATGCTAGCATAAAGCTTTTGTCAGGGCTTTAAACTTTTGCTCCACAGCTGAAACAACGACAACAAAAACAACACACACACACACATATCACCGGCTGTGAAAGATCTTTCGTCGCTGGAGAATGATGTAAGTGAGCTTTTATTATGCATAACTTTTTATTTAAATATTGTACGCATTAGAGCTTTTTGCATTGAATCTGTTGAATGCAAAGTTTATAGTCCGAAAGAAGTTTGTTTTTTTTTGTTTTGCTGGCAGCTTAATTTCATTGCACCTGAGAAACCTTAAGTTTCTTAGCGTTGAGCATTTGCCGTTGGTCCATTGCCCTACTATGATATGGGTCATTAATTAAATAGTTTTTTTTTTATATCGTATAAAAACTATGAGTAAATTAGCGCTCCATATTTAAAAAAATTGCAAAATGAAATATTGGCTATTTATTCCTATTATTCATATTTATTTTATTTATCTATTTATTTAGTTTTTAAGTATTTATGAAATAGATTTAAATTAGCTTTAATATTTCAACGTCGTTATTTCATATTCCGTCCATGTTTTCAATTGTTACTTTATTTGCCTTTTCTTTTTTCTTAATTTAAATAAATTTGTTATAATGTTTAGTATGTGCGAGTAATTGTTCAAATTTGAAACCATGCAGCGTTTGTATGAGGAGGGTTGAGTGACGAGGAGCTTCTCTAAGGGATCCTGTCATTTAAATTGATTTTTACATTGGCCTTGCAGGATCATGGTAGGGTGGGCGTCTGCACCAATGAGTGCACCGTAAAGGAGAAGTGCTCCAAGTCGAAGGTAGATCTCTAACTTGTCTTTCCTCTAGTTTTCTTCTAACTCTTTTGTTTACTGTCCTTGTATGTCTCTTCCCCATTTTCCCCCTTCCTTAAGTACGCGAATTTTCTAATAGTATAGTTAATCCATGGAAGCACGTAGCGGAAAGGATATTTTTCTTGCCCACACCCATCCGACCAGACTTCAGCCGTAGTGATCGCGTACGCCTTTCGTATCGTTACAAGTCCACCAGCTTCTTAAACGAACCAGCTTCGTTACACGTTACAGTTTAATTATATTATTTGGCGCCCAAACGTAAGGCCAGGTTAGCATTATTGTTTTATTATATTGTTGTATGTTAGCTAGCCTGTTTTCGAAAAAAAAAAGCAATATTGAAATACCCTTACATCTATGTATCCTTTTTCACTCATTCCTATTTCTTTTCCTTGTGAATATCTTGAGCTTGGATGCCTGATGGTTGCAATCAAACTTTAGGCAAAGTGTGCAGAATGTTCATGACGAAAGCTGCAGTGTAACTTGTCTTTCGAGAGAGCTTCAACGAGCTGTATGGTGAAAACAAGAGAGAAAACATTGTCAGCGAACCAAAGTGTATTGGTGCTTATGTGGAGTCTTAGCTGGAGCCAAGTCTTCTTGCGGATAAAACTGCAACTTGCCGCTAGACAGAAACATAGCAATTAATGCAAAGTAAACAATGGAGTTCTTCCGCTTTTTTCGATTTTGTGTTGATGACTACACACGAACATGGTCGTTATCTTTTGCGTGGATACGAGTGCAAGTGTTAGTGATGAAGCAAAACCTATCTGTATTTGGATATTGTTCCAAGATATTCGCTTGGAACAAGTAAGTGGTTTCGAACTACTTAACTTGCCGCTATATCTGAAGCAATTTTTCAGATTCCCTATTTTCTTTGTTTTCAATATCTACTTTCGACTATTAGTTAGCAACTCTTCCTTCGATAAGTGTTGCATGGTTCCAAACTTATTCATGTTATATTGGTATATTTTTTTTTGGTTCGAGTTTGAATTCAAGTACTGTTTATTTATTTAATATTGTTTTGTGGTTCATAAGTTATTTTTTTTGTTAGCAATTTATAAATATTCAAGATGGCCAGACCCGTTAGTGAAAAGTCTAACCCGCTATATCAAAGAATGGCGGGAGAAACTTTCTGTTGTGTATGCTCAAAAGAAGTAGAGTATCCAGCTCAACTGCTAGCAACCGGATGTAATCACTATTTCCATCATGTGTGCTTCAGTACTGCGACTGGAAATAGTAAAGTGTGTCCAATTTGTAAGACGGAGTTAACCAAATCAACTTTGAGTCTGGCAGAAGAACTAAGTGCAGCTCACAGTTCAGGCATACAAACGCGATCAAAGTCCAAGAGCAAGACAGTAGCGCAAGATCTGTTAGTCGCAGGTTCTAGCAATAGTATACAGACAGGTATACCAGAACCAGTACCACAGAATTCGACCGATAACCCAGCATTGGTTGCCGGGCCAGCACCAGTTATGCAACCAATGTTTAGCTTGCAGCAAAGTATTGCTGAGGCGGTGGCAGCCGCTCTGACGCAGCAGACGCATGTGTTGTCGAAAGCGATCGAAGATGGCTTCCACAGGTTGTCATTTAATTCAGTGGCTCAAGGTGGAAATGATCGAGTTCACTCTGCTTCTAGGCAATCGTCTCCAGCCAGGCAACAGCAGCATCAATCATTTGAGCAGCTGTTTGGAATCTCTAACAGAGATGGGGTGGATAGACGAAATCCAGTGCCCGAGATGGTGGCGCCTCATGCAGAGTTTCAAGAGATGCACAACTTACGGCCTGATAGAATTAGTCACACCATTTATAATTGGAAGGTACGTTTTTCTGGTCATTCGTCCATAACTGTAGAGGATTTTCTTTATCGCGTCGAAGCGCTAACAAATCAGACACTAGGTGGTGATTTTGAAATGCTAGCTCGGTATGCAAGCAATCTTTTTGAAGGTAGTGCAAGCGAGTGGTTTTGGAGGTATCACCGTAGTGTATCGCGTGTGCGGTGGATTAATTTGAGTATAGCGCTCAGAACGCAGTTTTCAGACGGACGAACGGACCTGGAAATTAGAACTGCTATCTCACATCGCAAACAAAAGCCAAATGAAACATTTGACAATTTTTATAAGGCGATTGTTAATCTGGCTGATAAGCTCGAACAGCCCATGTCTGAACAGTCATTGTTAGAGGTGCTGCGAGCCAATCTTTTAATTGAAGTACAGCACGAATTATTATATGTCCCCATCAATAATGTAGTGCAATTGCGGCATTTGTACGAAAGCGAGAGAGATTCGTGCTGAGTACGACACGATCAATACCAGCTACACGACGTTTTGGTCCACGCCCGCAGATCAATGAAATCTCAGTGCAGGCGGAATTGGCTACTGGTTCTGACAAGGAAGAGGATGAATCGTTTGCTGTTGAGGCAGTGATGATATCCTGCTGGAATTATCGAAAGCCAGGTCACCACTACCAAGACTGCAAAGCCGAGCGCACTGTGTTTTGCTATTGTTGTGGTGATGCTGATACGTACAGGCCATCTTGCAGAAAATGTACAAGTTCTGCGTCAAAAAACGGGTGGTCTCGTGCACGCAAACTAATATCGAAAGCGACCAATACGGAATAGTTGATCATATAACGACTTCTGAAAATATCCCAGACTTTCCCCACATCCCGACGATTCCCTTACACAAACGTGAGCAGCAGGCTTTGCCGAAAGTTCACGAACGTGTAAAAGCACAGCCACGCGAAAAAAAACGTAGAAAGACCTTTAGTAAGCTAGATAAAGATACTCGCAGAGCACTATTGGCATCTGTGGTAAATAGTTGTAAACGCCTACTTACTAGGGGTCTGAGTTGCTTTAACCGACAATCTGGCACATTGTGCCGCCTATGGTATATTTTGAATGGTGTACTATATCGATATACCAAATATACAATTTGTCATATTTTTAGCATTTTTAAAGTATTTTCGGTATATTTAAAAAATAATAACGCAATATTTTGCTTTTATTCAAAATGGGTAGCGGGTATCTCACAGTCGAGCACACTCGACTGTAGCTTTCTAACTTGTTTCGCATTAATATCGGCTAAGCGATTACATGGAAAAATATGATAAATTTCAAAACAATAAAAATGGAGGCATTTTCTTGTGAAAAGAAATACATACACAAAATAAATAAAGAGTATCGATGCTGAAATAAATGCGGATGTCAAATCGGATGTTCCACAAACTAAACAATAGATAACCAATTTTTTTCTTTCGGAAACTGTCGCAATGGAAATTTAAAGACCTAATCATAGATATAGCCCCAATCAGTGTTGCCAACTCTTAGTGTTCATTTATAGCAGTGAAGGCTAAAACAAATAGCCAAAGATAACTAGATTTCTTCAAAAATAGTAAATTAAAATAGCCGTTAGTGTTAAATAACAAAATCTTATATTTTTGTTCATTAGGTGCTGATTATCTTATGATATGATTATGATTTTATGATTAAGCAAATTGCTTAACTTTCCCATTGTACCAATCTGTGAAGGACACTTAACACAAGGTAGTCCCGTCGCGCGCCTTATCGTTCGGTCTCAGTCCATTAACGTTCAGTGCGCTAGCGCTTGTTGAAGGGAAAGATTGTATGCAGACGATTTTTCCCTAAATGTTTAACCCTTGTGCAAGGCAAAAATGTCAGATTGCCATTTTATTTTTTCAACTCTTTTTAATATAATGGAACCATTTAAAGGTTAATCAGAAAGCCCTACTGCCGATTCTTTCGCACTCACTAGGCGATCTCGTCTCACTCGCACTTATGTATCGTATTGTTAACGGACAGCTTTTGACGACGGGACTATCTTGTGTTATTGTATCATGTGGGGGACTTCGTACTGAAAACAGCGATCTTCAGCTCGTTGCAATCCATATCTGAAAAATTTATGACTTACCAGGTTCACCTAGCTAACAACTCGTTCTACCATTGCACATTGGGATGAAATGCCTTTATTTTGGCCATAACCGTAATTTTAAAGCTAGAAAGTTGAAACTTGGAGAATTTGCTGCTTATGTGAATTTCGGATTTTTTTTATTTTTTTTAGTTTTTATTTTTTATTTTTTTTTTTTTTTTATTCACCTCTAAATCGTTTTCCGGAAAATCATTTGAAATTACCCAGTCAAAAGAGGCCTTGACATTGCGATTTGAATCCAGCCAAATTTTTAGTTAGTCACCCCGACGAAGAGAAACCTTGCTTGTATCTATTGAAATATTTAACCCCCCCCGCAAATTCCCGCAAATTAATTAAATGCTACCTGAATATACACATAATAACTCATACTACCACATAAGTTGTGTTTTGAATTCTGTTGTATCTTGCTAGATATGCTCCACGAAACACAAATATTTTAAGGTTAGAACCAACAAAACTAATGCTTACGTATTTCATTAAAAACATGACAACACAAAAACAAATATAATTAAAAACTTATACAAATATTTTCTACATACCATGAAGAACATTTTCCAATTTAAGGTATTTTAATAAGTCAAACTGTTTAAAAATACGACAACGCCAAAATTAAGAAATTTGACTAGTCAGCAAGCTTGCACGCACCACGTGGCAAGAACAGCTGATTTTAAACAGCTGGTGCAAGACGAGGGCTGCGCAATAAAATTCAAATTAAATATTTTCGATGTCTAGGGACATTTCTAAGCTTGAAATAATTGCAACATTATTGATATATTAACATGAACTTTTTAGGTTTTGCCAAAATAAAGGCCTTTCATCCCAATGTGCATTGCATTTGAGCATTATAAGCTTAGGAGCAAGACAGAAAGTGAAGCCAAATCGTTAAAAGGATTTTTTCTTCCCGCGTCTTTGTACAAATTAACTTCGGTCTAAAATAATGAGAGACAACTCAAATAAATATTAGCATACTGATCTATTTTTTTGTTAAAGAATTTCGAAATATTCAATATATCTGCCTTACCTGGTTTTCAACATTTTCTACTCCAAACAATACCAAGTACCCAAAAGCTACAAAGAGCTAAATAATATTTTAGTATTTAAAGTACACAATTCGGTCACGCTGGGTGGTAAACGTGGTGTGTATGTATCGATCAGAGTTGCCAGATTTTCCGGAGTAAAAGTTGCTAGATTTAAGAAAAAAGTTGCTAAAAATTATAAAAAAAAATTGCCAAAAAATTGCTAAATGTTGTAAATGTTCTTTTTCAAATAGTATGTACATTTTTAAATAATTTGAGAATAAAATATTGAAATTAAAAATTAAAAAATTTAAATAAACAGGATTTTATATCTTCTTTTGTTAACATTACAAAATACTTAGAACTGTACCGTGTACTTTACGTTTCCTGAAATTTTAACTAAGTACTCGTAGGGAAGTACATAATTATGGCAACATTTGTTATGCCTATGTAGTCCAATACATATATAAATATTTTTTTTTTTAATTTTTTTTTTTTTCATATAATTAGCTTCTTTATTAAGTATCGAACCAGTACAGCAGGAAGAAAATAGTACTATAACAACACAGCTAAAAATGTATTTTTTTTGAACCAAACCTCATATTAGTTTAAGGAGATTATGTGAAGTTTACGATTGGGTTATCGTTTTGGCGAAACCTTGACGCTTCAATCGCCTCAACGGTCTAGCTGGTAGGAGTCTCCTAGCGAGACTAGCAACCTGTCGCTATATCGGCTCGTATTTTCAATTGTTTAAACTCAAACTAACCTTATATGCAATATCGCATTTAATGTTATAATGCTCATACAAATACGTAATTTATGTTTTGCTATATTCATTTGTGAGAATATACTTCAGCGTTCGACCAAGTGTAGTGGTCGCTTGGACCGCCAACATTTATTTGTTGGGCCTAAAAGTAGGCAAAGTTTTTTGCTAGTGGAAAAACGTCAGCGCCCCGGCTCTTTTGTAGAAAAAGTAGTTAATGTAATATATTTATTAAAGTTATGTTTATATATGTTAAAAATCCAATTTTTGTTAGTTAAATGTTAGATGTATAATAATTGTTTAGTGTTAGTATGAACTTGTAGGATATATGTATTTTGTTAGGAAATATTAATTAGCGCCCTCTGTGTGTGGGGCTTAGCAACATTGCAGAAAGGTTTTCGCGATAGATGCATCTTAAGGCAGCGAATGGCAAAGAATGGGAAGATAAGAATGCATCAAAGTTTAATGTCCGTTTGACAAGGCTTAGATTTTTCATTCGTGCTAGTCATTCTCTCGCAAGTCACCTGTTTATTTTGTCTTGGCAGTTCTCACAAAGTAGAGAAAAAAAAAAATATATTATATACATATATCGCCAAGTAAAAGACAAAAGTGACATACATAAATAAATAGTGAACAGTGCGGGAAAAAGGAAAAAAAAATATAATATATATTTGAGTGAAATCACCCCCCCCCCCCCATTTCGGCCAGCAGCCAACATGCGACAGGCGGATAGAATTTTTGGAGTTTTCTATGGTGCCGTCTAATAAGGCAGGGTAAATATTACTGACGGCAGATGTAAAATTTACAAATATCATATTAACTCTCTGATTTTTCTCTTAAAATCAGACGGCACGCAGTGAAAAATTTTCTTTTGGATATTGTTGGTGTAGGCGTTAAGTTAAGCCACCCAAACAAATTACATCCACGCCGCATCGTCACCCGGCAGCCAAAAGCTTGCGGGAAATCTTTGAAAGCTTTCGCACGACCGCTTCGGAAGCTACAGCGGATCAGCTGATAGCTACAAGCGAAAGGCAAGCTCTGCCATCTGGCAGAAATTAGGAGGAGCGTTTTGCAGCGATACTGCGCAGCCGCCACCTGAAATTTCGTTGAGATTTGTCCCTGAGAGGACTAGCAAGGAGGACGCCAGCATTACCACGGATGTTGGATTTGTGCTAGTGACCGTGCGACCACCTGCAAAAGTGGCTTAGCACCACCCAGAGAGTTGGCGCAGCTGATGTCCGCGCCTATAGATGTTTTGCTTTGTTAGTTAATGTATATCTGCGTTATATCTTTTGGGCCTTCTGCCATTTAATTAGTGCGTTTTTGTATTATATTTTGTTCATTTAATGTATTGGTTGCGTACATGTATATATGTTGAATGACAAACTGTGTTGTAAATTTACCTATGATTACGTGGTATAACATACTATGTATCAGAGGTAAATAAACTTCATGAGTTACAATAAGTTGTCCTACATATATCTTGTCCGTCAATATTTATGTTTTCTGTCAAGATTTGCAATTTAAAAAAATTAAGTTATATTTGTTTACCAAAACAATGGAACATCTGGCATAAAAGCTCAGATCACCATGCTAGCATAAAGCTTTTGTCAGGGCTTTAAACTTTTGCTCCACAGCTGAAACAACGACAACAAAAACAACACACACACACACATATCACCGGCTGTGAAAGATCTTTCGTCGCTGGAGAATGATGTAAGTGAGCTTTTATTATGCATAACTTTTATTTAAATATTGTACGCATTAGAGCTTTTTGCATTGAATCTGTTGAATGCAAAGTTTATAGTCCGAAAGAAGTTTGTTTTTTTTTTTGTTTTGCTGGCAGCTTAATTTCATTGCACCTGAGAAACCTTAAGTTTCTTAGCGTTGAGCATTTGCCGTTGGTCCATTGCCCTACTATGATATGGGTCATTAATTAAATAGTTTTTTTTTTATATCGTATAAAAACTATGAGTAAATTAGCGCTCCATATTTAAAAAAATTGCAAAATGAAATATTGGCTATTTATTCCTATTATTCATATTTATTTTATTTATCTATTTATTTAGTTTTTGTATTTATGAAATAGATTTAAATTAGCTTTAATATTTCAACGTCGTTATTTCATATTCCGTCCATGTTTTCAATTGTTACTTTATTTGCCTTTTCTTTTTCTTAATTTAAATAAATTTGTTATAATGTTTAGTATGTGCGAGTAATTGTTCAAATTTGAAACCATGCAGCGTTTGTATGAGGAGGGTTGAGTGACGAGGAGCTTCTCTAAGGGATCCTGTCATTTAAATTGATTTTTACATTGGCCTTGCAGGATCATGGTAGGGTGGGCGTCTGCACCAATGAGTGCACCGTAAAGGAGAAGTGCTCCAAGTCGAAGGTAGATCTCTAACTTGTCTTTCCTCTAGTTTTCTTGTAACTCTTTTGTTTACTGTCCTTGTATGTCTCTTCCCCATTTTCCCCCTTCCTTAAGTACGCGAATTTTCTAATAGTATAGTTAATCCATGGAAGCACGTAGCGGAAAGGATATTTTTCTTGCCCACACCCATCCGACCAGACTTCAGCCGTAGTGATCGCGTACGCCTTTCGTATCGTTACAAGTCCACCAGCTTCTTAAACGAACCAGCTTCGTTACACGTTACAGTTTAATTATATTATTTGGCGCCCAAACGTAAGGCCAGGTTAGCATTATTGTTTTATTATATTGTTGTATGTTAGCTAGCCTGTTTTCGAAAAAAAAAGCAATATTGAAATACCCTTACATCTATGTATCCTTTTTCACTCATTCCTATTCCTTTTCCTTGTGAATATCTTGAGCTTGGATGCCTGATGGTTGCAATCAAACTTTAGGCAAAGTGTGCAGAATGTTCATGACGAAAGCTGCAGTGTAACTTGTCTTTCGAGAGAGCTTCAACGAGCTGTATGGTGAAAACAAGAGAGAAAACATTGTCAGCGAACCAAAGTGTATTGGTGCTTATGTGGAGTCTTAGCTGGAGCCAAGTCTTCTTGCGGATAAAACTGCAACTTGCCGCTAGACAGAAACATAGCAATTAATGCAAAGTAAACAATGGAGTTCTTCCGCTTTTTTCGATTTTGTGTTGATGACTACACACGAACATGGTCGTTATCTTTTGCGTGGATACGAGTGCAAGTGTTAGTGATGAAGCAAAACCAAATTTGGATATTGTTCCAAGATATTCGCTTGGAACAAGTAAGTGGTTTCGAACTACTTAACTTGCCGCTATATCTGAAGCAATTTTTCAGATTCCCTATTTTCTTTGTTTTCAATATCTACTTTCGATTATTAGTTAGCAACTCTTCCTTCGATGCATGGTTCCAAACTTATTCATGTTATATTGGTATATTTTTTTTTGGTTCGAGTTTGAATTCAAGTACTGTTTATTTATTTAATATTGTTTTGTGGTTCATAAGTTATTTTTTTTGTTAGCAATTTATAAATATTCAAGATGGCCAGACCCGTTAGTGAAAAGTCTAACCCGCTATATCAAAGAATGGCGGGAGAAACTTTCTGTTGTGTATGCTCAAAAGAAGTAGAGTATCCAGCTCAACTGCTAGCAACCGGATGTAATCACTATTTCCATCATGTGTGCTTCAGTACTGCGACTGGAAATAGTAAAGTGTGTCCAATTTGTAAGACGGAGGTTACCAAATCAACTTTGAGTCTGGCAGAAGAACTAAGTGCAGCTCACAGTTCAGGCATACAAACGCGATCAAAGTCCAAGAGCAAGACAGTAGCGCAAGATCTGTTAGTCGCAGGTTCTAGCAATAGTATACAGACAGGTATACCAGAACCAGTACCACAGAATTCGACCGATAACCCAGCATTGGTTGCCGGGCCAGCACCAGTTGTGCAACCAATGTTTAGCTTGCAGCAAAGTATTGCTGAGGCGGTGGCAGCCGCTCTGACGCAGCAGACGCATGTGTTGTCGAAAGCGATCGAAGATGGCTTCCACAGGTTGTCATTTAATTCAGTGGCTCAAGGTGGAAATGATCGAGTTCACTCTGCTTCTAGGCAATCGT
The DNA here is from genome assembly GCF_023558435.1 of Drosophila sulfurigaster albostrigata. Classification (NCBI taxonomy): domain Eukaryota; kingdom Metazoa; phylum Arthropoda; class Insecta; order Diptera; family Drosophilidae; genus Drosophila; species Drosophila sulfurigaster. Next base: position 475,843 of record NC_084881.1, read on the forward strand.
CTCCAGCCAGGCAACAGCAGCATCAATCATTTGAGCAGCTGTTTGGAATCTCTAACAGAGATGGGGTGGATAGACGAAATCCAGTGCCCGAGATGGTGGCGCCTCATGCAGAGTTTCAAGAGATGCACAACTTACGGCCTGATAGAATTAGTCACACCATTTATAATTGGAAGGTACGTTTTTCTGGTCATTCGTCCATAACTGTAGAGGATTTTCTTTATCGCGTCGAAGCGCTAACAAATCAGACACTAGGTGGTGATTTTGAAATGCTAGCTCGGTATGCAAGCAATCTTTTCGAAGGTAGTGCAAGCGAGTGGTTTTGGAGGTATCACCGTAGTGTATCGCGTGTGCGGTGGATTAATTTGAGTATAGCGCTCAGAACGCAGTTTTCAGACGGACGAACGGACCTGGAAATTAGAACTGCTATCTCACATCGCAAACAAAAGCCAAATGAAACATTTGACAATTTTTATAAGGCGATTGTTAATCTGGCTGATAAGCTCGAACAGCCCATGTCTGAACAGTCATTGTTAGAGGTGCTGCGAGCCAATCTTTTAATTGAAGTACAGCACGAATTATTATATGTCCCCATCAATAATGTAGTGCAATTGCGGCATTTGTACGAAAGCGAGAGAGATTCGTGCTGAGTACGACACGATCAATACCAGCTACACGACGTTTTGGTCCACGCCCGCAGATCAATGAAATCTCAGTGCAGGCGGAATTGGCTACTGGTTCTGACAAGGAAGAGGATGAATCGTTTGCTGTTGAGGCAGTGATGATATCCTGCTGGAATTATCGAAAGCCAGGTCACCACTACCAAGACTGCAAAGCCGAGCGCACTGTGTTTTGCTATTGTTGTGGTGATGCTGATACGTACAGGCCATCTTGCAGAAAATGTACAAGTTCTGCGTCAAAAAACGGGTGGTCTCGTGCACGCAAACTAATATCGAAAGCGACCAATACGGAATAGTTGATCATATAACGACTTCTGAAAATATCCCAGACTTTCCCCACATCCCGACGATTCCCTTACACAAACGTGAGCAGCGGGCTTTGCCGAAAGTTCACGAACGTGTAAAAGCACAGCCACGCGAAAAAAAACGTAGAAAGACCTTTAGTAAGCTAGATAAAGATACTCGCAGAGCACTATTGGCATCTGTGGTAAATAGTTGTAATGATTTGCGGCCATATGCTGATGTTATCATATTTGACAGAACCATGAGTGGTTTGATGGACACTGGTGCCTCTATAAGTTGCATTGGTGGCAGATTTGCGCAAGAATTGGCAGAAACGCACAGTGGTTTTAAACCAATACGTGCAGCTGTACGAAGTGCAGATGGCCAAAGCCAAAATATAGTAGGTCGAATTAACACGTCAATCTGTTTTCGTGGTGAATCAAAGAGAATATGTGTGTATATCGTACCGTCATTAACTCAAGAGTTATATTTAGGCATCGATTTTGGGCGAAGTTTTAATCTCTTGCCATTGTTTTTAATGAATAAAGCAAGTGCACACAGGTTAGCAGCGTTAAATTTCGATGACCCATTACAAATACCTTTGACTGAGTTGCAGCAAAAGGTGTTAGTATCCACTATTAAGGTATTTCCTATGATTACGTGGTATAACATACTATGTATCAGAGGTAAATAAACTTCATGAGTTACAATAAGTTGTCCTACATATATCTTGTCCGTCAATATTTATGTTTTCTGTCAAGATTTGCAATTTAAAAAAATTAAGTTATATTTGTTTACCAAAACAATGGAACATCTGGCATAAAAGCTCAGATCACCATGCTAGCATAAAGCTTTTGTCAGGGCTTTAAACTTTTGCTCCACAGCTGAAACAACGACAACAAAAACAACACACACACACACACATATCACCGGCTGTGAAAGATCTTTCGTCGCTGGAGAATGATGTAAGTGAGCTTTTATTATGCATAACTTTTTATTTAAATATTGTACGCATTAGAGCTTTTGCATTGAATCTGTTGAATGCAAAGTTTATAGTCCGAAAGAAGTTTGTTTTTTTTGTTTTGCTGGCAGCTTAATTTCATTGGACCTGAGAAACCTTAAGTTTCTTAGCGTTGAGCATTTGCCGTTGGTCCATTGCCCTACTATGATATGGGTCATTAATTAAATAGTTTTTTTTTTATATCGTATAAAAACTATGAGTAAATTAGCGCTCCATATTTAAAAAAATTCCAAAATGAAATATTGGCTATTTATTCCTATTATTCATATTTATTTTATTTATCTATTTATTTAGTTTTTAAGTATTTATGAAATAGATTTAAATTAGCTTTAATATTTCAACGTCGTTATTTCATATTCCGTCCATGTTTTCAATTGTTACTTTATTTGCCTTTTCTTTTTCTTAATTTAAATAAATTTGTTATAATGTTTAGTATGTGCGAGTAATTGTTCAAATTTGAAACCATGCAGCGTTTGTATGAGGAGGGTTGAGTGACGAGGAGCTTCTCTAAGGGATCCTGTCATTTAAATTGATTTTTACATTGGCCTTGCAGGATCATGGTAGGGTGGGCGTCTGCACCAATGAGTGCACCGTAAAGGAGAAGTGCTCCAAGTCGAAGGTAGATCTCTAACTTGTCTTTCCTCTAGTTTTCTTGTAACTCTTTTGTTTACTGTCCTTGTATGTCTCTTCCCCATTTTCCCCCTTCCTTAAGTACGCGAATTTTCTAATAGTATAGTTAATCCATGGAAGCACGTAGCGGAAAGGATATTTTTCTTGCCCACACCCATCCGACCAGACTTCAGCCGTAGTGATCGCGTACGCCTTTCGTATCGTTACAAGTCCACCAGCTTCTTAAACGAACCAGCTTCGTTACACGTTACAGTTTAATTATATTATTTGGCGCCCAAACGTAAGGCCAGGTTAGCATTATTGTTTTATTATATTGTTGTATGTTAGCTAGCCTGTTTTCGAAAAAAAGCAATATTGAAATACCCTTACATCTATGTATCCTTTTCACTCATTCCTATTCCTTTTCCTTGTGAATATCTTGAGCTTGGATGCCTGATGGTTGCAATCAAACTTTAGGCAAAGTGTGCAGAATGTTCATGACGAAAGCTGCAGTGTAACTTGTCTTTCGAGAGAGCTTCAACGAGCTGTATGGTGAAAACAAGAGAGAAAACATTGTCAGCGAACCAAAGTGTATTGGTGCTTATGTGGAGTCTTAGCTGGAGCCAAGTCTTCTTGCGGATAAAACTGCAACTTGCCGCTAGACAGAAACATAGCAATTAATGCAAAGTAAACAATGGAGTTCTTCCGCTTTTTTCGATTTTGTGTTGATGACTACACACGAACATGGTCGTTATCTTTTGCGTGGATACGAGTGCAAGTGTTAGTGATGAAGCAAAACCTATCTGTATTTGGATATTGTTCCAAGATATTCGCTTGGAACAAGTAAGTGGTTTCGAACTACTTAACTTGCCGCTATATCTGAAGCAATTTTTCAGATTCCCTATTTTCTTTGTTTTCAATATCTACTTTCGACTATTAGTTAGCAACTCTTCCTTCGATAAGTGTTGCATGGTTCCAAACTTATTCATGTTATATTGGTATATTTTTTTGGTTCGAGTTTGAATTCAAGTACTGTTTATTTATTTAATATTGTTTTGTGGTTCATAAGTTATTTTTTTTGTTAGCAATTTATAAATATTCAAGATGGCCAGACCCGTTAGTGAAAAGTCTAACCCGCTATATCAAAAGAATGGCGGGAGAAACTTTCTGTTGTGTATGCTCAAAAGAAGTAGAGTATCCAGCTCAACTGCTAGCAACCGGATGTAATCACTATTTCCATCATGTGTGCTTCAGTACTGCGACTGGAAATAGTAAAGTGTGTCCAATTTGTAAGACGGAGTTAACCAAATCAACTTTGAGTCTGGCAGAAGAACTAAGTGCAGCTCACAGTTCAGGCATACAAACGCGATCAAAGTCCAAGAGCAAGACAGTAGCGCAAGATCTGTTAGTCGCAGGTTCTAGCAATAGTATACAGACAGGTATACCAGAACCAGTACCACAGAATTCGACCGATAACCCAGCATTGGTTGCCGGGCCAGCACCAGTTGTGCAACCAATGTTTAGCTTGCAGCAAAGTATTGCTGAGGCGGTGGCAGCCGCTCTGACGCAGCAGACGCATGTGTTGTCGAAAGCGATCGAAGATGGCTTCCACAGGTTGTCATTTAATTCAGTGGCTCAAGGTGGAAATGATCGAGTTCACTCTGCTTCTAGGCAATCGTCTCCAGCCAGGCAACAGCAGCATCAATCATTTCAGCAGCTGTTTGGAATCTCTAACAGAGATGGGGTGGATAGACGAAATCCAGTGCCCGAGATGGTGGCGCCTCATGCAGAGTTTCAAGAGATGCACAACTTACGGCCTGATAGAATTAGTCACACCATTTATAATTGGAAGGTACGTTTTTCTGGTCATTCGTCCATAACTGTAGAGGATTTTCTTTATCGCGTCGAAGCGCTAACAAATCAGACACTAGGTGGTGATTTTGAAATGCTAGCTCGGTATGCAAGCAATCTTTTTGAAGGTAGTGCAAGCGAGTGGTTTTGGAGGTATCACCGTAGTGTATCGCGTGTGCGGTGGATTAATTTGAGTATAGCGCTCAGAACGCAGTTTTCAGACGGACGAACGGACCTGGAAATTAGAACTGCTATCTCACATCGCAAACAAAAGCCAAATGAAACATTTGACAATTTTTATAAGGCGATTGTTAATCTGGCTGATAAGCTCGAACAGCCCATGTCTGAACAGTCATTGTTAGAGGTGCTGCGAGCCAATCTTTTAATTGAAGTACAGCACGAATTATTATATGTCCCCATCAATAATGTAGTGCAATTGCGGCATTTGTACGAAAGCGAGAGAGATTCATGCTGAGTACGACACGATCAATACCAGCTACACGACGTTTTGGTCCACGCCCGCAGATCAATGAAATCTCAGTGCAGGCGGAATTGGCTACTGGTTCTGACAAGGAAGAGGATGAATCGTTTGCTGTTGAGGCAGTGATGATATCCTGCTGGAATTATCGAAAGCCAGGTCACCACTACCAAGACTGCAAAGCCGAGCGCACTGTGTTTTGCTATTGTTGTGGTGATGCTGATACGTACAGGCCATCTTGCAGAAAATGTACAAGTTCTGCGTCAAAAAACGGGTGGTCTCGTGCACGCAAACTAATATCGAAATCGACCAATACGGAATAGTTGATCATATAACGACTTCTGAAAATATCCCAGACTTTCCCCACATCCCGACGATTCCCTTACACAAACGTGAGCAGCAGGCTTTGCCGAAAGTTCACGAACGTGTAAAAGCACAGCCACGCGAAAAAAAACGTAGAAAGACCTTTAGTAAGCTAGATAAAGATACTCGCAGAGCACTATTGGCATCTGTGGTAAATAGTTGTAATGATTTGCGGCCATATGCTGATGTTATCATATTTGACAGAACCATGAGTGGTTTGATGGACACTGGTGCCTCTATAAGTTGCATTGGTGGCAGATTTGCGCAAGAATTGGCAGAAACGCACAGTGGTTTTAAACCAATACGTGCAGCTGTACGAAGTGCAGATGGCCAAAGCCAAAATATAATAGGTCGAATTAACACGTCAATCTGTTTTCGTGGTGAATCAAAGAGAATATGTGTGTATATCGTACCGTCATTAACTCAAGAGTTATATTTAGGCATCGATTTTGGGCGAAGTTTTAATCTCTTGCCATTGTTTTTAATGAATAAAGCAAGTGCACACAGGTTAGCAGCGTTAAATTTCGATGACCCATTACAAATACCTTTGACTGAGTTGCAGCAAAAGGTGTTAGTATCCACTATTAAGGTATTTCCGTCATTTGCTGAAAAAGGTTTAGGCAAGACGAACTGGCTTATGCACGACATAGAGGTGACCGAGTCGAAACCAATTAAACAACGCCATTATACAGTGTCACCGGCCATCGAAAAACTAATGTATGATGAGCTTGACAGAATGTTAGCACTTGGTGTGATTGAGGAATCCGAAAGCCCTTGGTCCTCTCCAGTTGTTATTGTACGTAAGCCAGGCAAGGTTCGGCTTTGTTTAGATAGCCGCAAGGTGAATGACATAACAGTCAAAAATGCGTATCCCATGCCTCTCATTGACGGCATCTTGAGTAGGTTGCCAAAGGCGAAATTTATCTCAAGTATCGACTTGAAGGATGCGTATTGGCAGATTCCGCTAACTCCAAGAGCGCGCGAGAAAACCGCATTTACAGTGCCGGGAAGACCACTGTATCATTTTACTGTTATGCCGTTTGGGTTATCCAATGCTCCACAGACGATGTCGAAATTGATGGACAAAGTTATTCCACCAGATCTGAGAAATTACATATTCATTTATCTAGACGATTTGCTGGTAATTTCGGAGTCATTTGACAAACACGTCGAAGTGTTGAGGGCTTTAGCCGATAGGTTAACTCAAGCCGGACTCACCATAAATGTGGAGAAAAGCAAATTCTGCCTGAAAGAGGTTAAATATTTAGGACATGTTATTGGTCATGATACAATCCAAACGGATCCCGATAAAGTGGCAGCCATTCATGAGTTTCCTGTTCCGCGATCGTGCAAGCAGGTGCGAAGGTTTTTTAGGAACCACTAGGTGGTACCACAAGTTCATAAAAAATTATGCAGAAATTGCTGCTCCATTTTCAGATACCCTTAAGCAGCGAAAATCATTTACTTGGTCCGACGAAGCGCAAAAGGCTTTTGAGAATTTGAAAGAGCAACTATGTATGGCACCTGTACTCCATAGTCCTGATTTTGATGACGTTCCAATCGTATTTATGTCTCGTAAATTGAATCGAAGGCAGAGAAATTATTCAGTCACTGAGAAGGAGTGTTTGGCAGCGATCATGTGCGTAAAAAAAAATTTCGAGCATATGTTGAAGGGCATGAATTTGCCATTCATACCGATCATGCTTCATTGAAGTGACTCATGTCTCAAACAGACTTAAGCTCCAGATTGGCTCGATGGGCACTCAAGCTGCAAGGTTTTGCTTTTAAGATCTTCCATCGCAAAGGCAGCCAGAATATTGTTCCCGACGCTTTATCACGTGTGCACACTGAAGATTTGTCATCATTAGGTGTGGATACCCTGATAGATTTACAGTCTGAGCAGTTCGAATCAAAAGATTACCAAGAGCTTAAGGACAAAATAACAGCAAACCCGACTCAGCTACCTGACGTTAAAGTTATCGATAAATATATTTATCGTCGTGCAGAGCACGCGTCCGGCGATCAAGTTGCTGACGATTTGCACTGGAAGTTGTGGGTCCCAAAAGATCTTGTGCTGAAGGTGTTGAAACAAAGTCACGAGCCTCCTTTAGCGTCTCATTGTGGAATCAATAAAATGTTGGAAAAAAATTCGGCGATATTATTATTGGCCAAATTTAGTGTGTGATGTCAAGTCATTTGTAAACGGATGTGTGGTGTGCAAATGTACCAAACATCCCAATCGTTCGTGACGTCCACCATTAGCTCCAGTAAAGGAAACGCAACGAATATTTTAAAAGATGTTTATTGATTTCTTGGGACCCTATCCTCGAAGTAAGTCCGGAAATGTTGGTATATTCGTAGTGTTAGACCATTTGTCCAAATACCCATTTTTAAAACCTGTAAAAAATTCATCACGGATGCTATTCTTCGTTTCATGGAAGAGGATTTATTTCATTGTTTTGGTGTACCTGAAACCATTGTGTCAGATAACGGTGTGCAATTTAAATCACATAAATTTAAGGCTTTGCTCACTAAATATAATGTGCAACAAGCTAATGCGTCTGAGCGTGTAAATCGATCAGTAATTGCTGCAATCAAGGCTTACGTTAAACCCGATCAAACAAATTGGGATGAGCAACTTAGCCATATCAGTTGCGCGTTACGGTCCAGCAGACATTCAGCAATCAATGACAGTCCCTATCGTGTTGCATTTGGACAACACATGATAGTGAATGGTAATACCTATCCTCTTCTACGAAATCTAGAACTTCTAGAAGACCGTACAGTTAGTTTTGATCGAGAAGATTCCTTTGATATAGTAAGGAAAACTGCACAACAGAGTATACAACGGCAGCACGAACAAAACGAAAAACAGTACAATCTTAGAAGTCGAGAAGTAGATTTTAGAGTTGGTCAAGAAGTTTATAGACGTAATTTTCAGCAAAGTAATTTTGCAAAAGGCTTTAATGCAAAACTGGCACCAACTTTTGTAAAATCTCGTATTAAGCGTAAGCTTGGCAATAGTTATTACGGGTTAGAAGATACCCAAGGGCGATTAATTGGAAAATATCATGCTAAAGATATAAAACAATAAATCGGGTAGCCAGGAAATTCGTCCAAGCGAGTATCACTCTTTGGAGTGATGACCCCAAAGTGTGATTTTAGCAGGGGGGATTGTAGTGGTCGCTTGGACCGCCAACATTTATTTGTTGGGCCTAAAAGTAGGCAAAAGTTTTTTCTAGTGGAAAAACGTCAGCGCCCCGGCTCTTTTTTGTAGAAAAAGTAGTTAATGTAATATATTTATTAAAGTTATGTTTATATATGTTAAAAATCCAATTTTTGTTAGTTAAATGTTAGATGTATAATAATGGTTTAGTGTTAGTATAAACTTGTAGGATATATGTATTTTGTTAGGAAATGTTAATTAGCGCCCTCTGTGTGTGGGGCTTAGCAACATTGCAGAAAGATTTTCGCGATAGATGCATCTTAAGGCAGCGAATGGCAAAGAATGGGAAGATAAGAATGCATCAAAGTTTAATGTCCGTTTGACAAGGCTTAGATTTTTCATTCGTGCTAGTCATTCTCTCGCAAGTCACCTGTTTATTTTGTCTTGGCAGTTCTCTCAAGTATCGACTTGAAGGATGCGTATTGGCAGATTCCGCTAACTCCAAGAGCGCGCGAGAAAACCGCATTTACAGTGCCGGGAAGACCACTGTATCATTTTACTGTTATGCCGTTTGGGTTATCCAATGCTCCACAGACGATGTCGAAATTGATGGACAAAGTTATTCCACCAGATCTGAGAAATTACATATTCATTTATCTAGACGATTTGCTGGTAATTTCGGAGTCATTTGACAAACACGTCGAAGTGTTGAGGGCTTTAGCCGATAGGTTAACTCAAGCCGGACTCACCATAAATGTGGAGAAAAGCAAATTCTGCCTGAAAGAGGTTAAATATTTAGGACATGTTATTGGTCATGATACAATCCAAACGGATCCCGATAAAGTGGCAGCCATTCATGAGTTTCCTGTTCCGCGATCGTGCAAGCAGGTGCGAAGGTTTTTAGGAACCACTAGGTGGTACCACAAGTTCATAAAAAATTATGCAGAAATTGCTGCTCCATTTTCAGATACCCTTAAGCAGCGAAAATCATTTACTTGGTCCGACGAAGCGCAAAAGGCTTTTGAGAATTTGAAAGAGCAACTATGTATGGCACCTGTACTCCATAGTCCTGATTTTGATGACGTTCCAATCGTATTTATGTCTCGTAAATTGAATCGAAGGCAGAGAAATTATTCAGTCACTGAGAAGGAGTGTTTGGCAGCGATCATGTGCGTAAAAAAATTTCGAGCATATGTTGAAGGGCATGAATTTGCCATTCATACCGATCATGCTTCATTGAAGTGACTCATGTCTCAAACAGACTTAAGCTCCAGATTGGCTCGATGGGCACTCAAGCTGCAAGGTTTTGCTTTTAAGATCTTCCATCGCAAAGGCAGCCAGAATATTGTTCCCGACGCTTTATCACGTGTGCACACTGAAGATTTGTCATCATTAGGTGTGGATACCCTGATAGATTTACAGTCTGAGCAGTTCGAATCAAAAGATTACCAAGAGCTTAAGGACAAAATAACAGCAAACCCGACTCAGCTACCTGACGTTAAAGTTATCGATAAATATATTTATCGTCGTGCAGAGCACGCGTCCGGCGATCAAGTTGCTGACGATTTGCACTGGAAGTTGTGGGTCCCAAAAGATCTTGTGCTGGAGGTGTTGAAACAAAGTCACGAGCCTCCTTTAGCGTCTCATTGTGGAATCAATAAAATGTTGGAAAAAATTCGGCGATATTATTATTGGCCAAATTTAGTGTGTGATGTCAAGTCATTTGTAAACGGATGTGTGGTGTGCAAATGTACCAAACATCCCAATCGTTCGTGACGTCCACCATTAGCTCCAGTAAAGGAAACGCAACGAATATTTTAAAAGATGTTTATTGATTTCTTGGGACCCTATCCTCGAAGTAAGTCCGGAAATGTTGGTATATTCGTAGTGTTAGACCATTTGTCCAAATACCCATTTTTAAAACCTGTAAAAAATTCATCACGGATGCTATTCTTCGTTTCATGGAAGAGGATTTATTTCATTGTTTTGGTGTACCTGAAACCATTGTGTCAGATAACGGTGTGCAATTTAAATCACATAAATTTAAGGCTTTGCTCACTAAATATAATGTGCAACAAGCTAATGCGTCTGAGCGTGTAAATCGATCAGTAATTGCTGCAATCAAGGCTTACGTTAAACCCGATCAAACAAATTGGGATGAGCAACTTAGCCATATCAGTTGCGCGTTACGGTCCAGCAGACATTCAGCAATCAATGACAGTCCCTATCGTGTTGCATTTGGACAACACATGATAGTGAATGGTAATACCTATCCTCTTCTACGAAATCTAGAACTTCTAGAAGACCGTACAGTTAGTTTTGATCGAGAAGATTCCTTTGATATAGTAAGGAAAACTGCACAACAGAGTATACAACGGCAGCACGAACAAAACGAAAAACAGTACAATCTTAGAAGTCGAGAAGTAGATTTTAGAGTTGGTCAAGAAGTTTATAGACGTAATTTTCAGCAAAGTAATTTTGCAAAAGGCTTTAATGCAAAACTGGCACCAACTTTTGTAAAATCTCGTATTAAGCGTAAGCTTGGCAATAGTTATTACGGGTTAGAAGATACCCAAGGGCGATTAATTGGAAAATATCATGCTAAAGATATAAAACAATAAATCGGGTAGCCAGGAAATTCGTCCAAGCGAGTATCACTCTTTGGAGTGATGACCCCAAAGTGTGATTTTAGCAGGGGGGATTGTAGTGGTCGCTTGGACCGCCAACATTTATTTGTTGGGCCTAAAAGTAGGCAAAGTTTTTTTTCTAGTGGAAAAACGTCAGCGCCCCGGCTCTTTTTTGTAGAAAAAGTAGTTAATGTAATATATTTATTAAAGTTATGTTTATATATGTTAAAAATCCAATTTTTGTTAGTTAAATGTTAGATGTATAATAATGGTTTAGTGTTAGTATAAACTTGTAGGATATATGTATTTTGTTAGAAATGTTAATTAGCGCCCTCTGTGTGTGGGGCTTAGCAACATTGCAGAAAGATTTTCGCGATAGATGCATCTTAAGGCAGCGAATGGCAAAGAATGGGAAGATAAGAATGCATCAAAGTTTAATGTCCGTTTGACAAGGCTTAGATTTTTCATTCGTGCTAGTCATTCTCTCGCAAGTCACCTGTTTATTTTGTCTTGGCAGTTCTCTCAAGTATCGACTTGAAGGATGCGTATTGGCAGATTCCGCTAACTCCAAGAGCGCGCGAGAAAACCGCATTTACAGTGCCGGGAAGACCACTGTATCATTTTACTGTTATGCCGTTTGGGTTAATGCTCCACAGACGATGTCGAAATTGATGGACAAAGTTATTCCACCAGATCTGAGAAATTACATATTCATTTATCTAGACGATTTGCTGGTAATTTCGAGTCATTTGACAAACACGTCGAAGTGTTGAGGGCTTTAGCCGATAGGTTAACTCAAGCCGGACTCACCATAAATGTAGAGAAAAGCAAATTCTGCCTGAAAGAGGTTAAATATTTAGGACATGTTATTGGTCATGATACAATCCAAACGGATCCCGATAAAGTGGCAGCCATTCATGAGTTTCCTGTTCCGCGATCGTGCAAGCAGGTGCGAAGGTTTTTAGGAACCACTAGGTGGTACCACAAGTTCATAAAAAATTATGCAGAAATTGCTGCTCCATTTTCAGATACCCTTAAGCAGCGAAAATCATTTACTTGGTCCGACGAAGCGCAAAAGGCTTTTGAGAATTTGAAAGAGCAACTATGTATGGCACCTGTACTCCATAGTCCTGATTTTGATGACGTTCCAATCGTATTTATGTCTCGTAAATTGAATCGAAGGCAGAGAAATTATTCAGTCACTGAGAAGGAGTGTTTGGCAGCGATCATGTGCGTAAAAAAATTTCGAGCATATGTTGAAGGGCATGAATTTGCCATTCATACCGATCATGCTTCATTGAAGTGACTCATGTCTCAAACAGACTTAAGCTCCAGATTGGCTCGATGGGCACTCAAGCTGCAAGGTTTTGCTTTTAAGATCTTCCATCGCAAAGGCAGCCAGAATATTGTTCCCGACGCTTTATCACGTGTGCACACTGAAGATTTGTCATCATTAGGTGTGGATACCTGATAGATTTACAGTCTGAGCAGTTCGAATCAAAAGATTACCAAGAGCTTAAGGACAAAATAACAGCAAACCCGACTCAGCTACCTGACGTTAAAGTTATCGATAAATATATTTATCGTCGTGCAGAGCACGCGTCCGGCGATCAAGTTGCTGACGATTTGCACTGGAAGTTGTGGGTCCCAAAATATCTTGTGCTGGAGGTGTTGAAACAAAGTCACGAGCCTCCTTTAGCGTCTCATTGTGGAATCAATAAAATGTTGGAAAAAATTCGGCGATATTATTATTGGCCAAATTTAGTGTGTGATGTCAAGTCATTTGTAAACGGATGTGTGGTGTGCAAATGTACCAAACATCCCAATCGTTCGTGACGTCCACCATTAGCTCCAGTAAAGGAAACGCAGCGAATATTTTAAAAGATGTTTATTGATTTCTTGGGACCCTATCCTCGAAGTAAGTCCGGAAATGTTGGTATATTCGTAGTGTTAGACCATTTGTCCAAATACCCATTTTTAAAACCTGTAAAAAATTCACCACGGATGCTATTCTTCGTTTCATGGAAGAGGATTTATTTCATTGTTTTGGTGTACCTGAAACCATTGTGTCAGATAACGGTGTGCAATTTAAATCACATAAATTTAAGGCTTTGCTCACTAAATATAATGTGCAACAAGCTAATGCGTCTGAGCGTGTAAATCGATCAGTAATTGCTGCAATCAAGGCTTACGTTAAACCCGATCAAACAAATTGGGATGAGCAACTTAGCCATATCAGTTGCGCGTTACGGTCCAGCAGACATTCAGCAATCAATGACAGTCCCTATCGTGTTGCATTTGGACAACACATGATAGTGAATGGTAATACCTATCCTCTTCTACGAAATCTAGAACTTCTAGAAGACCGTACAGTTAGTTTTGATCGAGAAGATTCCTTTGATATAGTAAGGAAAACTGCACAACAGAGTATACAACGACAGCACGAACAAAACGAAAAACAGTACAATCTTAGAAGTCGAGAAGTAGATTTTAGAGTTGGTCAAGAAGTTTATAGACGTAATTTTCAGCAAAGTAATTTTGCAAAAGGCTTTAATGCAAAACTGGCACCAACTTTTGTAAAATCTCGTATTAAGCGTAAGCTTGGCAATAGTTATTACGGGTTAGAAGATACCCAAGGGCGATTAATTGGAAAATATCATGCTAAAGATATAAAACAATAAATCGGGTAGCCAGGAAATTCGTCCAAGCGAGTATCACTCTTTGGAGTGATGACCCCAAAGTGTGATTTTAGCAGGGGGGATTGTAGTGGTCGCTTGGACCGCCAACATTTATTTGTTGGGCCTAAAAGTAGGCAAAGTTTTTTTGCTAGTGGAAAAACGTCAGCGCCCCGGCTCTTTTTTGTAGAAAAAGTAGTTAATGTAATATATTTATTAAAGTTATGTTTATATATGTTAAAAATCCAATTTTTGTTAGTTAAATGTTAGATGTATAATAATGGTTTAGTGTTAGTATAAACTTGTAGGATATATGTATTTTGTTAGGAAATATTAATTAGCGCCCTCTGTGTGTGGGGCTTAGCAACATTGCAGAAAGATTTTCGCGATAGATGCATCTTAAGGCAGCGAATGGCAAAGAATGGGAAGATAAGAATGCATCAAAGTTTAATGTCCGTTTGACAAGGCTTAGATTTTTCATTCGTGCTAGTCATTCTCTCGCAAGTCACCTGTTTATTTTGTCTTGGCAGTTCTCACAAAGTAGAGAAAAAAAAATATATTATATACGTATATCGCCAAGTAAAAGACAAAAGTGACATACATAAATAAATAGTGAACAGTGCGGGAAAAAGGAAAAAAAAATATAATATGTATATATTTGAGTGAAATCACCCCCCCCCATTTCGGCCAGCAGCCAACAGGCGACAGGCGGATAGAATTTTTGGAGTTTTCTATGGTGCCGTCTAATAAGGCAGGGTAAATATTACTGACGGCAGATGTAAAATTTACAAATATCATATAACGCTCTGATAACCCACCCAAACAAATTACATCCACGCCGCATCGTCACCCGGCAGCCAAAAGCTTGCGCGAAAGCTTTGAAAGCTTTCGCACGACCGCTTCGGAAGCTACAGCGGATCAGCTGATAGCTACAAGCGAAAGGCAAGCTCTGCCATCTGGCAGAAATTAGGAGGAGCGTTTTGCAGCGATACTGCGCAGCCGCCACCTGAAATTTCGTTGAGATTTGTCCCTGAGAGAACTAGCAAGGAGGACGCCAGCATTACCACGGATGTTGGATTTGTGCTAGTGACCGTGCGACCACCTGCAAAAGTGGCTTAGCACCACCCAGAGAGTTGGCGCAGCTGATGTCCGCGCCTATAGATGTTTTGCTTTGTTAGTTAATGTATATCTGCGTTATATCTTTTGGGCCTTCTGCCATTTAATTAGTACGTTTTTGTATTATATTTTGTTCATTTAATGTATTGGTTGCGTACATGTATATATGTTGAATGACAAACTGTGTTGTAAATTTACCTATGATTACGTGGTATAACATACTATGTATCAGAGGTAAATAAACTTCATGAGTTACAATAAGTTGTCCTACATATATCTTGTCCGTCAATATTTATGTTTTCTGTCAAGATTTGCAATTTAAAAAAATTAAGTTATATTTGTTTACCAAAACAATGGAACATCTGCATAAAAGCTCAGATCACCATGCTAGCATAAAGCTTTTGTCAGGGCTTTAAACTTTTGCTCCACAGCTGAAACAACGACAACAAAAACAACACACACACACATATCACCGGCTGTGAAAGATCTTTCGTCGCTGGAGAATGATGTAAGTGAGCTTTTCTTATGCATAACTTTTTATTTACATATTGTACGCATTAGAGCTTTTTGCATTGAATCTGTTGAATGCAAAGTTTATAGTCCGAAAGAAGTTTGTTTTTTTTTTTTTTTGCTGGCAGCTTAATTTCATTGCACCTGAGAAACCTTAAGTTTCTTAGCGTTGAGCATTTGCCGTTGGTCCATTGCCCTACTATGATATGGGTCATTAATTAAATAGTTTTTTTTTTATATCGTATAAAAACTATGAGTAAATTAGCGCTCCATATTTAAAAAAATTGCAAAATGAAATATTGGCTATTTATTCCTATTATTCATATTTATTTTATTTATCTATTTATTTAGTTTTTAAGTATTTATGAAATAGATTTAAATTAGCTTTAATATTTCAACGTCGTTATTTCATATTCCGTCCATGTTTTCATTTGTTACTTTATTTGCCTTTTCTTTATGTTTCTTAATTTAAATAAATTTGTTATAATGTTTAGTATGTGCGAGTAATTGTTCAAATTTGGAACCATGCAGCGTTTGTATGAGGAGGGTTGAGTGACGAGGAGCTTCTCTAAGGGATCCTGTCATTTAAATTGATTTTTACATTGGCCTTGCAGGATCATGGTAGGGTGGGCGTCTGCACCAATGAGTGCACCGTAAAGGAGAAGTGCTCCAAGTCGAAGGTAGATCTCTAACTTGTCTTTCCTCTAGTTTTCTTCTAACTCTTTTGTTTACTGTCCTTGTATGTCTCTTCCCCATTTCCCCCCTTCCTTAAGTACGCGAATTTTCTAATAGTATAGTTAATCCATGGAAGCACGTAGCGGAAAGGATATTTTTCTTGCCCACACCCATCCGACCAGACTTCAGCCGTAGCGATCGCGTACGCCTTTCGTATCGTTACAAGTCCACCAGCTTCTTAAACGAACCAGCTTCGTTACACGTTACACAAGGTAGGGAAAAGATTTTGAGCGTGAAATTTGCTAAATCACTAAAAGGGTTTTGGTTCAAGTAGCTCTTATAATCGAACCGTTGAGTTAAATACAAGTTCCGATTTCATTGTGAACTATTAATCGCAATTTTTGCAGTGAATGGCAAAAAGAGAATACAAAATAAAAAGGCTTTAAGTCAAATATAAATGAAAAATTGCTAAAATAGCTAAAATTGCTAAAAAAAAAAAGTTGCTAAATTTGTAGCTAATAGCATTTTCAAAAAAAAGTTGCAAATTTTTTGAAAAGTTGCTAGATCTAGCAACTAAATTGCTAAACTGGCAACACTGCTGCGGATGCATCATGCATGATACATTTATAGAAGGTAGACTCGTCGGCAAAAGCTTTCGTCAGTGCGTTTTCGTTTTTGGCGCAAGAGGTTATCTGCAATTAACCCTTGTGCAAAATTCTCATAAATATTATTAATACTGGTCATAAACAATTTACATTTTAAAAATATGTCAAGGAGACATTAATATTAGATTCAAAATATGTATATATTAATATCATCGTCTAACGGTTAATGCGCTTTTCATTGTCGTCTCGCTCACACTGCTGTGCTGATATTCTTTCACTTGCACTCATTGTCAAGATTACTAGGGTACCAGCTTTTGCCGACGAGACTACCTTGTATAATTGTATCATATGCGGATGAATAATAATAAGCCAGCTTTTGCGCATGCTATGACCGGCTAGTGACGATCAATACAAACATACATACATACAAATGTAAGCAGGTATGGGTGTACCTGCTTTTCGGACAATACAGAAACATGAAATTTTATAATTAAATATAATTTAACAATTATAATTTGCCTATATACGTTGCCTGACATGCATTCTTAACTGACTGGCATTGCTATTTTGTACAATAATCATGTGTTACATGTACTATGTGGGCTCAAGAAAAGTTATTACATTAAATTCCTCGCCACATCATAATACACTTACAACACTTATTAACACTCACTTAAAAATGCACATTCGAAATAAACAACTTAAACTCACAATAATACAAAAAAACATAAGGTGCTATTCAGCTATTCGCCTTCCTCCAGTGTGACGCTGATAGTCGGCCTCGATGTCACCACAAGTACAGAGCAAACAGTGGATGAAGATCCGTGAGGCTGTCGGACGCATGTGTTTCTTCGTCAGAAACCAATATGTTATCCAGCATGCTTGGAAGCAATTCTCCTTCGCTCGGCGAACGGCATGCAGCTATCTTTGGCTTTCGAGACAATTGCCGTCGTTCACGCCAGATCATCTGGTGACAACTTACAACAGCTGATGCGCCCGGTCAAAGCTGTTGTTGGCCGTTAGGTATTTATTTTACTGTGGGGTATATTTAAGTTTGAAATTCCTCCATATTTTCTTTTTAGTACATAACTAATTTTTGTATACTAAATTTTAATTAAGTTTTAAACTTGGTTTTCATTATTAATTAAATTGTAACTAAGTTATCAACTTGGTTTTTATATTATATTTTTAGTAGAATTTTAAACTCGGTGCCGAATCTGTTACCGTTATGTAATAAATGTTGGGACTCCAGTAGTGGAAAAACATCTATAGTGGACGGGGTAAGGTGCACTTTTGCGAGAATAAAAACAAAATTAACAAATCAATACACTAATTACACATTGAGTCTGTCATTGCATACTCAAAAATACTTTACATGCAGCGGACTACATTGATATTCACTGATATTTATTTGTACTTAATTCATTAATTTTGTCACATGTAATTTTTCACTTTTACACTCAGGTTTTACACATAACCTGCCAACATCACTATTACAAAAACCAAAAACAAATCTTTTGACATTTTATCCTACTCAAATGGCAATCGCTTGCTCATTTTGGACTTACCTTAAATCGAGCAACCCAAGCTTTGCAATCTGCCAGTACCATGGTCCACCAATAGATGACGCTATTCTAAGCTTTCAGAAAAACGGATACGAAACCTCGACTTTTAAAAAGACAACACGACAAACATTTAGTACCATTTTCGGAGACAACAAACAATTTTCTACAACTAAACAAACTAAATAATATAAATTAAATATGAGAATAAATATTTAATAAATAATATGATAAATAATATAAATATTTAGAAAAAAAAACAAAATCGCATACTTTTAGGCTGTGCTAATTTTTGCTGCGACAAGCGGCCTATTACACATCCTCCTGGCAGAATCATACATAGTCGTTGTAACGTATTTTACAAAAGTCGGAGCTAATTTAGCTTTACCGGGTGCAAAAATGGATACTTAGTCAGATGGTCTACCACAACAAAAATGTCAAATGGCCTAAAAAGTCCGCATATGTTATAGTTTTTGGAAAATCCTACAAGTTCTCTTTCCAACACACGTCATCAGTGAATTGTTCTTTCGACACATGTTCAGTAAATAGTGTCATCTACTATTCAGTCAGTCTACTAAGTCAGTCATTTGAGATATCTGGGCCATAACTTTCTCTCTTAGCTCTGCGTACTCTGCTGACTTAAAATGAATTGAAGTAGTATCTACTACCTTATCGACACTTAGCGAAGATAAGTTCTCGGTGTAAGTGCGAGAAAGAGCATCAGGTCCAATGTTTTGACTGCCTTTCCTATGCACGATTTTAAACGAGATGGCTTGCAACTTAAGTGCCCACTTTGCCAACCTTGAGCTTAAGTCAGTTTGCGACATTAGCCATTTTAAAGACGCACGGTCGGTGTGGATCGAAAACTCGTGACCTTCTACATAAGCATGAAATTTCATTACGCACATTACTGTTGCTAAGCACTCTTTCTCCGTAACTGAATAGATGCGTTGGCACTTATTCAATTTTCGTTGCTTTCTTTTTGCATAAGCACCCCTCCAACACCTGTATGACTTTCATCACAATGGATTGCAAAAGGTTTGGTGAAATCTGGACTATGCAGCACTGGTGCTTTACACATCAGATCTTTAAGTATTTCAAATGTCCTCTGCGCTTCATTTGATCACAAGAACTTGTGCTTCTGCTTTAAAGTATCAGGGCATGACCGTATATTGATATAATGGTCTGCTGGGGACTGTATATACGTGCATTCGGTGGCAATGGAATTTATTTGTTAATATTTTCTCAGCTAATTTTCCACGAATGCAGTTAATACTAGCGCCAGCGTCCATAAACCCAGTTATCGGTTTGCCTAACATATTGACTTGGACATAAGGACAAACATAACCAGAGATGTCTACTATGGACACTAATACAGCTCTTTTTTCCTCTTTTTTACTTATTATATGTATAGTTCCCCTTCCATTGCTTATTGCGAATACATGAACTTCAAACATTATCTACATCCAAAATAATAGATCTGGCCGGTTTTATTTGAACGTCCTGGTACTATATTGGTTAAATTTTTATCTTCATTTAGTCGGTGTTGGTACCCTTCGATACTTGTTTGCGTGCACTTGTCAACGGTGCACGTCCATGCTAGTTTTTTGGAATAGCACACTTCGTGCAACTCGTCGATAAGTGTCCCGCTTACCACAACCATAACAAAACACTTTACGTTCTGCTACACAATCTTGATATACATATATGACCACTCTTCCCACAATTCCAACATGAAAGTGCTAGAGCACTAGTCCAGATTCTCTGGCTCTTCATCATCGTCCTCCTCATCCATTGTGGCTTGAACAGTGACGTCACTTAGATGTCGTCTTGGCACGGTTGATGGTATTGAGGTGGTTTTTAAAAACCTCTCTCGCGTATAAACAATGTGACGCAACTGCTTAGTGCTGAATATTGGCACATACAATATTTCGTGCTGAATATCAGAGAGCAAATTGGCTCGCAAAACCTCCAGTATAGACTGCTCACTCATTGGGCTGTTCAAACGATCTGTTAATGCCACAATGGCTTCGTAGAACTGATCGAACGATTCGTTGGCTTTCTTTTTCGTTGCGAAATAGCTGCTCGAATCTTCAAATCGGTCCTACTATCCGTAAACCGATTTTTCAACGCTTTGCACAAGTCTGTCCACTCACTTCCTCTACCCTCTAACAAATTACTCGCATATCTTGCTAGCAACTTAAAATCTCCGTCAAGAGTTTCCAGAGTCAATGATTCTACGCGATATAGAAAATCTTATATCGACATTGACGAATGTCCAGAGTATCTCAGCTTCCAATTAGCAATAATCTGGCTAATTCTTTCGCGAAAAGTTGACACCAATTTGCGGTGCTCTCTGATTTACCAATGGGTTCGGATCAAGCCGATTTGGCAATCCAAACACCTCTTCAAAGCTTTGATGCTATGGAATTGGAGGAGAAGCTCTAGGAACAGATTGAATTTGTTCATTATTGCCAGCTAGTTGTTGCTGAACTACCCTCTGAAAACCATTTTCCATCACTTACGATAGCATCTGCATCTGCTGAACTAATGCTGCTAATATCGCAGCCGCAATTGCATGCGTTTTTATATTCAATATATATAGTCGACCCGGCAAACTTTGCTCCGCCCTAATGAAGTTTTTTTTATTATTTCATTAATAATTATTTCCGATTTTTACTTTTTTAAATTTCCAAAAATTTTGCGGTATTTACAATTTGTTCAATTTACAAAAATTTGCCGACTTTACAATTTTTTCCATTTCCAAAATTTTTTCAGATTTTTACATTTTTTAAATTTTCAATATTTTGCCGATTTTTAATTTTTTTAATTTCTAAAATTTTGCTGATTTTGGCGATTTTACATTTTTTTTTAATTTTTAAAGGTCATACATATTTAAAAATTTTCAAAACTTTGCCGATTTTTATATTTTTTCAATTATCAAAATTTTTCCGATTTAACAATTTTTTTCAATTTTCCAAATTTTGCCGATATATAACTTACTCAATTTTCACAATTTTTCCTTTTTTTTTTAATTTTCAAAATTTTGCGTATTTTTCTTTAATTTCCAAAATTTTGCCGATTTTTACACTTTTTCGATTTTCGAAATTTTGCCGATTTTCACATTTTTTTAATTTTTCAACATTTTTTCGATTTTTAAAATTGTGCCGATTTTACAATTTTTCCGCTAAAATTGCTCGCTCACTCAATTCATTACATGGCTGCACTTATAGTAATGAACAACAGTAAGTAGGCTGTGAGCCTAACGTATCATACACGATATTACGATATTATGTATTTATACATTTACATTTACTTTACAGTCAGCAATGCCGCGAGCAAGACGATCGAATTTTAAATAATGAAAAAAAATAAAAATAATTAAATAACATAAAATGAAATAATGAATGGTTAAGTGAGCAAGCAATTTGAGCGGAAAAAATTGTAAAATCGGCACAATCTTAAAAATCGAAAAAAATTTTGGAAAATGAAAAAAAAGTAAAAATTTAAAAAACTAAAAAAATAATAAAATCGGCAAAATTTTTAAAATTAATAAAAAAATGTAAAAATTGGCAACATTTTGGAAATTGATAAAATTGTAAGAACGGCAAGATTTTGATAATTGAAAAATGTAAAAATCAGCAGTTTTTAAAAATTAAACAAAAGTAAATACTTTGGAAATTGATAAAATTGTAAAATCGCCAGAATCCAAGAATCTGAAAATTTTTGAAATTGAAAAAAAAATGTTAAAATCGACAATGGAAAATGGAAAAAATTGTAAAAACCGCAAAATTTTTGGAAATTAAAAAAATTTAAAAATCGGCAATAATAATGAATTCAATAATAAAAAAACAAGAAAGTTATAGTCGACTATGCTCGATTGTGAGTTACCCGCTAACCATTTTGAATAAAAGAAAAATATTTCGGTATTTTTTCCAAAAAAAAAAAAAATACGCCAAAATACAAATATACTAAAAATATACCGAACGGTATATTTGTTATATCGATATAGGTTAGGTGGGCTACTAAAATATATCAAATGGTATATGTGGTATATCGATATAGTCCCACATGAAAAATAAAGCATAGACGGCACAATATACCAGATTGTCGGCCAAACCAACTAAAACCCCTAAGTCCATACAAAAGTATTTCTTTTATAACTTCCACAATTTTTATCTGATCGCAATCAAATTTTCAGAAATCATAAATACTATAGTTATTATTGTATACACCAAAATTCTAGCTTTAAAATTACGCTTGTTATTCGATTTTTGATTTGCGGGGACGGAAGTGGGCGTGGCAAAAATTTGAAACAAACTTGATCTGCATGCAAAAATAACAATTATGAACAGTTATATTTTGTAGCTCTGTCTCTTATAGTCTCTGAGATCTAGGTGTTCATACGGACAGACACACAGACGGACATGGCTAGATCGTCTCGGCTGTTGATGCTTATCAAGAATAGATATACTTTATAGGGTCGGAGATGCCTCCTTCTACCTGTTACCAGAAAAAAGCTGTTTTTGACGGGAAGAACGATGTAAAAAAGCTGAAATATTAAAAAAGGCTATAAAAAAACTGATTTTTCAATTCTCTATATTTTCCTGAGGTCACAGGGTGAGCGCACAAAATCGGTTATATTGAAACATATGTATAGAATTTGTACAGCAGCTGCTCTAATACTCACAATATCAGGAGAATTTCATTAAAACTATCCTCATTCTCATCATTTTTATTGTCATATGTTCATCCAGTTCCTATCATTTTAAGGAATTTATTAGGAAGGTTATATCTATAGCAGCATTTATCAAGTCTACGCAAGCCATAACTGAAAATGCATGATTTAGAATAAAATGTAGAAAACAAGAAGTAGAAAAACGAATAGCGCTGTCGTCTTCAAAGTATTTAACGACTAGGTTGCCTAAATGATCCAATTGACCCAACAATGTATGCTCGGCCACAAAAAGTCAGCACTGCTCCATCGTCTTGACCGTCAAAGTTACAAAATCTATTTAGTTTGTTTGCATAAAGCCGCCCCTAGCACTTTTATTCTTTTTTGGTCAAAGCATTGGCGCGCAAATCAGAAAGTTTTGCGGTGATTGTACATTTGCAGTAACTGTCATCCGTGTCGTCCTCTTGCCTTTAGTGAGGCATAGTCTGCACAAATAATCGTCGGATAAAAGGAAGGACAGATTCACAGAATAGACGTCCACTACTTACCTAATAGACTACATACACACATCATATGGGGAGAACATTATCATTTATTTTTTATTGCGAAATTCAAAATATATTTTAATTCCCATTTTAATTACATACTAAATTAAATAAATATGAATGGAATTAGTTCAATGTACATTAGTAGGGACTTCAGTTGGCTATGGCGCAGACAGAGCTTATCTCTAGATGTTGCCGATTTGTCGTAACACGAAACCCAATTAAATAAATGATAAATTATTGGTAAAAATAAATTTCAACAAAGTCAATTTTAATTTTTTGAGATTTTCAAAACGCAAAACACAATTCAATAATGCCAACGGCATTATATATATTTTTATAAGTATATATATACATACATATATAGATATATATAATTATGTTTTTCGCGTTACACGAAGGGTAAATAAAAAATAAAACAAACCATTTTATTTTAATTTACTTTTAGACGAACTTTATTGGGATTGCAAAATTGCGGGCTACGTGTCTTGTCTGAGAAAAGAGTCTTAACTTCTTATTACGATTTAGAGGTAACATATGTATGTGTATTGTTTTGTGTATGTGTTAGCGCTTTAATGCTGAGTCCCCAAATTGCAATGAAAAATTTTAATTGAAGTTTGGACTTTGAAAATGGCGTGAAGTGGATCTTTTTGTTTGTGACGATTGGTCGCCGTCGCGACAAGTTTAGAATATAATATAATAGAAAATAATATAATATATAATAGGATCTTTTGGAAGATGGGGGGAATAATTACGAGAATGTGTCACGTACGAGAAATGAGTGTGGTAGTGGATATATCACTATATATATATATAAATATATATAATGCTGTTGGCATTACGAGTCGAAAAACATAATTGAGTTGTGAGAATTAGAATTAGAATTAACTATATACGACATATTATATACTTACAATATAAATCTGCTGAGTTCATTTGTAATATCATATTTAATCTTGGCGAAGCAGTCATTCTTTCAATTTTGATAGACAGACTGTTCTTCGCACTAAGAAAAGAATATAGTCAGGTGAAAAGTAATTGAATATTAGCTGGTAGATAGAAGGAACACATCATTGACAGCAAGAGGGGGTATAAAGCGTTTCACTGACTTCATGCTGACACAAAGAACGACGTTTGATTAAGCAAAAAGCCTTTGGCAAACTCCCGGTCATGACACCCACAACACAGATTTTCCCCCATCTTTTTCTCTGTCACACGATACTGTGTCTTTGTGCTGGTGCCAAATGCAATCAGATTACAGTTCGTTTGCCGTTTTGCATTTTTTCGTTGCTGCTGCTTCTGCCCGATGCTGATGCTAAATTGCCAGTGATAACACAAACGAAAGTAACGAAAAAATAAAACGAAAAGAATATTATGCAAAGTTTGCTATTAAGTATCAAGTATACGACATGGTCAACGGTACAACATCATATTGCCTACGGCCACACAACACACTACAGTTATCTAGGTATATATAAGTCTGTAGTTATGTGCGTCTGTGTCTGAAACGCATCAACATTATGTACATTATAATTTGTTGCGCCTCAAGCTCTTTCCTTAGTTACAATCTGCGATGGGATATCATAAAAAACCTACCACAAGAACAAGAGAGAACGAGAGGTGTTTGCGTTAAAGCTGTTATCTATGTTTTACGTTTACAGGCATTCATATTTTGGTTAAATATGGCATCGAACACCCTTATACATACAAGTAAATTGCGTGAAATTGGAAGGACTGTATGTCTGCACAGAAAGAAAAAAATCTTGTTTCACAAATGGAAATTTAAATTGTTAAAAATAAAACCAAAAAAATGTATTTGTGTTTTTTTTTATATATTTTTTAGATAAACTTTTTTTTAATATTTATAATAGGCTTGGAACCCAGGACCAACGACCACACAGCACTATAATTTGCGGCATCTGAGCTAAAGACACAAGAAATTAGCTTATAATTTTGGAATGGACTGAATTTCAGCATTTTAAAAACAAGAAAAATATTTTTTTATTTTTAGTTTGAAAAAATCTAAATTCAAAATTTGTAATCTGCCTTTCAACCTAGAATAAAATATTCTTGAATTAAGAGTTTTATATGATGACAAGATATTTTTAATCTTAAAATGCAAACTTAGCATAAAATTCGCGACCTACGATTGTTTCAATCTAAAAATCTTATTACAAGATTGTTCTTTTTAAGGTCGAAAAAGTCTTAAATCAAGATTTTTCCAATCTAGATTTTTTTCTCTGTGGTTGTATATAAATTTTTTCATAATAACATATTGTATTGGCTAGATATTAATGAATTAATTTTTCAAATACAGTCACATAAATTTATATGTGACGCTATTTTTAGGGTAAAAAATTCAAAATCTGCAATCCTTTTTTCTTTTTGTTTAAAAAATTTGGTAGTAAAAACAAAATCAAAATTGTTCATATATATGATATGATATATGTAAATTTTACCTGATTGATAAACTCTGAATCTCAAATAATAATAATAATAGATAGAGCTATCAAGTTTATTTGAGATGTTTTACGAACGTAATGTCCCCCTGGCAAAGCAAGCGTGACTTATCGATTTTTCTTACGCACAATAACAACCCTTTACATTACCCGCTACCTATTTTAAATAAAATCAAAATATTGCGGTATTATTTTCAAAATATACCAAAATAATATGCTACAATAATAATAAAAAAATATACTAATTCTAGGCAGGCACAATAACCCATTAATAGTCTTATTATTATGTCATAACATCTTAAATTAGATTTCTTGATTGATCAGTAGTTTTAATAATTTGTCATTAGTCTAACGGAAACTAAAAGCACGACTTCATAAAAATTATATTATTTACATACAACAAAATACAATGCTAACGAGCTGCCAAGCTGGCACTATAAATATAAATTGGTAACTATTCAAGATTAACAAGTAAGAAAGTTACAGTGAGATACCCGCTACCCATTTTTAATAAAGGCAAAATATTGCGGTATCATTTTCAAAATATACCGAAAATACCAAAAATATACCGAATGGTATGTTTGGTATATCGATATAGTACACCATTCAAAATATACCATAGACGGCACAATGTACCAGATTGTCGGCCAAAACAACTAAGACCCCTAGTAAGTAGGCGTTTTTGACCATACAAAAGTATTTCTATTTATCTGATCGTAACCAAATTCTCAGGAATCATAACTACTACAGTAATTATTGTATATACCAAAATTCGCAACTCTAGCTTTTAAAATAGGCCTTTTTTTTATATTTGCGGGGGCGGAAGTGGGCGTGAAATTTGAAACAAACTTGATCTGCGTGCAAACATAACAAATGCTGTCGAAAAAAAATTATAGTTCTATCTCTTATAGTCTCTGAGATCCAGTGTTGCAAACGGACGGACGGACATGGCTATATCGTCTCGGCTGTTGACGCTGATCAAGAATATATATACTTTATAGGGTCGGAGATGCCTCCTTCTACCTGTTACATACATTTCCTGCCGGCACAAAGTTATAATACCCTTCTACCCTATGGGTAGCGGGTATAAAATGCCATCGTAGCTTCTAATGTATTATATGTAGGTACGCCTTACAAAGAAGAATACTACAAATAATTGTAACACTTGAACATATCGATATCGCATAAATTGAAAAACGAATTGCTTGACTTTTCGCAGTAAAAGCAACCAAAATTGTACTTTGTTGTACATAAATTTAATTAAAAATTTTCCGGCCGTGTCATGTGATTGAGGGAGTGACATGGCTAGACGCCATCAACTAACGCTTCATGGACTGCTTTCATTTGTGGCAATGGAAAACTATGCAGGAAAATTGTTATCAAAATTATAAAGCTTGTGTGTGTGTGTCTATTTCACGGCTACTCCCATTTACGCTCCATCAAGCCACATGTGTATAATATGTCGCGCACAGACGAAATGCAATCCAACACAAAGCAAACGGCCAACTTCTAATATGACTTAAAGTTTTGTCTGAAATTTACTTTGAAACAAATTAAAAGTTCAAATTCTGTTTCACCGAGGTCCACTGAGCGTGTGAAGTTTTACTAGAGTCGTCCAGAACTTTTTCACAAGTACTACCCCCTCCCTTCTACTCTCATCTAACCAGTGAAAGTACACAAATCTGCCGGCTTCATATATGTGCAAGCTATTGTATTTGGCTTGGAACCGCTGATATGCTATTCTTAGTGCTTGTACTCAATGGTGTTCCTTGGTTTACTTGTTATGCGCCACTGCGAAATCATTAAAGTTTGAGGGACACGATTCTTCCTGCTCCAAATAATAGGCTTAAGTTCTACACTTAATTGAATAGTTTTTCATTTCTCTATAATCAAAAAGTTTGTATATTTTCAAAAGTCTATTGGGTTTGATACATTTTAGTTGGCCTCAGACTAAATAAATATTTTTATACCTGCTACCCATAGGGTAGAAGGGTATTATAACTTTGTGCCGGCAGGAAATGTATGTAACAGGTAGAAGGAGGCATCTCCGACCCTATAAAGTATATATATTCTTGATCAGCGTCAACAGCCGAGACGATATAGCCATGTCCGTCTGTCCGTCTGTCCGTCTATGTGTCTGTCCGTCTGTCCGTATGAACACCTAGATCTCAGAGACTATAAGAGATAGAGCTATAATTTTTTTTCGACAGCATTTGTTATGTTTGCACGCAGATCAAGTTTGTTTCAAATTTTTGCCACGCCCACTTCCGCCCCCGCAAATCAAAAAAATCGAATAACAAGCGTAATTTTGAAGCTAGAGTTGTGAATTTTGGTATATACTATAATTACTATAGTAGTTATGATCCCTGAAAATTTGGTTGCGATCAGATAAAAATTGTGGATGTTATTAAAGAAATACTTTTGTATGGGCAAAAACGCCTACTTACTAGGGGTCTGAGTTGCTTTGGCTGACAATCTGGTACATTGTGCCGTCTATGGTATATTTTGAATGGTGTGCTGTATCGATATACCAAAAATACAATTTGGTATACTTTTAGTATTTTTTTTAGTATTTTCGGTATATTTTGAAAATAATACCGCAATATTTTGCCCTTATTAAAAATGGGTAGCGGGTATCTCACAGTCGAGCACACTCGACTGTAACTTTCTTACTTGTTTATTTAATTTTTATCTTATCTTGGATTTCAAGTGGTTTTTATTATCTTATAGACAATAACATCTCAGCATTTTATTATGATGTGTATATTTTAATTATTCAAAAATACACTTGATACACAAAGAAGTTTCTCTTGGACTTTTTTGAGTTCGGACAGTCCGTTAGAGATTGTGTTCTATGATCGTAAGATTATAAATATCAGTTTCAGATAAATAAGTTGAAGCCGACTGTCAGATACCCGTAATATATTTTAAATAAAAACAAGTAAGAAAGCTACAGTCGAGTGTAAGTACTCGACTGTAAGATACCCGCTACCCATTTTGAATAAAAGCAATATATTTTGCGGTATTATTCTCAAAATATACCAAATATACTGTAAATATACTAAAAATATACCAAATGGTAATGTGATATATCGATATAGCAACTAAGACCCCTAGTAAGTAGGCGTTTTGGCCCATACAAAAGTATTTCTTTAATAACTTCGACAATTTTTATCTGATCGCAACCAGATCAGAGACTATAAGGGATAGAGCTCTAATTTTTTTTCGACAGCATTTGTAATGTTTGCACGCAGTTCAAGTTTGTTTCAAATTTTTACCACGCCCACTTCCACCCCCGCAAATGAACCGCTCGAGTTGCGAATTTTGGCATATACAATACCTACTATAGTAGTTATGATTCCTGGTTGCGATCAGAAAGAAAGAAATACTTTTTTATGGACAAAAACGCCTACTTACTAGGGGCCTTAGTTGCTTTGGCTGACAATCTGGTATATTGTGCCGTCTATGGTATATTTAGAATGCGATACAATATCGATATGCCAAATATACCATTTCGTATATTTTTAGTATTTATACAGTGTATTTGGTATATTTTGAGAAAAATACCGCAAAATATAATTCTTTTATTCAAAATTAATAGCGGGTATCTCACAGTCGAGTACACTCGACTGTACCTTTCTTACTTGTTTATTACCTCCTAAAGTTCGTTTTTGGGTTGACTTTCATTGGCTCTGATTTTTGTAGAACACCTGAAGTAATCGGGTGAGTCTAAAAATAGTACTTAAATGTTTATGGTAATAGTGGATACTTCTGCCTAAGCATTGCAATTATCTTGTATCGAATTTTCTTCAACACAAATCGTAATCAGTCAAATTTAAAAGTTGGAAAACGTTGTAAATCAAATCCCCTCAATGCTTTTCCGGCTCTGGCGCTGATGCTCCTTTATATTTTCCACAGGAATATTTTTCGTGTTAACCAGGTTAACAAAAGGGCGTTGAGTATTCCCACATCTCAATTGAATTTCGAACAAACCAATTTGTACGCAAATCATTTTATCAACCACCCAACATCACCACTTACTAAGTGTAATATAAAAAATTGATGCTTGGATAGATACTCTTCAATGTGTCATGTTCACAGTAATAATAATTATGTGTTAAAGGAATCAAAAAATATTATACTAATTACTAATTAATTATTATTAATTTATAAGTATTAAGAATAGAGAAAGTGAATACTTTGGAAATTGTGCCAATAACATTCGTTGCACAATTTTTGAGGGCATTTGGTATTCGTCCTGCTGTGATTTACTATACATATTTGGACTTCTTTACGCTACCCCAGTGACAATGGTTAGAGATGTGACTAGAAGGGCTTCAAATGAATTGGACATGACGTTGGGTTGGGTCGTCCCAGGTTCCTTTTGCATTTGCATTTGCAATAAAAATATGATGGTCTTGGTTTTCTTTATTACATTCGCTTTGCTTGCCGTCCCTTTAGTTTCCCCTCTTCTCGTTTTTTACACCAAGTTTGCTCATGGTAAAAAAAACGGGTTTTTGTTTATCTCATGTATTCCTTTTTGCCGCATTTTTATTGGTGTACAACTTAAAAAATAAGCTTTTGTATAGCCAGAGGGGAATTGATGATTTATCATTTATGATGATAGAGCTAGAATAGAATTCTGCTCATGTGCTCTG
Organism: Drosophila sulfurigaster albostrigata; assembly: GCF_023558435.1. Lineage (NCBI taxonomy): Eukaryota > Metazoa > Arthropoda > Insecta > Diptera > Drosophilidae > Drosophila > Drosophila sulfurigaster. The sequence continues at coordinate 506,397 of NC_084881.1, forward strand.
GAAAAGTTGTCAGAAAAAAATATAGTGATAACCTATACAAGTCCCAACAATGTCGCATTCAATAGTTATAATTTTATATACAACTTAATTTAAATAAAAGGCAGGCAGATGCATATCCAGCTTATAAAGTTATCAACATTCTTGATTCGCTGCATCAGACGAGTTTGTATACTTTGGATTCCTTTTCAGAGAGTAAGATGATAATTAAGAAAACTTCAGATGTCTCGAATCTGGAAACTTAAAAGGTTGTGCTCAACAGAAACAGGAACATTTTCTGCAACACATCCAATAAAATAATTTTTTTAATAATTATTATTTTACATTTATATTATTAGTAATCAGCTTTCCCACAGCTTCACCTGCGGTGTATGTTTATATACATGGTTACACTTAAAGAAAGTGTTATTACCAAAATGTGAATATGTCGTCCATTTCATTCAACTACTAATATGAAAAGATAATAAGTATATTTACTTGGTCATGGTTACTTCGGTCAAAGTCTGTGCCTTTTAAATAGCATGGTTTTAGTGTTAATTTTGCACTAGACAATTTTGAATACAAGTGTATTGCGACGCCTCGTTTATCATACATATATCGGTCAGTTTGGGACTCGGCTCAGTCAAATCAAAATGAATATTTATTGATTCAAATTTTAATAATTTTAAACAATAATCACAGCATAGGTTTTATCCAGTCATCAACTCATGTGCTATGTCGAGACTCACAATTGTGAAGAACTCAGAATACAGTGCAATCAAAAGTTCTCCGTTATACCCGCCACCCATAAAGTAGAAGGATATTACATATGTATGTACATACATGTACATATATGTCGGAGAGAAATTCGGGGAATCACTGAATTGTCCATTGCGACAGTTTCTGATAGAAAAAAACATCAATTCAAAGGTGATTGTTGATGAATTTTAAATGTATGAACAATAATCTTATTAAATATTATATTGTTTCCCATTGTAACATGTGCTTCTTCGATTCCGCAAAAAATTTGTTTATATCATACTTAGGTACATATAACCCAAGTAATGATTTATATTTGAGATTTGCGTTTGAGAAAAAAATGTAAGAGAAATTAATAATGCAGCTTCGTAACAAGTATGAATAAATTGCTCTTGTTATAATGTATGTATATTATATATTTGCTTTTTTATTTTAGATTGCCGGGTAATTTTGAAATATTAAAAACGTTATGTATAACGTATATCGAATATTGATGAGAAAAAATCCCAAATAGATCAAATTTTACTTATCAAATTGACAAATATTAATGATACAGTAAAATTTTGGGCAGAGGCTACGGATTATAAGGATGCTGGATAAAGTAAACCATTTGAGTCTCTTGCATTAAGTAGGCGTTTTTGACTATACAAAAGTATTTCTTTAATAACTTCGACAATCTTTATCTAATCACAACCAAATTTTTAGGAATCTTAACTGCTATAAGTGACATATCCACTACCACACTCATTTCTCGTAAATGACACATTTTCGTAATTATTTCCTTATCTTCCAAAAGATCCTATTGCATTCACATAAAGATCATATTATATTCTAAACATAAACTTGTCGCGACGGCGACCAATCGTCACAAACAAAAAGATACACTTCACGCCACTTCCAAAGTCCAAAGCTTGAGGACTCAGCATTAAAACACTAACACTAGCTCTAAGTCGCAAAAAGAAGTTTTTTTTTTCAAAACTCAACATATTGTAAAGTTAGTTTTTAAAGACACTATTCTCAGACAAGACGCGAAGCCCGCTTACTAAAAGTAATTTAAAATAAAATTCTTTGTTTTATTTTTATACCCGCTATGTGCTGGTAAGAAATGTATGTAACAGGTAGAAGGAGGCATCTCCGACCCTAAAAAGCATATGTATGTATATATTTTTGATCAGCATCAATAGCCGAGACGATCTAGCCATGTCCGTCTGTCTGTCTGTCCGTCTGTCCCTCCGTCCATATGAACACCTAGATCTCAGAGACAATAAAAGATAGAGCTATAATTTTTTTTCGACAACATTTGTTATATTTCCACGCAGATCAAGTTTGTTTCAAATTTTTCCCAGGCCCCCGCAAATCAAAAAAAATCAAATAATAAGCGGAATTTTGAAGCCAGAGCTGCGAATTTCAGTACATACAATAATAACAATAGTATTTATGATTCCTGAAATTGTTATTGCAATCAGATCAAAATTGTCGAAGTTATTAAAGAAATACTTTTGTATGGCCAAAAACGCCTACTTACTAGGGGAATACGTCCATACGTCCTGCGTCCGCACCCACAACTACTTCATTCCACTTGGAGGAACTGCATATTTTGCCAGCTGCGATTTCACGTGACTCCACAAGTTTCCTATTGGATTCATTTCGGGAGATTGTGGTGGCCACTTCATATGTATATTGAAATTTCTGTTTTAAAATCCAATTTTCCACCAATATGGACGTGTGCTTCGGGTCGTTGTCTTGCTGAAAAACGCATTTTTCGGCAGAAAGACTCATATTCCCAATAACATTCTTAACATTTTTTTGTAAAATGGCTAGATATTTCTCCTTTCGCATTATTCCATCGATTAACACCAACGGACCAACTCCATTTGAATTAATGCACCCCTAAACCATGATAGAACCGCCACCGCGCTTGACGGTTTGTCGCATATTCCTTGGTGACTGGATCGTAGGATCTCTAGTCCAATACCACGAGCGTCCATCTGACTCGAATCGATTAATTTTTGGTTTCATCCGACCTTATAACCTTGGAAACAAAAATATTTTGGAATTGTTTGCTTTTTTAGACACTACCAGTACACTGGTAGCAATGACTTGCAGTATCCCAATCCGCTAATGTCCAATTTGTGTATGTTTCAGCAAAGTTTTGACGCAGCATTATGTGTCTTTTTGTAAGAAATCAATTTTTTTTTATTTTCTTTAGCTTTAAGACCCAATTTGTTTAGACTTCGGCGATCTATCCAAGCACTGGCATTCAAATTAAGCATTGACTGCTTTTATTGGTGTAATATCAGGATTGCTTGTTACCAAGTTAGCGACGTTGCGTTGAAACAATGAACTCGTGTTACAGTTTTGCTCGTCAGTGTATGTCGTTTCGTTGTGAAATATTCTGTGAGCTTGTCTGTGAGTTGTTTGCATGTACATATGTACATACATACATGTCATGTTGTAACTTCGAACAAGGGATTGACCATGCCCACTACGCTTAACATTCTAATTTTTTAAATTTTAATTTCCTTGAAGGCTGAGAGAGAATATTTACAGCGGAAAATTTTGTATAAATCACTTTCGAAGAAATAGTTGTTATAGGACTCTTCTATTATTTTGAAAATATCGTCCGGTGGTAATATTGCGAATGTTTTATTCGGTTTCAGGATTGTTTGAAGGGTGTTTGTAACAAAGTCGAAGGTATGCACGGGTTCCGTGATTATGTGTCTTACTTTATGGACAAATGGTGTTTCCACTCGTCTTCAAATTGTTACTGCCAAACAGATTTTTTAAGAGTTCAAATATTGTTACAGCACACCACGAAAGAAAGTAAGCTTTTTGTTTTTGATCTGCACTGACCGAATATGCGTTAAAATGTTGCCATATTTGGTTGCGAAATAACTCCCAATTTTGTATTTCCGTGTCGCCAATATGTTGTGTATAAGTGAGAGCTTAAGCATGTGCTCTTCATGATGTGTACTTAAGAACTGATCTTTAATAAAATATGTATAAGTGCTTGGTGTTTACAGTGCTCCCAGTTATATTGTATTGGTTAATGTAATGACAGAATGTAAGATAGTATTAGTGTATTAGAGTTTCCTAAGTTTATTATTTCAGTATATATAACACTTAGCACATTATAAAACTCTTCCCATGCGAATGTTTGTACTTCTCGATGAAAAGGCCAAAGCCAACTACTAGTTTTTTCATTGAAAGTGTTTATTCACAGTTTCTCTAATTATCGATTTAATAGACGAATCTTTCTCTTCTTCGAGGTGCAATCACCATCTCATGAACAGGAACTTTTGGTCTAGCCCCTTAATTATTGTGATTGATTTATATTAATTCCCGCATCTTCATCGGCAACAATCAAGGCTTTTAAGGCATCTTTTGTATTTTTATCTTTTGAACTAATCGTTAAATTTGTTTCAAAACTATTTTACTCTTCATATTCTCAAATTTTCCGTGGTTTTTCTTCACATTTTCATTGCTGATATTTTCTAACAATTTTTTTAACTATTATTACTTATTTTTTCTTAGTCAATTAGATTATTATTCGACTCATCAGCCAAAATCTTCTACATTACTTTGTAGCAGGATTTCAATATCATTTGGTACGTAAACTTACCAGGCTTCCTTAACAGTTGAAAGGTAATGGCAAATTTTGAAGATGACTTCATCTAACGTGGACCCCAAAATGCATTACGGCTTCCGTAACTACTGGGTCCTGCGCGGGTTAGCACACCAAGACCACCGGTTGCGTAGCCTAGGTTTGGTCTAGTTTTCCTTTTTGTGTTGATACACACCCTCGAGTAAAGTCAAACGTCATGTTTCGTTGCTAAATTAACTTAATTTTTGGATCTTTTATTTTGACTTTTTTATCTTCATGACTTTTAGATCATTAAACCTATTTGACGCAGAAGTTAAGATCCCTAAATGCATTATACGCACACTGCATTGTTTAGAATTATAAAAATAATCCGAAAAAATATTGTAGTATCAAGAAAATAAAATTCATCGCATGCAGATTACGCTGTATCGTAACCAGTACACTGGTGTCAGTTTATCAATGTAGTTGCTAGATCTAGAAACTTTTCAAAAAATGTGCAACTTTTTTTTTGAAAATGGTATTAGCTACAAATCTAGCAAGGTTTAATATTTTTTTGTTGCAATTTTAGCTATTTTAGCAATTTTTCATTTATATTTTACTTAAAGCCTTTTTATTTTATATTCTCTTTTTGCCATTCACTGAAAAAATTGCGATTAATAGTTCACAATGAAATCGGTACTTGTATTTAACTTAATGCTTCGATTATATGAGCTACTTGAGTTCACTGACTTGAAAAGTTAACTGCATTTCAAAAGTTCACTGTTGTCAGGTGTTTTTTTTATCGTTATTTTTATACCCGCTACCCATAGGGTAGAAGGGTATTATAACTTTGTGCCGGCAGGAAATGTATGTAACAGCTAGAAGGAGGCATCTCCGACCCTATAAAGTATATATATTCTTGATCAGCGTCAACAGCCGAGACGATATAGCCATGTCCGTCTGTCCGTCTGTGTGTCTGTCCGTCTGTCCGTCTGTCCGTCCGTCCGTATGAACACCTAGATCTCAGAGACTATAAGAGATAGAGCTATAATTTTTTTTCGACAGCATTTGTTATGTTTGCACGCAGATCAAGTTTGTTTCAAATTTTTGCCACGCCCACTTCCGCCCCCGCAAATCAAAAAAATCGAATAACAAGCGTAATTTTAAAGCTAGAGTTGCGAATTTTGGTATATAGTATAATTACTACAGTATTTATGATTCCTGAAAATTTGGTTGCGATCAGATAAAAATTGTGGAAGTTGTTAAAGAAATACTTTTGTATGGGCAAAAACGCCTACTTACTAGGGGTCTTAGTTGCTTTGGCCGACAATCTGGTACATTGTGCCGTCTATGGTATATTTTGAATGGTGTGCTGTATCAATATACCAAACATACCATTTGGTATATTTTTAGTATTTTTTTAGTATTTTCGGTATATTTTGAAAATAATACCGCAATATTTTGCCCCTATTAAAAATGGGTAGCGGGTATCTCACAGTCGAGCACACTCGACTGTAACTTTCTTACTTGTTTAATATTAAATAAAGATGCCAAAAGTATATGAACAACATTTATAAGGTTAGTTTGGAATTTAAATATTTTTAATAGAAATAAAATAAATTGAATATTAACTTTATATACATATGTATATAAATAGGTATGGACAACATAAGCATGCAAAATGTTGCCATAAATACATTTGTACTGCTTCATGAGTACTTAATAAGATAAAAAGTACACGGATATTTTTGTAATAGGTGTTAACAAAAGAAGATACGAAATCCTGTTTATTTTAATTTCAATATTTTATTCCTAAATTCATAAAAAATGTATATAATATATGAAAACTAACATTTAAAGGACTTAACAATTTTTATACCCGCTACCCATAGGGTAGAAGGGTATTATAACTTTGTGCCGGCAGGAAATGTATGTAACAGGTAGAAGGAGGCATCTCCGACCCTATAAAGTATATATATTCTTGATCAGCGTCAACAGCCGAGACGATATAGCCATGTCCGTCTGTCCGTCTGTGTGTCTGTCCGTCTGTCCGTATGAAACACTGGATCTCAGAGACTATAAGAGATAGAGCTATTATTTTTTTTTCGACAGCATTTGTTATGTTTGCACACAGATCAAGTTTGTTTCAAATTTTTGCCACGCCCACTTCCGCCCCCGCAAATCAAGAAAATCGAATAACAAGCGTAAGTATTTTCGGTATATTTTCAAAATGATACCGCAATATTTTGCTTTTATTAAAAATGGGTAGCGGGTATCTCACAGTCAATCGGAGATGCCTCCTGCCTGTTACATACATTTCCTGCCGGCACAAAGTTATAATACCCTTCTACCCTATGGGTAGCGGGTATAAAAAGGCATTTGATACCCAAGAGAGAGAGAGAGAGTCAAATCCTCATATGCTGCTTCGCATACTAAATTTAAAAAAGTTTTTCATTAATTATTCAAGTTAAAGAAGTAAGCGTCAGTTCACAAACAAAATTCTTGCGACTCATTATGTCAATACACAAACGCAGCTAGACTTGCTTGCTTATTTGGTACATAAACCGAGCATGTCTGTTTATAAGAAGCAGAATCCATGGTACGAGGTGTCTGGCGGTCAGACTGAAAACGCTAAGGGGGCTCCCAAGAACAAAATTAGCCAAATGTCTCGGATGGAGCATTTTAAAAACCAACTCGGGCTGGAGTGTCAGCCCAAACGTCAGTAGAAGGCGTGACTGCTACTGTCAGCGGTCACACCTCTCATGCGGTGGGTGCAGGCCAAGTCAGTTGTAACAATACTGTCACAACCAACAACTTGAGGTTGATGCGCGCGGGTGCTGTTGTCTTGGCCGACTCGTACTAAGAGAGCGCTGCGTCAACCTCTACTGTGGAGGAGGAACGTCGTCCTCTTCACTCACCTCGGCCTATCGCCAGCACTTTCAAGGTTGCGCAGCGGGGCACGGGGCTGAAGGAGAAGGTCAAATATAAGGCGGCGACCCGCATTCTCGCGAGGCTTAGTGGCGGAGAGACCTGGATAGACCCTCCTTCTTTGATCATAAGTACATCCAGTTTACCATTCCATTAAACAGGGTATCCATGGCTGAGCCGTTCAGAAATCCCCGTCACACGAACTGGGTGAAATTCGCCAGTCTCGTTTCGAAGTCTCTTGGTCCGCCGAGCACTATCAACTCGGTACAGGACCTAGAAATAACTGTTAATGTCCCCTCAGAAAAGCTACATTCCGTGTTTCGCCAATCCTGTAGGCTCTCAGGACCGACGAGAAGTTCGAAGCCACCCTGGTCTCCCAGATCTCTCATCGCTGCGTGGTGAGCTTACTAGCATGTTTCAACTTGCTAAGAAGGCGGACAAGGTCTATGTCTGGAGCGAGTACAGGTCTCTCCTGAAGTCCTACAAGAAGATGATCCGATCATCAAAAAGGTCTTCATGGAGAACCTTTTGCTCAGACCTGGACAACATGAAAGACACCTCCAGACTGAGCAGGTTTTTAGCCCTAGTCTGTTCAAATGGGGCGATGGAGTGTGGACGGAGAACAGTGCTGAAACTCTTGAAGCACTGCTCTCAGAGAACATATAGAGAACAGTGACTGACAGCTCTTTCCTAGTCTCCCAGTTTTGAGACTCCCTGCCGGTCTAATTACGGACAATAAAATAATTTAGGCTATTGACTCCATTGCGAAGGTCAGGTCGCCCGTCTCGATGGACTTTCGCCAGCAATGCTTTAAGCCAGCAAACCTACGATTGTTCCTTGGTTAGCGATCCACAGGTGGGTCAACCGCCTTCTTAGCGACAGGCAGGTGGTGGCTACGTAGGGAGATTCGGCCATTACAAAGGAAGTGCGAGGTGGCACTCCCCATGGTGGGTTCTCTCGCCTCTCTTTGAAATCTGGTTGTGAAAAAAATTCAATTCTTCAAAAATTCACTTGACGGGGTCCCAAGTTAAAATTCCTATGCCGATGACATAAGCATTTTGATAACTGGTAAATGAACAACCACCCTCAGTTCTGTAATGGAACTTATTTTACGGGAAGCTAAAGCATGGGCCGAATCAGCCGGCTCAGACCTTATCCTCACGGTTGCCTTATCCTCTTTTGAGCCAAAACTCTTTTTAAATTTGAAAATAAGAACGAATTAATTTTTTTTATTGCATTTTTTTTGTGCAATTTTTTGCCATTTTGTTTTTTTTAATGAAAAACATTCATTTTACAACATACATGAAAAACATTTATTTCACTACATACCAGAGAACGGCACGGGTATACACACTCAACCGGTGCACCGGTTACTCATTTGCCTTTTCGATATACTTGCACTCATAAGTGTGAGTAGCCAAAAATACACATACTCATGAGGCTTATACTCATGAGCAATAAGTGTATCGAAAGGCTTACACTCATGAGTGTGAGTATCAAGAAAAGCCTGATACTTATTGTGCAAGTGCCGAGGCATACTCGGCAATTTGTGATCGGTGATTCTATGCACTCGGGTAAAGCCGGTGCCGGTGGTGATGGGTAAGTGTATCTGATACACTTAGTAAAAAATTATGAGTGGACCGGCACGATGGTATGTATGTTTGTATGTATGTATATTGAGATGCTAGAAATGCTGTCGGCTTTTTGTATTGTTCTTGTTATTGCTGGTGCGCTGTTCTTGCACTCATTTTATTTCTTGAAAGTTTAAATTCGAAAACTATTTTTTGGCTTTGTGTAGTGTATTTATTTGATGACTTACATAAATATATAATTAATAAAAATTAAATTTAAAGAATTTTTATATGTTGGAAAGGAACAAAAACAAGTAAAAATACACCTAATCAGTTTTATTAAGTGTAATTTACCTGTTTTATGAGTTTTTGAGTTTTTTTATATTCATCAATAACCAGAAAATCAGAAATTTTATTACCTGTTTATAACACTATTGTAAATGCCTATATAATTGCAAAAGGGTATTTTGAATATTTGTACAATTTCTATAAATTTCAGGAAAAACCATCTGATATTTTCTTTGACAATTTGTAAAAGTAAAAACACGCAAAAATCATTCACAAAGCAAAAGTCATAAAATCTAACCGCGAGCCGCGACACACAAGCATCAATAGGGGTGGGGGAAAAACACCCGAGTATTTGATCAAATACTCGAGTGTCTGAGCAAAACACTTGGGTGTCTGAGCAAAACACTTGGGTGTCTGAGCAAGACACTTGGGTGTTTTTTCAGAATTTGAACAGATACTCATAAGTCACAAGCCATTTCGTCATGAGTGCAAAAATGATCGGTTGCACGAAGAACAACCACCGGCAAGACACATGTGTGTACAAGCCGAGTGCCTAAAATGATCGGGTGCCGAATAGGCAAGTGCAAGAAAGGCCTCAGTATGTCAATGACTCATACTCGCAGCACTCGCATGATTTTGAGTAAGTGTGTATCTCTCACTCGGTTTGCGAGTGCTAAGTAGCACCGGCACTCAAAAATTTATGGGTGGGAGTTGAGTGTCGAAACTTGCCACCCTTGACGATGTCTGCTACATACCCAAATTTCATTAATTTACCCCCATTCCTTCTGGACGAATAAAAATCGCAAAAAAACAAGTAAGAAAGTTACAGTTGAGTGTGCTCGACTGTGAGATACCCGCTACCCATTTTGAATAAAAGCAAAATATTGCGGTATTTTTTTAAATATACCAAAAATACAAATATAGTAAAAATATACCAAACGGTATATTTCTTATGTCGATATAGTACACCATTCAAAATATACCATAGACGGCACAATGTACCAGATTGCCGGCGAAAGCAACAAAGAGCCCTAGTAAGTAGGCGTTTTTGTCAATACAAAAGTATTTCTTTAATAACTTGTTATTCGCTTTTTTTGATTTGCGGGGGCGGAAGTGGCCGTGTCAAAAATTTGAAACAAATTTGATCTGCGTGCAAACATAACAAATGCTGTCGAAAAAAAATTAGAGCTCTATCTCTTATAGTCTCTGAGATCTAGGTGTTCATACGGACAGACGGACAGACACACAGACGGACAGACGGACATGGCTAGATCGTCTCGGCTATTGACGCTTATCAAGAATATATATACTTTATAGGGTCGGAGATGCCTCCTTCTACCTGTTACATACATTTCCTGCCGGCACAAAGTTATAATACCCTTCTACCCTATGGGTAGCGGGTATAAAAATACGTAAATGCGTGATCGAAAATTGTTCCTTAAATCCGAATTTGTCTGTAATTACGGAGAACTAAAAATCAAGTTGCTATAGGAGTTCAAAAGAGAATTAAGAAAGTGCAGAAATACATACAAAATTGAATGAGAGGAAAAAACAAGATGTTGAAAGTTTCCAAGAATATATATTGCAGATGGGCATTTCCAGGGTTCGCGAACGTACGTTCGTACGAGTTAAATTAAAAAATAAAATTGAAAACAAACGTTTCCTGAAAATTTTTTTTACTTTTCGATAGGATTTGTTTAGCTCTTTGGTTAGTGTAAATTATGGGGCCTATCGAGTTTTAGTTTTCATAATATTGGCAAAAAAAAAACATGCGGTCGCGAACCTATGTACGAAAAATGAAAGTCGACTTTGGCTTAATCTAGAAAAATGTAAAAATCTGTGAATTGAGACGGAATATTCTAAAGCAATAACTTAACTAGTAAAATAGATTTATTTCTATCGAATCTATTCCCAAGAAAATATCTCCATTATTTTTTTTTTAATTTAATTAAGTTCCGGTCGCGAACGTACGATTTTTCTATGTTGTATTATTTATTATATTTGTCGAAGTTTGATCTGCCGTAGCTTGATTGTCCAGCGACGACACGCTGTCGCCCCGCATTAACGACTTTTCTCAAAGCTACAAAATGCAGACAACCAATCACAGCACACATAAAGGATGATGCAATATTAACATGCATACTCACAATAACGCAGTGTCGATATGCCGACACGCACTCACAACTGCGTAGTGTCAATGTGCCAATGTGCACTCACAACTGCGTAGTTGCCAAAATGTCAAAGTGCACCAACAACTACGCAGCGTCAAAGTGCCGAGACGCACGTACAGTTGCGCAGTGACAATGTGACGAATCTGCATTACTTACTCTCCGACAAATTTCTATTTTTCCACAACTAATAACTTCATATTTCTTAAAAACAAACGGATTTAAGTAAATTTAATATGTCTAATAACATTTAAAGATAAAAATTTTTTTTTTTAAATATCAAAAATGCACTGCAATTTATTAACAGCAAGAAAAATAAGTAATAAGTAATAAGTAATAACAAACAAGTAATAAGTAACTGCAAACGACATAGTTTTTTCAAAAATCCATGCAACGAAAGTAAAAATCGACATTTACTTATAGTAAGGTCGCAAACGTACGCTACTTTGACAATCAATATTGGTTACGATTTTTTATATTTAAAATACATAAGTATGTATGTATATATACCAAAATAACTTAACACGCGATGTTTCATTCACCTGCTTGCACTTAATCCGAAGCAATTACAATAAAATCATGTTTTCGGTCGCGAACGTAGGATTTGAACATATGTAGATAAGAAACAAAATAAATCTTAACAGTTAATTGAACATTTTTTCGCTCACTTTGCATTTTTTATCTTATTATTGGATTGCTATTAAGAGATTTGGTAGAAAAAATGCAAACATATCTTATGTTTTCCTTGTTAAATAATTAAACATAAAAATGCATTTAAAAGTAGCTAAAAGTGAATAAATTACATTTTTTCAGTTTTCAGACAAATTTTTTTTATAAAAACAACTGAGATATGCTACGGATCCATTGTATTATGAAAATTTTGACATTTCTTTATGCAAATTTACAAAAAAATACGATGATTATGAAGATTTTTTTCGGTCGAGGTTTACCATTTGCCGGAAATGCCCAGATGAGAAAATTTTGCTGCCTTGGGTAACGTCGAAGCAATGTATATTATTCGCTACGTAGTAAAGGACTTAAATATTCTAAATGAGTTTAAATATAACATATACGGTTGCAAAACTTTTGAGGAACTGAAAGGAAAATACTGCGATTTTGAGTGTGTAAACGAAGTTGGAAACCAAAAGGACGATAAGAAAGAAAGCGAGAACTCTAAAAAAACATTTCGTTGCTCGAATTGTGGTTCAGTCATTTGCGTAAAGATTGCACATCTAAAACAAAGTGTTTCAAATGTCAAGAAGACGGACATAACTCTTCAAATTGCCCCAATGCTATAAAAGCCGTTCAAGTTGTTAAATCAGATTGGCGAATACAAATTATAAAACTAAACGACGTTGAGATATCATGCCTGGTTGATACAGGGGCCGATGTGTCTATTATGAATTACTCCGTTTATAAACGCTTGCCTGCAGTGAACCTCAATAAATGTACTTCTGTTCTGCGTGATTTGGGAAAAGTCAACACAATTCCATTGGGCGAATTCTAAGGAGCCGTAACTGTAGACGATGTTCACTCGCTTCAAAAGTTCATTGTGGTACCAGACAGCAAGATTGAATTTTATGCGCTGGTTGGATACGATTTTGTGTCGAAGTTTCATTTTGCCCTGAATGAAAATGGATTTACCTTTTCTTCGTCGTCAGCTCAGGATGATCATGCTTAATCAGATGAGTATTTATAATATCGTTGAAACAAAGTTGATATAAATGTAGTACAAACCGCTCATTGAGTCGCTGATTCGGGAATACCGCCCAGTCGAGCCGAGAACCGAATGCCCCGTTAAGCTCAAAATTCTACCTGATGGGCAGATTGCGCCATTTAGTCAACAACCCAGTCAGAAGCAAGAGCTGGTTAGAAGAAGGCAGCGTCCGAAAATCAACATCAAAAAAAGATGCTACATACAGAATCTGTGTTGATTTCCGCCAACTTAATAGAATGGTATTAAAGGACTGCTTCCCCGTACCTGTGATGGACGATGTACTTGAAAAGCTGCAGGCTGTAAAGATATTTAGAAAGCATAAAATTTAAATTGCTGACGGATAATGCAGCGTTTACCCAAACTGTTGTAAAGAAAAATATTCCTCGCGAAGTTACAAAATGGATACTCTACATGGAAGACTTTAATTTCAAGATAGAGCACAGACCTGGAGAACGTATGAAGCATGTTGATTGCTTAAGCCGGTACGCATATAATGTCTACACCATAGGAAAGTTTAAGGTCGCTCAGGAAAGGGATTCAAGCATGAAAGCTATTCGCGGAACTAAAATGAAAGGAGGTATTTTGTATAAGACAGTCGATGGAAATAATCTCTTTGCTGTTCCTAAGTTAATGGAACACAAAGTAATTAATGAGGCTCATGCTGTTGGTCATTTTGTTGTACAAAAGACAATTCATGAAATACAGCAGCAGTTTTGGATCCCACATTTGAAGTATAAAGTGGCATAGGTTATTAATGCTGGTATACCTTGCATAATAACCAACAAGAAGCTGAGCAAACAGGATGGTTACCTCAACTGTATCGAGAAAGGAGATAAACAATTGCATACGCTTCACCTAGATCGTTTGAGACCAATGGATTCATCAGCCAAACAATACAAATTTATCCTTGCCGTTATTAATGGGTTTTCTAAGTTCGTGTGGCTGTACGCAGTGAAGCCAACTGCATCTGAAGACTACTACTTTTGGGAACCCGTGCCGAATGATAATTGAGAGAGGAGCAGCGTTCACATCGGCTTCGTTTAAAGAATATGCCGAATCAAATGGAGTTGAACATGTTCTTACTACTACAGACGTTCCTCGAGGTAATGGGCAACTCGAGCGGATTAACAGGTCCATTTTGTCAGTAGTCTCCAAATTGTCTGCCAAAGATTCAACGAAATGGTATAAGTTTGTACCCCAGGTCCAAAGAGCTATCAATTCGCATATTAATTGTACAACAAAACAAGTTAGAAAGCTATAGTCGAGTGTGCTTCTTACTTCTTTCAGTAAGCTTGAAAGGGAATGAAAAAATACAAATCGCATTAAAAAAAGTAGTCCGACCGGGACTCGATCTCGCACACCACAATTAGTATAGTAACAAGTTAGAAAGCTACAGTCGAGTATACTCGACTGTGAAATAACCGCTACCCATTTTGAATAAATGCAATATATTTTGCGGTATTTTTCTCAAAATATACCAAATACACTGTAAAAATACTAAAAATATACCAAATGGTATATGTGGTATATCGATATAGTACCGCATTCAAAATACACCATAGACGGCACCATATACCAGATTGTCAGCCAAAGGAATCATAACTAATATAGTAATTATTGTATATACCAAAATTCGTATTGTATATACCAACTCTAGCTTTAAAATTACGCTTACTACACGTTTTTTTTTTTTATTTGCGTGGACGGAAGTGGGCGTGGTAAAAATTTGAAACAAATTTGATCTGCGTACAAACATAACAAATGCTGTCGAAAATAATATAATTATAAAAAATTATAGCTCTATCTGTTATAGTCTCTGAGATCCAGTGTTTCATACGGACGGACGGACGGACAGACGCACATGGCTAGATCGTCTCGGCTGTTGACTCTGATCAAGAATATATATACTTTATAGGGTCGGATATGTTTCCTTCTACCTGTTACATACATTTCCTGCCGGCACAAAGTTATAATACCCTTCTACCCTATGTTTAGCGGGTATACAAATCGAAAATTATAACCTCATGGTAAAGTGGGCGGGAAGGAAGGCGTGGTCCAATTGAAAAAAAATCCGAAATTCTATCTTTTTTTAGGTATATGTACAAAGTTTCATGTTTCTACCTTCAAAAATGGTAAAAATGGCGAAATTTGTGACTTTTTGCCCATAGTGCACTGCTATGCAGTGTATGAGCGGTGTGTTGCCCGTGTGAAGGGGGGCAAATTACCCAAGTTTCCGGGTCAGTCAGGAGGCTGCCGGCTACCTCCAGTCAACACCGAAGTATTCCGTGGCGATTACTTGCGGTGGCCGACCTTCCGTGATCTTTTCACGGCCATCTACGTCAACAATCCAAGGTTGACTCCTGTCGAGAAATTGTTCCATCTGCATTCCAAAACTGCAGATGAGGCCAACGAGATCGTTGCCAAGTTTCCGCTTGCGAATGATGGTTTCGTGTCGGCTTGGTGTGTTATCTGTGAGCGCTTTGAAAACAAGCGCTTATTGATCACGAGCCAGCTCAAAATACTCTTCAACCTGTCCACGGTTTCGCAAGAGTCGGGGTTAGCGATTAAGGAGCTGCATGGCACGATTCAGCGGCACTAGACCGCTCTTGAGCACTCAGACATTTCAGTCTCTAGTCCTTTTGCCGACTGCATCCTGGTCTTTCTTTGCTCATCCAAGCTCCCCAAACTTACACTCTCATTATGGGAGCAATCACTGGTGGATAAGTCCAAGGCTGCCGCATGGCAGGACATGTCCACGTTCCTCAACGAGCGTTATCGTACAGTCGAGGGTGTTGAGGACGTGAGGCAAATTTTCAACTCGCAGAACTCTGGACCATCCCGTCCACAGTAGAGTTCAAAGCGATTTAACTCTTTCAAGGCCCGAGTCACACAGAAAGGCCAATCGTGTGACTTGTGCTCAAAAAAAAATCACCCTGTCCGGGTCTGTCCAAGCTTCCTGCAGATGTTGGTCAATGAGCAGATGACCTACATTAAACAGAAAAGCTTCTGTTTAAAATTATTTTTTAAGAGGTCACCAACTCCTAGAGTGTACGAGTGCGCACAATTGCTTCACATGCAAGGGGCGGCACCACACTCTTCTTCACCGGGGTAATAGGGCCCATAATGGTGCCTCTTCCTCTTCACCGATACAGTCCACTCCGAGCAATAAATGTACAAAATTACTTTGCCATTAACGCTCAGAACATCCTTCTCCGCACGGCGGTTGTCAATGTATGCCACTTGGGTACTACATACACCGCACGAGCACTAATCGACTCGGGGTCCGAAACGACTTTCATTTCTGAGCGTTTATTCCAGCACATAAAGTTGCCATTCCAATCCGTGCAAGCCCAAGTATCTGGGCTGAACCATGCATTATGCAATTGCGGCCCAACCGTAGAAGTTATGCAACTTCAGCATTGGTTCTCAAACGAAGCCGAGGCTCTATATCGAGACCTCAGCGTTCGTCATTCCAAAGTTGGCAGACAAGCTGCCTTCATTCCATGTGCCGAAAGGCACAAGCGATTGAACTGGCAGATCCATACTTCTGCAAAGGTGCTCAGATTGACATTTTAATTGGCGCGGATATGCTTCCGTCAGTCATCCTGAGCGGCTCCCGGCAAAACATTTGTGGCAGATTTTTACATTTTTTATGAGTTTCCAAAATTTTTCCGATTTTTACTTTTTTTAATTTCCAAAATTTGAAGATTTTACAATTTTTTTCAATTTTCAAATTTTTGCCGATCTTACAATTTATTCAATTTTCAAAATTTTCCCGATTTTACAATTTTTTCAATTTCCAAATTTTACCGATTTCTTCTTTTTTCAAATGTTTGCCCATTTTTACATTTTTTTCAATTTCCAAAATTATGCCGATTTTTAGATTTTTTTTAATATCCAAAATTTGCTGATTTTACAATTATTTCAATTTCCAAAATTATGCCCATTTTTACATTTATTTTATTTTCCAAAATGTTTCCGATTTTTAAAATTATGCCGATTTTACAATTCTTTCCGCTAAAATTGATCTCTTACTCAACCATTCATTATTTTATTTATTTATTTATATTTAATTTTTCTCATTATTTAAGATTCGATCGTCTTGCTCGCGGCATTGCTAAGTGTAAAATAAATGTAAATGTATTAATAAATATAATAAATATCGTAATATAATATGATACTTATGGCTCAAAGCCTACTTACTCTACTGCAGCCTACTTTAAGTGCAGCCATGTCGGTGGAGTAAAATTCGCGCTGTCGAACGGGATAAATAGTATCCTATAGCAGTCTCCTGTCTCTAAGCTATCTCCCTACCAAATTTCACTCAAATCTGTTCTGCCGTTCTTGATTTATAAGTGGTCAAACTTTATAGGATTTATTTAATATATATAGATATCGATATAGTACCACATTTAAAATATACCATAGACGGCACAATATAGCAACAACATTTTCGGAAATCACAATTACTATAGCTTGTATTGTATGTACCAAAATTTTATCTTAAAAACAAGTAAGAAAGTTACAGTCGAGTGTGCTCGACTGTGAGATACCCGATACCCATTTTTAATAAAGGCAAAATATTGCGGTATCATTTTCAAAATATACCGAAAATACAAAAAATACTACAAATATACCAAATGGTATGTTTGGTATATCGATGTAGTACACCTTTAAAAATATACCATAGACGGCACAATGTGCCAGATTGTCGGCCAAATCAACTAAGACCCCTAGTAAGTAGGCGTTTTTGCCCATACAAAAGTATTTCTTTAATAACTTCCACCATTTTTATCTGATCGCAACCAAATTTTCAGGAATCATAACTACTACAGTAATTATTGTATATACCAACTCTAGCTTTTAAATTATTCGATTCGATTTTTTTGATTTGCGTGGACGGAAGTGGGCGTGGTAAAAATTTGAAACAAATTTGATCTGCGTACAAACATAACAAATGCTGTCGAAAATTATATAATTATAAAAAATTATAGCTCTATCTGTTATAGTCTCTGAGATCCAGTGTGTGTAGGGGGGCGACGTTGGATTAAATAATAACACCTTTACTTTTTGTAATTAGTAGAACTTGTAACTTTGTATGGTATTTATTTCACTTGAAAAAAGTACATGTGCTGCTTGAGTCGATTTGAAAACATACATATGATAAAGCGGAGAAGAAAAAAAAGCACTAAAAAGGGCAGGGTGACCATCTTCAGAGGAAACCAAGAACAGTGTGTCTGTGCGTATGACACGGTCACACGCACAGTATACTAGCTTTGTCGCTATCGATAACTTTCGATCGCGACCACACTGTCAGCTGGTCTGAGTGGTCACACCTGCAGTCATCTGGCATCAACATCCTCCCCCCCCTTGTCCAAATGGACCGGACAGAATCCAACCCAAGGTGGACACCATCGATGGCTGGAACCAGCGTTCGTCGGCGAGCGTGATGCTGCGGAACTGCTCCAAGTTCTCGCCATCGACGGGTCGGAGGGGGGTGCGGCAGCAGAGTTGCGAGTCCACCTGCAGCAGCACCTTTCGACGGAACTCGGATGTCCGCGAGCAGATGATCGCCGTGCAGACGCCTTCCGTACCAACGCGGGTGACGGATAGCCGGTAGGCCGTTGCCAAAGATGCGCTGATACGGCTGGTCGCCGCGCACGGGTCGATCAGCGCTCGCATCTCGAATGTCTTGCATCCGGTGTCGATCAGGATGTTAACCGCCGGAAGTATGCTCACAGCCTTGTCCTGCAACAAGGATGCGAGCGACGTTGGAAAGGCCTCCTCGGACGTCGGCGAGGCCGGTCGATGGGGTGACGGCGAGCGGGAGCGTGACTGTGGCGAGCGTGGCCGTGGCGAGCGCGGCCTTGGCGAGCGTGGCCTTGTTGGGGTTCGGGACCGGGTGGAGACCGGTTGGTCATCGCCTCGTCGCTGACGGTTGGGGTGAGCGCTGCGTGCCTCCTTGAAGTGCAGCAGTGTGTGGTGGTCCCCCCCCGACACACCCTGCACCTTCCCGCGCTGCGGCAGGATTGCCCGGAGTGTTGGTGGGCCAGACAGTTAGAGCAGTACTTGTTAATGAGTACTGCTCTCAACCGTTTCTCCGCTGTCAGCCTCAGGAATCGCTGACACCTCCGGAGTGGGTGGATCCCACGGCACACGCGACACCGGAACGAGTTGGTGCCAGCGGGGCGGTTCTGGTGGGTGGATGTGTGTGATGGCATACTACATGAAATGAAAACAAAAAAAAGAAACAAACGATTATTGTAATAGCCTCTTTGCAGTGTCAATGACACACGGAACAGGACAGCATAGGACAACACAGGACGACGAATAAGAGTACAGGATAGGATGTTATTCGTCCTTCAGTCCTTCTGACGTGGAGGGGTCAGTCTTGCTGTCCATCGGGAGTAGAATAAGTTTGGCAACGGGTCTTCGGATGGTACCCCGCGCCGTGAGCACATCTACCACTCGGACCTTGGCGTCGGTGCCTGGACACGTCGTCAGCACCCATCCTAGGCGCCACTCGTTCGAGGGGAGGTTGTCTTCCTTTATGACGACCATGTCACCGATCCGAAGGTTCCGGGTAGGGCATTGCCATTTCGTCCGTTTGTGCAGCTCCTTCAGGTACTCATCTTTCCAACGGAAACAAAATTGTTGGTGAGGAGCCTTCAGTCGCTGCCATCGATTGAGGATGGAGGTGGCCGGTTGGTTAATTGGTGGTTCCAACACCGAAATAAGAGTGCCACCTATGAGGAAATGGCCAGGAGTGAGCGCTAGTAAATCCGACGGATCCTCGGACATAGGGGAAATCGGCCTCGAATTCAGGCAGGCTTCGATCTTAGCGAGAAGAGTGGACAACTCTTCGAACGTATATTTCGAGGTGGATGTCGCCTTAAAACTCTTTACGCCGGCTTCCCATAATCCACCCATATGCGGGGCGCCCGGCGGGTTGAAGTGTCAGGATAGGCTCTTGTGGGCGTGTTGTGCGATGATGCACTCCCTCGTCGCTTCCAAGAAGTCGTTGGAGATCACCTTGTCAGCTCCAACGAAGGTTTTCCCGTTGTCCGAGTACATTTGGTGTGGACACCCGCGCCGTGCGATGAAACGGGAGAATGCGGCCAGGAATTTCTCCGTCGTGAGATCCGATGTTGCCTCCAAGTGGATCGCCTTCGTGCTGAAGCACACGAAGACGCAGACATACCCTTTGGTGATGAGGCAGGCTCGGCCAGTGTAATTCTTTATTTCGAATGGGCCGGCGAAGTCGACTCCAGTGTGCGTGAAAGTTCTCGAGTAGGACGCCCTTTCCTTGGGCAAGTCCCCCATCATTTGGGCCTGCAATCTCTTCCTGTAGATGACGCAAACCTTGCAGGAGTTGATGGTGGATTTAACGAGGACCTTCAATTTTGGAATCCAGAATCTGGAACGGATCAGCCGCATGACGACTTGGTTACCCCCATGTAAGGATATACGATGGGTGAAACGAACCAGTAGTCGTGCAAAGGACGAGGAATACGAGAGGATGATTGGATGACTCTCATCGTAACGCAGCGAGTGGGACGCCCTCAGACGCCTACAGGCCCGTAGAATCCCCTTGCCATCGAGGAAAGGGTTCAAGTTTCGGATTGAACTTGAGGAAGGAACCTGCTTCTTGGACTGCAGACATTGGTATTCTTGTGGAAAAGTGTGTCGTTGAGCCATGACGATTAGCCGCTCTTGGATCCGTGACAGCTCATCCGCCTGGACCACGGTAGAGCTTGGAACTACCAACTTCCGACTCCTATCGATGAATCGGAGAACATAGGCGGACGTGCGCAGTGCCCTGCCAAACTCAGAGAACTTGCTCAGGAAGTCGGGAGTCGGAGGTAACTTAGCGACGTTGCACTTAACCCGCTGCTCCAGCAGAGTCTCCGGAATGGGACTTGGAGATGTTGGCCATTGATCCGACGGGAGATGAAGCCACTCTGGTCCATGCCACCACAAAGGATTACGAATCAATTCTTGTGGCAGGACACCACGGCTTGCAAGATCTGCCGGATTGTGCTCGGATCGCACATGCGACCAGTTCTTGGCGTCGCTGGCTTGGACAATCTTGGCCACACGATTGGCCACAAAGGTTGTCCATCGGCAGGGTGGCTTGTTCAACCAGGCGAGAACAATTGTTGAGTCGGTCCAAAAGAAAGTCTGGAAACTTTCTGCTGGCAGATTCAGGAGGAGGGCTGCAGATAACTCAGCCAACAGGACTGCGTCACAAAGCTCCAGATGTGGCACTGAGAGAGACTTGACAGGAGCCACCTTTGTCTTCGCAGTAAGGAGATGTGTGAAAACCTTGTTCGCCGTCTCCACACGGACATAGATCGCTGCTCCGTACGCCCTTTCTGATGCATCACAGAATCCGTGGTACTGGAGCTTCACTCGTGTCTGGAATTGGACCCATCTTGGAATCCCGGATCTTTCCCAGAGCAGGATAGCTCTGGAGGTACTCCTTCCATTGGAGTGAAAGATCCGTGGGTAGATGCTCGTCCCATTCGAGCGTTCTCAGCCAGATCTCCTGCATGAAGATCTTGGCTCGGATAACGAAAGGGGCCAGTCACCCGGCTGGGTCGAAAAGCTTAGCGATTTGCGAGAGCACTTCCCTCTTCGTATAGGAGTCCTGATGGGCAACTTCTGGTGGCATGAAGAAGAACTCGTCATCGTGAGCACCTGATGCCTAGAGTTTTCGCCGTACTGGAGTCTTCGAGTTCGAGGAAATCTTCTCGAAGTAGATGGTCCTTGGGAATGTCCTTCAGTACGCTCTTATGGTTCGAAGTCCACTTCCTCAGCGGGAAGCCAGCGCTGTCCCAGGGCTGCACACACTTCCGCAATGGTCCGGATGGCCTCTTCTCTTGTGTGTGTCCCCGCTAGGACGTCGTCCACGTACATGTTGTTTGAAATGACTCGGCTTGCGAGAGGATACTCCAAGCGTATGTCATCAGCAAGTTGCTGGAGGACTCGTAGAGCCAGGAAAGGCGCACAGTTGACACCGAATGTCACTGTGTTCAATTCAAAGTCACGGATCTCACCGTCCGACATGCGGAACAGAATTCGTTGGAACGGTGTGTGCTTTGAGTCCATGAGGATTTGGCGATACATCTTCGTTATGTCCGCATTGAACACATATCGATAGTATCGCCATCTGAGGATCTGCAACGTGAGATCCGATTGAAGAATGGGCCCTGAATGAAGACTCTTGCCATTCGAGGATGGACAAGATGCGTTGAAAACGACCCGCACCTTCGTTGTGGTGCTATCTGGTTTGAACACGGCGTGGTGAGGCAGGTAGAAATTAGGAGTCGTGACAATCGCCTGAGGCGAAATGGGTGTCATATGACCCAAGTCCACGTACTCCTGGAGAACGGCATTGTACTGTTCCTTTAGAGAATCGTTTCTTGACAAACGATTCTCGTTCTTAAGGAATTGAGCCAGCGCTATAGATCTGGAATGACCCAGTTCAATGCCATCGGGCTTCCGGAATGGAAGAGTCACCCGATATCTGCCACATTTGCTACGAGAAGTAGTCTTAACGAAGTTTTCTTCGCAAACGAAGTCTGACTCCTTTATCAGCTTCGCTGGAATATCCTCCACCTCCCAAAATTTGGAAAGTAGGCTGTCGAGCTGTTCTTCTGCTTGGAGGGCGACTCTTGTCGAAAACGCAGAAACAGTTGTCGACATACTCTGGGAGACGGGGCCGGTAAGAATCCAGCCAAACACGGTTTCCTGCCCAAGGAGTGAGCCACAAATGTTTGGCCGGGAGCCGCTCAAGATGACCGACGGAAGCGGATATCCGCGCCAATTAGCATATCCATCTGAGCGCTCTTGTAGAAGTGTGGATCTGCCAGTTCTATCGCTGGTAGATCCTTTAGGAAAGTTCGCGGCATATCGAAGGAGGGCAGTTTGCCTGCCAACTGTGGAATTACGAATGCCGAAGTCTCGATATGGAGCCTCGGCCTCGTCGGAGAACCAATGCTGAAGTGACATAACTTCTGCGATTGGGCCGCAACTGCGTGATTTAGTCCGGATACCTGGGCTCGCAGGGACTGGAAATGCAACTTAATCCGTCGGAACAAACGCTCAGAAATGAAGGTCGCTTCGGACCCGGAATCAATTAGCGCACGTGCGGTATATGTAGTGCCCAAGTGGCAAACATTGATGACCGCCGTGCCGAGAAGGACATTCTGAGCATTATTGGCAAAGAAATTCTGCACATTTGTTGCCGTTGGATTTGGAGTGGACTGTATATTGGAAGAAGAAGAGGCACCATTTTGGGCACTGTCACCCCGATGGAGAAGAGTGTTGTGCCGCCCTTTGCATGTAAAGCAATTGTGCGCACTCGTACACTCTCGGAGTTGGTGACCTCTTGCGAAACAGTTTAGACAGAGACTTTTCTGTTTGATGTATGCCATTCTCTCATTGACCGACATTTGCAAAAAACGCGGACACACCCGGACAGGGTGATTCTCCTTTGAGCACAAGTCACACGATTTGCCTTTCGGAGTGACTCGGGCCTCAAAGGAGTTGACCCGCTTGGAATTCTGCGAACGGGATGGTCCTGCAGTCGCGTTCTGTGGGTTGGCCGTCTGTTTCACGTCCTCAATCGCTTCGAGCGTACGATAGCGCTCATTGAGGAACGTGCTCATGTCCTGCCATGCGGGAATTCTCGCTTTGTCCACCAAAGATTGCTCCCACAACGAGAGTGTGAGCTTGGGGAGTTTGGCCGAGCAGAGGAAAACGAGGATGCAATCTGCGAACGGGCTACAGACGGACATGTCTGAATGCTCAAGAGCGGTCAAGCAACGCTGAATCGTACTCTGCAGCTCCTTGATAGCTGCTCCCGACTCTTGGGTAACCGTGGCCAGGTTAAACAGGATCTTCAACTGGCTTGTTATTAACAAGCGCTTGTTTTCAAATCGTTCGCAAGGAGCACCCCAAGCTGACGCGAAACCATCGTTTGTCAGCGGAAATTTGGCTACGATTTCGTTGGCCTCATCTGCGGTCTTCGAATTCAGATGGAAAAGTTTCTCAACCGGAGTCAACCTTGGATTGTTGACATAGATGGCCGTGAAAAGGTCACGGAAAGTCGGCCACCGCAAGTAATCCCCACGGAACGGATGCTTCACTCCTGCTGGACCCGGAAACCTGGGTAATTTGCCCCTTAACACGGGCGAAACACCGCTCGTACACTGCATAGCAGTGATCGTATTTTGCCTCCATCGCCTGTGTGCCTTCACTGTCGCCGTCTTGATGCAGTGCATCAGCGCATGTGGAATAAGCGGCTTCGACATTGTCCCAGAGGACTTGCAGCCGGTCACGACGGATTTCGTACGTGTGTACATTGTCATCTTCGGCTGCAGGCCCTCTGACCCGACTCTCGAATTGCACCAGTCTGTCAGAGACGGCGACGAAGTTGCTGAGAGCCATCGCACGGGTTTTGCTAAATTTAACTTGGACGGAACGGGTAGTTGCCTGACTACGTAGAGCAGTCGAAGATGTACGCAACAGCGGAGTCTTTGCAGAAGCAGACGGCGACGGACGATCAACTTTTATTCGGAGTTGAGCGGCAGGTGTGGCGGATTTGGACCCCGAAGGAGCGGGCGAAGCGGACGACAGGCGACGAGCTGTGGTCGGAAGCTTTAACGAGTGTTTTGAGTCCTTTTCGCTCTTTTGGCTCTTGGACATACTATGCTTCAGCAGTCACCTTAGAGTCTTTTCTCAACAAAGACTCACGGTAAAGCGGACAGCCGAAAGCAAGCACAAATGGAAAAGAACTTCGGCTGTCACAGGATAGTGAGCAAAGCCGACACAAGAAAACAGACGAGGAACAAAATCGCTGTTGGAAAAAACCAAAAAATGTTTAACTAAAACACAAACAGCAGCGTGAATCTTTATTACTCGGTGTGATTGCTGCTGTTTATATACATATACGGAAATGGATAATATATTTGGATGTGTAATAATGGATTGGTATATATATAATTTCAATGTCTAAGGAGCATATACGGAGTGTATATGTAACGTGTACGGAAGTGTACGTGTATGTATGTGATAATATATATATATTATATGCACCAATGGACTTGAATATATTGTAGAATATCAATATATGAGGAACATATACAGAGTGTATATGTATGTGAAACAGTATACGTATCTGTATGTGCTAATATATATATATTATATGAGTAATACCGGACTTGAGTATATAACTTCAGTATGTATGGACCATATACGGAGTGTATATGTGTGTAAGTGTCGTGTATGGAAGTGTACGTGTATGTATGTGTGTTGTGTGTGGTATATATGTCGTATGTATATGTATGTATATATATATATACATATGTATAATTAAATGTTCGCGGTGCACGAACAGTAAAAAAAATAAAACACAAGGATTTATTTTTGTTTACTTAATAGACTACTTTATTTTTATTTATAAGCTCGCGGGCTACGCGTCTTAAGTGAGGAAAGTGTCTTTAAAAACTAAACTCACAATATGCTGAGCTCTAACATGAAAGTTCTTATTACGGCTTAGGGCTAACATACGTGTGATGTTTTGTGTTTGTGTTAGTGCAGTAATGCTGAGTCCTCAAGTTGCAAATGGAAAATTTTAATGGACTTTGGATTTTTTGGAAGTGGCACGATCGCCAATGTAATAGGATCTTTTTGTTTGTGACAGTTGGTGCCGTCGCGACAAATGTTTATGTTTATGATATGATTTGTGGGAAAGAATTTGGAAGATAGGGGAATAATTATGAGTGTTTGTCATGTACGAGAAATTATTCTGGTGGTGGATATATTACTGTATATATATATATATATATATATAATAATTATGAGTGTTTGTCATGTACGAGAAATTATTCTGGTGGTGGATATATTACTGTATATATATATATCTATATATATATATATATATATATATATACAGTAACACTCATAATTATTCCCCTATCTTCCAAATTCTTTCCCACAAATCATATCATAAACATAAACATTTGTCGCGACGGCACCAACTGTATATATATATATATATGACACGGTCACACGCACAGTATACTAGCTTTGTCGCTATCGATAACTTTCGATCGCGACCACACTGTCAGCTGGCCTGAGTGGTCACACCTGCAGTCATCTGGCATCAACACAGTGTTTCATACGGACGGACGGACAGACGGACATGGCTAGATCGTCTCGGCTGTTGACTCTGATCAGTGGCTGCCGGCTACCTCCAGTCGACACCGAAGTATTCCGTGGCGATTACTTGCGGTGGCCGACCTTCCGTGATCTTTTCACGGCCATCTACGTCAACAATCCAAGGTTGACTCCTGTCGAGAAATTGTTCCATCTGCATTCCAAAACTGCAAATGAGGCCAACGAGATCGTTGCCAAGTTTTCGCTTGCGAATGATGGTTTCGTGTCGGCTTGGTGTGTTATCTGTGAGCGCTTTGAAAACAAGCGCTTATTGATCACGAGCCAGCTCAAAATACTCTTCAACCTGTCCACGGTTTCGCAAGAGTCGGGGTTAGCGATTAAGGAGCTGCATGGCACGATTCAGCGGCACTTGACCGCTCTTGAGCACTCAGACATTTCAGTCTCTAGTCCTTTTGCCGACTGCACCCTGGTCTTTCTTTGCTCATCCAAGCTCCCCAAACTTACACTCTCATTATGGGAGCAATCACTGGTGGATAAGTCCAAGACTGCCGCATGGCAGGACATGTCCACGTTCCTCAACGAGCGTTATCGTACAGTCGAGGGTGTTGAGGACGCAACACCGCAGAACTCTGGACCATCCCGTCCACAGCAGAGTTCAAAGCGATTTAACTCTTTCAAGGCCCGAGTCACACAGAAAGGCCAATCGTGTGACTTGTGCTCAAAAAAAAATCACCCTATCCGGGTCTGTCCAAGCTTCCTGCAGATGTTGGTCAATGAGCGGATGACCTACAGTAAACAGAAAAGCCTCTGTTTAAAATTATTTTTTAAGAGGTCACCAACTCCTAGAGTGTACGAGTGCGCACAATTGCTTTACATGCAAGGGGCGGCACCACACTCTTCTTCATCGGGGTGATAGGGCCCATAATGGTGCCTCTTCCTCTTCACCGATACAGTCCACTCCGAGCAACAAATGTGCAAAATTACTTTGCCATTAGCGCTCAGAACATCCTTCTCCGCACGGCTGTTGTCAATGTATGCCACTTGGGTACTACATACACCGCACGAGCACTAATCGACTCGGGGTCCGAAACGACTTTCATTTCTGAGCGTTTATTCCAGCGCATAAAGTTGCCATTCCAATCCGTGCAAGCCCAAGTATCTGGGCTGAACCATGCATCATGCAATTGCGGCCCAACCGTAGAAGTTATGCAACTTCAGCATTGGTTCTCAAACGAAGCCGAGGCTCTATATCGAGACCTCAGCGTTCGTCATTCCAAAGTTGGCAGACAAGCTGCCTTCATTCCATGTGCCGAAAGGCACAAGCGATTGAACTGGCAGATCCATACTTCTGCAAAGGTGCTCAGATTGACATTTTAATTGGCGCGGATATGCTTCCGTCAGTCATCCTGAGCGGCTCCCGGCAAAACATTTGTGGCTCACTCCTCGGGCAAGAAACCGTGTTTGGTTGGATTCTCACCGGCCCCGTCTCCCAGAATGTGTCGACAACTGTCTCTGCGTTTTCGACGAGGGTCGCCATCCAAGTAGACGATCAACTCGATAGATTAAGTTTCAACTTTTGGGAGTCGGAGGATTCTGCGTCGAAGCTGGTTAGCTGCGAAAACACAACTTCACGTAGCCGATGTGGCAGATATCGGGTGACTCTTCCATTCCGGAAGCCCGTTTGCATTGGATTGGGTCACCAGGCGGTGGTCACCACTCCTGATTTTTATCTGCCTCATCATTCATTTAATCCAGATAAGCACCGACACAAAGGTCCGAACACCCGTCGACAAACTGAAGGATAGAAGGACTGACGGACGATAAACCTCATACTTCGTTTCTCTATTCGTCGTCCTGTGCTGTCCTATACTATACTGTTCCATGTGTCATTGTAAAGAGGCTACTGTAATAATCAATTCCTCTTGTTTCATTCCATGTTGCATGGCCTTCTCCGTGTGGATGGGCCTCAAGGTAGCACCAGGCGACCACAGCACCTTCTTTACCCTACTCAACTCGTTCGTACACATTGTAATGTACTTCTATTACATGATTGCGGCCATGGGACCCAAGTACCAGAAGTTCATTTGGTTGAAGAAGTACCTGACCACCTTCCAAATGTTGCAATTCGTGGCCATCCTAACGCATCAGTTCCAGTGGCTGTTCCGCGAATGCGATTATCCCAAGGGATTCATGGTGTGGATTGGACTGCATGGCGTGATGTGATACGTGAATGCCCAGTCGTCAGTGACGACGTGACGACCAACCTGAACCACGTTTCCAACTTCGCTCACATCCTTGCTACAGTATAAGGCTGTCAGCATCCTCCCGACGGCCAACATCCTGATCGACACCGGGTGTAAAACCTTCGAGATGCAAGCTCTGATCGACCCGTGCACTGCGACCAGCCGAATCAGCGCATCCTTAGCAGCAGCCTATCGGCTTTCCGTCACCCGCGTTGGTACGGAGGGCGTATGCACGGCGATCATCCGCTCACGGACATTCGCGCAGTCACACTGATTTATTTTCTCCTCTTGTTAGCCACCCTGCCCACTTTTAGTCCTTTTTCTACATATCATATGTTTCTATTCTCTGAGCGGCACAACAAGTGTGCTTTCTACAAGTTTTTAATAAAGACGTGATTGTGCAATTTACAAAGACAAAATATAAAGGTGAAAGTATTTGTTTATTTATCTGAAAACGCCTTCCTACACACTACAGTCGAGTGTGGTCGACTGTGAGATACCCAATACCCATTTTGAATAAAAACAAAATATTGCTGTAAAAAAAATGCATGGGGTTTCAATCGGGATGTAGGTGTGAGTTGAGAAATAAGTGTTTTGATTAAATTTAATTCCATCGTTACTTCCCAATCGATAGTACTGTTCATGTTTTTGAAAAATTTTAGTTCTTTTTCAAATATATCATTATTCTCCATATGTTTCGTATAATAATAATTGGTCTGTATCCTCTAGTAAGACGTAGTCGTCGTTTGAATAATTAATAATTTCCGAACCACAAATCGGTAGTAAAATGCATAGAATCATGTATATGTTCATGCTAAATAATTAAAATATATATATATAAGAAAAAATATTAAATAAGTAAAAATGGTATTTAAAATTTTATGTTATCTTTATGAATTATTCTCTCTCTGTTATTTATTATTAATTTATTTATTTCTGGGTCTTAATTTATTTCTTGATCATCTTTGTTTTCTATATCTTGAACGAATTTTCTTGTATAAAGGAATTTATTTGTAAAAGTGTTTTTAATAATATTTTGAATTTCATACAAATCTTCGGGAGTACAATGAATACCTGTTGTAAGATTCGGTTGGAGGAATTCTTTCAAAATGGCAATCAAATTATCGACCGTATCGTACTCTATAATGTGCCTTGTTTTATTAAATACTTCGTATTTCTCATGGATTGTGAATCTATTTTTTGCAATAAGCAATTGTTGTTTGAATTGGTTTAAAGGTTTATTAGTTTCCTCAATTATAATTTGATTACTGCTGTCAGCGGAATGTATTGTTTCAATATCGGACAACTCCTCAATGTTTTCGTTAGTTATTTGGTTTATAATAACTCTTGATAAAGCGTCTGCAACGACGTTTGTTGCTCCTGGCTTATAAAATATTTTAGGAGAGAATTCTTCAATAAATGCATGCCATCTTTTCATTTTTGAATTAGGATTACGTGCAGATACTGCGAAAGAAAGAGGTTGATGATCTGTATGGATTTCTAGATTGGTTACTCCGTACAAGTAATTTCTGTGATTTTTTAATGCCCACACAATGGCATATAATTCCCATTCGTTGGTTGCATAATTTCTTTCTGTTTTATTCTAAGTTTTGGAAATGAAGGTAATTGGTTTATTATCTTGTGAAAGTACGGCTCCTATAGCAAAATCAGATGCGTCTGTTGTAAGGACAAATTTCTTTGAATTATCTGGCTGTGTTAATTCAACTTTTGTGATTAACTGGGATTTCAAGTTTTGAAAGGCTTGTATTGCCTCTTCGTCAAGTGTTATTTCTGTTTTCCTTGAGATATGTTTTGTAACTTATCCATTATGACCTTGTAAGTATTTGGTTAATGGTTTAGCTATGGCTGCATAGTTGTTTACAAATTTCCTGTCCTAAGAAACCTCGTAGTTCTCTTATATTGTTAGGCGGAGGAAAATCTACGATTGTTTTGACCTTTTGAGGGTCTGTATTTATAATTTTGTGGGATACTATATATCCAAGAAATTCTATTTCTTTTCGAAATATTTAGATTTCTCTAATGAAATTTTCATGTTTGCATTGAATAAGATTTCAATGATTTCTTGTAAATCATCTGAATGTTGTTTAGCGGTTTCTGAAAACACTATTATGTCGTCTATGTAAATGTGACATGTTTTGCCGATTTTATCACGTAAGATATTATCCATTGCTCTCTGGAAGATTCTTGGTGCATTTGTTAATCCGAATGGTAATCGGAGAAATTCATATTTTCCATTGTTAATGGAAAATGCTGTTTTTTCAATGTCTTCGTTTTTCATCAGTATTTGATGAAAACCTGATTCTAAATCTACTGTTGAAAAGAATCGTGCTTTTCCAAGGTTAGATAATATTACTGTAGGATCAGGCATTGGATACCTGTCCGGAATGGTATTATCGTTCAGTTTTTTGAAATCGATTACTAACCGATTTTTTGGAGTACCGTCTTCGTTAAAGCATTTCTTTCCTACTACCCATACTGGAGAATTGTAGGGACTTTTACTAGGTCTTATTTTGTTTTCTGCTAACATCCTATTAATTTCCTTCTTAACAAAATTGTTAACCGAATGCGGATAAGGATATTGTTTACAATATATTGCATCATCATTCAACGTTCTTATTTCTCCTTTAATATCTGTTCTAAAGGGAAAACACGTTTGAATTTTCGAATGCTTTGTTATTATGTCTTGAACAATTTGTTGTTCCAGATTGTCCAAGTATTCCATTTCATTTGTTTCATTAGATGAATGGCTTGATTTGTTTTCTGCGTTTGTCTTTGAGGATACCGACGTATTTGAACGTCTGCTCTTTTTGACTTTCTTTTTAATGCGTTTTGTTTTGAGTTGATCATCAGCGTCACTTGATGACGATGATTCATGATCAGACACTTGAAATAAGGAAAAAGCTTTCCTTGCTTTATTTTGAACAATGTCAAAAGACTCATCTGAACTTTGCAGATTGCCTAATGTCTCTTGAGCATTTATTTCGTCATTTATTTTTCAATTTTGTTGTTATAATATAGATTTCCCCTTAGAAAGATCTATTATAGCATTAATACTTTTTAATAGATTATAGCCGACCAGTAGGTCACCACACAGTTTTTCTATTTCGTAAAATCTGTGGCGTTTGCCGAAAATATTTATATTATGGAAATGCGTAATAAGGCTAAAGCCATTTACTGTTCTAACTCTTTTCTTAATTGCTAATTCTTCACCGTTATTACATATACCTCTTTTGATATAGCAAGCAGTTGCTCCAGTATCAATTAGTATTTTTAGGTTTTTATTTTCTTTCTTATCTATTCTGAAGATGAATGCGAGTTGTCCCCCTGTTCTTCTAAAAAAAATGGTCCTCATCAAGGTTATTGATACGCATTACTTTATTTGCTTGTTGTACAGAAACAGAAGCATGATCGCGTTTCATAGGATGTGAATGATTTTGATTCTAAGGTTTGTTTTGAATTGAAATCGATGGATCTATTTCCATTGGTTCTGGTAACTGGTTATTACCTTGAACAGGATTTTGATTTTGGTTATTCACTGCTTGATTAAAACGGATATTATTATTGTTTTTTCCGTTATGATTGTGTTAATTTTTTGTTATTTTGATTCACAGTTTCAGATTTCTTTTCCTGAACCTTTGAATCCGAGTTATTATTATTTTGCACTGTATTTGCATAATAATTGTAAGCAAAGTTTACTCTTTGATGGTTTGCCTCTAGCTCTTGGGCTTTTGCCAAGACATTAGGTAAATTTTCGGGCTTGAGAGAAAACAGAATTTCTGACAAAGAACCGTTTAAACCAGTGATAAAGATCCGCAAGGCGTTATCTCTATTCTTTTTGTTCATTTCTGTTATGACATTGGCATTGTTGCCATATGTGTAACGTGCAACGATATACGCCGCATGGACGGACGGACGATCTGTGGGTGCGGGGCACGCTTTAGTATCCGGCTCTAGCTCGTCGGCTTTGGGGGTGGTGGTCTTGCTTCCACAAATCTATCCTTTTCGCTGCGCACTATTATTAAGAAGATTAGAATTGAGCGTGCTGTGACATAGAGAAAAGCTAGAACACTAACCGGAAGAGAAAACCAAAAAAAAAACAAAAGTTGCTATCGTTTGCCTCTGCAGAGAGTGAAAGAAAACAAAAAAAAACGAGAGAGAGAGAGAAGAAGATAGAGTACGAGATTTAAGTTATCATCTTGTCACTGGTGTTGCGTGACAAGGATCCCCACCCAACCTAAGATCACATGTGTACCCTACGTCGGTGGAGCCTACGGCCCGGTTTGGCTAATCAAAAGAGAAATTATTCCATGATTGAATTGTTTTAATTAAAGAAACAAATATAAAAGAGATAAAACATTATAAGATTCGAGTGTAAAGCAATGTTGATAATAATAATAATAGTATAATAATATAATACAATAATTTAATATAAATTCTAAATCTAATTATTTTTTTTTATTTTTTTGTTTGTATTAGAAAATTTTGTTTAAATATTTGTGCCGTATTTGTTCTGCTTGATTGTTTTTGGCATAATAATTTTTGTAAAAAAAATAATAATTGTATAATTTATTTATTTTTGTTTTGTTGACAACGGCTGTAATTCATTCTTTTGTTTTCATTTTTTTTTTTTTTTTTCTTTTTATTTATTACGAATTAATTTTTTGAGCAACTTTTATGAATTATCATTTATTCTATTTAACATTTCTTTAGGTTCATTTAATTGCGTTAATTTTCATGTGCAAAATGTGTGAGAACATAAATATTTGTACCAGGCGTACATTTTCATTATTGTTTAACAAACTTACCCCCAGAACTCCTGCGGCGGTGATCGATCTCCGGCGAAGTGCTGGAACGGGCTAAACGACGAGGTGTTTTATAAAACAATATTTTTCTCTACACATTCGCACATTTTCAATTAAATATTACTAATTATTTTCATAACCAATTATAAATTAATTTAAACAAATATTTCTTTTAATGGGTGTTCACTTTTCCACATGACTTTTAAATTCTTTTTCTTATTTACGATTCGCTTTTGAATCACCGAACATTTCTTTTCTTTTTTTTTTTACAATTTTCTAGTACTCTTGTTTTTATATTTTTCTTTTTACGAGATCATTTTTCTCTAAACGCACTCTCACAATTAGACTTAATTTATTATAATAGTGATCGCATATGTAATTTGTTTCATAGGTGTTAATGCTTCGCTTTAGGTTGTTCTAATTGAACTACACTTTGATTTTAGTGGCTATTGTTTTAATTTGTGCTCGGATGCTAGATATAATTTTAATTTTTTTTTTTTTTAGGTTTTGTAGCGCACTTTTATTATTTGTGTTCAATAGAACAGCACTTTTATTTTTATGTTTTTTTTTGTTTTGTTTTATTTAAAATCTAACTTTCTTTTCAAGCGCTACACTTTTTGATCATTTTTGAGAACTTGTAAATTAGATTTTGTTTGTTTCGATTTACATGAGTAGCATGAATTAATTTAAATCTTTGTTTTTTTTTCACAACACTTTTAAATGACTACACTTTGACTGAGATTGGAATCTTTAAAGATTCATAGAAAGGTTCACTATGTTGTTGCTCGCTGTTGAAGGTTACAGATGGCGCCTAAAGGCGCTCCGTTGGCCAGGCGGTAACCAGTAGAGGCATTCCGCTGACCACGAAGTGACCTGAAGGGGTGCTCCGCTGGCCGAGTTGGCCGGTGAGGGTGCTCCGCTGGCCGAAAGGACCGGTAATGGTGCTCCGCTGGCCGAAAGGGCCAGTGCAGGGGTGCTCCGCTGGCCGAGTTGGCCTGTGAGGGTGCTCCGCTGTGTACGCAGCCGGACACCCAAAAAATGGTAGAACCGGAACTGGCTTAAGATAAGTTGGCCGCGCTCAAGCTGGTGCAGCAGGCGCAAACGTCAAAGCTGAGCTTTCCAGTGCAACCGATGCACAACTTCAAGCTCAGCTTATCAGCGGTTTTACAACACTACCTTAAGCTTAGTTTTACAGAGATACTTTAAGCTCAGCTTAACAGCAGCTTAAGCTAATTTGATAGACTGAAAGTGCATACTTTTTTTTTGAGGACTTTGCTTTTATTTATTGAATCTTCTCCTAAATTTTGAGACTAACAATAAGTTTACGAATCTTAACATTAAAATTTAGCTAACAGTGTGTTAAAACTGCATTCTGGTTGCGCGTCCCTCAAGTCGGTCGCTGGGTAGGTAAGTCATTACGACGAAGACGTGATTGGTTGCTCAACCTTGTTAGACCTCTCGCCAGGTGGTTAGGGTGCAACAGTAGCTTGGTAAAGTACTTTTCCTTCTGTTCTGCGATCACTTCTTTGACTGGTAGGATGTTTAAGTCTCGTTGTATGTTTTCGTTGCGAACGTACCACGGTGCCCCGGTGATGGTTCTTAAGATCTTTGACTGAGCTCGCTGGACTATGTCAATATTACTATTGCTGGCATTCCCCCATAACTGGGAGCCGTACATCCATATAGGTTTTAGTACCGAGTTATACAGCAGGACTTTATATTCAAGGCTAAGGGGAGACCGAGCGTTGATAAGCCAATGAAGGCTGCTGGCTTTTAGCTTTAGATGTGTTCTTTTGGCTTCAATGTGCCGGCGCTATGTGAGTCTTCCGTAGAGGTGTACTCCTAGATATGTCACTTCGTCTGCTTGCGGGAGTAGAGTGTTGTTTAACGTTAGCGGCGGACAGTTTTGCCTGTTCAGGGTGAATGTAACGTGCTTGCATTTTTGTTCGTTCACTCTAATTCGCCAATCTGATAGCCATTTTTCGACATCGATTATATGAAGAGCTAGCTGCGCAGTTGCTTGTCTCGGGCATTTTGAGCGGCTAAGAATAGCTGTATCATCAGCAAACGTAGATGTTGTTGTTCGTGTGCTTGTCGGGATGTCTGCTGTGTAGAGGACGTATAGTGTTGGGCCTAGCACACTACCTTGGGGAACTCCAGCTCCAACAGTGAAGTCATCAGATATAGCAATGTTGCATCTCACAACAAATTTTCTGTCGTAAAGGTAAGACTCTAAAAGCTTATGGGTGTTGCTGGGGAGCATTGTCTTGATCTTGTACATTAGACCTTCTAGCCAGACTCTATCAAATGCTTCAGAGACATCTAAAAATATGGCAGTACAGTACTCTCGTTTTTCGAACGCATTCCGAATTTCTGATGTTATCCGGTTGACCTGCTCAATTGTTCCGTGCTTTTCACGAAACCCAAATAGATGTGACGGGATTCCTTCCTGAAGTCTTAGGTATGTGTTTATCCGTATCAAAACGCATTTTTCAAATAGTTTAAATAAGCATGAAAGTAGGCTTATAGGTCTATACGACGTGGGGATTGTGTGGTCTTTTCCCGGCTTTTCTATCATTATTATAATTGACTTTTTCCATCTCACTGGATAGTAGCCAAGTTTTGCGATGGCATTGAAAAGCTGGGTGATAGTGCAAACGGCGCAATATGGGAGCTCGATGATCATTTTGGGAGTTATGAGGTCGCAGCCCGGGGATTTTTTCGGATTCAGTTGATTTTTGATTATGCTAACGATTTCATTTGGGCGAAATTCAATTGGCTCATGTTGAAGCTGAGGCTCGTTTGGGAAAGTCGGCAGAGTAAACGCACTCGTGGCAGGATTTGGTTGAAATACATTTTTAAGGTGGTTGGCAAACGTGCTGGCTCTGTCTGCATCGCTACGCGCCCAGCCTCCTGTGGGATTTCTAATAGGCATCACGGTTTCTTTCGGTGAGCTCAGAGTAGGGTGAGCTCTCCATAGTGAGTTTTTCGTACTAGAAGTACACAATTGCTCTATGTAGTGGCGTTGGACATACGCTTCTTCTTGCTGTAGAGCTTTAGTAAGTTCACGAGAGGCATGTCTTAAACGTTGCTTAGCAGATTGCGATCTGTGGAATTGCCACTCTCGACGTAAACGTCGCTTTTCGAGGACGAGCTGCTCGATTTGTAGATTTGTCTTCCTTCGATTGCTTTGTGTATTTATGGTTTGAGGTGTTGAAGCTTGGGCTGCAGAGACAAGTACAGACTCCAGTGAATTAACAAAGCTGTCTACGTCGGCTTCATTGTTGAGATGGGGACTTAGCTCAATGTATGAGCTAATATACTTTCTGTACTTAATCCAATTGGTTTTCTGTGAGGTCAATTTTAGTGATTGTTCCAATGTTCCTGGATGCCGGAGTAGAATAAACAGTATAGGCGAGTGATCAGATGAAAGATCCGAAAGGCATTCGGCGCTTATCAGATTTTTTGGAATGTTTTTGGTGATCGCAAAGTCTATTAAATCGGGCAGTTTTTTTGGGTCTGCCGGCCAGTATGTTGGTGTGCCAGGAGAAACATAGTCGAGCTTGTTCTTGGCGTTGATAATGGCATTGTAGAGCTGCTTTCCTTTTGGAGTCACGAGACGAGATCCCCAGTGTGTGTGCTTGGCATTGTAGTCTGCTGCTGCTATGAAGTGGTCTCCTAGTGAGTTGAAAAACTGCATAAACTCATCTTCAGCTATAGTGAAGCGCGGGGGGCAGTATACGGCGGCTAGTGTAAGTTGGTTGCCAGTATTTAGTTTTATATTTATAGATGTGGCCTGTAGGTAGTTTTTAGCAAATTTGTTATGATAGTAGTGCTTAATACGGCTTCTGATTAGAATTCCAGTCCCACCATGTGCTTTACCGTCTGGATGATTGAAAATTGTATTTGTTTGTAAGGTGTGTTTCTGAAAGCAGCATTACGTCGATTTGATTGTCGAGTAGGAATTGAGCTAACTCAAGTTTATGCTGCGAAACGCCGTTAGCGTTCCACGTAGAGATCTGTAGGGGAGTCATTATTTGGATTGTTGTGTAACCAGCATTTGAATCAAAAGATTTTGGTTTCGCATTAAATCTTGCATAGTTGTGCGCATAAATGACATAAATTCTGTTAGGCTTTGTTGTAAGCTGCATATCATAGCTTCGAAGTTGCTATTTGACTGCTCCGGCGATTGATGCTGCTGAGCCATGTTCGGTTCTTGGTATGCTGATTGCAGAAATGAACTTTTTGGGGCAGGGGTAGCCGGTCCTGATTTTAAAGCGCTTGCGTATGTCACACTTTTTTCAGAGGTAATAGGTCCTAGTGAGGATCTGGCTGAAGTCGAGAAGAAGACTTCAAGATTTGATCTGGAGACTTTCAATGTTTTATTTTGGGTGCGGGCGGTAATTCCTTTCTGGTGGATGCGGCTTTTCAGATCCTTATAAATACTTTTAGGTGCAGAATATAACCACACATATCATGGCTTAAAGGTAGCATGCTTTTAAGCCCTGGGTAGAACAAAACATAAGGTGTCACAAAACTTGCATACTTTTAGGTGCTACTTGAAACAATATTAAACTTGGCTTAGACCAAGCAAACTTTTAGACCGAATTCAATGCCTGTTGTTTTATTCACCAGTAAGGTGAGTTTTTTATTAACCAAATTGTAGTATTCTAGCACGGTCATTCTGCCTTGCCTTAGAACACTTAATTCTTGTTCAATTATATAAATCGGATAAGGGAAATCCAATCTAGATAAGATGGCTTCTAAATTTAAGACTGTACCATGATTCGTTAATGTGTCTTTCGCTTTCCCTGTCACTTTGTTTCTTAGGATAGTAAGCGCGCCTACGTATCTTCTACTATTTTCCTTATAAATTTTCATGGCACCAATGGCGGACTCACGCCCACTGACATATTGGTTAAAATTTCCTGAAAACTCGGAAACAGATTTGACAACATCGAAAGATTCGTCACAGCAAATTGAATCGTTGATGACTGTGGATTTATATTCTTCTACTGTATTCGTGTTAGTCGAGAGTTGCAATTTTAACTCTGCAATTTGTTCTTGAAGAGCCTTGGTTTGATTGGCTATTAATTTAGTAACAAGATCTGCCGTCAAATTATTGTTTACAGCCATGTTTAATTTTTCAAAATCACTTATCAATTCGTCCAGGGTTTAATGATTTATTTTACTTATAAACAATTAAAAATAACTGAAGCTTACTTGGCTCCCGTCAGGTTGGACTTCCTTCTTGTTGGTTGTAGTCTTCCTTCTTTTGGATGATTTTGATACAGTTGTTTTTTTTAAAAATATAGGTTGACAACTTTGAGTTAAAAATATAGGTTGACAACTTTGAAAACCTTTTTATTTCGTGTATTTTTTTTAAACACACTGCGTTATGTTCACATAACTTATTTGATGTTAGGTTGACAACTTTGAAAACCTTTTTATTTCGTGTATTTTTTTCAAATACACTGCGTTATGTTCACATAACTTATTTGATGTTTTCTTTTTTGGATCACTCTGACTTGTTTGAGTTTTCGAACACACGTCTTTTCCAATCTAAAGGAAATTTTTAATGCTCTTGTTAACTTGTGTTGTTCACCACTTGTTTCGTTTTCGGAACACACAGTTTTCCAGCTATAGGAAATTTTTTTTGATGCTCACTATGATTTGTTCTTAAGTAACTTCGTCACTTGTTTTGTTTTCGGAACATTGATGCTCACTATAATTTGTGCTTAAGTAACTTCGTCACTTGTTTTGTTTTCGGAACATTGATGCTCACTATGATTTGAGTTCAAGTAACTTCGTCACTTGTTTTGAGTTTCGGAACACACGGTTTTTCCAGCTATAGGAAAATTTTTTATCCTCACGATAGTTTTGAGTTTTTTGAGTTCGAGTAACGTTTTATATTATTGGTTACTTTTGACACAGACAACGGATTTTTTTTTCCTCGCGATACAAAGGATTTAGTTACGGATCCTTTTTTGTATGTTTTAACACGAGCCCCACGTTGGGCGCCAATTAATCAATTAAGAAAAAATATATTTGTTTGCTGGGAGCTGCAAGCTTCCGCTTTATTCGGATATTTTATTAGAACTAAAGTACAAAAGTGGACTTATGCTGCAAGTCAGCTAAGATGGGACAAAGCTTCTTTATGTTTACAAAACGGATGATGAAATCAAAGATCGAAGTGTGAAATGCAATTGTGTTTACAATTGCGTTTTGACATGTCAGCATTCGTTGTTGAGTTTACATTTAGGTTTGCGCATTATGATCTGGGCTTTACGTTAATTGTGTTTATGCTAAGGCATAATTGTTTACATCAAAAATGACTGCGCAATTCGAATTGGACAATTGGAAATATGCTGAAGTGAGAAATTGAAAGTGTTTACATTTCCAATAAGATTTGTTATGTGAGCTGGGTGATAACTTGCATACAGATACATATATAGGCGAGCATATACATACATATGTACATGCATACATACAATACATACATAACAGGCGTTTTTGGCAATACAAAAGTATTTCATTAATAACTTCCACAATTTTTATCTGAATAAATTTTCAGAGATCACGAAGGCTGTAGTCATTATTGTATATGTATACCAAAATTCGCAACACTAGCTTAAAAATTAGGCATCTTATTCGATTTTTTGAATTTGCGGAGGCGGAAGTGGGCGTGTCAAAAAATTGAAAGAAACTTGTTCTGCGTGCAAACATAACAAATGCTGTCGAATTATAGCTCTATCTCTCATAGTCTCTGATGATATGTGTCTAGGTGTTCATTCGGACAAACACACAGCCATACAGACGGACATGGCCTGAAAATTTAATTGCGATCCGATAAAAATTATTAACCCTCTAAGACTACTTTCCAAAGTAATAGAAAAAAGGTCTTAAAATAATTTTTTTTAAGTAAATGAATGCTTCTAAGCTCGAATATGTGCTTAGAAATTACGTTGAATCTTCGGTTTACCTGTAAGGTGAGAGGAAAGGTAAGCGTGCCTGAAGGCACGCTTGGGGCTTTGAGTGAAAAAATTTTTTTTTCAAGTAATGAAGATTTTTTATACCCATAGGGTAGAATGGTATTATAACTTTGTGCCGACAGGAATTATAACTTTGTGCCGACAGGTAGAAGGAGGCATCTCCGACCCTATAAAGTATATATATTCTTGATAAGCGTCAATAGCCGAGACGATCTAGCCATGTCCGTCTGTCCGTCTGTGTGTCTGTCCGTCTGTCCGTATGAACACCTAGATCTCAGAGACTACGAAAGATAGAGGTATAATTTTTTTTCGACAGCATTTGTTATGTTTGCACACAGATCAAGTTTGTTTAAAATTTTTGCCACGCCCCCTTCCGCCCCCGCAAATCAAAAAAATCGAATTACAAGCGTTATTTTAAAGCTAGAGTTGCAAATATTGGTGAAAAATTTGGTGAAAATTAAGTTGCGATCAGATAAAAGTTGTCGAAGTTATTAAAGAAATACTTTTGTATGGGCAAAAACGCCTACTTACTAGGGGTCTTAGTTGCTTTGGCTGACAATCTGGTATATTGAGCCGTCTATGGTATATTTTATATACCATTTGGTATATTTTTTAGTATTTTCGGTATATTTTGCAAATGATACCGCAATATTTTGCCTTTATTAAAAATGGGTAGCGG
This sequence comes from Drosophila sulfurigaster albostrigata, assembly GCF_023558435.1. Taxonomy (NCBI): domain Eukaryota; kingdom Metazoa; phylum Arthropoda; class Insecta; order Diptera; family Drosophilidae; genus Drosophila; species Drosophila sulfurigaster. The sequence goes on from NC_084881.1 coordinate 547,309, forward strand.
GTATCTCACAGTCGAGCACACTCGACTGTAACTTTCTTACTTGTTTTTATTCGCTGTGCAACATAAATGTAGATTGCATTTCGTGCATATGCATTGCGTTTGTGAAGTTTTACAGTGCTTGCAACATCTTTTTCCACTGTTTCGATCCAACCAATGCTCATTGGGATGAAAGGCCTTTATTTTGGCAAAAACCTAAAAAGTTCATGTTAATATATCAATAATGTTGCAATTATTTCAAGCTTAGAAATGTCCCTAGACATCGAAAATATTTAATTTGAATTTTATTGCGCAGACCTCGTCTTGCACCAGCTGTTTAAAGTCAGCTGTTCTTGCCACGTGGTGCGTGCAAGCTTGCTGACTAGTCAAATTTCTTAATTTTGGCGTTGTCGTATTTTTAAACAGTTTGACTTATTAAAATACCTTAAATTGGAAAATGTTCTTCATGGTATGTAGAAAATATTTGTATAAGTTTTTAATTATATTTGTTTTTGTGTTGTCATGTTTTTAATGAAATACGTAAGCAGTAGTTTTGTTGGTTCTAACCTTAAAATATTTGTGTTTCGTGGAGCATATCTAGCAAGATACAACAGAATTCAAATAACAACTAATGTGGTAGTATGAGTTATTATGTGTATATTCAGGTAGCATTTAATTAATTTGCGGGAATTTGCGGGGGGGTTAAATATTTCAATAGATACAAGCAAGGTTTCTCTTCGTCGGGGTGACTAACTAAAAATTTGACTGGATACAAATCGCAATGTCAAGGCCTCTTTTGACTGGGTACTTTCAAATGATTTTCCGGAAAACGATTTAGAGGTGATTAAAAAAAAAAAAATAAAAAAAAAAAAAAAAAACTAAAAAAAAAAAAAAATAAAAAAAAAAAAATCCGAAATTCACAAATAATATAAGCAGCAAATTCTCCAAGTTTCAACTTTCTAGCTTTAAAATTACGGTTATGGCCAAAATAAAGGCATTTCATCCCAATGTGCAATGTGGGAAATGGTTCAGCTGGTCAAACCGCAAGTCCGATATTGGATGTTTTGATTTTTGACCATGTTTGAGCTCATGCTGATAAGGTCGATGAGAGAGTAGACTCTGCTTAGCCCGCTCTGTCTGCAAGGATGGGGAATTTATTGTTCGACCTGACTGAGAGGATGGAGACTGGTTTGCCTATCGCGGTGAAGATGCACTTTTGGTGTTGATTGGACGATCCGGTAAGGTTTTGTTTTTATATGCCATCAGCCCTGCGGCTAGGGTTTCGTGAAAGTCTGGGAGTGCGAGTAATTTTTCTTTGATTTCGTTCTCGTTTTGGATACGTCTGTGTAAAATATAGGCGTGGGTGGCTGCCATATCAATTAAGTGATAAAAAACTCGTGTTGCAGCATCCCGTGTTTTTGCTCTGATATGATAGCGACCCATTAGGCCGTCCATGAGATCTACGCCGCCCATGTGAGCGTTATACTCATGCACAATTTGGAGACAGTCAATTGATATGTGTCGCTAAGCTTTTCTGACAAAACGAGCAGCCTTTACAGTTCCTTCCTTTGAAATTGCTTTACACCCACATAGGTGGACAAAAAGCGAACAGGTTTGCTGTCTTTCCAAAGTACATTGGTTATGTCGACACCATATGAGGACCCAACGTACTCAGTCGAAAAATCCGTTGGCAATTTGTTGATGGCAATATCGTTTGGTAGCTTGCAATTGGGTATACGGATACGGATACTCGCACCGTGCCGAGGCTGTAAATACCTTTCGCTCTTAGATAAACCATCAAAGGCAAAGATGTATAAAAATTATCGAAGTAAATGATGTGATTCTTAAATGTCTCAACGGTTTGTGTTAAGCGCACTAGAATGTTGGCAGAAGCACCAAGATCTGGGTGACCAGGTAAGACCACATTATCACCTGCACCGCTGTAAATCTCAAAGCGGTATGTGTATCCAAATGAATCGCGCAATATAAATAGTTTAATGCCACTTGTGCGGCTTATTTGGCATGTACTGACGCAAGTGGTGCTTCATTTTTGTGCTGCACATTTGCTCGTCCTGGTTCACCCTTTTTGATCCGTTCGCGCTCATCACGTAGCGAAAAGTACTTTTTGATTGCCTCGAATCTGATTCGGGTCATGCAAGTTTGTATAGGTCCGAGCGCATTGATTCAATACCTGTTTAAATAAAACTAATTATTCACTAAAATAACACATAGCCATTAAATTTGGCTTACCAGCTCCATTGAACCCACCAGAAGTTGGCGGAGATGCGCACGCCGAATCTTCACTGATTGGTAAAGGTGATCGCGGCCTTTTTGCAGTTTTCTGGGAAGTCATAGCTTTCTGTGCATTGTTTTGGACATTTTCAACATTACTCTCAATAAATGACATAGTCCCAACATCTTCTAATGCAGTATTAAGAGCCGCCACTATATCAATGTCGCCGTCCTCGTCGTCACTTGAGCTTAACACTTCTTCATCCGACGGAACTGACTCAAAAATCTTGAGCAACTGCTCATCTGTCAAGTCGGACAGCTTATATCGAACCCGGTTTTCCATTTCCTGTAATATTTCTATTTCTAATAAGTAAAATCACTCCATCAATAGAAACAAACACATAAATTGTAATCTATTGTGAAATATCAGCTGACTACAAAAGTTGTCTTGGATCCCCAACCGTGCCTCGTAGCACGTGTAGCTATTTCGATGTCACAATGGATGTCTTTTATATATTTGCAAATCTGCGACTTAATTTTAATCGTAAATTAATTTACCTTTCAAAAAAAAAATTATGAGCTGGATAGGTTTTATATATACAAATTTATGCTTTTTATCAACCGTCAAAAATTATTTAAGCGATTGAAAAGCTGTTAGTTTATTAGTTAAGGCCAAAAACGTAATACGTGCCTTCAGGCAGGCTTACGTGTTAGAAATACTTTTGTATGGGCAAAAACGCCTTCTTACTGGGGGTCTGAGTTGCTTTATTCGACAATCTGGTATATTGTGCCGTCTATGGTATATTTTGAATGTGGTACTTTATCGATATAACAAATATACCGTTTGGTATATTTTTACTATTTTTGTAGTATTTTCGGCTTATTTTGAAAATAATACCGGAATATTTTGCTTTTATTCAAAATGGGTAGTGGGTTGTTAATGTTGTTTAATATTGTTGTAAGTAATGTAAACTAAAACCCTATACGTAAAATGAAACTATAAACATGAATATTAAAATTAAATTGATCGTCTTGGCGATTTTCATTAAGCATATACTTATGTCTCTGTCAATTTCCTTTTTTCACCATTGTTTGTTTTTTAAAAAATTACAAAGTGAAATAATCAGCTGATATCGATAAAAACACGAAAACATTAGCCAAAATTAGCGGCTGTCTTTTTTTCTAATATAAAATCATTTCTTAAGTAGCTTTTCCCATTTGTATTGATTATCAACCAGTTTTTGAGAAATAATAAACACTAATTATTACTGATTGTATCCAAAATTACACTTTCTATTAAATTTTTTTTTTCAAATTACAGAGGCATAGGTGGCGTAATAAAATTTGAAACAAGTGCCTGGAAATGGTAGATTTTTGGTAGATACAATAATAATGAAAATAAAAATTTTGCTATGGCTGACAATTTGATACATTTAGTTTTCAATGATAATTTTTCATGTTGTATTATAGCAATACGCCATATATAACTCTTGGTATTTTTTGCATTATTTTATTCTTTAATATTTATTTTATTCAAAATGAGTACACTCAACTGTAGCTTTCTTACATGTATTTTTCTAAAACCGTTCTTGTGCCTTGCTAGCTATACTCAAAGGGGGAATGACATAGTCAGCAAACACATGTCGAAAAAGATAAAAGTTTAAATTAAATAAAACTACAATCAAAATATATATATGATAGGGTACAAAGTATACCAGAATGTCAACGGAAGAAGTTAAGACAGCCGTAAATTTTGGCTATAAACAGTACATTATATTATATTATTTCTCAATTAGTCGATTTATATATTTTATATTATTTACGGTAGAATTGTTTCTAGTCATTTAACACCATTGGCGAGAAAACAATTTGCATATCGCGAGAACGAGAGAAGATTTCAGTAAACCTCTTATGTAGTTCAAGTATCAGCTGCCTTATTATTAGCATTTCTATTCTAAAGAGGACGACCATTTAAGGGGCTAACGTGAATTTTTTGACGTTATAGTAGACGTTAACGCCACCCAACAACTTGATTTCCCCATTTATGTTCAGACAGCCTTCCGGAGCTTAGTGCCTTTTCATGTTTTTCTTTGCTTGCCTCCCGCCTCAAGAATAATGTGATTTTTATTAGATTTAGATTTATCTCTAGTTAAAACTTTTCAAGCAGATAAATTAAGCAAAAGAGGAAATCGAGTATCTCAAAGGCGCTTACCAATATTAACTTATCGGTCTTTCAATAAATACAAATTTATCTGCTGCAAGAAATGCTGGAAAAGAAGAAAAAGCAGTTAGTGGTTGTAACATAAAGAAGAAAATGCACTTGTTACACTCGCTAAAAGGGTAGTTTAACTTTGCACCTCCAGCAAATGAAGTCATCTCTGACACTCATGAATCACATCAACATTTGTGACAATATAGCCATGTCCTTCTGTCCGTCTGTCCATCTGAAATACTTGATCCCAGATAATTTAAGATAGATATACACTTAGCCCTCGCTTAACACGGACTCTTTTAGCACGAACTCGGTCTTACACGGTTACAAATTTGCTCCCATCACCCTTTTCACACGCTAAATACCTCGTTCTTACACGATTTTTTGATAAGGACCCACCAAAAGAGAAAACATGTTGAAACAAACTGGCTTAAACTATAAATGCCACCAAAAACATTTCAAATTGATATGAATGATGGTCTCTTTACTTTTTAACACTTTTAGGTTTCTTTTAGCACGAACTCGGATACATATGCCTTAAATAAATGCATAACATTCATATTTTCAAAATTAAAATTTGGTATTAAAGTTTATCTATAAACTTTAACCTGATAATTAATTAGATGAAGCAACTTTATTGATTTAATACCAAATTTTAATTTTGAAAATATGAATGTTATGCATTTATTTAAGGCATATGCATAATAACTTTTGGTTAATTTTGAACAAATGTATGAAACTTTAATAAAAACAGACCAAATTTGAACAATAACAAATTTTTTTTGCTGCCAATTTTGAATTTTGCGAACGTAACCCCTTATTTTGTACTGAATCCATGTTTCGCTTAACACGATTTCGCTTTACCCGAGAATTTCTAGGAACGTAACCCCCGTGCTAAGCGAGGGCCTAGTGTAATTTTTCTGACGATGCTTGTAACTTCTGCGCGCATATAAATTTTATTTTTACTTACTCTTGTTCTATATTTGTTTTCTCATAAATGACTTACTGCAATCCTAAAATGATTTCGATATGGAGAATATCTGCAGGTCTACGCACCATGATTTCATTCCTATTTCCTGCAATTTTTGACGATTGATCAATTAAAGAAAACAGTTCTTGGCTGCTGATTTTGTCTTATTTCCTTCTAGTTGGCTATGTTATATTAGCTGAATAGTTAATACGGCTCAGTTGCTGGTACACTTTTTTGTCCCGGAAACGCCATTTTCACTTAACTGTGATTTGTTTGTTGTTGTTGTATATTTTAATTACTCTGCATCTTACCGCTTCTGGAAAATTCAAATGTTTTTGTTTTTGTTATCCGTAGGTACGTTGCCAATTTAGCTAGGCACTAGGCACTCCACCTGGACCTGCAGGAAAATCGAGTTTTATAACAACAAGTTCTGTTAACAGACAGCATTCAGTGATTAAAAAATTTTATGAGTTTACTCTATGCCCTCATAGAGTGAGAAAGTATTTTTAAAACATGAAACAGAATAAATTGTTAAAAAAAAAGTCAACAAGTAAATTTTGCAATTTGATTTTTCCTTAATTAATATGTCTTCCTGCCAAACCTCTTCGCAGCAAATCTTGTTTAATCTTGCACTTATTTTAAATAAGTAAATTTCTCCCTTGTAAGTGCAATTAAATTTGTCCATCTTAACACTGGCTTTACACTTAGACCTAAAATAAGTTCGAACATCATCAGAGGTCGTATCAGGGGCAATCATTAAAACAAGAATATGTTTAATCGGTGAAGATTGAATTTCTTCACCCATCTCCAACTCTACCGACAACAAAATCGGAGCAGGAATAGGATCTTCGACCTTTAACGACGCGATGTCGTTATGTAGAACTTCAGTAAATACCGAGGGTTAAAAAGATGGAGAGGTAAATGACAATAGTTCAGAAGCAAGAAGTACAGACAAAAAGGAAGATCATCAGGAGCTGAAAGCTCATTCGAAGCAATAGGCAGACGTGTATTGGCCTTTTGCCCTTCGGAGCGCCAGTCAAGAGCTTAATACTCCATAAGCTTCATAACCGTGAATCCAAAGGGCGAAAAAGCATCCAAAAGTTGTTCCTAGCCTATTGAGTATCCCTACAATGTTTACATGATCATTTTACCCCTGACTTACATAGATAGAATCAATTCAAAAATAAAACTGCAAAAAAGCATGATAAGCTAATACAAATAAAAACAAGTAAAAAAGCTACATTCAAGTGTAGCTCGAGTGTCAAATACCCGCTACCCATTTTGAATAAAAACAAAATATTGCGGTATTTCTTTTTTCAAAATATACTTTAAAAATATACCACAAGAATACTAAACATATACTAAATTATATATTCGGTATATTGATATGTTACGTCACTTAATGTATACCATAGAGTGCAAAATATACCAGATTGTCAGCCAAAGCAACTAAGACGCCTTGTAAGTAGGCGCCTTTGCCCATACAGAAGTATTTCTTTAATAAAATCGACTATAGTCATTGTTTTTAAAATTTAAAATTACGCTTGCTTTTGTCAATTTGCGGGGGCGGAAGTGGGCGTGGATAAAAATTTGAAACAAATTTGATCTGCGTGCAATCATAAAAAATCCTGTCGAAAATGAGCTACAATTTTTGCTAATAGTCTCTGAAATCTAGGTGTTCATACGGACAGACGGACATGGCTAGATCGTCTCGGCTGTTGACGCTGATCAAGAATATATATTCTTTATAGGGTCGGAGATGCTTCCTTCTACCTGTTACATACATTTCCTGCGGCTGCGGCTGTGCAGTATAACGACAAATTTCTCCTGCGAATTTTGTGATGTGGCTTGGCCTCTCGCTTCGAACTCACTGCTATTAGCTGATCCGCTAATGATGTCAAAGCTTTTGTGCAAAGCACAAACTTGAAAACAACTTTCATATATGTACATACATATATAATATAAGACAAAGCAAAAAATATTGTAGAGTGCTGTTCTGCTTTTAAAAGAAAATCAGAAATTACATTATGTGACGGACAGACGGTCATGGGTATATCGTCTCGGCTATTGACGCTGATCGCGAAAATACATACATATTTACTTTCTGGGGTCGGAGATACCTCCTGCCTTCTAGCAGGTTATAATGGCCTTACACCTATGAGTAGCGGTTGTAGAAAGTTAATCTGCGTGTAACTATAACAAATGTTGATCAAATAATTTTCTATATCTTATAGTATCTGAGGCACACAGACTAGCCGATATACATATGTACTATATTTGTTGTTCAGACTAATCTAAAAGATTGTATATATTGTACATAGTTTATGAAGTCAGAGATTTTTGCCTAGCTTCGTGCAAAAAATAAATAAATATCCATATAGCAATCAAAACGCCTAATTTTACTGACTTTATTCCTAGTCTAGTAGGCGCTTGTTCATATTATCACTAACTTGTCGAAAGCGACGATAGATCTACGCACATAAAATAAGCTAAAAAAAAAAACCAAAAAGCTGATTAAAGCTAACTACCCCAGTGAACTGACAACCAATTAAAGTTTACGCAAAAATACGGTAGAAAATTGAAGCCAAACTAAAAAAAGCAATCATAGAATAGGGGAACTAGAGAGACACAAAAGAAGATGAATAGGTGGGCAAATGAAATATTCAACGCACCATTAAATGCAAACGCAGATGACAACAGAGGTATTTATATGTTGAGAGTCACCGTTTATTGACCAAAAGCACACACACATCAGCCAACAGAGACGAAAAGCCAAACAATAAGCAGTTACAAGTGACTGTAACAGCAAAAAAAAGAACAGAAGAAAATATAAAAAACATCACGGAAATGGTTTAACCAATCCAATCGACTTTAATAGATCCGGTAGATAGAGAAAATGTGAAAACCTCTTTACTTCATACTATGTAAGAAGAAATAAAACATAAAAACGATATTGAAAATTTCAGAATTCCATACCAATCTACAAATGTACATATGTACGTGTGTATAAATATAAAATACTCATATGTATTTCCGATTGCAATGTATCAATTTTATATACTATGAAATTATTTCAAGAATATTTAAATTATGTAAATTAATATATATAAGAAGGTGCAGATTTAGTTATTTTTAATATTGGTACCGGGTATAAAAATAATAAAAATAACTACGAAAGACTTTCTAATAATTAAAAATTGAAGTTTTATATTTTGGAAATTTTGGATTGGACATACAATCAATGATATACCATACCCAAAAACTTTATATGTACATGGTCTGAAAAGGGGGCGAAAAGTAAATATCTACAAAGAACAATAAAGAGCTTGGTCAGGACAGGATGTAACTTGTTTGTCTTCATCTTGAGCGCGGCCACTGTAGCAGCATCAGCATAGCAGCAAAACAATTAACAATCTCCGTTTGTCGTAATTGACTCAAATGAAAGCAAACAATAAATAAAACAGTAACGGTTAAGGCAACAACAATTATAAAACAGCAAGCATAGCGGCAGCCTAAGACAGCAAAGCAAAGCGTTGACAATTGCGATTCAGTCAGCAATATCAATTAGAGATGTGAGACTTTACGATTAATATTGTATTTTACCGAAAATAAACATGTGTATGTATGTACATACATATATAAATAATATGATTTCGATTATTTGAAGAGTGTTTGTGCCACTGTTTTAGTAATCTTTGGACTTATTTGAACGGTTCTGTGTTTATTTATTTATGGTGTGATTATACGCTCAGCATCAATAGCCGAGACGATCTAGCCATGTCCGTCTGTCCGTATGAACACTTAAAAGATCTCAGAGACTATAAGAGATAGAGCTATAATTTTTTATAATTAACATATATAATTTTCGACAGCATTTGTTATGTTTGCACGCAGATCAAGTTTGTTTAAAATTTTTTGCCACGCCCACTTTCGCCCCCACAAATTGACAAAGCTCGAATAACAAGCGTAATAAAGAGTTTTGGCCGGAACACCTATTAGTCAAAGAATTTGTTGCTAAAAAGAAGAATCGGTCTCCGATTTGTTTTCCTAATAGTAGCAAGAATTCTACTTCAAACCCTTCTTCAATGCCTGTCAGTTCAAAAAACTAACATTCTCTTTACTTCTTGGCTATCAGAATGTAAGAGGCATTTGCAGTAAACTTACTGACCTGTATATAAATAGTATATCTTTCCCATTCAATGTCATTGCCTTTACTGAAACATGGTTAAAGAATGACATTCTTGATACGGAAATCTTTTCTAGTAGATTTTCCTTATACATACGTGATCGCAAGGTTCGTGGTGGTGAGGTTTTAATTGCAGTAGATGCTCAATTTGCTTCAGAATTGATTGATTACACTTCTGATATTGAGCTATTGGCTGTAAAATTACCCTTTGGTAGTTTTAACATTTTTATTTCTTGCTCGTATATACCTCCTGCTTCAGATGATGCTTGTATTTAGCTCATTTTTCTATAATTAATAACATTTCTAACATGCTTTCTGATCGTGATCACTTTATAGTCCTTGGTGATTTCAATATTGCTGGTATATCATGGCATTCCGCCAAGAATTTTAATGGACTTTCTCCCTCTATATCCCATGTTTTTTTATTGATAGTCTTTTCGTCTAGTCTTTTTCCATTACCACTTTGGAAATTACGTTTGAGCTCCCATATATTGCGCCAGAGTCTAGTGTACGTTGTGGTGAGTATTCTCGTTGTTTTCGGAAAACCGATTTTGAGAAACTTGCCCTGTTTATATCTCAAACTGACTGGTCGCAACTTTCTTTGTCTTCGAACTTGGATATAACGGTTGAACTTTTTTATGCTACTTTGAACTTGCTACTTGATGCTTGTGTTCCAATAAGAATTCCACATTTGTCTGATAAACCCTTATGGATAATTTCTTATCGAATTTAAAAAATCGTAAGTCGAGACTTTACAAAAAAATTCAAGGAAACTGGCTTGTTAAATCCAGCGCCTTGTCCCACTGTAAGCCTGCTCAGCCTAACTGAGCAGTTACATTTTAGTCTCAATATTGCGCTCTTCTTTTGCTACAGTTGTTTAAGTTTAGTTATAAGCTTTCGCTAATCTTTGTTTTCCTTTAACTACTAGTGTCGGAATAACCGGCAAACAATAAATTGTAGATCTCTCCTTTTGCAACTAGCAAACGAAACAGACGTGTTTAATTTGCACATCAGCAGCCTTCAAGGTGGGTTATCTTTTTTGCTCCCAACAACAATAAATTATTTTTCGATTTTCGTAATTTTACATGGCTCTTCTCTTGATTTTCTCCGCTATTCTGTTGCTCAAGCTGCTTTTCGCACTCATAACAATGAAAGTTATAATAATTATTTAAGTAGGTGCAGAATAAGATTTCCGCGTGATCCAAAACGATTTTACGACTTCGTTAACTTGAAGCGTAGATCCGTGTCATCGCCATCATTTATATCTTTGGAGAATATGACAGTATCTGATGGTCCTGGTATTGCCGATTTATTTGCGGACTTTTTCCAAACGACATATTCTGTTCCAAGTTTTCAAAATCCCTATCATTTTAATTTACCTAAATGTATTTTTGGTCCTTTAATTATTGAAAGCTCTATTTTAACGGAACTATTGGCTATAAAACCTGTTTTTTCGGCAGGTCCGGATGGAGTGCCTAGTTATGTGCTAAGGTATTATGCTAGTAGTATCTGTAAACCGCTTTTTAAATTGTTTGAATTATCCGTAAACTCATGCTCTTTTCCAAATATCTGGAAAAAGTCATACATTATATAATACCTATCCTTAAAAAAAAGAACAAATCTAAAGTTCAAAATTATTCCGATTCCGAAAGCATTTGAAAAAATCATAACTTCTCAACTGAAACACGTATGTAAATCTATAATTTCACCTTACCATCATGGGTTCGTGAAATCTAGGTCTATTTCTACTAACTTATTGGAGTTCTCTTCTATTGTAATTAAAAGATTTGACAATAATATGCAAACAGTTGTCAGTTACACCGATTTTAGTAAGGCTTTTGACTCAGTAAATCATCACCTCTTTCTGTATAAACTTAATCTTTTAGGGTTTCCTCATAGCCCAATTGAGTGGATCTCCTCATATCTTTCCAACATAATTTAGAATGTTTATTATAATGGCTTTGTATCTAAATGTGTCCAAGTTACTTCTGGTGTGCCCCAGGGTCCTCTATTGTTCGCTTTGTTTATAAATGATCTTCCTTCTATTATTGAGCATTCCCGTGTACTTATGTACGCTGATAACGTTCAGCTTTTGCCTGACATTTAATGATAGTCTTGCGATGTCACTGTTGCAATGTGACCTTGTCTTGAATCTTGGTGCAAAGTAAATATGTTACATCTCAATTGCAACAAATGTAAGTTTATCACCTTCTGTAGGGGTTCTCCCCAGGTAAATAACTATGTTTTATATGATACTTCTTTAGAGCGAATTGTAGTTGTGAATGACTTGGGGGTTCTGCTTGATGCAAAGCTAAAATTTGATAAAAAATATTCTGTCTGCTGTAAATAGGGCCATGGGTGTTCTGGGATTTATAAAACGCTGGTCGAAAGAGTTCAACGATCCCTTCATTACCAAAGCTTTGTACGTCGCACTGGTTCGTCCTATCCTTGAGTACGGATCTCTTGTCTGGAATCCCCAGTATAGGGTTTATCAAGATAGGATTCAGTCGGTGCAGAAACAATTCTTGTTATTTGCTCTTCGTAGTTTAAAGTGGAGTCCTAATATTAGATTACCACCTTATCGCAGTAGACTTTTATTACTAAACCTTCCTTCTCTTTCTGATCGTAAAACTTTTCAAGGTGCTGTTTTCACACAGAGACTAATTAATGGTGAAATAGACTCTTTGGAGCTGTTAAGTCATATTAGTTTTGCAGTTCCGGTCAGGATCACTAGGAATTTTCTTCCTCTTCTCATTTCTCGTAGAACTACTAACTTTGCTTGCCATAATCCCTTCCGTATTCTATGTGTGAATTATAATAATCTTAATAACGTAGTTTGCTCTAGTAAATCTATTCCTCTGCTCAAAACCTTATTATTAGCATATTTATCGAGTATTTAATTGTTTTTCATCTTCTTATACATATATCCTAACATATTTTAAGTTAATTTAATTAGCTGTCCAGCGTCTTTTAATATTTATTCGCGTTTTTCGATTAATGTATGCTGTTCACAAATTTATTTTGTTATTGTCCGCGCGTCAACAAGCCACTTGATGGTACTGCCGTTAGTACATCAACGTCCAAAATAAAAATAAAATAAAATAAAATAAATTTGTATATCGAAAATCAGGTGTTCGTTGTGAAATTATGGAATTAACCGTAATTTGTTTTAAAGTTTCGTTTGTGACATGTTCCCGTGTGTTTTGCAATGGAATCAAGCAAAGTGAACTATTTCAATCGTTTTTTAAATCATACAAGCTGCGATATCCAGATAAAAGACCATCGGATTGCCAAAAGGAAGCAACGGCAATATGGAAATCAGCAAAAAAAAGAACAAAAAGATTTTCAAACATATACATATAAAAGATGTAATAAACAAATATGAAAATCAGATGCTACAAAAAGAATCAAAACGATTTTTTATGAATGATTCAAAGGTATGTACGATATTTTTAATATATTTAATTTAGTTCGCTATACATATGCATTCATAGTGCCTTAAGCTCAAGCAACAAATTGCGGAAGCTCAAAATAAATACAGGCAGAATAATCAACAAAAATTGAGTTGCCTATTTGAGGAAATTCCTGAAGCTAAGAGTCTTTGTTGCCAACGAAATTTAGCCGGCAGACCCCCGATTGAAGACGATCAATCGCTTCTCCATAAAACTATTTTGGAAGTGGAGCTGATGAAAAGAGGCACACTAGCCTTGTCAGAAGTGTGAAAACCTTGTCTGATCTCCATGAAGAGCTAAAAGAAGAAGGGTTTAACTTGTCGAGAAGCGCAACCTATCTAAGACTATTGCCCAGAAACTCTTCCTCGATTGAAGTAAAATGTCATGTGTCGAGCCCAAGCAGATTATCACCAGCAGCATATAGATGGATATTTTGCTACAGCATCTATAAAGTACCTCTGTTCTCGGCCCAGTTCAAGTGTTTTTTTTTTTGACACAAGACGACAAGGCTAGGGTGCCAATTGGTTTGACTGCTGCAAATAAGCAAGCACCTCTGCTTATGCATCTTGAATACAAGTTCAAGCTGCCAGATCACGATTGGGTTGTTGCCCCAAGGCATAAGCTAATCCCAAGGCATAAGCTAATCCCATCAGTTTATGCGGGGGTAATTATAAGTCCACAAAAAATGGGAGACCCGAAAGCTGTTGGTTATTCTGTTAATTGGTCAATAGCAAGGACCGATGAAGGACTAGTCAAGCCTGTGGTTATTATAACTTCTGATGGTGGTCCTGATGAAAATCCCAGATATGTTATTTCCCATGCAGTACAAGATTTTAAGGCATTGGATGCAATTTTTGTTGCCACAAATGCTCCAGGTAAAATGTTTATCTAAGTAATAGCTAAATTATATTGTAAAATCCATTTTTATTTCAGGAGGAAGTGCTTTAACCGAGTCGAAAGGAGAATGGCCCCACTAACCCGGGAATTGTCTGGCTTGATTTTGCCGCACGACATGTTTGGAAGCCATTTGGAAGGCAGAACCACAGACTTCGACTTAGAGGAAAAACAATTTTGAATTCGCCGGGAGAACATTGGCCAAAGTTTGGGGCAACATGGTTCTCGATGACTTTCCTGTGATTGCCAAATATTGTCTACCTAACGAAGAAGAGGCATAACTGGATGACGTAGATCAGTACTGGTATCAAGAACATGTTCGTGAGAGTTAATACTTTCTGCAAATAGTGAAATGCCGTTCTGAAGAATGTTGTGGAGAATTTAGAAGTGGATTACTTCAAATTCTACCTGATAGATTTTTCCCTCCTATACGTGTTGTTTAGGGTGTCTCTGAAATAATGGTTTCCGAGAAAAATGAGAAGGGAAATTTTCTGGACCTAATACAACGCAGAGCTATCGTGATATCAATAAATAAACACAACAAATATTTGCAGGTAAGCTTTATCTATATTTTATATATTGAATGTGCTAATATCACACTTCCCACTTTCACTCTAGATTCCCTACGACTTGAATTGTCCGTCGGTACAAAGCCAACTTCAAAAGCGCTTATGCAAAACGTGTGGGTTGTATTTTGCATCATAAAAATCAGCTACTCGGCATGCAATAATACACAAAAATGTAGCTGTAAGCTTCGATACAAAACCAAAGAAACCCCCTTACCGTGTGGCTGGACGGCGAAAGGGAGAATACCGAGTAGTTCAGTCATACGAAGGATGCGAAGACCTCGATGGCTTGGCGAAGACTATGTAGACGACGAAGACGAAGATGATACCTGCGGAGATAAACAGATGACAAGCCAACTTCCAGTAATAGATAATATTAAAGATTGGCTGGAATCTCCTTTTAAAAATATACAGTGGATCACAGCTTATTTCAACCACCACCAACCGACAACTTTGAGTCAGTATACTGGCCAAACTAAAAGAGGTATTAACTTTATTTAAACGCAGGATTTTAGTTTAATGTTTTAACATACAAGATATTTTTTCATTTATCCTCTAATTTTTTGTTTACTATATAAAATTATTGAAAACCAAAAAAATTCAAAAAAAAGTACCACATCTTATTTCAACCAGCAACTTTGTAGCTGTGCGAAGATCAGTTTCCTAGGAAAATAACTGGTCTTTATGGATCTATTACTTTGTGAATAGTATTTTCAATACATAGAAGTTAGATTTTCGACATTTTAAGCTTTAGATCTCTAGATACACGCGTATTTTACAAAATGGGTCCGTGAATCACAATTGAGAAGGAAAATGAAGTCATAGCTCCTTTAAAGAATGGATTTTCCCGTCCAAAAATTTATGAAATGCTGCATCTGAGTATTTCGACTGTGCAAAGAATCATTTCATTGTTTTTTCGCGAAAGTATAGTGCACGAGAAGGGCAAAAATGTACCCAATGAAATTTTTAATGAGACCGACGCGCGTTATATTGTCCGGAAAATCGGGAAAATCCCAAAATTGGCCTGTGTTATAGAGGAGGAATTGAGTAAGGCATGCCACCCAGAATTAATTCGAGAGTACTGAGGAAAAGTAACTTTAATGACAGTATATGGCGGGAGAAACCGTTTAAAGGGCGCGCGAATCAAAAGGCTCCTTTGAAATTTGCCAAGGAGTATCTGAGAAAGGATAAAAACTTTTGGAACTTAATCATATTTGTGGACGAGTCCAAAATCAAAATTTTTGGCTTGGTTGGAGCTCCATATATCGGTCTGAATCCAAATTCCGGGCTCCACAACATAAATTTAAAGCCTGCAGTCTCGCGTCACGTTGGTAGTGTCATGGTTTGGGCCCGTATGTCCACAGCCGGAGTAGGAAAACTCTATTTAATTGACGCGACCATTCCCTAGACTCAATACCTAGACGTACTGAATATCAATTTGCTCAAAGTGCGGATAAACTGGGCATTAAGGATGATTTCCACTTCTACCAAGACAATGACCCAAGGCTTAAGGCAGAAATTGGGCAGGATTGGCTAATTTGCATCTATCGTCATGTCATGCAACAATCAGCTCAGTAACCTAACATAAATGTTGTAAAATTTTTTTGGGCCATTTTGGACCAGAACATCGGAAAAAGGCCAATTTCCAACAAATCTAACCTTAAAACGGCTTTAGTGGAAGAATGGGACAAAATTAGCCCGAATATCACAAAAAAAAATTGGTGGAATCTATTCCAAACTGTCTGGAAGGAGCTATTAACCAAGAAAGAGGTCATACGAAATTCTAAATACACAGTTCAACATATTTATATTTATTGTAGTTATTTCCAGCTGGTTGAAATAAGCTGTGGTACTTTTTTTTTTGGCATTTCTTTGTTTTTCAATAATTTAATATAGTAAACAAAAAATTAGTGGATAAATGAAAAAATATCTTGTATGTTAAAACATTAAACTAAAATCCTACGTTTAAATAAAGTTAATACCTCTTTTAGTTTGGCCAGTATATGAAATAAGCTGTGATCCACTGTAGATTAAAAGAACAAATTTGCATATATTTTTTTTTGATTACGTAATCATTGTGGGGGAGGGTATTCATTAAATGATTACTTTTGATTAGCAGGGGGGAGGGGTCAAAAATCGCAGAAAAAGTGATTACATAATATATGGACATCCCCTAAGTTACTGAAAGGACTGAAAGAGCTGTACTTCAAACGGAATCAACAATGCATATAACACGCTAGTGAAGCCCCGTAATAGTCAAGGAAAGATGCCGCTGTTGTCGCTAGTTTTTATACCTGTTACCCATAGGGTAGAAGTGTATTATAACTTTGTGCCGGCAGGAAATGTATGTAACAGGTAGAACGAGGCCCTATAAAGTATATATATTCTTGATCAGCGTCAACAGCTGTAACGTGCAACGATATATACCGCAAGGGTGAACGGACGATCTGTGGGTGCGGGGCACGCTATAGTATCCGGCTCTAGCTCGTCGGCTTTGGGGTGGTGGTCTTGCTTCCACAAATCTACCCTATATTCGCTGCGTACTATCATTAATAAGTCTAGAATTGAGCGTGCTGCGACAAAAAGAATAGCTAGAACACTAACCGGAAGAGAAGTGATAAAAAAAAATTTAAAGTTTCCATAACCCTGCAGAGAAAGAGAGAGAAAGAAAGAGAAAGAGAGAAGAGAGAGAGAGAAGAAGAGAGAGAGCACGAGATTTAAGTTACCAGCTTGTCACTGGTGTTACGTGACAAGGATCCCCACCCATCCTACGATCACAAGCAACAGAGCTTGGCTCTGGTGATCCCTTTTGGGCCCTACGACGGTGGAGCCTAAGGCCCGGTTTGGCTAATAAAAGAGAAATTACTCCATGTTCAAATTTGTTTTAATTAAGGGTATAAATATATAAAAAATAATACATTATAAACAAATATAAATAAATTTTAAAAATGATATAATATGACAAAAGAATATAATATTTAAATCTAATAATTTTTAAATCGTATTTCAGAATGTTTCAATTTTGTGCCGTATTTGTTTTTTCCTAATTGTTTAATATTTATTTGCTTAACAATAATCATATAATTTGTCTATTTTTTTTTTTGTTTGTTTTGTTTTCATCGGCTGTGTTTCATTTAATTTTATTTATATTTATTGAGAATTAATTTTCTTTTTTTTCCAACTATTATCGATTTTATTATTCTCATCTATCTTTTATACAAACTCATTTTTGTTGCGTGAATTTTTCGTGTGCGTAATGTGCAATAATTAAAATATTTGTACAAGATGTACATCTTTCAGTTTTCGTTATCGAACTTACCCCAGAACTCCTGCGGCGGTGATCGATCTCCGGCGAAGTGCTGGAACGGGCTAAACGACGAGGTGTTGCATAAAAAATAAATTTTTGCACAATAAGCACATCCGCACATTTGAATTATACACTATCAATTTTAGTACAACAAATTATTAATTAATTTAGACAAGAATTTTACTTATAATTCATGTTCTTTCTTGACATGACTTTCATACTGTTTTAATTTTCGACTTGCTTTTCATTTCTAATCTTTACAATTTTACAGCACTCTTGTTTTAATAATTTCCTTTTACAATTTCATTCTTTTTATCTTAATTGCACTTTTAACTCTGTTTTAATCTATTATAACTGCGATTGCATTTAATAATTTTTTTTTTTTTTATATGTGTTGGCGCTTCGCAATTGTTTCAATTAGTATTCAGACATAAGTGATTTTTAATTTTTTTTTTGTTTTGTAGTGCAACTTTTACATTTCTTAACTCGTCTGTGTTTTAACAAAACTGCACTTCCGTTTTCTATTTTTTTATTTAAATTTTGACTTGAATGTGTAAAACTTTAATTTGTTTCTGGTCGAATGCGCTACACTTTTCGATCGTTTTATTTTAACAGATAAATTAGATTTTGTTTGTTTCAAATTGCAAGAGTGATTTAGTTTAAATCATTGTTTGGTTTTCACAACACTTTTAATCGACGATTAGAGAATGATTTCACAAAACAATTTGATGATGATGGCAGAGAGTTAAAGTTGGCACCTAAAGGCGCTTCGCTGGCCAGGCAGTGGCCTGTAGAGGCGCCCCGCTGGCCGAGAGGGCCGGTGCAGGGGTGCTCCGCTGGCCGTGAGGGCCGGAGAGGTGCTCCGCTGGCCGAGAGGGCCGGTGCAGGGTGCTCCGCTGGCCGTGAGGGCCGGAGAGGTGCTCCGCTGGCCGAGATTGCCGGAGAGGTGCTCCGCTGGCCGTTGCAGGGGTGCTCCGCTGGCCGTGAGGGCCGGAGAGGTGCTCCGCTGGCCGAGAGAGCCGGTGCAGGGGTGCTCCGCTGGCCGTGAGGGCCGGAGAGGTGCTCCGCTGGCCGAGAGGGCCGGTGCAGGGGTGCTCCGCTGGCCGTGAGGGCCGGAGAGGGTGCTCCGCTGGCCGAGAGGGCCTGTAGGGGTGCTCCGCTGGACAAGCTGCGGCTTGCGAAGGACTTGGTCGAAGCAAACTGGCTGTCTGCTTCGAAGCAAAGAACAAGGCCTTGAAGGCAACAAAACCAACCCTGCGAATAAAATTTTAGTCAAAAGGAGTCCCCTATGACATGATAAAACTTTTCTCTTACCAAATATTTGCTACAACAATAAAAAAATCGCCAATAGCGCTCGATGCCTTCCGATTTAAATCTTCGGTAATTACGCGTCTATGTACGCAGCCGGTCATTAGAAAAATGACCAAACCGGAACCGGCCTTCGCTAAGTTGGCCGCGCTCGCCGATGCAGCTGGCGCAGATGTCAAAGCTGAGCTTCCAGTGCAACCGATGCACTTTACGCTTATCAGCAGTTTTACAACACTGCTCAGCTTATCAGCTGCTTACAGCGCTGCTTTAAGCTCAGCTTAACAGCAGCTTAAGCCAACTCGACAGACTAACAAATGCATACTTTTAGGAGCTACTTGCAACAACATGAACCTTGGCTTAAACTCAGCAGACTTTTAGGCCGAATTCAATACATGTTGCTGTAGGCGCCGTTACAAAACCCCTACAATCAGACTAGGGTATTCCTTTCAATAGATACCCTAGACTGATACCGCCGGAAGCAACATCATTGTCGAATATCCTTGACATGATAATTGCCTAGCAAACGGCCTTGCAAATCCTCGAGCTCGTAATTCGAGTTGCCGAGTTTTCTACGAACTCGCGACTTTACAAATGCAGGACCAAACTTTGCATTATAGCCAGTCTGGAAGCAACTTTGCTTGAAATTTCGACGGAACACTTCTTGTCCAGGCGCGAAAGTTATTATTCTTGACCGCAAATTGTAACGCTTCTCGTTCACATCATGCTTCAGTTGCATTAGCTTACATGCATTCTTACGGATCAAATCAAAAGAGTCCTGTCGATTAAATACTAATGATCGATCATCCAACATGTTTAGCTTACTAAGTAATGCATATGTCGACCCAGATGTAATCATGTGCTGACCGAAAGCCATGTAATATGGAGAAGTACCGATGCTCGAATGCACGGACGATCTCAAAGCACAGCATATTTTGCTTAAGCTTTCGTCCCAATCCTTCTGATCTGACGCAAGTAAGCTCTTATTCCCGAAATTACCGAGCGATTAACTCGTTCGGATGCATTCGCTTGAGGGAATGAACAGCGGTGAACATTTGTTTTACTCCATACTGTTTCAAGAGCTTTTCAAACGCCTCAGAGCGAAACTGCGATCCATTGTCAGAGACAATAGTTTCTGGAACGCCGAAAGTCATGAATAGTTCTCCTTCCAGATATTTAATTACGAGAGCCGCGTTTATTTTTTTTACTGGCTTGAGGAAAACATATTTTGAGAAATGGTCGAGTACTATAAATATTCCAATATTTCCACTCCTTGATCGGGGATACGGTCCAAGAAAGTCGATGAAAAGGCGTTGGAAAAACCGCTGACTTTCAGGCGCTTTACCCAAAGAAGGTCTCAGAGCATGATTTGGTGCTTTCGTAGTTTTACAAACTTCACAAGCGTTGATGTAAGCTTTAACGTCAGAAACGAGACCAGGCCAGAAATAATATCTCCTCACTCTTTCGATGGTTTTGTGGATACCACCATGTGAGCACAAAGGACTGTCATGCGACTGGAAAAGAATTTCAGGGACCAATTCTTTTGGTATCCAGAGTTTCCAGGCATACTCGTCGTGTATCTGCTCTCCTGTCAAATGCTCAGCCTTACGATACACGTAGCCACTATCAACTTTTAAATCCGGAAAATTTGTACTATTAGCTTTACGCTATCGAGCAACTCCAAGTACTCTTGAGACTTGAAATGTGGCGAGTCTAAATCCACAATTAAACCCTGTCGTAAGTCTATGGCAGCCACGCCATCTTCATTCACTCTCGACAGAGAATCTGGTACCACATTCATCGAGCCTTCCGATGTTCTATTTTAAAACGATACCTTTGTAACGATAATGCCCAACGAGCTAGACGTGAATTTAAATCATGGTTGGACATCAGCCATTTTAATGAAGCATGATCAGTCACAATGGTGAACTCGTGTCCTTCCACGTAAGCACGAAAATTCTTCAGTGCTACAATCGCTGCTAAACACTCTTGCTCGGTGACAGTGTAATTGCGTTGAGCTTTGTTGAGTTTTTGAAATGAAAGCCACTGGACGTTCATCTCCGTTCTCATTCAATTGAACTAACACTGCCTCAACGCCAGATTTACTAGCATCGCAATGTATTGCGAATGGCTTAGTAAAATCAGGGCTGCATAACACGGGAGCTTCACTAAGGCGTGATTTCAACACGTCGAATGCTGTGCATGCTTCCGGTGTCATACTAAATCTTCGTTTAGTGGTCATTAAATCAGTTAAAGGTGAAGCTAACGAGGCAAAATTCGGAACGAACTTGCGATACCAACCGCACAAACCCATGAAGCTTCGCAAACCTCGTAATGTTTTCGGAAGTGGAAAATCTTTTATGGCTCTGACTTTCTCTGGGTCAGTTTTAATTCCACCGTCTCCGATTATGTGGCCCAAATAGCGCACACGGCGCATGCAGAAATGACTTTTGCCAATGTTGATTGTCAGACCTGCACGCTCAATGTGGAGAGCTATCTCTCTCAACACCTCCAAATGGCCATTGAAGCTAGATGAGACTATAAGCAAATCGTCTAAATATACAAATACTTCATTTCTAAGATGGGCCGGTACTACCTTGTCCATCAATCGCGACATAGTGCTAGTCGCGTTACACAATCCAAAAGGCATAACCTTAAATTGATATAACGGTCTACCAGGGACAGTGAAAGCCGTTTTATCTCGGGCTTGAACCTCGAGAGGCACTTGCCAATACGCATCCTTTAAATCTAAGCTGGTGATGAACTCAGCTTTAGGTAGTCTACTCAAAATGCCGTTAATTTGAGGAAGTGGATACGCATCTTTCTCCGTGAAGCTGTTTACTTTACGGCAGTCTAAACAGATTCGCACTTTGCCTGGTTTTGTTACCATAACGATTGAGAAGACCAGGCGCTTTCTGACTCTTCTATCACTCCCAGATCCAGCATCCTGTCTATTTCAGCATACATCGCCTTTTCTACAGCAGGCGAGACTGGGAAATGTCGCTGCTTAATAGGCTTAGCGCCGCCCACATCTATAGAATGCGAAATTAAATTCGTCTTCCCTAATCCCTTTCGAGCAAATGAAGGAAAACACTCTATCACAAGAGCTAGCTTGGCCCTGTCACTGCTCGATAATTCATGTCGGTCCTCATCTTCAACTTTGGTGTTAAAATCTTCGACACTGGCTACTTCTAGATTTTTCGGAAGAAGATCGTAAAGCTTCCAGAAATCAATACCCAAATACAGGTCTTGTTTCAGGGATGGAACAATATAAACTTCTAAGAGTTTTTCAAGATTAGCGTACTCTACCTTAACTTTCATCCGCCCTACAACTTGCTGAAGTCTTCCATCGGCAGTGGTTGCGCTTTTCTTAATTTCTTTAAATGCGATTTTATTCTCAATAATTTCTTTTGCTAGCGCTCCTCCGCAACAACTTATTGAAGCCCCTGAATCCAGCAGACCGTACACAGTGCGATTGAGAATTCGAACGGACAAAATGGTCGAGGATCGCTAGATC
The DNA here is from genome assembly GCF_023558435.1 of Drosophila sulfurigaster albostrigata. Classification (NCBI taxonomy): domain Eukaryota; kingdom Metazoa; phylum Arthropoda; class Insecta; order Diptera; family Drosophilidae; genus Drosophila; species Drosophila sulfurigaster. The sequence continues at coordinate 569,926 of NC_084881.1, forward strand.
CAGGTGAGAGTGTGCCTATGTGTTCTAACCCTAGCACACACTTTTTGACTTGCTGCCAAAACGATTTAATGCGCTTTGTGCTTCGAGTTTTGGATTTCGTAAAATCTGGTGAAAAATCATTTGTAAGAACGGTTTTCTCTTTCAATATTGGTATTTTCTGATGTAGTAATAAACTGACATCGTTCTGTAAGTCCGGTAAAATTTTCACGTTTGGTAAAGTGTATGGTGGAAGTTGTGAGACTTCCGTCACTCGTCTGTCATTGTCGCTTGGCTTCGTGAGGCACTCGAAGTCTTCGGTTTGTACGCTGACTTCGATGTGCCGGGCTTGGAGTTTTTTGAGCACTTGCCACAACTCGGCTTGTACGTGTTAGCTGCTCCACAGCCATAACAAAAGACTCTTCGGTCTGATACGCAATCCTGGTATCGGTGTCCTTCCTTACGGCAATTCCAACATACCAAGGATAGAGCTTCTATGTCTAACTCGCTTTCGCATTCTGACTCAATACTCTGAGTTTGACAATCTATAAACTCTGCGACTTCACGTCTAAATGGTGTCCTTTTACGTAGCCGTGAGACTTTTGGACATCGTCCAAAAAGGTTTCGCGTCGACGGCATATCTCCCTCAAATCTGACACAGTTTTTACGTCTACATTTAACAGCTCATGCCGTATTTCAGGCCTTAAATTGTTTTTAAGGACGCGAACGACCTTCAGAGTAGACCACGGCACTTCTAACTGATCTATTAACACAGATAAGCCTTCGTAAAAACTGTCAAACGATTCATTCGGTTTCTGCTTTCTGTTCCTAATAAGCTCCTCTATGTCACAATCGTCTCGTGCGATTTTGAACTGTGATCGCAAGGCTGCGCACAATTCTTCCCATTTCACATCATAGACGCTTTTGTGGTAACGCCAATAGAATTCGAGGGCCTTGCCTTCGAATAGTACGCTAGCATGCTTACATAGAACAACAAAATTCCCGCCTAAGGTCTGATGTGTGAGTGCCTCTGCTCTATATATAAAATTGTCAACGGATACTCCTGTTCCAGAGAATTTCATTTTCCAACCATTTAATACTTGCACTACCTTGTCTGGCCTATTTAATAGGTCGGATACATGCGACATTGAGTGCCAGAATTGATCCTTGCAGAGTCAGCATTGAAGTTTTGCTCTCTGACATACTCAGGCCTACTTTCCATTCTCTGCCCTGTTGGAGGTGTGCTGGTTCTAGCATCGCTATTTGCTGGAGTCGCGATCAACCTTTGCACACTATCTACGACCGAACTCTGAATTAGTTCGGCCATCCTCTCGGAGAGAGTAGTGAGCAATCTTCTCTCCATAGCGAGCAAGGAAAGAGCATTCACGGATTCAGGATTCTCTGAATCACTTACGCGTATGTTCGATCTCATTTGCGATGTGCTAGCAACGTCATCCGTCACTGAATCGCTACTCCGCTCTTCTGCCTGACGGCTTTTAGACTGTGAGCGAGTTTGCAACCCTTGAGTATTCGATGGCTCAACTGGCCTGGATTGCACTTGACAAACTGGGCATTTGTCTTTCGTTTTAAAATGCAATTCTATGCACTTTTTGTGAAACTCGTGGTTGCATGCGGTTCTATACGCCTCTGCAACGGACTTAATTTCCTTTTTGCATAAAGGACATGAAGCGATAGGCAAGCCCATTGCTCCCTTGTTCGGCGATCGAGCAACACTCATTTTTCAAAGGAACGAAACAAACTATAGAGCTAATAAATGTTTCCAGAGTCGATCTTAATCGAAAATTATCAACAGAAGAAAAACCAAAGATTTACTAACCAACGAACAATGTATATAGACAAAAAAATAATAAATAAATAAATAATAAAAATTAAAAATACAAAAATGGTACTATTCAAAGGAACCAAAAATAACGTAGAGATATAAAGAAATAATTCATAAATATTTTTAGCCGAACTCGAAACCAGACATCACACCTGTCGTAGGGTATTTTAACTTTTAATAACTAAAAATTCTCGTACAAAGGATAATTAGACAAAGGGATGCGTTTAGAATCTTAGCTGATTTACGGACAACAGAACGATCAGAAATCTTCTTATTGTTTTCCAATTAAATCTTCTAAGAACTAAAGCTTCCAAAGTTTTGAAGTGAAGTCTGCCAAAGTCATACGGGGTTGTGACACTTTTTAATTAAAATGTCAACATTATCCACCGTTTGAACTTTGTGCAGATTATCCTGTGTCGATAACGTGTGTATCTTATAATAAGGGCCAGAATATCCACCGGAGTTGAATTCTTCTGTAGTTCCTCTTATTAACAGATACCCCATTATTGACCCATTTGATAGAAGAGGAGATAGAATTCTGACGTCAACTTTAAATAGTGGCCAAAACCGAAAATGAGATTTTCTGTTTTGTTTTCCAAAGCTATTAGAAAATTGACGACGAATTCTTTTTAAAGAGTTTTAATATTAAGAAAGGAAAAAACCAAAAACTGTGAAACAAAAGGCAAACTTTAGAATTTTCTTTTCGAGAGTCTTACTGAGTTATTACTGTACCCAATAAGGCCCTACACGTTGGGCGCCACTTTTCATATTAATAATAATGAATTATATCTGTAACGTGCAACGATATATACCGCAAGGGTGAACGGACGATCTGTGGGTGCGGGGCACGCTATAGTATCCGGCTCTAGCTCGTCGGCTTTGGGGGTGGTGGTCTTGCTTCCACAAATCTACCCTATATTCGCTGCGTACTATCATTAATAAGTCTAGAATTGAGCGTGCTGCGACAAAAAGAATAGCTAGAACACTAACCGGAAGAGAAGTGATAAAAAAAAAAATTTAAAGTTTCCATAACCCTGCAGAGAAAGAGAGAAAGAAAGAGAAAGAGAGAAGAGAGAGAGAGAAGAAGAGAGAGAGCACGAGATTTAAGTTACCAGCTTGTCACTGGTGTTACGTGACAAGGATCCCCACCCATCCTACGATCACAAGCAACAGAGCTTGGCTCTGGTGATCCCTTTTGGGCCCTACGACGGGGGAGCCTAAGGCCCGGTTTGGCTAATAAAAGAGAAATTACTCCATGTTCAAATTTGTTTTAATTAAGGGTATAAATATATAAAAAAAATAATACATTATAAACAAATATAAATAAATTTTAAAAATGATATAATATGACAAAAGAATATAATATTTAAATCTAATAATTTTAAATCGTATTTCAGAATGTTTCAATTTTGTACCGTATTTGTTTTTTTCCTAATTGTTTAATATTTATTTGCTTAACAATAATCATATAATTTGTCTATTTCTTTTTTTTTTGTTTGTTTTGTTTTCATCGGCTGTGTTTCATTTAATTTTATTTATATTTATTGAGAATTAATTTTCTTTTTTTTTTTTTTTCCAACTATTATCGATTTTATTATTCTCATCTATCTTTTATACAAACTCATTTTTTGTTGCGTGAATTTTTCGTGTGCGTAATGTGCAATAATTAAAATATTTGTACAAGATGTACATCTTTCAGTTTTCGTTATCGAACTTACCCCAGAACTCCTGCGGCGGTGATCGATCTCCGGCGAAGTGCTGGAACGGGCTAAACGACGAGGTGTTGCATAAAAAATAAATTTTTGCACAATAAGCACATCCGCACATTTGAATTATACACTATCAATTTTTAGTACAACAAATTATTAATTAATTTAGACAAGAATTTTACTTATAATTCATGTTCTTTCTTGACATGACTTTCATACTGTTTTTAATTTTCGACTTGCTTTTCATTTCTAATCTTTACAATTTTACAGCACTCTTGTTTTAATAATTTCCTTTTACAATTTCATTCTTTTTATCTTAATTGCACTTTTAACTCTGTTTTAATCTATTATAACTGCGATTGCATTTAATAATTTTTTTATTTTTTATATGTGTTGGCGCTTCGCAATTGTTTCAATTAGTATTCAGACATAAGTGATTTTTAATTTTTTTTGTTTTGTAGTGCAACTTTTACATTTCTTAACTCGTCTGTGTTTTAACAAAACTGCACTTCCGTTTTCTATTTTTTTATTTAAATTTTGACTTGAATGTGTAAAACTTTAATTTGTTTCGGTCGAATGCGCTACACTTTTCGATCGTTTTATTTTAACAGATAAATTAGATTTTGTTTGTTTCAAATTGCAAGAGTGATTTAGTTTAAATCATTGTTTGGTTTTCACAACACTTTTAATCGACGATTAGAGAATGATTTCACAAAACAATTTGATGATGATGGCAGAGAGTTAAAGTTGGCACCTAAAGGCGCTTCGCTGGCCAGGCAGTGGCCTGTAGAGGCGCTCCGCTGGCCGAGAGGGCCGGTGCAGGGGTGCTCCGCTGGCCGTGAGGGCCGGAGAGGTGCTCCGCTGGCCGAGAGGGCCGGTGCAGGGGTGCTCCGCTGGCCGTGAGGGCCGGAGAGGTGCTCCGCTGGCCGAGATTGCCGGAGAGGTGCTCCGCTGGCCGTTGCAGGTGCTCCGCTGGCCGTGAGGGCCGGAGAGGTGCTCCGCTGGCCGAGAGAGCCGGTGCAGGGGTGCTCCGCTGGCCGTGAGGGCCGGAGAGGTGCTCCGCTGGCCGAGAGGGCCGGTGCAGGGTGCTCCGCTGGCCGTGAGGGCCGGAGAGGGTGCTCCGCTGGCCGAGAGGGCCTGTAGGGGTGCTCCGCTGGACAAGCTGCGGCTTGCGAAGGCACTTTGGTCGAAGCAAACTGGCTGTCTGCTTCGAAGCAAAGAACAAGGCCTTGAAGGCAACAAAACCAACCCTGCGAATAAAATTTTAGTCAAAAGGAGTCCCCTATGACATGATAAAACTTTTCTCTTACCAAATATTTGCTACAACAATAAAAAAATCGCCAATAGCGCTCGATGCCTTCCGATTTAAATCTTCGGTAATTACGCGTCTATGTACGCAGCCGGTCATTAGAAAATGACCAAACCGGAACCGGCCTTCGCTAAGTTGGCCGCGCTCGCCGATGCAGCTGGCGCAGATGTCAAAGCTGAGCTTTCCAGTGCAACCGATGCACTTTACGCTTATCAGCAGTTTTACAACACTGCTCAGCTTATCAGCTGCTTACAGCGCTGCTTTAAGCTCAGCTTAACAGCAGCTTAAGCTAACTCGACAGACTAACAAATGCATACTTTTAGGAGCTACTTGCAACAACATGAACCTTGGCTTAAACTCAGCAGACTTTTAGGCCGAATTCAATACATGTTGCTGTAGGCGCCGTTACACAGCCGAGACGATCTAGCCATGTCCGTCTGTCTGTCCGTCCATATGAAACACTGGATCTCAGAGACTATAAGAGATAGAGCTCTAATTTTATCGACAGCATTTGTTATGTTTGCACGCAGATCAAATTTTTGCCTAGCCCACTTCCGCCCCCGCAAATAAAAAAAAACGAATAACAAGCGTAATTTTAAAGCTAGAGTTGGTATATACAATACGAATTTTGGTATATAAAATAATTACTATAGTAGTTATGATTCCTGAAAATTTGGTTGCGATCAGATAAAAATTGTCAAGGTTACTAAAGAAATACTTTTGTAGGGCAAAAACGCCTACTTACTAGGGGTCTTAGTTGCTTTGGCCGACAATCTGGTATATTGTGCCGTCTATGGTATATTTTGAATGTTTTACTATATAGATATATTAAAAAAATATAATATTCGGTATATTTTTAGTATTTTCGTCGTATTCTCTGTTTATTTTGAAAACAATACCGCAATATTTTGCTTCTATTCAAAATGGGTAGCGGATATCTCACTGTCGAGCACACTCGACTGTAGCTTTCCTACTTGTTTAGTTACATATATAAAATTTATTCTTAAATAACTTCTACAATTTTTATCTTATCGCAATCAAATTTATAAATTTATATTATTAATATATTTGTTGTCTAGGGCTTTTGACTAATGTGTTCCTTTTGGGGTGAACTTGGGCTGAGTTACTAAATGTTGTCACAGATGAAAAGAGCGAAGGAACTTGATTTTTTATAATATTTAGCAGCCTGTCCTTATTTTTAACTGCAAATACGAGTATCTTCGGGTCTCTTAAAGATGATATTATGTCGTTGATAGCTTATTTTTAATATTCTTCAGGACATGCAAATTTATTATTTGTGGAAAGCAATTAATCTTAATTATGTTGTAATGATGGCAGTGCCTTTCGAATTTCGTATGCTTCGCAGGTAAGCGCCTTGTCCAGTCTTGAGGTCTACAGGCAAGCAACTGGGTACAATGTCCAGGGATTGTCAAATCAGGTGCACTACGTGATGTGCTTTCAATAAAGTGCAAGAAAAATCAAGAGAATTGCCTCAAAAAAGTTGTAATGCGCTTAGCTGCTGAACGATACTCAAAGGAAAACGTTGAACAAAAGGTAAACAAAATCAAGACCGAAGCAAACCACAGCAATGCCAGCACTTAAAATCTCCTAAATCCATACCTAACCCCCACATCTAAATGTAAACCGACCGTACCCGTGCGTGAGCAATTTTTCTAAACATGGAACCGCTATTGAGACCAGGCACTGACTGCAGCACGTTCTGGTTTCGAGTTGTGGACGTGGTTGATAGAATGATAAACATCTCAATAATAATGATGATGTAGATGGTTTGTTAAGGATGATTTAAGCCCCATCCAAGCTTTTCAAGTAAGTTTAGACAAACCTTTTTTTTAACGAACGCTAAGAGTTTCAATATGTTTAATGCGTTTCCATTTCGATAAATTAGAAGTGACTTTTTAATATACATTTAAAAAGAAATTTAGCAAATGGGTAGTGCTTATGTGATTTATTTAGAAATTCCATTTCCGAAATAATGAAAATTATTAGTTTTCAACAACAATATTTCGCAATTTGTAGATGACTAATAATTAAATTCAGTAAATGATTAATGTAAGTAGTTCATTATAGTATATTTCCATTTAATAATTATAAACATACATCCATTAGCGGGGCTCCTGTTTCCACATTCACAAAAATTGGTGCTCCCGCTTTCACTTTCACAAGTTTCTTTCGATTTGCCGAAACTAAAAGTAAATGCCTTTATCTACATCAAATAAGATATTAATTACTTTGGGAAGATAGACTAACAAGAAATTAATGTCAAAGCGCTTTTTTCGGAACGAACAAAACGAGAAACCTGACCTTTGAATACGTTTCATTAAGAAAAGGCTTTCTGCCGCCATTAAGTCGAAGCAATTCGTGCTGCCTTATTGTCTTTCCAAATCGTCAAAGAAAATTCGACTTCTGTTATAGATTCACAAAATGCTGTAGAATATTGTTTCTTGAGGCGGCTGTTAGTTGGCAGGTTACAGTTTGGAATGCAATTCTACCGAAAAATTCTTAAATAATATACTCCCCGGGAATTTATATGTACAAGAAGTACAAGGATACAGATAATATTATTTTTGAAATCCAGAACATTGCGTGATAATGGAATAACTACATTTGCTGCCGCACTAAGATTTGGTGATCCGCTTCACAATATATCTCAAAATTATAGCAAGAGCCATAATAGTCAGACAAATTGAAAAATTTCACTCCCCATTTGTGTGGTTTGTCTGCAAAATATTATTGAAGAAAGGTCTTCAAAATATTGCGGTAATATTCTCAAAATTTACCAAAACCACAAAATATTAAAAAATAGTAAAAAACATGTAAAATTGTATATTTGGTATATTTATGTGGTACTACATTCAAAATATACTATAGATTGCAAAATATATCACATTGTCAGTCATAGCATATAAGACCCTTCGTAAGTGGGCCTTATACAAAAAAAGTATTTCTTTAGTAACCTCGACAATTTTTATCTGATCGCAATTAAATTTTGAGGAATCAAAATTACTATAGTTATTGTAGTAATTCGCGAATGTAGCTTTGAAATTATGCTTGTTATTAGATTTTTTCGATTTGCGGAAGCGAAAAATTTGAAATAAACTTGATCTGCGTGCAAACATAACAAATGCTGTTCAAAAAAAAAATTTAAAGCTATCTCTCATAGTCTCTGAGATCTAGGTGTTAATACGGACAGACAGACAGACGGACATGGCGAAATCGTCTCGGCTATTGACGCTGATCAAGAATATATGGGGTCGGAGGTGCCTCCTTCCATCTGTTACATACAGTTCCTGCTGGCACAAAATTATAATTCTACCCTATGGGTAGCGGGTATAAAAATAAGTATTTTTGGGCAGCATACAAATTTGTTTACTAGGTGATATGATCAATAATAGTATCATTCCAAAAGAATTGAAAAGACTTAAATGGCGTATCGAGATTTTTAAAAACTCCAAAGTTAGGCTCAATAAAGAATATTGCAGATTTTTCCATCACTAGGTTAGTTTATCGTTAGTACATATTTTTGATAAGCTGTGATTTTGGGTCGATAGCCCACACAGATCCTACACATTCAGCTATTATGCTTTCTTTAACATGAACAATATTATGCTCAACAGGTGCTTTGCGTTTCTCTGATTGAGGTGAATTCGGTGCAACCGAAGATGAAAGTGACAATTTTGCAAAAGCAGACGGACTCCGTATGACGTTAGACAAATCTCTCTAGCCAACATAGAATCCAACATATGTATAACTTTTTTAATTGCTTCTTTATCTTCCCCATTGACCGGCAGCGCTGTCTCGCAAACATCATCAGTCAAGTCATTCTCCAATTCTTCTTCTCCATCCATATAAAAATCAAAGAATTTAAAAATTGCTCAATCTCCATGTCGGAAAAAGCTGATAGCTTATTCAAATGTCGCCGTTTCATGTCTACTGAAGCAATTATTTGTACTTAAATATGTCATAAGTGGTCCCACTTTCAAACTTACCTTATAATTATGTTTCCCGGATTGTCCCAAGACTGTCTTTAGACGAAATACCTTATAAAAATTTATTTTTAGTGTGGGTTTAGAATATTGCGTCCTTGAGACTGCCCGTAACACAACAACTTTTTTTCAACAGCGAATATAAAATATTTAAAAAAAATATTTATGTTTTGCAAATTTATATTTATATTTATTTCTTGCAAATGCATATGTATTTATTAGTTGCTCAAATTTTCTGCTTCAAATGAATATAACAGCTGACGCAAGCTCTAGTGTGTATTGCAAACGTTTAAAAAAAAAACGCAAACCAAGTTAAAATGAATGAAAAGTATGAAATAACGGTGTTTACTTCTGACCAGTGCTCTGTGGGCGATTTGGTCTCGCTAGCGGCATTTAATTAATAACTTCTATACTAAAATACATAGATGTCTTCAGTAGGTTTTTTTTCACTGATCAGAGAAAAGTCATAGTTTTTTTTAAGTTAAAAACAATTTTTTTTAAATTTTTTTTTAATTAAAAAAAAAATTTTTGTTAAATATAAAATTTTGTTTTACTTTTTTTTTTAAACTTCAATTAACAAATTTCATATATAAACTTTATCTAAAATGATGGGATGATTGGAAAAAATTGGATGACTTCTGAGGTCCATACTAAAAAAAGATCCCTTTTTGATACTGACACTGTGCCTAAAAACTCCCATAGTTTGAAAGCTAGCAGGTAATAGCAGTTCATATTGCACATTTTGGACGCCACTAATTCACACTTTCGGCTAATAAAAAAGTTAGACTGAATCCAGTAAGTTCGACTCCACGAAAGACAGGTGAACGCTAATCCGGGCTCGTTGTTAATACACTGAATTACCACTAAGTTTCATGAACTACTTATTTATAGACCGGTCACAAACATTGATTTTTTTTGTAATACATACCTTGAAGATAATAAAAAGCCAAACTTTTAACAAATTCAATAAAAATTGTAAATTTCCGAGGAACTCGAAATTAATGCGCGCATAAAGAAATAATTTTGTAGAGCTCTTTGCAAATTCATATGGCGTGTTTCTCCTTTCACACCTGTTGATCAGTTAATCGTAGAGCTTTTAAAACGCTTTGATAAATCTAATCAAAGCATCTGTTGCAAGCCCACTGTGCAGTGGTCAATGGCCACAACACAAGTCAGCTGTTTTAGCAGTGAGAAATAAAACGTTCCGTTGAAAACGTTGAGAATCGGCCCACCTAGAAACGAAATTTTCGGTTTTGGTCGCAAAACAGCTTTTGCATTTTTGCTTTACTTATATGTACATTTTACTTTAAACTGTAAATATTTTTGCTCGCTGCCGTCTCACAAATAATATTTTACTAATGATAATATTTCACTTTTTGATACAAATACTAATGGTATGCTCAAAGTAATTCTCTAATGCATCTATTGCTTCTCTTGACTTTGTCGTCGTTGCTGAGTAACAAATTTCGTACAGGCATCCTTAATGTTTATGGGGTCGTATTAACTTGAAAGAAATATTACATGTATAAATCCTTCTATCTTATCACCTTTTAATGAGAATGCAATGCAGTAATAACCCTTTTCTTACGTGTCCGACTATCTTTTTCCTTTTTAAATAAGAACATGTCCTTTTATATTTTATTACACCTAAACACTTCACAATTGTTTAACGCTTTTGATTTATTTTCCTCTTACGTTTCCTTTTTTGCTTGCTATTTATTTTTATACCCGCTATGCATTGGGTAATGTAACAGGCAGAAATAAAGAATACATACCCTGCAGAACTGGAGGTGTTAATTGGCCATGGGTAAGCGCTTACCTCGCCGATCACTACATGGGTACTTACAAGATTGACCCTATAGTAAACGAACGTCGAACAACCTAGTTAATAAATGTATGCGCATTAAAGCATAAGTACAAAATAACGGCAAGATTTTGTTTTTGTTATTTTGTGGAAAGAGCATACACAAGATTAAAGACAAAACTTCGATTACGCTTTACATCGCTGTTTGTTTACGCGTCTTTGTTTTATTTTGCGCTACTCTTATGCTCAAACGCAGCTCTGTTTGCTGGCTGATGAAATTTGTGCAAGCATTTCAGTTGAGAAGTGCAAAGCGGATCCGCGATCAATTATTAGGTGTTACTTAAAAAATAATATATCATACGTATGTATGTACATATGTATTACATGTTTAATGTGTAAAATATTAAATAAACAGATAATAAAAGAACGTCAAGCAGTTAGCATAATGTATAGTTCTACAGTGCAAAGGAAAGAAGAGGAAGTGGAAATTATGACTGAAAATGTACGTTATGGGAATAATGACAGGGGATTGCGACCCTGAAAAAAGAAGACAATTTCTTTGGTGTTATGGTCGGTGAGTATTTTAAAAGATAATTATTTAATAATCATTATCCACTTCAATCTTATTAAACTTTTTAATCCTTTATTTCCAGATTCAATAACTGAGGACCAGTTGAGAAACTCTTGCAGCTACATTTCATACAAAAACGGAAATTAAAAAACGCATTGGTAGACGCCACTTTGTAAGTAGTGGTGGTCTGCTGGTAAGTGCTTATTTCACCAGCAACGAACTAGCGCTCAGAACTGCAGGGTATATACATTGATCAGCGTCAACAACTAAGACGATAAAATCAAGTCTGTCTATCCATCTGTCCGTATGAAAAATTGAATCTGAAACTATAAGAAATAGAGTTATAATTTTTGAGAGCCCTTGTAAAATTTGCACGCAAATCAATTTTTTTCAAATTAATTAAAAATTGTAGAAGTTATTTAAGAAATATTTTGACTACTTTGACAAAAAACGCTTACTGCAATCAGGTCTTACTGCCTATGCTGACAATCAGGTACATTTTGCACTGTGTGATATATTTTGAATGTAATACTTAATAAACCAATTATAGCCTTTGCTATATTATTGTATTCTTGCAGAATATTAATTTGGTATATTTTAAAATAAAAGCGTCACTATTTGATTTTATTCAAAATGGGTAACAGGTCTCTTGCAGTCGATCACATGCGACTATAGCTTTTTTAATTGTTTGAATTAAGCTGTTGATTTTGTATAGACAATCTTTTGTTTAGGTTTTTAATCCAAAAATAAATTATAATCTTAAAATAAAATTATTTTATATTTAAATTAATATTAACATTATTAGCAGCTAATATTAATGTCTCCTTGACATTTTTTGGCAATGTAAACATAACATAATATAATAATATAATATGAACATAACTTAACAATATATGTACTATATGTTCTAATTCTCTAAATTTTTGTATAAATAGGACAGATGGTTATAGGACCACAATTAATGAGTCTACGGCACACAATGCAAAGTGCCATTTGGCTAAGGATTAATTCAGAAAAAATAAGTAAGTAATAAGTACAGTCGAGTGTGCTCGACAACATATACCAAAAAAAAACAACAAACTAAAAAAATATACCAAATTGTACATTTTGTATATCGATATAGTACCACATTCAGACGGCACAATATACCAGATTGTCGGTGGGCGTGGAAAATATCGAAAACAGACTTTACTGTGTGGCACAATAACACCAGCTGTGGAAAAAAAATATGTTTTGATGTCTCTGTTAACGCTGATCAAGAATATATAATATATATTTTATAGGTTTGGAGACGCGTTCTTCTGTCTGTAACACACATTTTTTGTAGTGACAAAGTTATATTACCCTTACTATGAGTAGGGCATATGTAAATGTAACATACATACATACATGTATGTGTGAACGCATATGCAGTCATTTTGTGCTCGTCGTCAACATACTGTAATTAGCCGTAAGACTCTAGGTGGTGTCTTCTCAACCACAAAATAAAATCACTTTCTCACACACCACAACATAATAAAAAACCCGCAAGGGCTACACATATGTACATACATAACGTCTGATATCGTTTACTTTATTAAATTTAGGACAGCCTGTACATTTTACCTATGGTATTAGGTTTGGCTTTCATCTTTTCTACACTCAACATTTGCGTTCCTAAGTTAATTAATTCTACCAAATTAAACACCTTATGCGTGAAAGACACTTACTGTAAAACTTAATTTACCATTTCAAAATACATATGTACATGTATATGAAGCATCTTCAGATCATAAATATATTCATTAGTATTTGAGATGCATGTCACCTAACAAGTCTGTGTTTTTAATGAAAAATAATTTAACGATGCAGTCATACTAGGCGGTAAACGGGATGTGTACACACCACTACTCTATTGCCAATTATTTAAATACAAGTTACAATTTATTTAAAATAGCAAATTATTTTTGTGAAGTAGCCAAAATAGCAGGCCTCGTGCTAAATTGAGTGGACTCCTGTTTTAGGTCATGCAAAATAGCCAAATCTGGCTAGAAAATAAGGTGCTGTTGTAGATAATCTATACATATATATCCTGCAAATGTTCTTGAAGCAAAAAGCAAGTTTCTTTTTGAAAAATAAAAGCAAAAGCTAGCCAGAAAAGCAGTTAACTGTAGTTCTAATTTTACTTTGTTATGTACCTACAAATAATTGAAAGCGTTACTCTTATAACTTTAAAATGGACAAACCAATTTTCTCGCTTCCTTTAAATTTTAGCTCGCAGTATCTGAAATTGGCGATCTGATTTTACGATCCCAGCCTCTTTTCGGAAACACAGAAGTCAAGTACCGCAGCACAATTTTTTTTATTTATTTTTTTTTTAATATATGTATATACATAAATAAATATTAGTATATAGTCGTATTTTCATTTCATAGGGTCCGGCTCGTTTTTTTTTATTTTGTTTTATGTTATTAGAAAATTTTGCGTCTAACACCAAAAAATTTTGTCAACCCGTGGCCCGCAGGGGGCGCATTTAATAATAAAAGTTATTCAGCAATCGATAATGTAGGACAATTTTTGAGGTTAGGCGACGTCAATGAAAAAGTAAACCATAACGCGGTATAATGTTACGTTGTAAACCTAACTTAGATCAAATAACGAAGCGAGGCGAATTCGCTCACAGTGAGAAACAAAAGCTTTTTGTGCTCTCGCTTCGCCCTAGTTTTAGCATTCAACAATTTCCTGTTAAATGCTAAAATGTGATACTATGATACGTTATATCAACTGTGCCAATAACTATAAGTACATAGATACACTCTTTGATTCCTGCCAGCACCAAGTTAAAATACCATTCTATCTTTTAGGTACATATGTAGTATACAAAAATTGACTTGAAAGAGCTGCTTCAAATCAAACTTTTATACATAGTATGCACTATGTTATGATACGCTGCACTTGCCTAAGAGAATAATAATGCATCGATAGCATAAATATATACATATGTACATTGTATACATAGGTAAAATTGCGGAATCGATTTTGATTGATATACACACATTTTGGCCAGATTTGTAATTGTAAATGTATTTAGTAGTTAAGTATAGACCTCCAAATTTGTTGCCTACTTTGTGTCAATTTTTCACGCAAATCCTTTTATTGCACTTTTGGCTTATATCGAATTTACGAACAAATCTTGCGTCCTATGCCCTTCACCCCCCTTTGAACGCCCCATATACTGAATATAAAATTTTCTTCGTAAGCGACTGTGTTGATTGCTCCGAGCCTGTGAGACAACGCCGCTTATTTTATTGGTCACATAACAAAAGATTATAGGAATAACGAGCAGAAATTCGCTCTCCCACTTACACATTCCACAGATTGATGTAGAAGTGTAACGATACGAATCTTTATGTGTACAAGGTTATAAAAATATGATGAGGCTTATATACATTTCTATAACTGTTTATTCCTTTATTGCGATGCTAATGTTGGTTGTCGGCTGCAAACAGTTTCACGTATCATATTTGCAATAGAAGATGAACTTGACCAAATAATTCAGCCTAAATAATGTGATAAAGAAATGTAACTTTACTGTGCAACAAATTCAAGTGCTCTCGAAAAAATGTACAGCTGTATCCCTTATAGTGTCCGAAATCTAGGTATTCTACTTACTGCAATGACAAATACAAAAACTATTTAAAACAGCCTTTTCTTGATCTGTGCAATAAAACGTGAACTAAAACAAATTTGTCTTTTTCTGACTTGCAGAAATCTCAAAGGTGATCTTAGGTTTCGGGATCTTAGATTTCATAGGTTACGTATTTACATATGTATATGGGCGCGGCAAAAATTTGAAACAAACTTGATATGCGGGCAAACAAAACAAATGCTGTCGAAAAAAAATTGTAGCTCTATCTCTTATAGTCTCTGAGATCCATGTGTTCAGACGGACAGACACACAGACGGACATGGCTAGATCGTCTCGGCTGTTTATTGATCAGGAATATATATACTTTACAGGGTCGGAGATGCCTCCTTCTACCTGTTACATACATTTCCTGTCGGCACAAAGTTATAATACCCTTCTACCCTATGTTTAGCGGGTATACAAATCGAAAATTATAACCTCATGGTAAAGTGGGAAGGAAGGCGTGGTCTAATTGAAAAAAGAAAAAATCCGAAATTCTATCTTAATTTTTTAGGTATATCTATGTACAAAGTTTCATGTTTCTACCTTCAAAAATGGTAAAAATGCCGCAATTTGAGACTTTTTGCCCATAGTGCACTGCTATGCAGTGTATGAGCGGTGTGTCCGCTCCTCCTGTATACTCCAGTGGCTGCCGGCTACCTCTAGTCGACACCGAAGTATTCCGTGGCGATTACTTGCGGTGGCCGACCTTCCGTGATCTTTTCACGGCCATCTACGTCAACAATCCAAGCTTGACTCCTGTCGAGAAATTGTTCCATCTGCATTCCAAAACTGCAGATGAGGCCAACGAGTTCGTTTGCCAAGTTTCCGCTTGCGAATGATGGTTTCGTGTCGGCTTGGTGTGTTATCTGTGAGCGCTTTGAAAACAAGCGCTTATTGATCACGAGCCAGCTCAAAATACTCTTCAACCTGTCCACGGTTTCGCAAGTCGGGGGCAGCGATTAAGGAGCTGCATGACACGATTCAGCGTTACGAACAAGAGGGTGTTGAGGACGTGAGGCAAATTTTCAACTCGCAGAACTCTACCGCTGGACCATCCCGTCCACAGCAGAGTTCAAAGCGAGTTAACTCTTTCAAGGCCCGAGTCACTCAAAAAGGCCAATCGTCTGTTTTGTGCTCAAAAGAGAATCACCCTGTCCGGGTCTGTCCAAGCTTTCTGCAGATATCGGTCAATGAGCGGATGACCTACATTAAACAGAAAAGCCTCTGTTTAAAATTGTTTTTCAAGAGGTCACCAACTCCGAGACTGAATGCGCACAATTGCTTCACATGCAAGGGGCGGCACCACACTCTTCTTCATCGGGGCGATAGTGCCCATAATGGTGTCTCTTCCTCTTCTCCAAAACAGTCCACTCCGAATCCATCGGCAACAAATGTGCAAAATTGCTTTGCCATTAACGCACAGAATGTCCTTCTCGGCACGGCGGTCATCAATGTATGACCACTTGGGTACTACATAAACCGCGCGTGCGCTAATCGTTTGTTCCAACGCATCAAGTTGCCATTTCAGTCCGTGCGAGCCTAAGTATCTGGGTTGAATCACGCAATTATGTCAATTCAGCATTGGTTCTCCGACGAAGCCGAGGCTCAATATCGAAACTTCAGCATTCGTTATTCCACAGTTGGCAGGCAAGCTGCCCTCCTTCCATATGCCGCAAAGTTTCCTAAGGAATCTACCAGCGATCGAACTGGCAGATCCATATTTCTAATTGGCGCGGATATCCTTCCGTCAGTCATCTTAAGCAGCTCCCGGCCAAACACTTGTCGCTCACTCCTTGTGCAAGAAACCGTTTTTGGCTGAATTCTCACCGGCCCCGTCTCCCAGAATGTGTCGACAACTTCTCGTAGCAAATGAGGCAGATATCGGGTGACTCTTCCATTCCGGAAGCCCGATGGCATTGAACTGGGTCATTCCAGATCCATAGCGCTAGCTCAGTTCCTCAAGAACGAGTATCGTTTGACAAGAAACGATTCTTCAAAGAAGCAGTACAATGCCGTTCTCCAGGAGTACGTGGATTTGGGTAAAATGACACCCATCTCGCCGCAGGCGATCGTCACGATTTCTAACTTATATCTGCCTCATCACGCCGTCTTCAAAACAGGTAGCACCACAACGTCCTGGCAGTGACACACATGACGGAAGAGGCCATTACGGAAATGTGTGCAGCCCTTGACAGCGATGGCTTGCCGCTGAGGAAGTGGACGTCGAACAACAAGAGCGTGCTGAAGAACATCCCAAAGGACTACCTACTCCGTGAAAACTTCCTAGAGCGAAAACTCTTGGCATTAGGTGGCAAGCTCACGATGACGAGTTCTTCTTCATGCCACCAGAAGTTGCCCATCAGGACTCCTACACGAAGAGGGAAGTGCTTTCGCAGATTGCAAAACTTTTGACCCAGCCGAGTGGCTGGCCCCTTTCGTTATCCGAGCCAAGATCTTCATGCAGGAGATCTGGCTAAAAACGCTCGAATGGGACAAACATTTACTTGCGGATCTTTTACTCCAATACAAGGAGTATCTTTTTTATTTTATTTGGACGTTGACGTACTAACGGCAGTACCATCAAGTGGCCCAGCGATACCAAGCACGGGCTTGTTGACGCGCGGACAAAACAAAATAAATTTGTAAACAGCATGCAATTAAATGAAAACCGCGAATAAATATTAAAAGACGCTGGACAGCTAATTAAATTAGATTAAAAATATGTTAGAATAAATGTATAATAAAATAAATAACAATTAAATACTCGATAAATAAGCTAATAATAAGGTTTTAAGCAAAGGAATAGATTTACTAGAGCAAACTACGTTATTGAGATTATTATAGTTCTCACAGAATACGGAAGGGATTATGGCAAGCAAAGTTAGTAGATCTACGTGAAATGAGAAGAGGAAGAAAATTCCTAGTGATCCTGACAGGAACTGCAAAACTAATTTGACTTAACAGCTCCAAAGAGTCTATTTCACCATTAATTAGTCTCTGTATAAAAACAGCACCTTGCATAGTTCTACGGTCAGAAAGAGAAGGAAGGTTTAGTAATAAAAGACTACTTTGATACGGTGGTAATCTAATTTTAGGATTCCAATTTAAACTACGAAGAGCAAATAATAAGAATTGTTTCTGCACCGATTCAATCCTATCTTGATAAACCCTATACTGGGGATTCCAGACAAGAGATCCGTACTCAAGGATAGGACGACCCAGTGAGACGTACAAAGTCTTAGTGATGTAGGGATCATTGAACTCTTTCGACCAGCGTTTTATAAATCCCAGAACACCCATGGCCCTATTTACAGCAGACAGAATATGCTTATCGAATTTTAGTTTTGCATCAAGCAAAACCCCTAAGTCATTCACACCTTCAATTCGCTCAAGAGGAGTATCATATAACATATAGTTATTTAACTGGGAAGAACCCCTACAAAAGGTCATAAACTTACACTTATTGCAGTTCAGATGTAACATATTTACTCTGCACAAAGATTCTAGACGATTAAGGTCACATTGTAACAGTGAGCTCGCAAGACTATCATTAAATGTCAGGCAAAGCTTAACGTTATCGGCGTACATAAGTACACGGGAATGCATAATAACAGAAGGAAGTTCATTTATGAATAAAGTGAACAATAGAGGACCCAAATGACTGCCCTATGGCACACCAGAAGTGACTTGAACACATTTAGATACAAAACCATTATAATAAACATTCTGAATTCTGTTGGAAAGGTATGAGGATATCCACTCAATTAGGCTATGAGGAAACCCTAAAACATTAAGCTTATACAGTAAAAGGTGATGATTAACAGAGTCAAAAGCCTTACTAAAATCGGTGTAAATGACATCCGTTTGCATTTTATTCTCGAATCCTTTAATTACAATAGAAGAGAACTCCAATAAGTTAGTAGAAGTGGATCTAGACTTCACAAACCCATGTTGGTAAGGTGAAATTATAGATTTACACAGATGTTGCAGTTGAGAAGTTATAATTTTTTCAAATGCTTTCGGAATCGCAGACAATTTAGATATACCGCGATAATTTTGAACTTTAGATTTGCTCCCTTTTTTTAGGATAGGTATAATGTATGAATTTTTTCCAGATTTTAGGAAAAGAACATGAATTAACGGATAATTCAAACAATTTAAAAAGCGGTTTACAGATACTACCAGCACAATACCTTAGCACACAACTAGGTACTCCATCCGGACCAGCCGAAAAACAGGTTTTATAGCCAATAGTTCCGTTAAAATAGAGCTTTCAGTAATTAAAGGACCAAAAATACAATTAGATGAATTTAACTGATAAGGATAAGAAAAGGAATTTTGAGAACTTGGGACAGAATATGTCGTTTGGAAAAAGTCCGCAAATAAATCGGCAACATCATGACCATTAGATACAGTCATATTCTCCAAAGACATATATGCTGGTGATGACGCGGATCTACGCTTCGAGTTAACGAAGTCGTAAAATCGCTTTGGATCACGCTGAAATCTTATTCTGCACCTACTCAAATAATTATTATAACACTCATGGTTATGAGTGCGAAAAGCAGCTTGAGCAACAGAATAGCGGAGAAAATCAAAAGAAGAGCCAGTTCCCTTGAATTTTTTGTAAAATCTCGACTTACGATTTTTTAAATTCGATAATTTCTTAGTAAACTATAAGGGTTTATCAGACAAATGTGGAATACTTGATGGAACACAAGCATCAAATAGCGAGTTTAAAGTAGAATAAAAAAATTCAACCGCTTTATCCAAGTTTGTAGACAACGAAAGTTGGGACCAGTCAGTTTGAGATATAAGCAGACCAAGTTTCTCAAAATCGGTTTTCCGAAAACAACGAGAAAGCTCACCACAACGTACGCTCGACTCTGACGCAATAAATGGGAGCTCCAACATAATTTCTAAAGTGGGATGGTAAGGGTCTTCAGGGGAAGATATAGGAGATATTCTCGATAGAGAACATGAATCTGGGTCTAAAACAAAAATAAGGTCTAGAGACCTGTTTAAGCTATTTGGAATACCGTTAATCTGAGACAATGATACCCCAAAGAGACTATCAATAAAAACATGAGAAACAGAGGGGCAAAGTCCATTTAGATTTATGGCGGAATGCCATGACACCCCAGCGATATTAAAATCACCAAGGACTATAAAGTGATCACGATCAGAAAGCATATTATAAATGTTATTAATAATAGAAAAATGAGCTAAATATAAAGCATCATCTGAAGCAGGAGGGATATATGAGCAAGAAATACAAATGTTAAAACTACCAAAGGATAATCTAACAGCCACTAGCTCAATGTCAGAAGTGTGATCAATCAACTCTGAATTTAATTGAGCATCTACTGCAATTAAAACCCCACCACCGCGACGTACCTTGCGGTCACGTCGGTATACGGAAAATCTACTAGAAAAGATTTCCGTATCAAGGATGTCATTTTTTAACCAAGTTTCAGTAAAGGCAATGACATTTAAAGGGAAAGATACACTATTTAAATATAAGTCAGTAAGTTTACTACAAATACCTCTTACATTCTGATAGCCAAGAAGTAAAGAGGATGTTAGTTTTTTGAACTGACAGACATAGAAGAAGGCTTTGAAATCGAATTCTTGCCACTACTAGGAAGAGAAACCGGAGACCGATTTTTCTTTTTCGCAACAAATTCTTTAACTAATAGGTGTTCCGGCCAAAACTCTTTACTGCACATCATGCTAAATTGTTCAGCCGGAACACTTATTTTAAAAGACGAAATCTCTCGTTCATACGAGAAATTAAATTTATCTACTTTAACCCTGGCTTGGGATTTGGACTTAATATAAGCCCGAACATCATCAGATGTCGTATCAGGGGAAAGCCTTGAAACGAAAATCTGCTTAAGAGGTGGCACTGCAACTAATGTGTTGCGGACAACTGAGGTAGGAGCTGGAGGCGATTCTTCTATCGTTACAGCACTAACGATCTCAACAGAGGATGGTGATGGTTGAATTTCTTCAACCGTCTCCATCTCAGTCGACAACAAAATCGAAGCCGGAGCAGGAGACTCCAATCTTAATGACGTAATGTCATGATCTGGAACATCCAAAGCTACCGAAGGTTGAGGGGACGGAGAACTAAACGTCATTAATTCCCCAGCAGGTGGTATAGATAAGCTTGGAACATCAACTGAGACAGAAAGCTCGATTGGGGTAATCGACAGACGCGTATTGGCCTTTTTACGCTTCGGAGACTCGGTCAAGAGCTTCATACTCTTAAACCCAGAATTCAAAGCAGAAAAGCTATCGGAGAGTTTTTTAAAGCCCGCCAATATATCTTTAAACCCAGTTCGCGTCTGCCGTATAAACCCAGCAATATCGCGTTCAGAGTCCCTACAATGTTCACAAGTCCATCTCAATCCAGACTTGGCCGAAATCAAATCAACAATACGGCCGTTAAAGCCAGCACATTTTTCATGTGCAACGTTGTCGCATAACCAGCAACAAACAAAACCCATTTTGGCACCAACTGGCACCCGGCATTTCTTGTTATAGCAGACCAACATGTTGCTAAAACAAATATTATTAAACCAATTAAAAACCAAAAAAGAAATAAATCAAAATAGATAAATTATTTGCAAACTAATATGATCTGTACTTACGAAGAGCACAAAACACAGAGAGTATGCACAGGTCGAGCGAGACGCAAGATAGGTAGGCAACTACAACACCAAGAGAGGGAGAGTTACTATTCTAAAGAGCGTTGAGAGCACAAAGCACAAGCACTGAGAGTAAAGCGCGGGTCGAGCGAGACGCAAGATAGACGATAGCCGACAACACCAAGAGAGGGAGAGTTAACTATTGTAACAGCGTTGAGCGCAAAGAATAGCAAGTGATAAAAGAAAAAAGAAGAGCGTGAAAGTAAACAAAAGTACAAAAACAAAGTGAAGCGGCAACGAAAACAGAATTGTTTTGCTAACAAAGCAAAGCAAAGTTTGACCACACAATTTGTTGTTATATTTTCAGAAGAATGATAATAATTTACTAAATACACGAAAGCACACAGCGATTTAACGATCTGTAGTTAAACACAAGTGAGAGAGTAAAATTAATGTTATATTAATTGTAAATAAATATGAAATTTAATGAAAAATCACAAATTTAAGAGGGAGGAAAAAAACACGTCCGACTGCGAATGCGAGAGCGAGCGAATTGCCTCGGGAGCTATCCTGCTCTGGGTAAGATACGGATTCCAAAATGGGTTCAGTTCCAGACAAAACTGAAGCTCCAGTATCACGGATTCTGTGACGGCGAACAAAGTCACCACGCATCTCCTCACTGTGAAGACAAAGGTGGTTCCTGTCAAGTCACTCTCAGTGCCACTTTTGGAACTTTGTGGCGCAGTTTTGTCGGCTGAGCTATCTTCGGCCCTCCTCCTGAATCTTCCAGCAGAAAGCTTCCAGACTTTCTTTTGGACCGATTCAACAATTGTTCTCGCTTGGTTGAACAAGCCACCCTGCAAATGGACAACCTTCGTAGCCAATCGTGTGGCAAAAATAGTCCAAGCCAGCGACTCCAAGAATTGGTCACATGTGCGATCCGAGCACAATCCGGCAGATCTCGCAAGCCGAGGTGTCCTGCTACAAGAATTGATTCATAGCCCTTTGTGGTGGCATGGACCAGAGTGGCTTCATCTGCAACCGGATCCTACGCGCCTGTGGGCGTCCCACTTGCTGCGTTATGATGAGAGTCATCCAATTATACTCTCGTACTGCTCGTCCTTTTCGCGACTATTGGTTCGTTTCACCCATGGTATATCCGTTTCAGAATCTGGATTCCAAAGCTGAAGGTCCTCGTCAAATCAACCATCAACTCTTGCAAGGTTTGCGTGTTCTACAAGAAGAGATTGCAGACCCAAATGATGGGGGGACTTGCCCAAGGAAAGGGCGTCCTACTCGAGACCGTTTAGGCACACTGGAGTTTACTTCGCTGGCCCATTCGAAGTCAAAAACTACACTGGCCGAGCCTGCCTCATCACCAAGGGATATGTCTGCGTCTTCGTGTGCTTCAGCACGAAGGCGATCCTCTTGGAGGCGACATCGGATCTCACGACTGAGAAATTCCTGGCCGCATTTTCCCGTTTTATAGCACGGCGCGGGTGCTCACAGAAAATGCACTCGGGCAACGGTATGACTTTCGTTGGAACTGACAAGGTGATCTCCACCGACTTCTTGGAAGCGACGAGGGAGTGTATCATCGCAAACCATGGTCACCAAAGCCTATCCTGGCACTTCAACCCGCCGGGCGCCCCACTTATGGGTGGATTATGGGAAGCCGGCGCAAAAAGTTCTAAGGCACTCTTTTACAAGACTACCTCCACTACAAAATATACTATTGAAGAGTTATCCACTCTTTTGTCTAAGATCGAAGCCTGCCTTAATTCGAGGCCCATCTCTCCGTTGTCTGAAAACCCTACGCACCTGCTAGCCTTGACTTCTGCCCATTTCCATAGGTGGTCCGCTTATTTCGGTGTTGGAACCGGAAATTAACCAACCGGCCACCTCCATCCTCAATCGATGGCAGCGACTGAAGGCTCTTCACCAACAATTTTGTTTCCGTTGGAAGGATGAGTACCTGAAGGAGCTACATAAACGGACGAAATGGCAATCCCCTACACGGAAACTTCGGATCGGTGACATCGTCGTCGTTAAGGAAGACAACCTTCCCTCCAACGAGTGGCGCCTAGGATGGGTGCTGGCGACGTGTTCAGGCACTGATACAAAGGTCCGAGTTGTAGATGTGCTCACGGCGCGGGGTACTATCGGAAGACCCGTCGCCAAACTAATTCCTACTCCCCATGGAGGACAGCAATACTGACCTCTCTCTGTCAGAAGGACTGAAGGACGAATAACCTCCGGTTTCGTTTCTCCATTCGTCGTCCTCTGCTGGCCTGTTCCATGTGTCATTGACAATGTAAAGAGGCTACTATAATAATCATTTGCTTTTTTGTTTCATTCCATGTAGTATGCCATCACATGCAGCCGCCGACCAGAGCCGCCCCGCTGGCACCAACTTCTTCCGGAGTCGCATGTGCCGTGGGATCCACCCACTACGGAAGTGTCAGCACTTCCTCAGGCTGACAGCGGAGAAACGGTTGAGAGCAATACTGATTAACAAGTACTGCTCTAACTGTCTGGCCCACCAACACTCCGGGCAATCCTGCCGCAGCGCAGGAAGCTGCAGGGTGTGTCAGAAGGACCACCAAACGCTCCTGCACTTCAAGGAGGCACGCAGCACTCGCCCCAGACGTCAGCGACGACCGACCGGAAGCGGCTTGGTCTTCAGCTCCACCACGGTCACGTTCCCGCTCGCCGTCTCCCCATCGACCGGCCTCACCTCCGCCCGAGGGGTTTTTCCGACGTCGCTCACATCTTTGTTGCAGGATAAGGCTGTGAGCATCCTTCCGACGGCCAACATCCTAATCAAAACCGGATGTAAAACATTCGAGATGGGAGCGCTGATTGACTCGTGCACTGCGACCAGCCGTATCAGAGTATCATTGGCAACGGCCTATCGGCTATCCGTCACCCGCGTTAGTACGGAGGGGGTCTGCACGGCGATCATCCGACTTCCGTCAAAGGTGCTGCTGCAGGTTGATCCCCAACTTTGCCGCCGCACCCACCTCCGACCTGTCGATGGCGAGAACTTGGAGCAGTTTTGCAGCATTACGCTCGCCGACGAACGCTGTTCCAGCCATCGATGGTGCTCCTGGTGCTCGGCACTGATGTGTATCCTCACATCATTCAACCTGGCATCCTGCCGAGCACCAACTGTTTGCCAATGGCCCAGAACTCTACACTGGGTTGGATTCTGTCCGGTCCATGTGGACAATAAAACCGTTTGCAACTCATTGCAAGGGGGGGAGGATGTTGATGCCAGATTACTGCAGGTGTGACCACTCAGACCAGCTGACAGTGTGATCACGATCGAGTGTTATCGATAGCGACAAAAGCTAGTATACTGTGCGTGTGACCTTGTCATACGCGCAGCCACACTGATCTAGGTTTCCTCTCGTGATGGTCACCCTGCCCACTTTAGTGCTTTTTTCTATTCTACCATATGTTCTCTACTACTTTCGTTGTGCGCTACAAGTATTTTTTCAAGTAAGAAAATAAAAACGTGCTTTTTTACAAAGTCAAATATAAAAGTGCAAGTGTTTACATTTATTTTGAAGACGCCCCCTACACAGGGAGTAATAAAAGTATCCAAGTCATTCCCACAACATCGTATTACCAATAACCACACATATATTTTAATGGTGTGAATCACAAAATGACGTTCGCTGTTAATAAAAGTACACAGTCTACTGTATATACGATTTAATTTGATTTCCATTTCAGTAAACTAAATATATAAATTAACGCTGCGCTTAAATTTGATCTTTAACTTTTCTAATTATTTTCAATTGACAATCAGTTTACAGCTGACCAAAACAGTTGACCAAATTTAACAACTTAAAATTTTTAGTGCAATTTACTGCGCAAATTTGAACTCAAACTGGGGCAGAGAATATCTTGATGAGCACTTCGCTAGATATTTTACAAATTTAATAAAGAAAAATAGTTACTTTAAAGCAAATTTTTTTGCCTTCAGGAAATGTATGTAACAGGTAGAAGAAAGTATTCTTGATCAGCATCAATAGACCAGACGATCTAGACATATCCGTCTATCTATACAAGGTGCGTTCCAAAGTAAACAGGACTTTTTGAATCTAGCGCCCTCTGATGGCGCCATATTTATGTCAACTGGTGCGTTAGAATCTGCTATCCTTTATCGACTTCCAGTAAAAATTTCATCTATTGAAAGTCAAGTTATTGCGTTTTAAGTGTCAGTATGTTTTTGTCATCGGTGCGAAAATGAGCTTCGAACAAAAAGCCAACATTAAATTTTGTTTTAAAACTTTTACCGAAAAGTTTCAATTGATGAAAAAAGTTTATGGCGATGGTTGCCTATCCCGTAGCAGAGTGCACGAGTGGTTTCAACGTTTTCAAAGTGACCGTGAGGACATAAATGACGATGAACATGTGGGCCAACCAAAATCCGTGATCACAGAAAATTCCATCGAAACTGTGCGCGAATTCACAAAAAATCAGCCGAAATCATCAATGAAATTAATGGAAATAGAATTGAACATCTCCAAAACATCGATTTATCGCATTTTGACCGAACATTTGGGTGTGTGCACGGTTTGTTCCGCACAAATTGACTGACGTCCAAAAATTGCTCACAATTAAACATTCGAAGGACCGACTATTTGAGCAAAAATCACATTTTAACCATCAACCACTCCCCGTATTCACCTGATATTGCACCGTGCGACTTCTACCTTTTCGGAAAAATGCATTTGCCGATGAAAGGAAAGCGTTATGCAGACGTCGAGGCCATTCAAAAGGCTTGCACCGGCATACTGGAGGCCATACCGGGCAACGAGCTAAAACACTCGTTCGACTTGCTTTTGGACCGTGCAAAAAGCTGTATTAAAGCAGAAGGAGACTATTTTGAATAATTTAAATTGATTTTGCCGAAAAAACTATTTGTTCTGTCTTTTTGTTAAAAGTCCTGTTTACTTTGGAACGCACCTTGTATATATATATATATACATTTTTTTATAGCATTTTTGGTATATTTTGAAAATAATACCGGAATATATTTCGAGCACACTAAACTGTAGCTTTCTTATTTGTATGTTCTATATTTGGCTCTGAAACAAATTAAAGCTTTCGCAATATGTTTCTCGGGCTGGTTCCAGAAAGGATCCATGCAGGACTGGAGGCGGCGGTTGTCCATGGGTAAGTGCTTACCTCGCCGATCACTAAACGAGCGTCAAACCACTCAGTTAATAAATGTATGCGTTTTAAAGCATAAGTAAAAAATAACGGCAAACATCGCTTTTGTTTTTGTTATTTTGTGGAAAGGGCATACGCAAAATCACAAAATTAAAGACAAAACTTCGATTACGCTTTCCATCGCTGTTTGTTTACGCGTCTTCGGGGCACCGCTTACAAAAACAATTGTCCTGAAAGAATCGTTTGTATTATTTTGTGCTGCTCTTTTGCTGTGGAAGGTGGAGCAATCGCACTTCTATTAGGTGAGTGACTTTAAAAATATTATATGTATATATTAATATAGTAAAAGTACAATAAGCAGTTAGCAATGCATAATGTATAGTGGAAGTCATTTAAGAAGGCTTAAGCAGTAGCAAAAAAGACAAATATACAAAAAAATTATTTAATAATTATCCACTTCAATATATTAAAACTTTTTAATCCTCTTTATTTCCAGACTCAATAACTGCGGCGGTATTGGGCTAGCTGAGGACCAGTTAAGAAAGGCCTATATGTTATTTTAAAACCTTGCCTTAAAATAATAAAAAAAAAATCCGACTTATTAGAATAAAGAAAAATTAAAAAAACTGTAATTGTAATTGTATATGTTTTTTAATTTATAATGGCCGACCCTTCCATGGGCTCCGATGTAAGTACTTACCGACCCTTCCACGATGTCCCATATAAGTACTTACTTTACCAGCTGTTCCATGGGGTCCAATGTATGTACTTACTTTAAAGACCCTAATGTGTTGCACTATTTCTTTAGACCGTGGGTAATCGAGGTGATGGCGACTAACCCTATTTGCGGACATGCCATACAAAAACGGAAATTAGAGAACGCATTGCTAGGTGCCACTTTGTAAGTAGGGGTGGTCTGCTGGTAAGTACTTATTTCAACAAAACAGGGGAACTACAAATTTTATTATTGCTTCGTTCTCTACAAAAGTAGCGTACCCCATTAGCGAAACAGCAAGATCGATTTATAATGAAGCGAACATTGTAGGAATAGACTATACGTACGTAGATAAAACGTCAGGTATTTTGCTCTACATGCTTTCACTCAGGCCTTAGAAAGCGTTCGTGCTTGCGACTCATCTCTAGGATTTGCAGCTACATAGCATTAGTTATGTCTCGTGAAACTCAAAATATCATTAAGAGAAGTATGGTTGTCGCTTCTTATACAAGAAAAGAATCAAGGCCAAAATTGGAAGCCGAACAGAAACCGCAAAAAGCTAACATTACGTAGAGAGTCACAGTAAGATAAAAATTCGAGTCCCAAAAACAAAGGAGGTGAACAATTTATCTGTTTAAAGGCGTCAACGAGTTCAAACAATATGCACAGAATGCTCAGCAATATATAACACAGCTACAGATTAGGCCACTAAAATCGAAACGATACCAATTTAAATGACAGAAACGACATGTTACATTTTTTAGCAGTTCATCGGACAAAGCTTAAGATGCCATAATAGGTTTTAATTTGCTAAGTCAGCGGATAAAACCCAACATTTTCAAGACAATTAAAAGCCATTCCTACGAGAAAGTAAATTTCAATAAAGTAGACGGCATTATGATTTAGAAAGATTAAAGCATTACGTTAGAGCTCCAAAGAGCAATTGAAAACTTTCTAAAAAAGCAGATCGGGAAATGTTACTATATACTCCTCGACGAACTATTCATTTTTTCAAAACCACTACACAGTGGACGGTCTTGTATAGAGAAGGCGGACAAAAATACATCCAATAGAGATATCAGCTTAAATTTTTTTTGCATATGAATAATTCCATATTAATGATATATTTATAATATTGGCAAGTACATAAACTTTATTTTCGCGCCAATTTAAACTATCTAATTATAGCAGACCCCTAAGGTGCAACAATGCAACAATATTTTTGTAGTTATTTCCAATGTGAATTTACTAAACGCTTAACTTTTAATGAACAATTAATAATGCAATACAAAAAATATAAACTTTTTATATTCAAAATATAATAATTAATCATTAAATAACGAAAGAATAAATAAATTATTAATTTAAACGACAATAACAACAGTTTTATATAATATACAATAAGTCGATTATAAAAAAAAACTGTTAATTCAAACAAAGAACCATTACTCAAGCAAATCGTAAACTGATATTGGTATCCTTATGGCCTTATTTTTTTTACTAAGCCGCTTCTTCCGAAAGTTCGCCATTGGAAACTAAAGCGTTTTCAATTATATCAAAACTATGTACTGTAGCTGGAATACTATATAGTACTACGAGTATTGTTTAGTTAATTGCTCAGCTGTATCAAATGCGTAATTTCTAAACTTCGGGATTAATTCGATAGCCTGATGACTTAGCTCGCAATATTGTGCCACATCTATCTATCTATCAAGTGACAATCTAACCCTGTTATTTCGGCTGACAATATACTGGCTTTGAAAAATTCCCAGGCAGTGTTTCCATCATTGGATGATCCGCTTTCTCCAACTTTTCGTTTGTCAACGATGAGTCCCATATTTTGTCGAAATTGTTTCTGAATTACAATTTTTCGCTCCCGCACTGTTGCTTTTCCTTCATCTGATCTTATTTGCCATTGTTTTGTTGTTTTATTCATATTCAACCATTGAGATCTGAAATCTTATGGGGCTGCAGAATCGTGTGGATGATGGGCGAGGATTTTTCCAAATAATTTTGTTGTTGGTCGGATCAGGGCTTGTTACAAGTTGCAGTGAAACATACGATGTAACAAACAAATTTGCATCTTCCAAATTATTATTATTATTTTTGACTTGCTACTTATACTCGCTATGTCCCGAGTTACCGTCGAATCCCCATTTCCCAATTAATATCAACTCATTTACTAAGTCTCCATTAAACGCCTCAATAACTTTAGATTTCTGCTCTAGAATTCTTGTGGCTGTATGGTTTAATAAACTATGAAGCTCTACTTCAGCAGCAGATTCTGTTACAATTATTTTATCGGGATAACTTTTCTTTTTTTCGTCTATGCTTGTCGGGGAGGCGTCGCAAAATAGGAAAATCACTTTCACTTGCAATTTGAATTCACTTTTTATTCACTTTTACTTTTTTTTGAAGACACTTGTCATGCGTACAGAGAAAAGAACATATGTAGCGAAGGAAAAAGCATTAAAAGTGGGCAGGGTGACCAACACAAGGGAAAAAGCTAGATCAGTGTGACTGCGTGACAGAATCCAAACCAATGTAGAGTTCTGGGCCATTGGCAAACCGTTGGTGCTCGGCAGGATGCCAGGTTGAATGACACAATCGATGGCTGGAACCAGCGTTCGTCTGCAAGCGTAATGCTGCGAAACTGCTCCAACTTTTCGCCATCGACAGGTCGGAGGGGGGTGCGGCGGCAAAGTTGGGGATCAACCTGCAGCAGCACCTTTGACGGAAGTCGGATGATCGCCGTGCAGACCCCCTCCGTACTAACGCGGGTGACGGATAGCCGATAGGCCGTTGCCAATGATACTCTGATACGGCTGGTCGCAGTGCACGAGTCAATCAGCGCTCCCATCTCGAATGTTTTACATCCGGTTTTGATTAAGATGTTGGTCGTCGGGAGGATGCTCACAGCCTTATCCTGTAGCAAGGATGTGAGCGACGTTGAAAACGCCCCTTCGGCCAGGGGAGAGGCCTGCCGATGGTGGGAAGGCGAGCGGGAGCGGGGTCGTGCTGGAGTCGGAGACCGATTCGGGTTCGGTCGCTGACGGCTGGGGCGAGCGCTGTGTGTTTCTTTGAAGTGCAGGAGCGTGTGGTAGTCCTTCTGACACACCTTGCAGCTTCCTGCGCTACGGCTTGCCGGAATGTTGGTGGGCCAGACAGTTGGAGCAGTACCTGTTAACAAGTACTGCTCTCAACCGTTTCTCAGCTGCCAGCCTGGAAAGCGCTGGCACTTCCATAGTGGGTGGATCCCACATGAATAGAGAAATTAAATAGGAGGTAATTCGTCCGTCAGTTCTTCCGACTGAGAGGGGTCAGTTTTGCTGTCCTCCATCGGGGGTAGAATCAGTTTGGCGACGGGTCTTTGGATTGTACCCCGCGCCGTGAGCACGTCTACAACTCGGACTTTTGTATCGGTGCCTGGACACGTTGTCAGCACCCGTCCTAAGCGCCACTCGTTGGACCATATCACCGATCTGAAGGTTCCGTGTAGGGGATTGCCATTTCGTCCGTTTATGTAGCTTCTTCAGGTACTTATCCTCCGAACGGAAACAAAATTGTTGGAGAAGAGCCTTCAGTCGCTGCCATCGATTGAGGATGGAGGTGGCCTGTTGGTTAATTTCCGGTTCCAATACCGAAATAAGCGGACCACCTATGGAAATGGGCAGAAGTCAAAGCTAGCAGGTCCGTAGGGTTTTCAGACAACGGAGAGATGGGCCTCGAATTAAGGCAGGCTTCGATCTTAGACAAAAGAGTGGATAACTCTTCAATAGTATATTTTGTAGTGGAGGTAGTCTTGTAAAAGAGTGCCTTAGAACTCTTTGCGCCGGCTTCCCATAATCCACCCATAAGTGGGGCGCCCGGCGGGTTGAAGTGCCAGGATAGGCTTTGGTGACCATGGTTTGCGATGATACACTCCCTCGTCGCTTCCAAGAAGTCGGTGGAGATCTCCTTGTCAGTTCCAACGACAGTCTTACCGTTGTCCGAGTGCATTTTCTGTGAGCACTCGCGCCGTGCTATAAAACGGGAAAATGCGGCCAGGAATTTCTCAGTCGTGAGATCCGATGTCGCCTCCAAGAGGATCGCCTTCGTGCTGAAGCACACGAAGACGCAGACATATCCCTTGGTGATGAGGCAGGCTCGGCCAGTGTAGTTTTTGACTTCGAATGGGCCAGCGAAGTCAACTCCCGTGTGCCTAAACGGTCTCGGGCGGCAGGACGCCCTTTCCTTGGGCAAGTCCCCCATCACTTGGGTCTGCAATCTCCTCTTGTAGATCACTCAAACCTTGCAAGAACTGATGGTGGATTTTACGAGGACCTTCAGCTTTAGAATCCAAAATCTGGAGCGGATCAGACGCATGACTACTTGTTTACCCTGAAACGAACCAATAGTCGCGAAAAGGACGAGCAGTACGAGAGTATAATTGGATGACTCTCATCATAACGCAGCGAGTCCCTTGCCATCGAGGAGTGGATTCAACTATCGGATCGAATTTGAAGAAGGAACCTGCTGCTTGGACTGCAGACAGTGTTATTCCTTCGGAAAGGTTTGTCGTTGAGTCATGATGACTAGTCGCTCTTGGACTCGTGACAGCTCATCAGCCTTGATCACGGTCAAGCCTGGAATTGCCAATTTCCGACTTTTATCAATAAATCTGAAAAAGTAGGCGGAAGTGCGAAGTGATCTACCAAAATCGGAGAACTTTCTCAGGAAATCAGGAGTAGGAGGTAACTTGGCGATGTTACACCCAATCCGCTGCTCCAGCAGAGTCTCCGGAATGGAACTTGAGGATGTTGGCCATTGATCCGGCTGGTGATGGAGCCACCACAAATCAGCTCTTGTGGCAGGACACCTCAGCTTGCGAGATCTGTCGGATTGTGCTCGGATCGCACAGGCGATATTGAATTCGCTGGCTTGGACTATTTTGGCCACAAAGACTATCAATTAGCATGGTGGCTTGATCAACCAAGTTAGAACAATTGTTGAATCTGTCCAAAAGAAAGTCTGGAACTCTCTGCTGGAAGATTCAGGAGGTGGGTCGAAGAGAGAGTGAGTGACTTAACAGAAGCCACTCGTCTTCGCAGTGAGCAAATGCGTGGTCACTTTGTGCGCCGTCTCTCCGCGGACATAAATCGCCGCTCCATACGCCCTTTCTGAAGCATCACAGAATCCGTGGTACTGGAGCTTCACTCTTGTTTGGAACTGAACCCACCTTGGAATCCGGATCTTAGTCAGAGCAGAATAGCTCCCGAGATACTCCTTCCATTGGAGTAAAAGATACGCGGGTAGAGGTTCCCATTCGTCCCACTCGAGCGTTTTCAGCCAGAACTCCTGCATGAAGATCTTGGCTTGGATAACGAAAGGGGCCAGCCACCCGGCCGGGTCGAAGAGTTTCGCAATCTGCGATAGTACTTCCCTCTTTATATAGGAGTCCTGATGGGCCACTTCTGGTGGCATGAAGAAGAACTCGTCGTCGTGAGCTTGCCACCTGATGCCCAGAGTTTTCGCCTTACTCGAGTCCTCCAATTCTAGGAAGTCCTCTCGGAGTAGGTGTCCTTTGAGATGTCGACAGGTCAAAGAGTTCTTTGAGTTGGTTTGTGATCAGTAATCGCTTGTTTTCAAAGCGCTCACAGAGAGCACTCCAAGCCGACGTGAAACCATCGTTTGTAAGCGGAAACTTGTCAATGATCTCGTTGACCTCATCTCCAGTTTTGGAATTCAGATGGAACAATTTCTCGACAGGAGTCAACCTTGGATTGTTGACTTAGATGGCCGTGAATAGATCACGGAAGGTTGGCCAACGCAAGTAATCACCATGGAAAACTTCGGTGTCAACTGGCGGGAGCCGGCAGCCACCGGAATATACAGGAGGCGCGGATGCGTCACTCCTGATTGACCCTGATACTTGGGTAATTTGTTCCTTCACTCGGGCGAGACACCGCTCCTACACTGAATAACAGTGATCGTATTTTGCCTCCATGGCCTCTATACCTTCGTTGTCTGAATTGCACCAGTCTGTCAGAGACGGTGACGAAATTGTTGTTGTTGCCTGGATGGCTCGTAAGGTTGCTGACTATGCACAGCACTTGGAAGTTTCGGAGCGTCGCTTTGGCATGTGGCAAGTGGACTCGGAAACGAAGGAGTCTTGGCAGACGAAGAATCAGACGGAGACGGCCGATCAACTTTAATTCGGAGTTGAGCTGAAGGAGTTGCCTTTTCCTTAACGTATTTGGGCCCAGAAGGAGTGGGCGAAGCGGACGACGAACTGGAGCGGCGGGGAGATTGAGTGAGTACTTGGAATCTTTTTCACCCTTTTGGCTTTCGGATATACTATGCTTCGGCAGTCACTTTAGAGTCTTTTTTTCGACAAAGATTTAGAGAACAGCAGACAGCCGACAGCAAAACACAAATAGTAGAGAAAATTCGGCTAAGTCACAGGATAGTGAACAAGGCCGACAGAAAGCAGACGGAAATATCGATATTTCTTGGAGGAAATTGTTAAATAAAACACAAATAGCAGCGTGAATCTTTCTTACAATTGATTGATTACCAGTTGCTGCTATTTATATATATATGTAACGTATATACGTAGTAGATATATGAATATGTATATATGGTTGGATGGATGTATGTAATATATATCCATATATCCATACAAACATACATGACATACTACGCATATCCATACAAACATACATACATATATCCTCACGTATATACACTGCGTATATACGTTACATACATCCATCCAACCATATATACATATTCTACTACTTATATATGAAGTGTAGTGGATATACGCGCGTTTTTGGAGGAAAGTGCAAATTGTATTGTTATTTAGAATAAAATAACAAGAATAGTTTGCATACATATGGAATGTGGAACTTCGACAACTTTTATCTGATCGCAACAAAATTTTCAGGAATCTCAAAGACTATAGTTATTATAGCTGTATCTCTTATAGGTGTTCATACGGACCGACGGACAGACTGACATAACTAGATTGTTTCGGCTGTTAACGCTGATCAATGTGAAATACCCGCTACCCATTTTGAATAAAAGGAAAACAGAGCGGCATTATTCTTAAAATATACCAAATCACTACCGCAAAAATACTAAATATATTCCAAAATATACCATAGAGTGCAAAAAATACCAGGTTGTCAGCCAAAGAAACTAAGACCCCTAGTATGTCGTCATTTTTGCGTATAGTATTGATGTATTATTTAAAGAACCACTCACAGCGCAGTGCCTTCTGAACAGAAACTAATCCAAATTTCTGCCGTTCTTCCATACTAAAGAGAACCGAATAATAAAATACATAATTTTGGTTAACAGATTAATTTGTTTTGAATTCATTTGATAACTGAACTTCGCCCACTACATTCAAGTGAATTTTGATTTCTTTGTTTTTTATTTTATACTTATACTAAAATATTTTGTATAAATAAAACCAAAAAAAATAAATATAATTAATTAATATTTCACGTTTTCAATGAACTGCTGTATAGAGATACGAATACAGAATAAAAAAGATAAATTCATGCTAATTTTACTTTTACAATTTTCACAAGTGATTTCAGCAACTATATTGTATGTATATAGAAATTTAGGCATATTTAATCATTAATTATTTGTACATAAATCGATGAATCCCTAACAATATAAATAAAAATAAAATAAATAACTTTATAATATTTAATTAAATAAAAGTTACTAAAATTAACATGTTTTAAATAATTTATGAAAACCGTACAAAGCTTGTAAATGTATTTTGCCGAGTATTCATTATGCCTCAATTGACAGCTATGAGGAAAATCATCTTCAACATCCTGCCACAATATTCTCTTTATTGTTCTTCGTTTTGTAAGTAGGACTCCGACGTCATCGTACTCTGCGTTGCGCACCCAATACGAAGTTAACCGAAGAGCTAGGACTTTTTTTATTTATTGAATCTTCTCTAGATTTTGAGACTAACAATAAGTTTACGAATTTAACATTAAAATTTAGCTAACAGTGTGTTAAAACTGCATTCTGGTTGCGCGTCCCTCAGGTCGGTCGCTGGGTGGGTAAGTCATTACGACGAAGACGTGATTGGTTGCTCAACCTTGTTAGACCTCTCGCCAGGTGGTTAGGTGCAACAGTAGCTTGGTAAAGTACTTTTCCTTCTGTTCTGCGATCACTTCTTTGACTGGTAGGATGTTTAAGTCGCGTTGTATGTTTTCGTTGCGATGCCCCGGTGATGGTTCTCAAGATCTTCGACTGAGCTCGCTGGACTATGTCAATATTACTATTGCTGGCATAATTGGGAGCCGTACATCCATATAGGTTTTAGTACCGAGTTATATAGCAGGACTTTATATAAGGCTAAGGGAGACCGAGCGTTGATAAGCCATGAAGGCTGCTGGCTTTTAGCTTTAGGTGTGTTCTTTTGGCTTCAATGTGCCGGCGCCATGTGAGTCTTCTGTCGAGGTGTACTCCTAGATATGTCACTTCGTTTGCTTGCGGGAGTGGAGTGTTGTTTAACGTTAGCGGCGGGCAGTTTTGTCTGTTCAGGGTGAATGTAACGTGCTTGCATTTTTGTTCGTTCACTCTAATTCGCCAATCTGATAGCCATTTTTCAACATCGACCATATGAAGAGCTAGCTGCGCAGTTGCTTGCCTGGGCATTTCGAGCGGCTAAGAATAGCTGTATCATCAGCAAACGTAGATGTTGTTATTCGTGTGCTTGTCGGGATGTCTGCTGTGTAGAGGACGTATAGTGTTGGCCCTAGCACACTACCTTGAGGAACTCCAGCTCCAACAGTGAAAACATCAGATATAGCAGAGTTGCATCTCACAACAAATTTTCTGTAAAGGTAAGACTCTAAAAGCTTATGGGTGTTGCTGGGGAGCATTGTCTTGATCTTGTACATTTTCTAGCCAGACTCTATCAAATGCTTGAGAGACATCTAAAAATATGGCAGTACAGTACTGTTTTTCGAACGCGTTCCGAATTTCTGATGTTATCCGGTTGACCTGCTCAATTGTTCCGTGCTTTTCACGAAACCCAAATTGATGTGACGGGATTCCTTCCTGGAGTCTTAGGTAGTGTTTATCCGAAAAAACGCATTTTTCAAAGAGTTTAGATAAGCATGAAAGTAGGCTTATAGGTCTATACGACGTGGGGACTGTGTGGTCTTTTCCCGGCTTTGCTATCATTATTATAATTGACTTCTTCCATCTCATTGATAGTAGCCAAGTTTTGTGGTGTTGAAAAGCTGGGTGATAGTGCAAACGGCGCAATATGGGAGCTCGATGTCATTTTGGGAGTTATGAGGTCGCATCCCGGGGATTTTTTCGGATGATGATGCTAACGATTTCATTTGGGCGAAATTCGATTGGCTCACGTTGAAGCTGAGGCTCATTTGATAAAGTCGGCAAGTAAACGCACTCGTGGCAGGATTTGGTTGGAATACATTTTTAAGGTGGTTGGCAAACGTGCTGGCTCTGTCTGCATCGCTACGCGCCCAGCCTCCTGTGGGATTTCCATCACGGCTTCTTTCGGTGAGCTCAGAGTAGGGTGAGCTCATGAGTTTTTCGTACTAGAAGTACACAATTGCTCTATGTAGTGGCGTTGGACATATGCTTCTTTGAGAGCTTTAGTAAGTTCACGTGAGGCATGTCTTAAACGTTGCTTAGAAGATGGCGATCTGTGGAATTGCCACTCGACGTAAGCGTCGCTTTTCGAGGACGAGCTGCTCGATTTGTAGATTTGTCTTCTTTTGATTGCTTTGTGTATTTATGGTTTGAGGTGTTGAAGCTTGGGCTGCAGAGACAAGTACAGACTCCAGTGAATTAACAAAGCTGTCTACGTCGGCTTCATTATTGAGATGGGGACTTAGCTCAATGTGTGAGCTGTTTAGTTTTCTGTGAGGTCAATTTTAGTGATTGTTCCAATGTTCCTGGATGCCGGAGTAGAATAAACAGTATGGCGAGTGGTCAGATGAAAGATCCGAAAGGCATTCGGCGCTTATCAGATTTTTGGAATGTTTTTGGTAATCGCAAAGTCATTAAATCGGGCAGTTTCTTTGGGTCTGCCGGCCAGTATGTTGGTGTGCCAGGAGAAGCATAGTCGAGCTTGTTCTTGGCGTTGATAATGGCATTGTAGAGCTGCTTTCCTTTTGGAGTCACGAGACGAGATCCCCAGTGTGTGTGCTTGGCATTGTAGTCTCCTGCTGCTATGAAGTGGTCTCCTAGTGAGTTGAAAACTGCATAAACTCATCTTCAGCTATAGTGAAGCGAGGGGGCAGTATACGGCGGCTAGTGTAAGTTCGTTGCCGGTATTTAGTTTTATATTTATAGATGTGGCCTGTAGGTAGTTTTAGCAAATTTGTTATGATAGTAGTGCTTAATACGGCTTCTGATTAGAATTCCAGTCCCACCATGTGCTTTACCGTCTGGATGATTTGTTCCGTAGAAAGTATATCCTCGAAGATGAAAATTGTATTTGTTTGTAAGGTGTGTTTCTGAAAGCAGCATTACGTCGATTTGATTGTCGAGTAGGAATTGAGCTAACTCAAGTTTATGCTGTGAAACGCCGTTAGCGTTCCACGTAGAGATCCGTAGGGGAGTCATTATTTGGATTGTTGTGAAACCAGCATTTCAATCAATAGATTTTGGTTTCGCATTAAATCTTGCATAGTTGTGCGCATAAATGACATAAATTCTGTAAGGCTTTGTTGTAAGCTGCATATCATAGCTTCGAAGTTGCTTTTGACTGCTCCGGCGATTGATGTTGCTGAGCCATGTTCGGTTCTTGGTATGCTGATTGCAGAAATGAACTTTTGAGGCAGGGATAGCCGGTCCTGATTTTAAAGCGCTTGCGTATGTCACACTTTTGTCAGAGTTAATAGGTCCTAGTGAGGATCTGGCTGCAGTCGACTTCAGGGTTTGATCTGGAGACTTTCAACGTTTTATTTTGGGTTCGGGCGGTAATTCCTTTTTGATGAATGCGGCTTTTCAGATCCTTATAAACTGGGCAACCTCTATAGTTAGCAGTGTGATTGCCACCGCAGTTGCCGCACTTTTCGAGTTGCAGTCATCTTTGCTCGCTGGGCAGTGTGCGGAGTCATGAAGCTCTCCACAAACTACACACACCGGGCGCAGTTTACAGTATGACCTTGTATGACCATATTCTTGGCAGTTCGCACATTGTACCGTTGCGTTTGTGCGGTTCCTCAACTGTAATTCGGCGATGCAGCAGGAACTGAAGATTGTATATAGGGTGCACTTCGTATTTCTTCAGGGGCTTATTGTCTGGCTCGAGCTCAACCTTAAAGAGTGGTTGCGGCTTTCTATCCCTGTTAAGGATATTGAAGACTGTCTTTGCGCTAAATCCCTTCTCTTGTAGTGCCTTTGTTATCTCTGCAGGCGTTACTTCAGATTCTATACCCTTGAGTACGACTTGCAAACCCTTGCTGCTTTTAAGCTGATACGTGTAAAAGTTCTTTTATTATCGGTAAGATATTTCGATAATACTCTGTAATTATCTTCAGACTTCATTTGAACTTTTGTTTCGTGAATGTTGCCCTTTACAAGGGGTATTATGTGGAAGTTATCCTTGCCAATAAGCTCAATAATTTTGTTGACGAGAACATTGGAACTTTTTCTCGTATATAAATAGGCGGAGGCTTTGGCTTCCTTTTCTCGACTTCAGTAGATTCGGCCGCCTCAACCTCATAGGCGTCTGCCAAGATTTTGAATCGGTTCGAGTTCATGTCCGTTTCTATTGCAGCTAGGCTAGCATTGCCACGGGTTATTTTGCGTTGAGAATTTAGAGGGCTCATCTTTCTTTTAATTTGAATGTAGCGATCCATACCAGTCTGCACAGCCGGCTTAATAGGTTCATTGTTTTGTTCTTTTTCGGGCAGCGCAGCGACAGACTTAGTAATGTTTGCGCTGCTAGCTGATGATGTCGTTAAACGCGCTGTCGATACAGTTGCGGTTGTTGTTGTTGTTACGGTTGACGTTGTCAGCGAAATTGCGGTGCTGGTTACTGCGCTCTTAGGCTGCAGAGACATCGATGGTAGCGAGGAGAGCATGAGCGCGCTCTATTACTCTCTACGTTTAAG
Organism: Drosophila sulfurigaster albostrigata; assembly: GCF_023558435.1. Classification (NCBI taxonomy): domain Eukaryota; kingdom Metazoa; phylum Arthropoda; class Insecta; order Diptera; family Drosophilidae; genus Drosophila; species Drosophila sulfurigaster. The sequence continues at coordinate 609,486 of NC_084881.1, forward strand.
AATTCGGTCGAGTTGGGGTAATTGACCGCACTTGATCAGAGCTTGCATTATATTCGGTCGCTTTAAAAGAGAAGTACGCGTTGTTTCGTTGTTGTGAGAGCCGTCTCGTCTTGCTCACGGTGACGTTGTGCACGAATGTCGTTTTGACTCATTGTAATCGAGATTGATTAATTAGAGTTTTAATTGTTATGATTTATATTAATTAATTAATCAATCAATATAAACATTAGCGATTTCATCGCAAAGAGCGTCTTTTCGCGATATTGTAGATTTTTAAACCAGTCACTGCACTTATGTGATCTTATTGAATATTTTTCCCCGAGCACAATAAATACACGTCTGCATGCGACGACGGTTACCACCCGAAGAGCTATCCACTTTTTCATTTGAACATGTTTGAGTGAAACCGTTGTAACACGTTGGAATCTAACTGCAAAAATTCTGATGTCGAGCTGTTGAAAAATCATTGGGTGGTGAATATATACATATATACATACATATTGTTGGCAACATTTTCAGACCAGGTTTGAGTGCATTCACTTTTCAAGTGCCCAGACGTAATAACGCCGTTTCATTGATTTATTGATAAATAAGCCTTGTTATGTTTAATTTCAACATGTTTGAGCGAAACTGTTATAACATGATTAAAACTAACCACTGCAACAACCCTGATGTTGAACTGAGGAGAATTTATTGCGTGGTGAGTATGTGTGTACATACATATGTACATAGAAATAGCCGGCAACATTATCAGACCAGGTTTGAGTGCATTCCATTTTGAAGTGCAAACGTAACAACGCCGTTTTACTAATTTACTGATAAATATGGCTTGTTACGCATTTAGCAATGTTTTCACTCTCAATGTGCACAACTTCTTTCTTAGCTCAGGTCTATTTTAATCCTCTGCTCTCACATCTGACAATGTAAAGACCTTCAATGGACCCACTTTAATATTGTTTATTATAGGAAATCTCTCAAAAAAATGTACTTGTCCTTGGGACAAAACATATTTTTGTCTATTGAGTTTTTCTCTAGACCAAGACTTATACGATTATTTTCCTTCCCTGTGTTATGTCTTATCTTAGCTGAAATTGTAAAAAAGCGATTTTAGACTAACAAATTAATACAATTTTTAATAAATTTTAGTTGTTTTATAAATGTTTTGTTTTTTATGGCAACACAAGGTTTGCTTAAACCATGGTCTTTTTTTGAGGTTCTCAAAACTTGTTGCAAAAATCAAAATTGAGATATTGTATCAAGTTTTTTAAATTAATCAGAAAGCATAGTAAATTTGGTGGACATATTATAATTTAAGCTTCCTCCATTACATATATATACTTTTTATAATGATGTCCCTAATTAAACGATTTGTGGAATTTGCGTCTTTAATTCCACAGATTCTTTGTTTAAAGAAAAATAATGTCTTTTTATACCCGCTGTCTATAGTGTTGTAGGGTATTAGGGTAAAGAGACCCCATAAAGTATATACATATATTCTTGATCAGCATCAAACGATGAAACAATAATAATTCGAGTATTTTTTACTTCAGAAAAACAATTTATAACTTATTGAATAAATGAATTTATTTAGTTTTTAGACGGCTGATGCAGTCGGGTCTTAGCTACTTTGGTTTAAAAAAGGATATATTTTGTACTCTTGAATGTAATACTATTTCAATATACTAAATATATCATTTGGTATATTTTAATATTTTTCTCCGTATGTTAATTTGATATATTTCTAAAATAATACCGCACAGTTTTGCTCTAATGGGTAGCGGGTCTATCACATACAATATATCTTTCTTACTTGTTGTGCGGTCAGTCTAAACAGATTATTATTCAGAAGTTGAGCGAACATTCAGCTCTACCAAACTGTTTTTTTTTTTCTTTAACTCAGCACTTGTATCATGCTTACAACAATGAGTGATAACGGTATTATATGTCAAAATGAATATACTAAAAAATACTAAAATACACAAAAAGTGGTCATGAAAAACCTAAAGTAAGTCTAACTTACGTGCAGAATTAATAACAGTTGTATCCAGGGTCTTTCTCTAATATAGTTTAAGTTTTAGATACGGTCAATGTACGGTTCGCTTCTCTGATTGATCTTTTGAGAAACATAATTTGTTTTAGACATTCACTAATATTCTTCCCAATTAATTTAAGCTTAGCGTGTTCTTACACGGAGGCCGGCTAAGATTCAATTGAAATTATAATTCCAACACATGTATAAACATTCTGTTGTAATCTGAATTTATCTAGTACTCTGGGCATAATTAAAACGTTATTGTTGTCTCGTATACTCTTTAATTTAGCAGACAAGCTGTAATTGACAACAAAAGACGACTTGCGTCTATTTGTCTCTTTAATCTTCAGTTACATACTCGTAACTTGGGACCTTGTTTCCTGTGTTTTCCAGAAGCGCAGGCAATTTGTAATGGGTATCTTATGGTTATGCACTCTCGACAAGTGCACGATTTTGTATTTTATTCTTTTGAGCGTTACAATTCAATTTCATGGATCTGTGCGTAGGCCATTTCGTACGCTGTGCAAGTGCTAAATTGTTGTCTGAATTATATACACTGACGCACCCAATGCAGACATATTGTATGTATATACCATACTATATATGCTTACATAGCTGCAAATGAACTGAAGGTAGTTCCATCTATTGTTCCAACCCCAACCCATTCGCAGACTTACCCAACTACGAGTCCTGCCCTACGAAAAGTCCGAGCAGGTTGAGTATGCTTTGAACATAATGAAAATTTTTCGATCGAATGCACTTTTACAGCCCTTCAACGGGTATAGCTGCAATGTGAATCCATAATTGCTCGTGTGGTCGAGATATGCACATGCAATAGCAGCAGCTAAACGAAGACAAGTCTGCATGTAAGAATGCCTTTTCGCTTGGATTTGTGGCTGGGCTCTGGCAGCTTTCAATTTGCATTTTAAAGTCGATATGTTGACAAAGTCATATGAAAACACTGTAATATCACCACAAAAGAATACGAATTTCTTCAAAGAACAAAACTAAAGAAAAGTCATAATCTAGCTTAAAAGACTGTTTCAAACAAATAATTTTGCTTCTATTTTTTTACTAAACGTCTTATACATATATGAAAAACAAATTAAATAATTGATTTCTAAATTTTTTCTATTTATGTGAATTGTCGAATGCCAACCTCTCCAGTGAGACGCGCCGGATGATCCACTGCTTGTTGGTCCAGTGCATCCGCCGTTGCAGTCTCAGCAATTAGTTTTCGGACCGCCTCAAATACTATGTCAGACCCTTCGATGATTGTCTTCATTCATATTGTCTACTATTGTAAAACCAGCTACCCACACGGTAGAAGGGTAATAAAATGAAATATTTTATGAGATCGTCGATACCTCCTTTTGCCTGTTATTTAAATTTTCTGTAGGCACAAAGTTATAAAACCCTTCAACACAGTAGACAGCGGATATAAAAAGGCATTCTACTTCTTTAGCCAACAGCTATTAAAAAGTATGTCTGCACAAATGGTATTGAAAAGTCAGACTCGAATCAACTCTGACAAAAATGCAAGCCGCACACTGGATTCGTCAATATTAAAGAGCTGCATATTTGGCTAAATAGCTAAAAGTGCTAGCCATGTCAGTTTTCGTTTCAAGCTTCCAATATACATACAAATTTAAGTGTTTAACAAGAAAACTGCATTAGCTCAAAATTAAAGTAGGTCAGAGGGGAGATGCAAGCACAATTTTAAGTCTGAATGTCAATGTAGATAAAGTACAAAAGCTCCAATCGAGAATGCTTGATTTTTTGAAACTACAAAAGGATAATAGTGGTTATTATCGGATTTCAATGCCACCTGTGTGCATACCCTGTGCGCAAGGGAGAAACTTCCCAACACATTCACAAATACAATGCATACATGTAAAACTTTAATTTTAATTTTAACTTCTTTCACAAATTTATTCTTTAGTGAAAACTTGATAGAAGTTATACAGATAATTCTAATGCTTAAGAATATATTCTAACATTAAACATCCTAGACTTTCTAATATCTCTTAGTTTTAACACAAGATATTCATATGCATTTAGTAATATATCATAGCTATGTATAACGCGAGATAATGAAAGGCCCGAATCTTCTGTCTCATTTGATAAAATAAGAAAAACTGGCAAAGCAAACTATAAAAATGTGAAATGATACAGTTTTGCACTGCTTAAATATTTTTTTAAATAATTTTTTTCTTATTGACAATATTATAATTCTATTACGAAAAATTTATGTAATTGTTGTCTTGTCTTATTCACGATGAGAAAGAATTGCATTCGTTTTTCAAATGTTATGATATTTCAAGGTACAGTATAAAGTTGTTTTTGTAGTTGTACCTTTTCAAAATGGACATATGTAAGTGTTTATCGTATAAGCGCAATTATAGTCAAAGACATCAAGAAGATTTTTACTTCCATTTCATTCGAGTATTGCACTGTTTTCCCATTTGGCCCGGATTGGTCCTGAGCTTCAACACTTATACAAATTGCCTACTAAACAATTTATCTTAATTTTCCAAAGACAAACACACACATTCGCTTCTATACAGATATTGTAGGCTGGAGAAAAATCAATTCCAAACTGTCCCCCGAACGAACAAGCACTCAACCTCTCTGTCAAGCATTCACATTGGCATCGACTTAATGTTCGAGCCAATGTCCGCTGTAATCAAATATAATTTTTAACTATTTACGAGTACATTTTCATACATTATTAACATAAATGACTCGCACGAGCTGAGTGGAAGACGAAGTGGTCAACATAACTTTAGTTCCTATGGCGAAATTGGTGTGTGATGCGCATATTGATGCCAACTTAGAAAATTATATGTGCCAAGTCGTCTGAAACTGATTAAATTCTCTGAGTTGCGTACCTATAAAATTGTGTAACCAAGAGTTGGCAGCAGCAAATATTGCAAATGTTGCAGCCTGTGCAATTAGTCCGTATGCAATAGAGCACATTTGCCAAATGGAACCCTACTGGTTATAGGTTATATCGGGATCTCGAAGTGGGCTTGCTACTGATTCGGAACTCCTTTTTCGACTGTGAGATAGCCATTACTCATTTTTCAATAAAAGCAAATCAGGGCAATATTATCGTTATACCAAATTAGTATACCGATAAAATACTGAAATATTCCAAATTATAGAAATTATTCAAGAAATTATTTTATATGACAAAAAACGATTGTCATGGCTAACGATCGGTATATTTTGTACTATATTATTATTTCATATCATTTCCCCAAATATAACCTTTTGTATTTTATTGGTATTTTTATTTGGTGTGAATAATATTGCACTCTATTGCTTTGCTTTGAATCTCACAGTGGAACACTCAACAGTAACTTTGGCTGTTTGGTTGAATGAAAAATTTTCAAGCACAAAGTAAATACCGGTCTATTTAAACTAATAAATGTCTCCTAATTTATGCTATTCTTCGCTTTAATCTCAATAAATTGAAAAAAAATATAAATACGTATGTATATATTTTTATGGAAGACAAGAAAATCTTAAGAACAATATTTAAAACAAATATTTACAATTATATGTATTTATTTGTATTATACGAATATAAGTTTTTATACCCGCAATATATAATATATTTACACGAGCAAATTAAATAATTGATTTCGAAATTTTTTCTATTTATGTGAATTATCGAATGCCAACCTCTCCAGTGAGACGCGACGGATGATCCACTGCTTGTTGGTCCAGTGCATTCGCCGTTGCAGTCTGAGCAATTAGTCCTCGGACCGCCTCAAATACTATGTCAGACCCTTCGATGATGTACAGCAGTTTTCGTTTATATCGTCTTCTATTGTAAAACCAGCTACCCATACGGTGAAAGTGTACCAAAATGTAATATTTTATGAGACAATTCATAATATACAATTTAAAGTGCTCTAGGATGATCGATCAAATAACTTAATAAGCACTTACATAAATATCAAGTTGCAAAGCGAATGGACTCAATATTCTTGTAAATTGTCTGTTTCACTCAATTCAAAATTTAACGATTTAATAAAATTAAATTAAATTTAACATCCGAATTTAAGTTTTATACAAGTAAAGTATGTATAAAAAAGTTTTAAAATATTTTCTATATTTTAAACTCTTGTGTGTAGCGAAAATTTCTTGCAATTAGCGTTATAAAAAACAAATTAAGAAATAAATTAAAATTTAATACCGTTAGCAGCATAATGCTATGCAATTAATTAAAATTTAAATTAATTAATTTTAAATAAAGAAACGCACTATGTTTGATCGCACAAACATTTAATAATATAAGATACTCATGATATGTCTGACAAAAACTTAAAAAATAAGTAGGAAAGCTACAGTCGAGTGTGCTCGACCGCTACCCATTTTTAATAAAAACAACATATTGCGGTATTATTTTCAAAATATACCGAAACTACTACAAAAATGCTAAAAATGTATCAAATGGTACATTTGGTACATATATCGATAAAGTACCACATTCAAAATATACCATAGACGACACAATGTTCCAGATTGTCGGCCAAAGCAACTAAGACCCCTAGTAAGTAGGCGTTTATGCCCATACAAAAGTATTTTTATTTCACAATTTTTATCTAAACGCAAACAAATGTACAGGAATCATAAATATGTATTATTGTTATTATTGAATACACCAAAACTCGCAGCTCTACCTTTAAAATTACGCTTGTTATTCGATTTTTTTTTATTTGCGGGGGCGGAAGTGGGCGTAGCAAAAAATTTAAACAATCTTGATCTGCGTGCAAACATAACAAATACTCCGTAGCTCTAGTCTCTGAGATCCAATGTTTCATACGAACAGACGGAGAGGCAGACAGACGGACAGACATGGCTATATCGTCTCGGCTATTGATGCTGATCAAGAATATATATACTTTATAGGGCCGGAGATGCACGCTACCCATAGGGTAGAAGGGTATTATAACTTTGTGCCGACAGGAAATGTATGTAACAGGAAGAAGGAGGCATCTCCGACCCTATAAAGTATATATTCTTGATCAGCGTCAACAGCCGAGACGATCTAGCCATGTCCGTCTGTCCGTCTGTGTGTCTGTGTGACTGTCCGTCTGTCCGTCCGTCCGTCCGTATGAACACCTAGATCTCAGAGACTATAAGAGATAGAGCTATAATTTTTTTTTTCGACAGCATTTGTTATGTTTGCACGCAGATCAAGTTTGTTTCAAATTTTTGCCATGCCCACTCCCGCCCCCGCAAATCAAAAAAATCGAATAACAAGCGTAATTTTAAAGCTAAAGCTGCGAATTTTGGTATATACAATAATTACTATAGTAGTTATGATTCCTGAAAATTTGGTTTCGATCAGATAAAAATTGTGGAAGTTATTAAAGAAATACTTTTGTATGGGCAAAAACGCCTACTTAGGGGTCTGAGTTGCTTTGGCCGACAGTCTAGCACATTGTACAATGGTGTACTATATCGATATAACAAACATACCATTTGGTATATTCTTAGTATTTTTTTAGTATATTTGCAGTATATTCGGTATATTTTGAGAATAATACCGCAAAATATATTGCTTTTAATCAAATTGGGTAGCGGGTATCTCACAGTCGAGTACACTCGACTGTAGCTTTCTTACTTGTTTAGACTTGTTTTTAATTTCCTTTTTTTAGCTTATTAGCGTCCGTTTTTTTCAGGTTAACTGTCAAGGCCGTCGTTGAGGCGCGATGCTTTCATCACGTTAATCGCTACCCCACCCTTAACTGAATATCGTTCTGCGTATCTATGATTGAGAGTTATCCTACATGAACTTCAGTTATTTATGCTACTACAATTTCATCAACATTTTTTGAAAACTTTAGCTATTATCGTGCACTCAAAAAATTGTGACTGTTATTTTAATTCTTTTTTTTTATGTATTTCAAGCAACAATAATTGTAGTTCTATATATTATAGTATCTAAATTCGTGTCATATCTTGATACGGAAAACAACTAAGGTTGGGAAGAGTGAATGAGCTCTGACACAGCGCAAACAATAATAATTGCAGGAAAATACTTTTCATGCATTTATTACTTCAAGAGATACGTAATATGTATATCTATTCAGCTGGTTTCAGTTGCATCTTAATAATCTTTACTAAGGCAGAGTGACCCTGCTTTTGCAGTAATATTACTCTTATGAACTCTTGCATAAAACGTGGTAGAAATTATATTCTTTTATTTTGCGTTCATGGCAAGCTAAACGTATCGGATATGTTTATGAGATCATTTAGTAAGACGTGCTGGTTGATTTGCGGAAGTCATGCTGTGCCTTTACCTACAGTTTTCTACCTTAGGATGTTTCGTTCTCAAACCGTACTGTATGGGCATTAATAAAAATAAATGTTACTTATAATCATTTTTTCACCTACCTCACAAATTCTACGCTTTATATACCCGAATGTTATTCCAAAATGGGTGTACCTAGTGAAAAGAAGCAGATTTTGTGGTATCACAAGTTTAAACGGCATTGGGTGGTATTAGCAGACATGAAATTTGAATGATTTCTAAACTTTTTTATTACAAATTTGCATGTTATTTAAGTAACAACGGGGAAACCAAGTATTTTGCAGTCAACCACAATTTGTAACATTGTTCTTGTATGTTTTATTTTCTCGTGTATAACGTCTGTGCCTATCCAACACCACCCTTACTCAATCCCTCTCCTCTTCTTAATAATTTTTTTGAATGGTTGCTGAGGGGGAGGAACTCACATCCTTGTGACTAGCTAGCGAGAATGTACAATGTCGCTAGCTTGGCGTCTGCGTTGGAGCTGTTGAGTTGCGACGTTGATATGCTGCTATTGTCTGTCCTTGTCTACATCCTTCTCCTTCATCATAATGTCCATAAAAAGAGTGGATGAAATATTAATATTTTCACGTTGGTGGTAATGAAAATACACACTTACACGAAAATACATAATACATGCATTTTGTGTTAGTAATATGGAAATGTGGTATCCTTCATTACAAAATACCAGTATATAATCAGTCCAATGATGAGATCCTTTAAGCATGGGCAATCTGCATCAGTTGAGATGATTAAAACGCAATTCATAAAAGTTGAATGGATATAACATATTACGTATTTCTTAGGTTATTAAATGAATGGAAAGTCAAAAAGTTATTTTGTAAACCAATGGTACTATACCTTTCTGTTAGAAAAACTTGATACTATAAACAAATATGTATTTATTTAGTTGTACTTATTATTGTTATTACAGCTTAACATCATCAGTTCTCTCAGTCTAAAATAACTAGGACATATTGAAATTTAAACTTAGAGAGAGATCCGTATTATGTGCCTGCCTATCTTAAGGATAACTTGTTATTGGTTCATTACTGACAGACTGATGGAAAGACAAATCGATACTTGATCTATCTTCAAATAACTCATCATTCTTAATGTTTGTTTCATATTACATCGATACATAATGTATATAACAAGTAAGAAAGCTACAGTCGAGTTTGCTCGACTGTGATACCCGCTACCTATTTTTAATAAAAGCAATATATTTTGCGGTGTTATTCTCAAAATATACCAAAAATACTAAAAACATACCAAATTGTATATTTGGTATATCGATATAGTGCTGCATTGAAAATATACCATTGACGGCACAAAATACCAGATTGTTAGCCAAAGCAATTAAGAGTCCTAGTAAGGTGTTTTTGCCCATCCAAAAGTATATCTTTAATAACTTCCACAATTTTTATCTGATCGCAACCAAATTTTCAGGAATCATAACTACTATAGTTATAGCTTATTCGATTTTATTGAAGTGGGTGTGGCAAAAATTTGAAACAAGCTTGATCTGCGTGCAAACATAACAAATGCAGTTGAAAAAAAGTATAGCTTTATACCTTATAGTCTCTGAGATCTAGGTGTTCATACGGACAGACGGACAGACACACAGACGGACATGGCTAGATCGTCTCGTCTGTTGACGCTGATCATGAATGTATATACTTTATGGGGTCGGAGATGCCTCCTTCTACCTGTTACATACATTTCCTGTCGGCACAAAGTTATAATACCCTTCTACCCTATGGGTAGCGGGGATAAAAAACTGGTAGATATTTTGTGTAATCTGTATAAATAGCATAGCATCTTTTTAGATTTACTTTAAACAGTATGTAAACCTCAACTCGGGATATGTTGTTGAAGTTGCAATTTTTTCAAAATGTTTAATTTGATTTAATTAATAGTTCATTGCTTGCGTAGAAGATAAATATGTTTTAAGTATATATATTCTTGTACATTTTTGAAGTCAGGCTTAATTACGATCTCTGTCGTATTCATAGTCATGGAAAAGAAAATTCGCAGCATAGACATAAAAATCCAGAGAAATGATACTAAATCCTGGTAGAGATCAAAAAACTTCACCATTACCTTCAAGACTATCAAAATTTGTTCAACAAGTCTTCTCCCCCGCATCATTCCTTAACTAATATGCTACAGTGAAGTAAAATAAAATCCCATTACATAAAATTGTATTTGATAAAAAGCATAGAATATTAAGCTAATCTTAGTAAGTTCGTAGAACATGAGAAAATCAAAACACTTTCGAAAAACAATAATACCGCACTTTAATATTTTTGAATGTCTGTCAACCATTTAATGTTCACAATCAAATGAATGCTTACCAATAACACTAAATTTTAGAGCCTTTAAATATTCTGAGTTTGACAACTCAGAATGTACGACCCACACTGTATATACTGTATCGATATTTGTCGATATGTACATCCATACAATTGTTAGCTGTTATCTGATCAAAAGATAAACAAGTAAGAAAGTTACTGTCGAGTGTGCTGTGAGATACCCGCTACCCATTTTGAATAAAAACAAAATATTGCCAAATTGTATATATATTTGTTATATCGATATAGTACCACATTCAAAATATACCATAGACGGCACAATATACCAGATTGTCGGCCAAAGCAACTAAGACCCCTAGTAAGTTGGCGTTTTTGCCCATATAAAAGTATTTCTTTAATAACTTCCAAATTTGTATCTGATCGCAACCAAATTTTCAGGAATCACAATAGTTTGTTCTTATTGTATATACCAAAATTCGCAGCTATAGCTTTTAAATTACGCTTGTTATTCTATTTGCGGGGGCGGAAGGGGGGCGTGGCAAAAATTTGAAACAAACTTGATCTGCGTGCAAACATAACAAATGCTGTCGAAATGTTTCATACGGACGGACAGACAGACGGACATGGCTAGATCGTCTCGGCTGTTGACACTGATCGATAATATATTTATGTGCCGGTACAAAGTTATAATACCCTTCTACCCTATGGGTAGCGGGTATAAAAAATGTCTGACTGGCAAATAAGAATAAATAAACAAGCACGATATCCTGAACAGACAAAACTATCTATAACTCACATTCCTTCCTCCTGCAAATAAACGAAGTAACTTATCTTTGAGTTGTGCACAGGCACAGATCTTAAGAATAATTACCGGAGACCAGTTACATATTCGAGACGAAAACATAGAATACGATTTGAATATTAAATTGGTTAGAAAGTAATAGGGTTACGATATCACAACCATATATGTATATTTATTAATATACATATGTATATTTTTACATAACACAATATTTTTTTGATTTAAATAATTCTAATTAAATATATTTTATTTATTAAAAGCAGAATCAGGGAAACTGTCTTGAGGCAAGTTTGGGGATCTAAGACAAGTTTTATTGCCAGCTGATAATTTCACAATTGATTGCAATTTATGTGTTTGTTTTTTGTTGATGGAGGTATTTTACTTAATAGAATTATAGAACATGGAAAACCAGGTTCGGTCAGCTTAGTTCGACTTGACAGATGAGCAGTTGCTCAAGATATTTGACTCAGTTCCGTCGAATGAAGAAGTGTTAAGCTCAAGTGACGACGAGGACGACGTCATTGATATAATGGAGGCTCGTAATACAGCGTTAGAGGATGCTGAGACTTTATCATTTATTGAGAGTAATGTTGAAAATGTCCAAGATAATGCACAGAGAGCTGAGACTTCCCAGAAAACTGCAAAAAGGCCGCGATTACCATTACCCATTAGTGAAGATTCAGCGTGCGCATCTCCGCCAAATTCTGGTGGGTTCAAAGGAGCTGCTAATCCAAATTTAATTGCTATGTGTTATTTTAGTAAATAATTAGTTTTATTTAATTTTTTTTTTTATTTTTAATGCCCAAATCAATATCATCGTCGATGAAACCATGTGTGCAGCTTTAAAGGATGATATTAATGATAAGTTCAAAATTAAAACTGATGAGATGCACCAATATATAGGTATTTTGATGTTCATGTCCATTTATCGCTACCCAAATCTGAAGAGCTGCTCGGGACAAAATGCGCTCGGCAGATTCAAGGCAATCAAACAGCACTTGTCGCTACGTAATGAGCGTGAACAGATCAAAAAGGGTGAACCAGGCTACGATCCTTTGTTCCGTACGCGAAAATTTTTAGATTGTCTCAACAAACAATTTGATTCAGTGCCAAAATATGCCCGCCCCTGTATTGACGAGCAAATGTGCAGCACAAAAATGAAGCACCACTTGCGTCAGTACATGCCACAAAAGCAGGACAAGTGGGACAATAAACTATTTGTATTGTGCGATTCATTTGGATACGCACACCGCTTTGAGATCTACAGCGGTGCAGGTGATAATGTGGTCTTACCTGGTCGCCCAGATCTTGGTGCTTCAGCCAACATTAAAGTGCGCTTAACACAAACCGCAGAAAGATTTAAGAATCACATCATTTACTTCGATCATTTTTATACATCTCTGCCGTTGAAGGTTTATCTAAGAGCGATAGATATTTATAGCCTTGGCACGGTGCAAGGAAACCTTATCTCCAATCGCAAGCTACCAAACGATATTGCCATCAACAAATTGCCAAGTCGTTTTTCGACTATGTACTTTGGGTCCTCTTATGGTGTCGACATAACCAATGTACTCTAGAAAGACAGCAAGCCTTTTTGCTTTTATTCACCTATGTGGGTGTAAAGCAATTTGAAAAGACAAACCTTCGTGAAGGAACTGCATGCTCATTTTGACAGAAAAGCTAAGCGACACAATTCAATTTATTTGTCCCCAAATTGTTCATGAGTATAATTCTCACATAGGCGGCGTAGATCTCATGGACGACTTAATTGATATGGCAGCCACCAACGCCTATATTTTAAGCAGACGTTTCCAAACAGAGAACGAAAGCAAAAAAAAAATTACACTAGCCGCAGGGCTTTTAAAAATAAAAACTTACCGGGTCGTCCAATCAATACCAACAATACATCTTCACCGCGATTGATGAACCAGTCTCCATCCTCTCAGTCGGGACGAACAATAAATTCTCCATTATTGCAGACAGAACGGGCAAAGCAGTCTCTCTCATAGACCTTTTCAGTATGGCAAAGCGAGGCGAATTCGCTCAGAGAGCAAAACGAAAGCTTTATTGCGCTCTCGCTTCGCCCTAATTCTGATAACTTCATGATACTTCATTTGATACTTCTTTGATACTTTATGCTCTTAATTATTCTAAATCAAATGCGCCAACACCGGCCCCGATGAACGGCTGAGCCTTCATATTATTGGCAAAGGTGCCAGTTTGTGGATTGGCCGTTTAAACAGCCCTCATGTGCTGGTTCGCACGTCTGCGACGCGCACCGCCCAGTCCGCTCCTAGGTATACCGCCACGACTCGACCCACCATCCACTGCATCGGCGGCTGGTTGTCTTCTGCGACGACGACGAGCTCTCCGATTTGCAGATTTGGCTGCAACCGGTCCCACTTGGGCCGTGCCTGCAAGTCCAGCACATACTCCCCGGACCATCGCCGTCGTTCGGGTCCTGGCTTACGGCTCCTAGCGGGCGGGAGTTGAGCACCGCCTCGACTGCCACGACCACCGTCTGCAGCTCCTCGGCCGTGAGCAGGGCGTTGCCCACCGTCCGTAGGAGCAGGTGCTTTGCAGACTTCACACCTGCCTCCCATAGTCCTCCGAAGTGAGGAGCCCTCGGCGGTATGAACGCAAATTCGCATCCGCTTCTTGATGCGAAGTCGCGAACTGCGTTCTCTTCGGCCTCGACTCGCCTCCTTAACTCCTCTAGATGGCGACTTGCTCCGCCGAAGTTCGTCGCGTTGTCGCAGTGGACTCGGCTCGGGCATCCTCTTCGACCAACAAACCTTTGGAAAGCCATTAGAAATGCATTAGTTGACAGATCGGATACAATTTCTAAATGAACTGCTTTTGACGCAAAACAGACGAACAAAGCAATGTACGACTTGTACGGCAGCTTCCCGCGAATCCTATAGGTAGTCTCAACTGGGCCACAAAAATGGGCGGAGCGCTCGGAGCCGATCAGCAGCCAAGGTTTGCATTTAAAGCAACGGATGCATGATCGTACTGTCTGACGACAAAGCTCTTGAGCATTGACTAACCAAAGTCGTTCTCTGAGAATGCTCACGAGCGCTCTTGGGCCAGCGTGACAGTTGGTCAAGTGAAGGTACCTCACATAGCTGCGAGCAAATTGTGAGCGCTTCGACAAGAGGAGTGGAAACTTAGCATCATACGAAATAGGAGCATTTACCAGTCGCCCCCCGACTCGCAACAACGAAAACGAACACCAAGATCCTTCATACTCATGTATGAAAGGATTGAGTCGTTGTAGACTCGAGCTCACACGTGTACTCTTACGAACCCTTTCTATATCGTCTCTGAATTCGAAATCCTGCATTACTTCTGTGTAGGGGGGCGTCGTTGGAATAAATAATAACACTTTTACTTTTTCTAATTATTAGAACTTGTAACTTTTTATAATTATATTTGGTATACTTGAAAAGAATACATGTGCTTGAGTCGATTTGAAAACATATGATAGAAGGCGGAATAGCAGAAAAGCACTAAAAAGGGCAGGGTGACCATCTTCAGAGAAAACCAAGAACAGTGTGTCTGTGCGTATGACACGGTCATACGCACAGTATACTAGCTTTGTCGCTATCGATAACTTTCGATCGCGACCACACTGTCAGCTGGCCTGAGTGGTCACACCTGCAGTCATCTGGCATCAACATCCTCCCCCCTTGCAATGAGTTGCAAACGGTATCATTGTCCAAATGGACCGGACAGAATCCAACCCAAGGTGGAATTCTGGGCCATTGGCAAACCGTTGGTGCTCGGCAGGAGGCCAGGTTGGATGATGTGAGGATACAGTGCCGAGCACCAGGATGGATGGCTGCAACCAGCGTTCGTCGGCGAGCGTGATGCTGCGGAACTGCTCCAAGTTCTCGCCATCGACGGGTCAGAGGGGGGTGCGGCAGCAGAGTTGCGAGTCCACCTGCAGCAGCACCTTTCGACGGAACTCGGATGTCCGCGAGCGGATGATCGCCGTGCAGACGCCTTCCGTACCAACGCGGGTGACGGATAGCCGGTAGGCCGTTGCCAAAGATGCGCTGATACGGCTGGTCGCCGCGCACGGATCGATCAGCGCTCGCATCTCGAATGTCTTGCATCCGGTGTCGATCAGGATGTTGGCCGTCGGAAGTATGCTCACAGCCTTGTCCTGCAACAAGGATGCGAGCGACGTCGGAAAGGCCTCCTCGGACGTCGGCGAGGCCGGTCGATGGGGTGACGGCGAGCGGGAGCGTGACTGTGGAGAGCGTGGCCGTGGCGAGCGCGGCCTTGGCGAGCGTGGCCTTGTTGGGGTTCGGGACCGGGTGGAGACCGGTTGGTCATCGCCTCGTCGCTGACGGTTGGGGTGAGCGCTGCGTGCCTCCTTGAAGTGCAGCAGTGTGTGGTGGTCCCCCCGACACACCCTGCACCTTCCCGCGCTGCAGCAGGATTGCCCGGAGTGTTGGTGGGCCAGACAGTTAGAGCAGTACTTGTTGATGAGTACTGCTCTCAACCGTTCTCCGCTGTCAGCTTCAGGAATCGCTGACACTTCCGGAGTGGGTGGATCCCACGGCACACGCGACATCGGAACGAGTTGGTGCCAGCGGGGCGGTTCTGGTGGGTGGATGTGTGTGATGGCATACTACATGAAATGAAAACAAAAAAAAGAAACAAACGATTATTGTAATAGCCTCTTTGCAGTGTCAATGACACACGGAACAGGACAGCATAGGACAACACAGGACGACGAATAAGAATACAGGATAGGATGTTATTCGTCCTTCAGTCCTTCTGACGTGGAGGGGTCAGTCTTGCTGTCCATCGGGAGTAGAATAAGTTTGGCAACGGGTCTTCGGATGGTACCCCGCGCCGTGAGCACATCTACCCCTCGGACCTTGGCGTCGGTGCCTGGACACGTCGTCAGCACCCGTCCTAGGCGCCACTCGTTCGAGGGGAGGTTGTCGTCTTTTATGACGACCATGTCACCGATCCGAAGGTTCCGGGTAGGGGATTGCCATTTCGTCCGTTTGTGCAGCTCCTTCAGGTACTCATCTTTCCAACGGAAACAAAATTGTTGGTGAAGAGCCTTCAGTCGCTGCCATCGATTGAGGATGGAGGTGGCCGGTTGGTTAATTGGTGGTTCCAACACCGAAATAAGAGGGCCACCTATGAGGAAATGGCCAGGAGTGAGCGCTAGTAAATCCGACGGATCCTCGGACATAGGGGAAATCGGCCTCGAATTCAGGCAGGCTTCGATCTTAGCGAGAAGAGTGGACAACTCTTCGAACGTATATTTCGAGGTGGATGTCGCCTTGTAAAAGAGTGCCTTAAAACTCTTTACGCCGGCTTCCCATAGTCCACCCATATGCGGGGCGCCCGGCGGGTTGAAGTGCCAGGATAGGCACTTGTGGGGGTGTTGTGCGATGATGCACTCCCTTGTCGCTTCCAAGAAGTCGTTGGAGATCACCTTGTCAGCTCCAACGAAGGTTTTCCCGTTGTCCGAGTACATTTGGTGTGGACACCCGCGCAGTGCGATGAAACGGGAGAATGCGGCCAGGAATTACTCCGTCGTGAGATCCGATGTTGCCTCCAAGTGGATCGCCTTCATGCTGAAGCACACGAAGACGCAGACATACCCTTTGGTGATGAGGCAGGCTCGGCCAGTGTAATTCTTTATTTCGAATGGGCCGGCGAAGTCGACTCCAGTGTGCGTGAAAGGTCTCGAGTAGGACGCCCTTTCCTTGGGCAAGTCCCCCATCATTTGGGCCTGCAATCTCTTCCTGTAGATGACGCAAACCTTGCAGGAGTTGATGGTGGATTTAACGAGGACCTTAAATTTTGGAATCCAGAATCTGGAACGGATCAGCCGCATGACGACTTGGTTACCCCCATGTAAGGATATACGATGGGTGAAACGAACCAGTAGTCGTGCAAAGGACGAGGAATACGAGAGAATGATTGGATGACTCTCATCGTAACGCAGCGAGTGGGACGCCCACAGGCCCGTAGAATCCCCTTGCCATCGAGGAAAGGGTTCAAGTTTCGGATTGAACTTGAGGAAGGAACCTGCTGCTTAGACTGCAGACATTGGTATTCTTGTGGAAAAGTGTGTCGTTGAGCCATGACGATTAGCCGCTCTTGGATCCATGACAGCTCATCCGCCTGGACCACGGTAGAGCTCGGAACTGCCAATTTCCGACTCCTATCGATGAATCTGAGGACATAGGCGGACGTGCGCAATGCCTTGCCACACTCAGAGAACTTATTTAGGAAGTCAGGAGTAGGAGGTAACTTAGCGACGTTGCACTTCATCCGTTGCTCCAGCAGTCTCCGGAATGGGACTTGGAGATGTTGGCCATTGATCCGACGGGAGATGAAGCCACTCTGGTCCATGCCACCACAAAGGATTACGCATCAATTCTTGTGGCAGGACACCTCGGCTTGCGAGATCTGCCGGATTGTGCTCGGATCGCACATGCGACCAGTTCTTGGCGTCGCTGGCTTGGACGATCTTGGCCACGCGATTGGCCACAAAGGTTGTCCATCTGCAGGGTGGCTTGTTCAACCAGGCGAGAACAATTGTTGAATCAGTCCAAAAGAAAGTCTGGAAACTTTCTGCTGGCAGATTCAGGAGGAGGGCTGCAGATAACTCAGCCAACAGGACTGCGTCACAAAGCTCCAGACGTGGCACTGGGAGAGACTTGACAGGAGCCACCTTTGTCTTCGCAGTAAGGAGATGTGTGGAAACTTTGTTCGCCGTCTCCACACGGACATAGATCGCTGCTCCGTACGCCCTTTCTGACTCATCACAGAATCCGTGGTACTGGAGCTTCACTCGTGTCTGGAATTGGACCCATCTTGGAATCCGGATCTTTCCCAGAGCAGGATAGCTCTGGAGGTACTCCTTCCATTGGAGTGAAAGATCCGTGGGTAGATGCTCGTCCCATTCGAGCGTTCTCAGCCAGCGTTCTCTCCTGCATGAAGATCTTGGCTCGGATAACGAAAGGGGCCAGCCACCCGGCTGGGTCGAAAAGCTTAGCGATTTGCGAGAGCACTTCCCTCTTCGTATAGGAGTCCTGATGGGCAACTTCTGGTGGCATGAAGAAGAACTCGTCATCGTGAGCTTGCCACCTGATGCCCAGAGTTTTCGCCGTACTGGAGTCTTCGAGTTCGAGGAAATCCTCTCGAAGTAGATGGTCCTTTGGAATGTCCTTCAGCACGCTCTTATGGTTCGACGTCCACTTCCTCAGCGGGAAGCCAGCGCTGTCCAGGGCTGCACACGCTTCCGCAATGGTCCGGATGGCCTCTTCTTTTGTGTGTGTCCCCGCTAGGACGTCGTCCACGTACATGTTGTTGGAAATGACTCGGCTTGCGAGAGGATACTCCAAGCGTATGTCATCAGCAAGTTGCTGGAGGACTCGTAGAGCCAGGAAAGGCGCACAGTTGACACCGAATGTCACTGTGTTCAGCTCAAAGTCACGGATCTCACCGTCCGACGTGCGGAACAGAATTCGTTGGAACGGTGTGTGCTTTGAGTCCATGAGGATTTGGCGATACATCTTCGTTATGTCCGCATTGAACACATATCGATAGTATCGCCATCTGAGGATCTGCAACGTGAGATCCGATTGGAGAATGGGCCCTGAATGAAGGATATCATTCAGACTCTTGCCATTTGAGGATGGACAAGATGCGTTGAAGACGACCCGCACCTTCGTTGTGGTGCTATCTGGTTTGAACACGGCGTGGTGAGGCAGGTAGAAATTAGGAGTCGTGACAATCGCCTGAGGCGATATGGGTGTCATATGACCCAAGTCCACGTACTCCTGGAGAACGGCATTGTACTGTTCCTTTAGAGAATCGTTTCTTGACAAACGATTCTCGTTCTTGAGGAATTGAGCCAGCGCTATAGATCTGGAATGATCCAGTTCAATGCCATCGGGCTTCCGGAATGGAAGAGTCACCCGATATCTGCCACATTTGCTACGAGAAGTAGTCTTAACAAAGTTTTCTTCGCAAACGAAGTCTGACTCCTTTATCAGCTTCGCTGGAATATCCTCCACCTCCCGAAATTTGGAAAGTAGGCTGTCGAGCTGTTCTTCTGCTTGGAGGGCGACTCTTGTCGAAAACGCAGAAACAGTTGTCGACATACTCTGGGAGACGGGGCCGGTAAGAATCCAGCCAAACACGGTTTCCTGCCCAAGGAGTAAGCCGCAAATGTTTGGCCGGGAGCCGCTCAAGATGACCGACGGAAGGATATCCGCGCCAATTAGAATATCGATCTGAGCGCTCTTGTAGAAGTGTGGATCTGCCAGTTCTATCGCTGGTAGATCCTTTAGGAAAGTTCGCGGCATATCGAAGGAGGGCAGTTTGCCTGCCAACTGTGGAACTACGAATGCCGAAGTCTCGATATGGAGCCTCGGCTTCGTCGGAGAACCAATGCTGAAGTGACATAACTTCTGCGATTGGGCCGCAACTGCGTGATTTAGCCCGGATACCTGGGCTCGCACGGACTGGAAAGGCAACTTAATGCGTCGGAACAAACGCTCAGAAATGAAGGTCGCTTCGGACCCGGAATCAATTAGCGCACGTGCGGTATATGTAGTGCCCAAGTGGCAAACATTGATGACCGCCGTGCCGAGAAGGACATTCTGAGCATTATTGGCAAAGAAATTCTGCACATTGGTTGCCGTTGGATTTGGAGTGGACTGTATATTGGAAGAAGAAGAGGCACCATTGTGGGCACTGTCACCCCGATGGAGAAGAGTGTTGTGCCGCCCTTTGCATGTAAAGCAATTGTGCGCACTCGTACACTCTCGGAGTTGGTGACCTCTTGCGAAACAGTTTAGACAGAGACTTTTCTGTTTGATGTATGCCATTCTCTCATTGACCGACATTTGCAAAAAACGCGGACACACCCGGACAGGGTGATTCTCCTTTGAGCACAAGTCACACGATTTGCCTTTCGGAGTGACTCGGGCCTCAAAGGAGTTGACCCGCTTGGAATTCTGCGGACGGGATGGTCCTGCAGTCGCGTTCTGTGGGTTGGCCGTCTGTTTCACGTCCTCAATCGCTGCGAGCGTACGATAGCGCTCATTGAGGAACGTGCTCATGTCCTGCCATGCGGGAATTCTCGCTTTGTCCACCAAAGATTGCTCCCACAACGAGAGTGTGAGCTTGGGGAGTTTGGCCGAGCAGAGGAAAACGAGGATGCAATCTGCGAACGGGCTACAGACGGACATGTCTGAATGCTCAAGAGCGGTCAAGCAACGCTGAATCGTACTCTGCAGCTCCTTGATAGCTGCTCCCGACTCTTGGGTAACCGTGGCCAGGTTAAACAGGATCTTCAACTGGCTTGTTATTAACAAGCGCTTGTTCTCAAAACGTTCGCAGAGAGCACCCCAAGCCGACGCGAAACCATCGTTCGTCAGCGGAAATTTGGCTACTATTTCATTGGCCTCATCTGCGGTCTTCGAATTCAAATGGAAAAGTTTCTCAACCGGAGTCAACCTTGGATTGTTGACATAGATGGCCGTGAAAAGGTCACGGAAGGTCGGCCACCGCAAGTAGTCCCCACGGAAAACTTCGGTGTCGACTGGAGGGAGCCGGCAGCCACTGGAGTATACAGGAGGAACGGATGCTTCTCTCCTGCTGGACCCGGAAATTTGGGTAATTTGCCCCTTAACATGGGCGAGACACCGCTCATACACTGCATAGCAGTGATCGTATTTCGCCTCCATAGCCTGTGTGCCTTCACTGTCGCCGTCTTGATGCAGTGCATCAGCGCATGTGGAATAGGCGGCTTCGACATTGTCCCAGAGGGCTTGCAGCCGGTCACGACGGATCTCGTACGTGTGTACATTGTCGTCTTCGGCTGCCGGCCCTCTGACCCGACTCTCAAAGTGCACCAGTTTGTCGGAGACACCGACGAAGTTGCTGAGAGCCATCGCACGGGTTTTGCTAAATTTAGCTTGGACGGAACGGGTAGTTGCCTGACTACGTAGAGCAGTCGGGTAGTTGCCTGACTACGTAGAGCAGTCGAAGATGTACGCAACAGCGGAGTCTTTGCAGAAGCAGACGGCAACGGACGATCGACTTTTACTAGGAGTTGAGCGGCAGGTGTGGCGGATTTGGACCCCGAAGGAGCGGACGAAACGGACGACAAGCGACGAGATGCGGTCGGAAGCTTTAACGAGTGTTTTGAGTCCTTTTCGCTCTTTTGGCTCTTGGACATACTATGCTTCAGCAGTCACTTTAGAGTCTTTTCTCAACAAAGACTCACGGAAAAGCGGAGAGCCGGAAGCAAGCACAAATGAAAAAGAACTTCGGCTGTCACAGGATAGTGAGCAAAGCCGACACAAGAAAACAGACGAGGAACAAAATCGCTGTTGGAAGAAAACAAAAATGTTTAAGTAAAACACAAACAGCAGCGTGAATCTTTATTACTCGGTGTGATTGCTGCTGTTTATATACATCATATACGGAAATGGATCAAACAACGTATGGCCAAGAATGGCGATGGCGCAGTGCCATATGTTACAGTATTTAATCTGAATAATCTCAACGAGTCTGATGGGTCTTTTCTCCACACTATGAACTGATAGTTTCGATCAGCCTCGTGCACCCTAACTTTGCGGTATAACTTTTTGATGTTGGCCATTAATGCAAATTTATACAGTCGAAAACGAAGCAGAGTCGAAAACAGCTCTTCTTGAATGGTCGGCCCGACCATAAGAATGTCATTCAACGCCTTATGTGTCGAAGTGCGACACGAAGCATCAAATACGACACTCAGCTTTGTCGAAGTGCTTTGGTGCCGTAATACACATTGGTGTGGAATAACATAGTGTGGAGTACTTGGAAGGATGTGACTCACTTCGAACATGTGGCCCATCTCTACATATTCTTCCATAAATTCCAAGTACATTCGCTTTAACTCGGGATCTCGAGTTAAGCGTTTTTCGAGGGACAAAAACCGTCGTTTAGCAACTTCAAAAGGCACCCAAGCTGGTGCGAATCTGATTTAAACGGCAGATTTACTTCAAACCGACCCGACGGAAATGTACATTATTTTTGAAATGATTTTAATAAATTTGTTAAGCGGTAAGGACTTTGGAGGGAGAGCGCACATCTTCAACGGTCCAAAATTTCAGCAAGGTCTTGTCAATCGAGCTTAAACTTTTTTTCCTGATAGCTCAGATTGACAGTCATCTTCTGATGAGATTCTTCAGCAGGAGTGTAGCGCCCCAATACAATCTTGTCTTTTGGAGGATTGGACACTCTGGACCTTGCTTGATTTGGACAACGGACAATAAGTCAACGAATGTTTCAGCACTAATAAGAAGATGATCTGCGGTTTGAAGAAATAGGGAAGATTATCAGGTATCTTCCAGCCACTGACTTACAGTGTGATCTGGTCGATATCCTGAGATCGATTTGAGGATCCATAAATTGATCGCGTACTTATTGGAGCCAACTCGCGACTTCACCACAGTGTCTTTTTTCTTAACTTAGGAATTCGATTCACCAATGCCAAACAAGCTGATGCACGAGTCTTCTCTACGCAAATGCAGTCGCTGAGCTAGTTCCTCAATCACAAAATTAATTTGTGACCCAAAATCTAACAAAGCTCGGGCTAAGACGAAATCGCACGCATTCGTCTTTATTTTTATGACTGCTGTGCCCAGGATCACTTCATGCGCCACGGTCGCATGCATTGCATGCGAAGTGGATGGACGATCAGGCTCAACAGCGGAAAGACTCGAGGGTGGTAACGCTCTACTATTTGCAGTCGCAGAATATATGTGCAGCAACGTATGATGTGAACGGCTTCACACACGACACTTTTTTGCCTTCCATTGGGCACAGTGTGACCATTCCGAAGACAGTGTTGCTGTTGTTTTTGCGTAATCAAATCTCTGTTTAACTGCCAAGGCAGCAAACATAGAGCAAGTTACGATGGAATGATCTTCGGAATTGCAATACAAACAAAATTGGGTCTTTTGATCAATCTTATCTTTGACAGTCGAGCTTATGTATATTAAGCTGTTTGGCGGAAACGGCTTGACTACAAGACTTGGTCAAATGCTCAGCTGACAACTGCTGATATCGGCGATTAATCGTAGTTTCACACTCACTTCATAATGGAATCTTCGTGTAATCTATATGCTCATCCCACTTCATTTTAGTCAATTTTTTGCATGATCAGGTGAATATGGATTGAATTTACAAACTTCTTATCATCACATCACGATATCAATGATCCGTATACCGCAGAGACAGGGTCAAACAAAACAAAAAAAATAATAAGAAAAACAATTTTTTTTCTTAATTTTTTATGTGAATCTAACTTTTTTTTTATTTATTTAATTTTTAATTTTTTTTAATTGTCCTACCAACCAAGAAGCTATATCGGACTATAGGGGAGTACACGAGGGATTCGAGGGAGCAAACTTTATATCTCAACCAATGAATGTAGGGGAGCGAATTTCGAACAGTGCAAAAGCTTTTGCTAACTTAGCGCGCGACAACGAAAAGTGCAAGCAACAACTACAGAGCGCAATGCACTGGTGCAGATGCTGGCTTGCTGTCGTATACATATCATATGTATATACATACAGTATGTCAAGAAACTCTTTACACACTAAAAAAAACACATATATTTTGACTTTGCATTTACTGTCGGAATGATGTTGCGCTGATCTAAAGCTGTTAACCGCTTGCACCATACTCTAGTTGGCCCATCATTGCAGTACAGCATTATTTTGGTTGTATATGCTTATTTAAAATTTGCTAAATAATAGTTCTGCATTAAAAAATATTGAAAAAAAAACTAAAGGCGTTATTTTTCAAAAAATAGGTTTTTTATTTCAGTGTGTAAAGAGTTTTTTGACTCTTTCAGAAGACTCTTATTGCCTTGAAGATTTAAAACGTTGTCAGATATTTTACGAGCGGAGCGAGTCTCAGCGTGCGTTTTTTTTTCCAATTTCACAATCCAACTCAACTCGATTCTCAGCTACTCTTGCCTCTCTTTCTCTCAACGTAATTATTTTTTTTTTACTATTACATATGTACATATGTGCCAAGAATTGAAAGCGTCACTAGAATTTTGCAAATTGGCATCCAATTGTTTCGTTTACTTTCAATTTTCAGCACAGTACCTGGAATTATCGATCTGTTAAATGATCCCAGCCACTTTCCTATGTATGTGTTGCTGCTGGATTTTGTTTC
The DNA here is from genome assembly GCF_023558435.1 of Drosophila sulfurigaster albostrigata. Classification (NCBI taxonomy): domain Eukaryota; kingdom Metazoa; phylum Arthropoda; class Insecta; order Diptera; family Drosophilidae; genus Drosophila; species Drosophila sulfurigaster. The sequence continues at coordinate 634,196 of NC_084881.1, forward strand.
AGATTTTTTAGAGATTCACTCGCGTACAACAACAATTAGTGTCCACACGGGGGCACCATAACAAATTACTATTCCGCTTATTTCGCGATCAAAGTGAAATGGCCCTAATTGTTGTTGTTGTATATAAAACGAAAACGAAGATGGAATGACGACGCGCTGTAACTTCTGTTTTTTGACTGATTTAATGTTAATTAACATTCTAAGCCTAACTTAACTAAAGTAGCAAAGCGAGGCGAATTCGGTCAGAGAGCAATACGAAAGCTTTATTGAGCTCTCGCTTCGCCCTAATTGTAGCAATTTCACTTTAACTCTCTTAAATTAAATGTACTGCGCCAACACCATAATTTATGAATACAAAGGATATCAACAGAGATTTAGAGTTTCCGAACGTTGTAAATGTCTTGCAGTTGCAGACCAAGTTTTATTTTAATAGACTGGACTTACACCTAAATGTGCTTATCGGCTCTTAAGAAACAAGGGCAAAAGGCATTAAGGACTGCACCCAAAAAATTGTGTGTACATATTTACAAATTACTCTTAATGCATTGCAACTCTAGTCCTGATCTCTCATTATGTTATGTTATAATATTTAGGAAATTGTAAATATATTATTAGGATAAAAATAGTTAAAAACAAAAATTATGGCAAAAGATGACATACCAAAAACTCTGTACTCCGTTCGCTCTCATAGTAAATGCTGTTCGGATTGACGCAGATTTTTCAAAGGACCATAGACAATATTTTTCGAGGACTGAGTCGAGCGTCTAGTTGCTCATCTTCGTCATCAATGAACACGCCATTCAGTACTACGAGCAACGTAACACCATCAACCAATTCGGTCGTTTCCTTGGCAACTATTACCAAAAATGTTTCTCATACATCTCAAGCATCTGAGCCTCTTTGTCAGATATTCTTAAAAACGAAAATAAAACAAGACTGTTACAGTCGAGTGTGCTCGACTGTGAGATACTCGCTACCCATTTTGAATAAAAGCAAAATATTGCGGTATTTTTCTCAAAATATACCAAAAATTACAAAAATATTCCAAATAGTATATTTGGTAACGTAACACAATCAACCAATTCGGTCGTTTCTTTGGCAACTATTACCAAAAATGTTTCTCATACATCTCAAGCATCTGAGCCTCTTTGTCAGATATTCTTAAAAACGAAAATAAAACAAGTAAGACTGTTACAGTCGAGTGTGCTCGACTGTGAGATACTCGCTACCCATTTTGAATAAAAGCAAAATATTGCGGTATTTTTCTCAAAATATACCAAAAATTACAAAAATATTCCAAATAGTATATCGATATAGTACCACATTTAAAATATACAATAGACGGCACAACATACTAGATTGTCAGCCAAAGCAACTAAGACCCCTAGTAACTAGGCGTTTCCAAATTCAAAATCCAAATTTGCAGGAATCACAATTACCATGGTTGTTATCTCTATCTTTAAAATTACGATTGTTATTCGATTTTTTCGATTTGCGGGGGCGGAAGTGGGCGTGGTAAAAGTTTGAAACAAACTTGATCTGCGTGCAAACATAACAAATGCTGTCGAAAAAAATTATTGTTCTATCTCTTATAGTCTCAAACAAATCGAGTGACAAGCGTAATTTTAAAGCTAGAGCTGCGAATATGGTGCGAATGGTGTATACAATATTAACTATAGTATTTATGATTTCGGAAAATTTGATTGCGGTCAGGTAAAAATTGTAAAAAGTATTAAAGAAATACTATTGAATGGGCAAAAACGCCTACTTACTAGGGGTCTTAGTTGATTTGGCCGACAATCTGGTACATTGTGCCGTCTATGGTATATTTTGAATGTGGTACTATATCGATATACCAAATATACCATTTGGCACATTTTTAGTATTTTTGCAGCATTTTTGGTATATAATAATACCGCAATATTTTGCTTTTATTCAAAATGGGTAGCAGGTATCTCACAGTCGAGCACACTCGACTGTAGTTTTCTAACTTGTCTTATTTTTATACACACTACTCATAGGATACATAGAAGGGTATTATAACTTTGTGCCCGCAGAAAATGTATGTAACAGGTAGAAGGAGGCATCTCCGACCCTATAAAGTATATATATTCTTGATCAGCATCAATAACCGATTTTTTCGATTTGCGGCGGCGGAAGTGGACGTGGTAAAAGTTTGAAACAAACTTGATCTGCGTGCAAACATAACAAATGCTGTCGAAAAAAATTATAGTTCTATCTCTTATAGTCTCAAACAAATCGAGTAACAAGCGTAATTTTAAAGCTAGAGAATTTTGGTGTATACAATAATAACTATAGTAATTGTGATTCTTGAAAATTTGGCTGCGATCAGATAAAAATTGTGGAAGTTATTAAAGAAATACTTTTGCATGGGCAAAAACGCCTACTTACTAGAGGTTTTAGTTGTTTTGGCCGACGATCTGGTATATTATGCCGTCTATGGTATATCTTGAATGGGGTACTATATCGATATAACAAATATATCATTTGGTATATTTTAGTATTTTAATGTTTTGGTATATTTTGAAAAAATACCGCAATATTTTGCTTTTATTCAAAATGGGACGCAGGTATCTCACAGTCGAGCACACTCGACTGTAACTTTGTTACTTGTTAAAATTGTTGCAGTTCATGTTTTTTTTTTGTCACTGTAAAGATGGTCGCACGAGTTATACATTTGTCACCACTTACCACTTCCCCATCTCATTTGTCACCACTTACCACTTACCCAACACTAACACATACAAAGCATTCCATTAGATCGGGATTGCGATCTTCAATTATGTAAACATAAACATTCAAGCTTCCACTATAAACTAATAACCCAAACTGGGACTGCTAGCTTCTTTAACGTAAACATAAACAACCAAGCTTGCAATCTCTTGAAACTGAAAGTCCCAATATAAACACTAACCACAACTCCAAAGTCAGAATATGCTAACGTAATTATAAACAACTCAGACGGTTTGGCTGCCGCCAACATCCAAGTATAAAATAGCACTTCTTGCACAGCTTAACTTCAGTTTGTATCAATTCTCTGAATAAACCACTACAGCACTGTGTAAATTCTTATTTATTGAAAATACAACTCATGTATATATATGTCAAACATATATAACTGGCACAGCCGGTCTGAACGGACGGATAAATTAATAACACACTAAGAAGTAACATTTGAACTAGCTGAAAAGGCATAACAAGTGTTATCGAAAGTGAAAAAGTTAAAACAAAACACACACTAAGAAGTGATATTTGAACTTAGCCGAAAAGGCATAACAATTATCACCAAAAGTGAAAAAGTGTAAAACAATAGTGGCATAAAAAGGGACAAAGTCATAATTGTGCAACTAAACTAAAAACTAAACAATCCAGTGGCAATTTAACAATCAAAGATAAATCTAAAAAAAAAAAAATACAAACTTTAAAATGGCAAACGAAAATATAAACGAAATGCAGAATTGCATTCAGGCTCTCACTCAAATTGTTGTTCAACAAATGCAACTACCAAATGTGAACTCAAGAACAAGAGCTAGAAACCAGATTGAAAAGGAAACTCGATATCTTCCAACATTTACTGGACAAGATGGTACTCTCCATGGATTCATTGCTTCAGTGGACCAGATTATGCAGGAATATGCAGATGATGCGGATCAGGTTTTCAGCGTTATATTCAACACGAAGATTCAAGGATAGGCAAGAACAGTTCTCACCATCAACACACCGACAACGTGGGAGGAATGTAAGGAGAAATTGCGACATCATTACCGGCCAAGAATGGACCAAATGGGTTTGACTAGGAAGATCAACAATCTCAGAGTGACATCTATTAAAGATTTAGATATTAAGGTAAGGTACATAGTGGAAGAAATAACAGACTTTGCTGTATTTGAAAATAATGAAAGCTTAGTAAATATATTAAGTTCACTATTGATTCAACGAATAAAAGAATTAGCTGCAGGCTCCATGGCAGTCTCGCTAATGCCATTAACAACAGTGCAAATGGTTAGAAATGAAATTGCTAAATATATCGGTCTAAATTTTGGAAATTTAAATCAAAGATTGTTAATTCGTAAAAATACCGAGAATGACTCAGGTAACAATATTGATCAAAGAAATAATAATAATAACAATAATAATAATAATAATAACAACAATAATAATAATAAAAACAACAATAATAATGGCAATTTTCCAAAAAGTCAAAATACTAGGAGACAATATAACAATCAACAACAAAATAGGAATAACAATACTAATCCACAATACAATCATAACTATAACAATAATCAACAAAATCAGAATACTAACAATAATCCACATCAATATCAAAATAATAATTACAATAAAAATGAAAGTCAAAATGTTAAACAGAATCCCCCAGAGGCAATGAGTGTTGATAATATAATTGATGATGATAATAAAAGTACAACAAGTGAAATCCCTAAAGATTTTTTTACCCAGTAGCCTCGGATGAAAGAAAAATTTTAATAGAAGGAACAATTGAAGATTGTAAATTTACTTTTTTGTTAGATACTGGATCCACAATTAGTATATTAAACACAAATAGAGTGCAGGAAAATTTTTACAAAATAATTGAAAAATATTCAAAAACAATTCATACAATTAATGCAAAGTTTGAAACTAATAATTACTTAGTTATGACAGAAGCACCAAGAGAATTTCAATATTCTCCACAAGTTCGTTCAAGATGGGTGGCTTTACCCCTGGATAAATTATATGATTTTCTATTGGGTATGGACTTCATCCAAAGAAACGTTCAATTTATTGATTTCAAGAAGAAAACAATTAAACTGATAAATGATGCTGAAATTCCATTCCATTCCAAGTATCCTGAAGAGGCTTGTGTTTTGGAAGTAAGTGAAATTGAAAGCTTTAATTTAACAGATTTAAATTTTGAAGAAAAGGAAATTATTACCAATCTAAACAAAAGATTTAACAAGTTATACTATAAAGAAGGCGACCAATTGACAAATACAAATACAGTGGTACACAATATAAGAACAATAACGGACCAACCGATCAATTCGAAAATTTACAGGTGTTCTCCAAAATATGAAGAAGAAATTCGAAAACAAATTTTAGAAATGGAAAGAAACGGCATAATAAGAAAAAGCAGAAGTAAATACAGCTCACCTATATGCATGGTGCCAAAGAAAATAGATAATTCAGGAGTACAAAAATATAGATTATGTGTAGACTATCGTCGATTAAATCATGTAACAATACCAGACAAATATCCGTTACCTCTCATGGACTCAATATTAGACAAACTTGGTAGGGCTCAATATTTCAGTACATTGGACTTAGCAAAAGGTTATCATCAAATCTTGATGGCTGAAGAAGACATAGAGAAGACAGCATTTGTTTCACCATTAGGACTTTATGAATACGTTAGAATGCCATTCGGACTAAAAACGCACCAGCAACTTTTCAAAGATTAATGAATGATGTTTTAAGAGATTACATAAACAAAATATGTGTAGTATACTTAGACGACATTTTAATATTCTCAACAACGCTCGAAGAACACAAACATGCTTTAGAAAAAATTTTTAAAAAACTCCAAGAACACAGATTAAAAATACAAGTAAATAAATGTTCATTTATGAAACAAGATACAGAATTTTTAGGACATGTACTCAGTAAAGACGGAATTCGACCAAATCCAAAAAAGATACAAGATATTTTAGCTATTCCAATCCCAAAACAGAAAAACAACTAAAAGGTTTTTAGGCATGACTGGTTTTATAGAAAGTTCATAAAAGATTACTCAAAAATTGCATACCCTATGATCAAATATTTACAAAAAGGAAATAATATTAATAAAATGACCCAGAATTTATAGATTCTTTTGAAAATTTAAAAGAACTTATAAGCTCACATCCAATTTTGAAATTCCCAGAATTCGATAAACCTTTTACATTAACGACAGATGCGAGTGATTTTGCAATAGGAGCAGTGTTATCACAGCAAACTCAGCCAATAGCATTCGTATCTAGGACCCTAAACAAACACGAAAAGCAATACAGCGCGACAGATAAAGAATTTCTGGCAATTGTGTATGCCGTAGACTACTTTAGGCATTACCTATATGGCACACAATTTACAATTATAACTGATCACCAACCAATTATGTATCTAAATAAAAAATACAAAGGGAAAGACCTCAAGGACAAACATCAAAGGTGGATATTGAAACTACAAGAATTTGATTGTGATATCAAATATTTAAAAGGAAAAAATAACAAAGTAGCGGATTTCCTCAGTAGGCAGGAAACAGCCCCGCTTATAGACAAAGAAAATATTAATGAATCAAATTTAGCATTGACAGACACAATTCACTCAGCAAACGAGAACGAACCAATAGATTTTTATATAACAGATGATATAGTTAATAAATTCAAAACTCAAATCATTATCACATATTTAGCAACAGACAGTATAATTAAAAATAAAGGCAGAAAAATTATTGAAATTAATCCAGCAGACGACAATTTAGAAATAGAACAGAAACTCTTAAACAATATTAATAGGGGAACTATTGGCATATATTCAGAAGTACCAGATTCCATTTACTATAAAGTACAATGTATTATAATAGACGAAAAATATAAAATTCTTAAAATGTACAAAACGAGCAGTAGACATAAATGACGAACAGGAACTCCACAAACAAATAACATAGCTTTATATCACACAAAAGAATCCCTACATAGTGGCATGAACGAGACATTTTATAGTTTGAAAGACAAAATTTATTATCCAAAACTTAGAGAGCACATTAACTTAGTTATATCCAACTGCACAAAATGTAGAGAAATTAAGTATGACAGGAAACCGATCAAAGCAAAATTCAATATCACAGAAACTCCTCAAGAGAAAAATGAAATAATTCATATAGACATTTTCCATATCAAACACCGATCATTTGTTACAATCATAGATAAACTTACAAAATTCGTAGCTGCATACAATATAAAAGATAGGAATTGAGGGCAAAATTGCAAATTATAATAGAGCAATTCACAAAATTTGGCAAACCCAACAAAATTATTATGGATAATGAATTTAGATCAGAACAGATTCAAAGTTTCTTAAATAAAGAAAAAGTCGAGTTACATTTAACAAAACCAAACTCGCACACAGGTAACGCAGACATTGAAAGACTTCACTCCACGTTAATAGAAATTGTCAATAGCATAGATGAAGACATCTCGATAGAATCAAAAATTCAAATTGCTGTTAACACTTACAATAATAGGTATCACACAACTATAAAATGCTCCCCAAACGAAGCTAAAAATACAAAGAACTCACAAGACCTTAAAGAAATAATAAGCGCTAACAAAGAAAAAATCATAACAAAACTAAATGAAGAAAGAGAACAGTATGAAGAAAAAAGAGAGGAAGGACCAATTAAAAATTACAAAAGATTAAGACATAAAGATGAGCCGTATTTTAGATACGCCAAACTAGAAGATATTCATCCATGTAATATCAAAAGACCATTAAAAATGGAACAAAATTAAAATACATGCACATATACATTAACAGTTTTAGTAATAAATACATATATATATATACATTTTTTTTTTTTTTCTTTTACTCGCACTTTCAGAATATTTTATTAATCACTTTAATGATTTTATCAATGACACATGCTAGACTGCATGTGGTCCCAATTCAAGAGGAGGCAGGATATGTCCCTATACATATGTATTCTACAGAAATTGTAAATGAAACTATTATAATTTTGCACATTATTGACATTAATCAAATCACTATAATAATCAATAAAATATATGACAATATAAAGAATATCGAAATAGCAAATAAGGAAACATTAATTGATGAAATAGAATTACTAAGGGCAAAAGTAAGTTCTATCACTCCATCAACACGAACAGAAAGAGGTATTTTTAATGGAATAGGCACCGTACATAAATGGCTATTTGGCATTATGAACAATGAGGACAGGGAAGAAATTATAGAACACTTAAATATAATAGATCAAAATAATCACAATGCAATCACTAACTTAAACCAACAAATTCACATTAACAACCATTTTAATAATACTATTAACACACTAGCAGGCATAATCCATCAAGACAGAAATATGATAGAACTTCTTTCAGCCAAAATGAATAACCAAACAAAAGAAACAATAAAAAACATATTATTCAATGATCAAATGAGAACTTTAAAAAATATTGAAGAAAAATTAAATTATATTCAAGAAACCATTGCATCAGCAAAAAACAATATATTTTTACCAGAAATATTATCAAAAGACGAAATAAATAAATTTAAAATAGATTTTTACAAAATTAAATTAATCAGAATGGGCATATTAAAATACAAAAACAACGCAATTGTCATGGCAATCAAGCTACCCAAAAACTTTGTAAAAACAGACATTAAATTCATAACTGCAATACCTAACAGCAACAATATTCAAATTGATCAAGAAAATTTACTATTTACTCAAATTTGTAATAAAATATACGATTATAAAGAAAATGTAATTTTAAGGGAACTAACATTAAGTAAAAGCTGCACAATAAACAACAATTGTAAATTCAAATTCAACAATAAATCCAGTATAGAACAAATAGATGATGAAACAATAATTGTAAGAAACAGTAAAAACGAAAAATTAAAACAAAATTGCGATCAAAGAAATATTACATTAAATGGAAACTACTTAATACAATTTGTTAACTGTAAAATTCAAATATTATCTGAAAGCTTTGCAAATGAACAAATAGAATTTTATGATAGATTTTTTTACCCAACAAACTTATTGAACCAATCTTATAAAAACACAATAAACTTTGAACACTTCTCAATACAGAACTTTGAAAACTTAAAAGAAATCACAGAGTTAAAATTTCATAAAAAAATAAGTTTGGCATTTCAATTACATTTGCAATTATTATATTAATATTAATATTTTACTTGTGTATAAAATTAAGACCTAATAATATTCATGTTAATTTTAAAAGAATTCAGGAGAATTCAAATTCTGGCAATGGAGGAGTTATACATTTGTCACCACTTACCACTTCCCCATCTCATTTGTCACCACTTACCACTTACCCAACACTAACACATACAAAGCATTCCATTAGATCGGGATTGCGATCTTCAATTATGTAAACATAAACATTCAAGCTTCCACTATAAACTAATAACCCAAACTGGGACTGCTAGCTTCTTTAACGTAAACATAAACAACCAAGCTTGCAATCTCTTGAAACTGAAAGTCCCAATATAAACACTAACCACAACTCCAAAGTCAGAATATGCTAACGTAATTATAAACAACTCAGACGGTTTGGCTGCCGCCAACATCCAAGTATAAAATGGCACTTCTTGCACAGCTTAACTTCAGTTTGTATCAATTCTCTGAATAAACCACTACAGCACTGTGTAAATTCTTATTTATTGAAAATACAACTCATGTATATATATGTCAAACATATATAACTCACGCGACATTCCTCAGAGTTCAAGCCATATGTAGATAAATTGCATTATTTGTAGCATCGAAAATTTATCATATGGATGTAATTTCACGTTGAAAAGGTTTCACTACTGACATTTTTAATATGTATGTAACAAAGTAGAGTAATTTATTGATAGAAAATATAAAAGTGATCAGTGCTGCCATATCCTTTCCCAAAGCTCGCGTTGCCACTCGTCGCCAGCAACCAGTAGGGCCATACTTCACATGTACATATGTACTACATATGTACATACATATGTATATAGATGATAACATTGCCAATGCATTGGCGTCGAAGCTTCTGCTCTCTATGAGTGTGTGCACAATTTTCTAGGATACTCCAATTAAATTTTTAAAATAATTTGTTGCCTTCATTATAAAGCTACAAAACTTCGTGTTCATTCATCGCTTTTATAATAAAGTTTTACTTAATTTTGGTTATCATAAAATAAAGGAATACTTTTATTAGATTGCTGACGCTTATGATGGTTTTCAGAATTTTGGCAATGGCATAGTAAAAAAAAATGATTGGCCACAATGACTCATGTGAATTTTATCACTGAACTGTCAATCTGGTAAATTTTTAACTCTATAGTAGAGTGACCTCATTGATAGATCAAATATAGTATATTAATTAGGAATATTTTTCGAAAATTGTTTTATTGAAAATGGCAAGCGGGTACCTTACAGTCAAGCAGACTCGACAACAGTTTTATTATTTGATTAACATATATTTCCACTGTGCATTTAACTTTAACATAAAAAATTTAATTCATTATTTTGGTCATGATGAACTTTTACCAGGATATGCTCGTAAAATATAGTTTTCCGTCTGCACAAATTGATAATATTCTACCCCAGTCTTTACTAACCGGCCGTCTTCATCATAGTGTTAGGTGAAGATAATTTGTGCTAACAATTTGTGTGTGCTGTTTAGTGTAGTCAGAAAAAGACCAGCAACATGAACCAATTTTTGGCTCTTATGTGAATATCGTTATGGTAGTATATTTTGCGGTTTTTATTTTAAATGGGTCTCAAATTGTTGAACACACTTGACTGTAGCTTTCCTATTTGTTTTACTAAAGTATCTCATACCTCAACGGACCAAAGTCAATTCGTAATTTAGAGCAAAAGTGGTGTCAAAATCGTGTTTAAATTCTATAGTAAATGATTATAACATTTTGTATCCTCCAAGATGGAAAGTATATTTTTTATTTTCTGACTGTATTAATCGTGAGGAGCATAAACCAAAAATAAAATATTGATTTAAAAAATAAGCCATTTAAGTTGACGCTTGGCAAAAACTCTGGGTTAATTTGTGAAAACCGTTTTCTCATATCGCGTTATATACAAAAGAAACCCGAATACTTAAATAAATGTCAGTTGCAGGAATAATAATTGGCTTTGTGTTCTAGTAACTTCACCAAACAGTTGATCATCAACTACGACAAGCAACCTTCATCTTTGCATTTCTTCTCTATTTGTCACCAAATGCTGTTGCTGACATCCAACATCGTTGAACAAATCTCATGGATACTTTTAGGTAAACTACTTAAAAAGTTGTCCCAAAGTCATTGACTGCTTGCGGCTCTATTGGCATTTGCATAGAAATTCGTTTTGGACCATGAAATTCTCTTGTCAAACACAATCTCAGCAACAACAACTACATAAACTAAAAGTGAAGATTAAGGTGGATGTGGAAGCAGTCAACAAGTTTGCTAAATGCTTATTGCACATGATTTTCAGCTTAGGAAGTTGTAGACCACACAAATTGCACATCTTACCCTCGTTGCATGTCCGATATCGATTTTGGCTTGTAAACTCACTTCGCAAGAAGTTGATTCTCCACTAAAACTTAGGGTAGGTACCGATGTTTCTGGAACAGCTATCTATATATGTATGTACATACAGATACGCACACTTAGAATTGGGTTTTCATAAATCGATCTCCAAGTGCATTAAATTAATGTTTTAAAACTTTGTTAATTATCGCACAAATCGAAGGTAAGCTAAAACATGAATCGCTTACATACAAATCTGTAAGCGGTGCTCCAGTTTTCGCATTCACATTTCGTTTTCGTTTTAAGAACCAAAAATTCGTGCTCCCGTTTTCACTTTCAAAAGTTTTTTCGATTGGAAAAATAACAAGTTTATCTGGCCAAAATGAAAAGTAAGCAAATGAAAAAAAATAGTTGTTTATTGGTTTTTTGATTAATTTCAATTGTTTTCTTCAATATATTTTTTTTATAGATTAATTTATTTACTTAAATGCTAAAAGTGCATAAAAAAATAGTTAAAATCACTGGAATGAAATCGAACATGTGAATTCTATCCACGCAGGCAAATGAAAAATATTTCTATACAAAGTGCCTAAACTGATCGTCGTAGCGATTTTCATAAACATTTTATAACTCTGTTGATTTTATTTGTATTTTTCGACTTTATCGTTTTGTTTTAATAAATTGCAAAAATAATTTTAAAGCGCCAACATTTGCAAGTCGAATCAGCAGATTTCCATCGATATCACATTTTGTTCGAAAAATATACCAAAATATTAGCCAAAATACGACCACCTTTTCAGAATCATTGCCGCTTGATCAATGATGCAGCTCCACTAGTCGTTGACCTCTGGCAAACAGCCGGTAATGCAGTGGAAGGTTCTACTTACCGGAAATTTCTTACTAAAGCTCCGTTCCCAAATGAGCAAAATTTTGAACGTGCAGAAGAGCAATATATTATATAACGCAAACTCCACAAATTTTAGATCAACCCTTCTTGGCAATCTTTATGACCCTAAATTTGGTACTGAAATGGTAAAAAACCAAAAATCTATGGGCACACCACTCAAATATTTGCATATTAACTAATAATAATAATTAAAAAAAGAAACGCAGATGAAATCACATTGCCTCTGACGCTTTTTATACCCGCTACCCATAGGGTAGAAGGGTATTATAACTTTGTGCCGGCAGGAAATGTATGCAACAGGTAGAAGGAGGCATATCTGACCCTATAAAGCATATATATTCTTAATCAGCATCAATAGCCGAGACGATCTAGACATGTCCGTCTGTATGTCTGTCCGTCTGTCCGTATGAAACACTGGATCTCAGAGGCTATAAGGAATAGAGCTATAATTTTCGACAGCATTTGTCATGTTTGCACGCAGATCAAGTTTGTTTCAAATTTTTACCACGCCCACTTCAGCCCCCGCAAATTAAAAATAACAAGCGTAACTTTAGAGCTAGAGCTGCGAATTTTGGTATGTACATACATAATAGCTATGGTAATTGTTATTCCTGAAAATTTGGTTGCAATCAGATAAAAATTGTGGGAGTTATTAAACAAATACTTTTGCATGGGCAAAAAAGCCTTAGTTGATTTGTCCGACAATCTGGTTTATTATTATATTATATCGATATAACAAATATACCATTTGGTATTTTTTTAATATTTTGGTATATTTTGAAAAAAAAAAAATACCGCAATATTTTGCTTTTATTCAAAATGGGTAGCGGGTTTCTTACAGTCGAGCACACTCGGCTGCAACTTTCTTACTTGTTTTTATTATTTTTGTAAATTATTTGTTTTGATGCTTCTCTTCACTTTGCCGCTATGAGTGCGGAATGTCTAGTTTTGTATGTCTAACTGCTGATTTGATATCCACGTACATTCCAGTATCGGAGTATCGATACGCTTCAACATTGTTTTGTGCTGTGAACTGCAGAACGAAAGGGCGCCGCAAACGTTTTTAAAGGCCGTTTTTATACCCGCTACCCATAGGGTAGAAGGGTATTATAACTTTGTGCCGGCAGGAAATGTATGTAACAGGTAGAAGGAGGCATCTCCGACCCTATAAAGTATATATATTCTTGATCAGCGTCAACAGCCGAGACGATATAGCCATGTCCGTCTGTCCGTCTGTCCGTCTGTCCGTCTGTCCGTCTGTCCGTCCGTCCGTCCGTCCGTATGAACACCTAGATCTCAGAGACTATAAGAGATAGAGCTATAATTTTTTTTCGACAGCATTTGTTATGTTTGCACGCAGATCAAGTTTGTTTCAAATTTTGCCACGCCCACTTCCGCCCCGCAAATCAAAAATCGAATAACAAGTGTAATTTTAAAGCTAGAGCTACGAATTTTGGTATATACAATAACTACTGTAATAGTTATGATTCCTGAAAATTTGGTTGCGATCAGATAAAAATTGTGGAAGTTATTAAGGAAATACTTTTGTATGGGAAAAACGCCTACTTACTAGGGGTCTGAGTTGCTTTGGCCGACAATCTGGCACATTGTGCCGTCTATGGTATACTTTGAATGGTGTACTAGGATACTCCAATTAAATTTTTAAAATAATTTGTTGCCTTCATTATAAAGCTACAAAACTTCGTGTTCATTCATCGCTTTTATAATAAAGTTTTACTTAATTTTGGTTATCATAAAATAAAGGAATACTTTTATTAGATTGCTGACGCTTATGATGGTTTTCAGAATTTTGGCAATGGCATAGTAAAAAATGATTGGCCACAATGACTCATGTGAATTTTATCACTGAACTGTCAATCTGGTAAATTTTTAACTCTATAGTAGAGTGACCTCATTGATAGATCAAATATAGTATATTAATTAGGAATATTTTTCGAAAATTGTTTTATTGAAAATGGCAAGCGGGTACCTTACAGTCAAGCAGACTCGACAACAGTTTTATTATTTGATTAACATATATTTCCACTGTGCATTTAACTTTAACATAAAAAATTTAATTCATTATTTTGGTCATGATGAACTTTTACCAGGATATGCTCGTAAAATATAGTTTTCCCGTCTGCACAAATTGATAATATTCTACCCCAGTCTTTACTAACCGGCCGTCTTCATCATAGTGTTAGGTGAAGATAATTTGTGCTAACAATTTGTGTGTGCTGTTTAGTGTAGTCAGAAAAAGACCAGCAACATGAACCAATTTTTGGCTCTTATGTGAATATCGTTATGGTAGTATATTTTGCGGTTTTTATTTTAAATGGGTCTCAAATTGTTGAACACACTTGACTGTAGCTTTCCTATTTGTTTTACTAAAGTATCTCATACCTCAACGGACCAAAGTCAATTCGTAATTTAGAGCAAAAGTGGTGTCAAAATCGTGTTTAAATTCTATAGTAAATGATTATAACATTTTTGTATCCTCCAAGATGGAAAGTATATTTTTTATTTTCTGACTGTATTAATCGTGAGGAGCATAAACCAAAAATAAAATATTGATTTAAAAAATAAGCCATTTAAGTTGACGCTTGGCAAAAACTCTGGGTTAATTTGTGAAAACCGTTTTCTCATATCGCGTTATATACAAAAGAAACCCGAATACTTAAATAAATGTCAGTTGCAGGAATAATAATTGGCTTTGTGTTCTAGTAACTTCACCAAACAGTTGATCATCAACTACGACAAGCAACCTTCATCTTTGCATTTCTTCTCTATTTGTCACCAAATGCTGTTGCTGACATCCAACATCGTTGAACAAATCTCATGGATACTTTTAGGTAAACTACTTAAAAGTTGTCCCAAAGTCATTGACTGCTTGCGGCTCTATTGGCATTTGCATAGAAATTCGTTTTGGACCATGAAATTCTCTTGTCAAACACAATCTCAGCAACAACAACTACATAAACTAAAAGTGAAGATTAAGGTGGATGTGGAAGCAGTCAACAAGTTTGCTAAATGCTTATTGCACATGATTTTCAGCTTAGGAAGTTGTAGACCACACAAATTGCACATCTTACCCTCGTTGCATGTCCGATATCGATTTTGGCTTGTAAACTCACTTCGCAAGAAGTTGATTCTCCACTAAAACTTAGGGTAGGTACCGATGTTTCTGGAACAGCTATCTATATATGTATGTACATACAGATACGCACACTTAGAATTGGGTTTTCATAAATCGATCTCCAAGTGCATTAAATTAATGTTTTAAAACTTTGTTAATTATCGCACAAATCGAAGGTAAGCTAAAACATGAATCGCTTACATACAAATCTGTAAGCGGTGCTCCAGTTTTCGCATTCACATTTCGTTTTCGTTTTTAAGAACCAAAAATTCGTGCGCCCGTTTTCACTTTCAAAAGTTTTTTTCGATTGGAAAAAATAACAAGTTTATCTGGCCAAAATGAAAAGTAAGCAAATGAAAAAAAATAGTTGTTTATTGGTTTTTTGATTAATTTCAATTGTTTTCTTCAATATATTTTTTTTATAGATTAATTTATTTACTTAAATGCTAAAAGTGCATAAAAAAATAGTTAAAATCACTGGAATGAAATCGAACATGTGAATTCTATCCACGCAGGCAAATGAAAAATATTTCTATACAAAGTGCCTAAACTGATCGTCGTAGCGATTTTCATAAACATTTTTATAACTCTGTTGATTTTATTTGTATTTTTTCGACTTTATCGTTTTGTTTTAATAAATTGCAAAAATAATTTTAAAGCGCCAACATTTGCAAGTCGAATCAGCAGATTTCCATCGATATCACATTTTGTTCGAAAAATATACCAAAATATTAGCCAAAATACGACCACCTTTTCAGAATCATTGCCGCTTGATCAATGATGCAGCTCCACTAGTCGTTGACCTCTGGCAAACAGCCGGTAATGCAGTGGAAGGTTCTACTTACCGGAAATTTCTTACTAAAGCTCCGTTCCCAAATGAGCAAAATTTTGAACGTGCAGAAGAGCAATATATTATATAACGCAAACTCCACAAATTTTAGATCAACCCTTCTTGGCAATCTTTATGACCCTAAATTTGGTACTGAAATGGTAAAAACCAAAATCTATGGGCACACCACTCAAATATTTGCATATTAACTAATAATAATAATTAAAAAGAAACGCAGATGAAATCACATTGCCTCTGACGCTTTTTATACCCGCTACCCATAGGGTAGAAGGGTATTATAACTTTGTGCCGGCAGGAAATGTATGCAACAGGTAGAAGGAGGCATATCTGACCCTATAAAGCATATATATTCTTAATCAGCATCAATAGCCGAGACGATCTAGACATGTCCGTCTGTATGTCTGTCCGTCTGTCCGTATGAAACACTGGATCTCAGAGGCTATAAGGAATAGAGCTATAATTTTCGACAGCATTTGTCATGTTTGCACGCAGATCAAGTTTGTTTCAAATTTTTACCACGCCCACTTCAGCCCCGCAAATTAAAAATAACAAGCGTAACTTTAGAGCTAGAGCTGCGAATTTTGGTATGTACATACATAATAGCTATGGTAATTGTTATTCCTGAAAATTTGGTTGCAATCAGATAAAAATTAAACAAATACTTTTGCATGGGCAAAAAGCCTTAGTTGATTTGTCCGACAATCTGGTTTATTATTATATTATATCGATATAACAAATATACCATTTGGTATTTTTGGCAATATTTTGGTATATTTTGAAAAAACCGCAATATTTTGCTTTTATTCAAAATGGGTAGCGGGTGTCTTACAGTCGAGCACACTCGGCTGCAACTTTCTTACTTGTTTTATTATTTTTGTAAATTATTTGTTTTGATGCTTCTCTTCACTTTGCCGCTATGAGTGCGGAATGTCTTCTTTATATGTCTAACTGCTGATTTGATATCCACGTACATTCCAGTATCGGAGTATCGATACGCTTCAACATTGTTTTGTGCTGTGAACTGCAGAACGAAAGGGCGCCGCAAACGTTTTTAAAGGCCGTTTTATACCCGCTACCCATAGGGTAGAAGGGTATTATAACTTTGTGCCGGCAGGAAATGTATGTAACAGGTAGAAGGAGGATCTCCGACCCTATAAAGTATATATATTCTTGATCAGCGTCAACAGCCGAGACGATATAGCCATGTCCGTCTGTCCGTCTGTCCGTCTGTCCGTCTGTCCGTCTGTCCGTCCGTCCGTCCGTCCGTATGAACACCTAGATCTCAGAGACTATAAGAGATAGAGCTATAATTTTTTCGACAGCATTTGTTATGTTTGCACGCAGATCAAGTTTGTTTCAAATTTTCAAATTTTGCCACGCCCACTTCCGCCCCCATTAAATCAAAAATCGAATAACAAGTGTAATTTTAAAGCTAGAGCTACGAATTTTGGTATATACAATAACTACTGTAATAGTTATGATTCCTGAAAATTTGGTTTTCGATCAGATAAAAATTGTGGAAGTTATTAAGGAAATACTTTTGTATGGGAAAAACGCCTACTTACTAGGGGTCTGAGTTGCTTTGGCCGACAATCTGGCACATTGTGCCGTCTATGGTATACTTTGAATGGTGTACTATATCGATATACCAAATATACCATTTGGTATATTTTTAGTATTTTAAGTATTTTCGGTATATTTTGAAAATGATACCGCAATATTTTGCCTTTATTAAAATGGGTATCGGGTATCTCACAGTCGAGCACACTCGACTGTAACTGAAACTTGTTTCAAATACACTGCGTTATGTTCACATAACTTATTTGATGTTTTCTTTTATAACTCTCTTGACTTTATTTGATTTTTCGACTTTATCGTCTTGTTCAATCTAAAGGAAATTATAATGCTCTTGTTAACTTGTGTTGTTCACCACTTGTTTCGTTTTCGGAACACACAGTTTTTCCAGCTATAGGAAAATTTTTTGATGCTCACTATGATTTGTTCTTAAGTAACTTCGTCACTTGTTTTGTTTTCGGAACATTGATGCTCACTATAATTTGTGCTTAAGTAACTTCGTCACTTGTTTTGTTTTCGGAACATTGATGCTCACTATGATTTGAGTTCAAGTAACTTCGTCACTTGTTTTGAGTTTCGGAACACACGGTTTTAGATCAGCTATAGGAAAATTTTTATGCTCACGATAGTTTTGAGTTTTTGAGTTCGAGTAACGTTTTATATTATGGGTTACTTTTGACACATACAACGGATTTTTTTTTAATCGCGATACAAAGGATTTAGTTACGGATCCTTTTTGTATGTTTTAACACGAGCCCATAGGGTTCCAGAAGCCAATTAATCAATTGCCGGCAAAATATATTTGTTTGCTGGGGCTGCAAGCTGACCCTATATTCGGATATTTTATTAGAACTAAAGTACAAAAGTGGACTTATGCTGCAAGTCAGCTAAGATGGGACAAAGCTTCTTTATGTTTACAAAACGGATGATGAAATCAAAGATCGAAGTGTGAAATGCAATTGTGTTTACAATTGCGTTTTGCCAAAAATCAGCATTCGTTGTTGAGTTTACATTTAGGTTTGCGCATTATGATCTGGGCTTTACGTTAATTGTGTTTATGCTAAGGCATAATTGTTTACATCAAAAATGACTGCGCAATTCGAATTGGACAATTGGAAATATGCTGAAGTGAGATATTGAAAGTGTTTACATTTCCAATAAGATTTGTTATGTGAGCTGGGTGATAACTTGCATACAGATACATATATAGGCGAGCATATACATACATATGTACATGCATACATACAATACATACATAACGAGTTTTTTTTGGCAATACAAAAGCTTTCATTGCATAAAGATCACAATTTTTATCTGAATAAATTTTCAGAGATCACGAAGGCTGTAGTCATTATTGTATATGTATACCAAAATTCGCAACACTAGCTTAAAAATTAGGCATCTTATTCGATTTTTGAATTTGCGGAGGCGGAAGTGGGCGTGTCAAAAATTGAAAGAAACTTGTTCTGCGTGCAAACATAACAAATGCTGTCGAATTATAGCTCTATCTCTCATAGTCTCTGATGATATGTGTCTAGGTGTTCATTCGGACAAACACACAGCCATACAGACGGACATGGCCTGAAAATTTAATTGCGATCCGATAACAATTATTAACCCTCTAAGACTACTTTCCAAAGTAATAGAATAAAGGTCTTAAAATAAATTTTTTCAGTAAATGAATGCTTCTAAGCTCGAATATGTGCTTAGAAATTACGTTGAATCTTCGGTTTACCTGTAAGGTGAGAGTTTGCGAAGCGTGCCTGAAGGCACGCTTGAACTTCAGTGAAAAATTTTTTTGAAGTAATGAAGATTTTTATACCCATAGGGTAGAATGGTATTATAACTTTGTGCCGACAGGAATTATAACTTTGTGCCGACAGGTAGAAGGAGGCATCTCCGACCCAATAAAGTATATATATTCTTGATAAGCGTCAATAGCCGAGACGATCTAGCCATGTCCGTCTGTCCGTCTGTGTGTCTGTCCGTCTGTCCGTATGAACACCTAGATCTCAGAGACTACGAAGGATAGAGGTATAATTTTTTCGACAGCATTTGTTATGTTTGCACACAGATCAAGTTTGTTTAAAATTTTGCCACGCCCCTTCCGCCCCGCAAATCAAAAAAATTACAAGCGTTATTTTAAAGCTAGAGTTGCAAATATTGGTGAAAAAATTTGGTGAAAATTAAGTTGCGATCAGATAAAAGTTGTCGAAGTTATTAAAGAAATACTTTTGTATGGGCAAAACGCCTACTTACTAGGGACAATCTTAGTTGCTTTGGCTGACAATCTGGTATATTGAGCCGTCTATGGTATATTTTAAAATGCGGTACTATATCGACATACCATATATACCATTTGGTATATTTTTAGTATTTTCGGTATATTTTGCAAATGATACCGCAATATTTTGCCTTGATTAAAACATGGGTATCGGGTATCTCACAGTCGAGCACACTCGACTGGGCGCCGCAAACGTTTTTACTTGTTTTATTTGGAGTTGCGCGAAAAAAAACACGATTCCACACATTTGGGAACAGCGCTTAAAGCACAACACACACGGTAAAATATTGCGATATTTATTTTAATCTGATCGTCATCTGCGACATTTTAAATTTCATCGCAACTAAACTTTTAGAAATGATATAGACTGTGGACATTTTTGTGTGTAGCAAATTTCGCGACTCTAGCTATAAAATTACACTTGTTATTAGATCTTTGTCGATTTGCGGGGCGGAAGTGAGTGTGGCAATGATTTGAAAAAAAATTGATATGCGTGCTGTCGAAAAATTATGTGTCCATCTCTTATAGTTTATTAGACCTAAGTGTTCATACAGACAGATGGACAGACGGACATTGCTATATGGTCTCGGCTGTTGACACCGATCAAGAATATATAGTATATACTTAATAGGGTCGGAGATGCCTGTTTGTTACATATATTTTCTGCCGGCACAAAGTTATAATACCCTTCTACACTATGGGTAGCGGATATAATAACGTACTAAAGCCTACCAACTTACTTTCTTGATTTACTTTTTGTTTGTTGGCTACTATCATTAGTCTCCGTTTCAGCACTAGAGTCATGTCACTTAACAATGATTTACTCATATAAGATGCTTTAAAATACAAATTTAAGGTAATTTTGGCATTAATATTTATCAAATTTGTAGAATTTGAAGTGTGATTTTCTATTCAAGGTAAATTTTACCACAGAGCAGGCTCATTGTTACCTGGTGGAGATGCAGATTATCAATTTTTGCAAATTTTTTTCAAGGCCAATACTAATTATACATTGTAATAATGTCAGCACAAAAAATGTTTTGTATGTAATGCTTTGGCGTAAAATTAATTTTTGAAAATACAAAATTAAAAGCGGCCACAGGTTGCTAGTGTAAATACATAAAATACTTTATCCTGACTGGTGACTGACTCCGACTCTGAAACTATTGCCTAAGCGACAGCATATAGAAAGTTGATTTATTTTCCATAAATTGAAGTAAAATGCGTACAGACCCACTAAGATGTAGTTTTTCATAATGCAATCTGCAAGCGTATTTAATTGACGTTTTTTCGAAAGCGTATATCCCCTTATTAAAATGTCAATGTCAACAACGAAATGTGCGCATTTCGTTTTGCTTCACGAATTTTTTTGATTGGAGAATTCTTTTTGCAAACTGCAAATGCACTTGCTGCAAAGCCCAACTGGTATAAGCTATATTATTCGAATTGGAGTATGGTGTTCATACATATTTGAATGGTATACTGTTCTTATTTGTTGTATAGACAGCGGGGTAAAATTTATCGAACATAAGCAAACTATCTAATATTATTTTAGTGCAAGTTTGAAAAAATTTGTCAAGATACAGTGGATAAGCACTACATATAAACATACATACATATGTATATCAAAATTCAAAGCAGACGAGACTGCGGGCTCTGCTGGCTTGTATGGAAATAAAATTAATATCGTTGTAAACCATACATAAACTGTGTAAGTTAAGGTTCGTAAGGTTACTTTAAATTGAACCCAGAGCATTTAGTAGTCGACCACATTCAAGCGAGCATAGTTGTTGCTAATGAAATGGCCAATTTCTGAAGCTTCCGAGTGGTTTCCGCTTTCTCTAACAGAACCCAAAACAAACAAGGGGAGGCTGTATAGTGTTTTGTCTTGTTTTGTTTTTTGTTTGCGGTCGTTTTCATTTCATTTACAGTTGCAGTTGAAGTTGCAACAGCAGAGAACAACACCAACAAATCTACCTAGAATCAGGCCTGCATGAGAACATCTTGATTTCCCCAGGTGCCAAATGACTAACCGTATACAAGCTGAACCACCCATTCACCCGACGCACACAAGCCCGTATTTCGTATTTTCATATTTTCGGTTGACCATTTTCCACTGACTATCAGGACTGACAAGTGGAGAAATCGCATTTGCAAAAGCCACAGTCACTGCTGAGCCGGAATCAAAGTAGGGTTTTGTTATCATGAATTGCATGCCGTAAATTTGTATGGGCTTAATTTTGGCTACGCATATACGGGGACTTTTTTGCCTAGAAATTTGACTACACTTAAAAGTCTTCAAATTGACAAAAATAGATTTTCGTAACATATTACATTGTTAATTTATTATGAAACAAAAGAGACACAATCTATAAAATTAATATTATTGTTTCAGTCCAGAGTTGAAACATCATTCCATTTTGGAACATCTTTGGTATAGACTATGTGGTAAAGTTTATTTAACATTTGACGTATAAAATGGCTACAAAATACAAAACACCATAATGCGAGGAATATATCGTAACCTTTAGTCATAACTCAAATACATACATACATACAAACATGTGCTTTACACCCTCGTTCTGGTTTGTCGTGAAAAATAATCAACCGCAAAATAGACGAAAAAGTCAGAGTGTGTATAAACATGCCCAAATATCTGGCATGCGCCATGGAACGCTTTCAACAAGTTACAAATCTTTTGACTACGTGACTAGTCTGGTTCGGGTCATTGTTATGTTTGTCGCGTAGATCTGATCAATGACCTACGTGCTATTGAGCTCACCATTAGCTTTCAATATGCTACTGAGTGTTGCATTTTTGGCAGCTGCATTTTTTGGCGGAAATTATTGGAAATTGATTGAACTAAATAGCAAAAATCACTCACCAAACTGTCTGTGACAAAGCGGATAGTCTTGAAGCTGTAGTTGTTAACATTGTGTGTTTTTATAACAGCTACCCATAGGGTAGAAGGGTATTATAACTTTGTACCAGCAAGAAATGAATGTAACAGGTAGAAGGCAGACACCTACGGCCCTATAAAAAATATATTTTCTTCATCAACAATATAGCCATGTCCGTCCGTCCATATGTCTATTTTTCCGTCCTAGATCTCGGAGACTTTAAGATGTAAGATCTAATTTCGATGGCACTAGCTTGCACGCAGATCAGTTTTGTTTCAAATTTTTGTCTCGCCCACTTCCGCCTCCGGTAATCGTCAACAAAAGATTAACAAGAGTAATTTTCAAGCTAGAATTTTGGTACATATGTACATTTTGTTGAAGTTATTAAAGAAATTCTTTTTATTCTTTTTGCTTTGGCTGACAGTCCGATATATCTCCATCTCCATTCAAAATAATGTGGCACTATATCAATATACAAAATATAGCAGTTGGTATATTTTTAGTATTTTGTGGAAGTTTTGTATATTTTAATAATGCTGCACTGTTTCGCTTTTAACCAAAATGGGTAGCGGGTATCTTACTGTCTTACACTCGACTGTAGCTTTCTTGTTTGTTTTTTAAATTCTAGCAAGTTGTTAGCAACGTACCACAGAGAGACGACAGTAGAAAATGTTTCTGACGCAACATTGGTCATTTTTTTTTTAATTTCACGCTTTTTATCAATCTTTTTATACCCGCTACCCATAGGGTAGAAGGGTATTATAACTTTGTGCCGACAGGAAATGTATGTAACAGGTAGAAGGAGGCATCTCCGACCCTATAAAGTATATATATTCTTGATCAACGTCTGTCCGTATGAACACCTAGATCTCAGAGACTATAAGAGATAGAGCAATAATTTTTTTTCGACAACATTTGCTATGTTTGCACGCAGATCAAGTTTGTTTCAAATTTTTGCCACGACCACTTCCGCCCCCGCAAATCAAAAAATCGAATAACAAGCGTAATTTAAAAGCTAAGGTTGTGAATTTTGGTATATATAATAATAACTATAGTAGTTATTATTTGGTGGCGATCAGATAAAAATTGTCGAAGTTATTAAAGAAATACTTTTATATGGGCAAAAACGCCTACTTACTAGGGGTCTGAGTTGCTTTGGCTGACAATTGAGCCGTCCATGATATGGTCCACATATACCATTTGGTATATTTTTAAGTATATTTGCAGTATATTCGGTATATTTTGAGAGTAATACCGCAAAATATATTGCTTTTAATCAAATCTCACAGTCGACTTCACTCGACTGTAGCTTTCTTACTTGTTTTTTCTCTCTCCTTGCTCGTAGATTATTTTGTTATTTTAATGTTAATGTTTTGGAAGTTGACTTTCGCCTAATCTAATAAAATGTTTCTATTCTAAATATTCTAAAGCAATAATTTTACTTTCAAAATACATAGATTCATGTAGTTTTCTATAGAGTCTATTAATATCTCCATTTATTTTGGGTCGCGAACGTACAATTTTTCCATGTTGCTTTATTTTGTTTTAATGAATAGGCCGTCCGAGCTGTGCTTAATTTAATTGCTATCAGAATAAACGGAATGTATTGTTCTGATACCTGGAATATGTGCTATATTTGTTTTTTGTTATTTGTTTTAGTTAGTGACCAAACCTTTCTTATCAGTACCAACGCCATCAAATGCACCTTTCCCATGAGAAGTTGCAAAGTAATTCCACTCGATGGATTGACCTCCGATATAATTTTCTATTTCTTATTTATATTATCTTATTTTTTTGTATGTACAAAATCTGTACTACAGATTAATAATATAATTATAACAATACAAAATAGTATAAGAGAAAAATTAACTATTAATATAATTGTTGTCAAATACAACGCAGGGCAGCATTGTTAGTTACATTTAGCCTTTTTCTAACTTGTTTATGGATTAATTTAGGTAATTTAGTCTTTGTTGATAATATTTTTGGGATACACTTTTCTATAAACTCCCATTTTGCTCAAAATGTGTGAAAACAATAAATAAATAAAGCAATGACAATACTTGACAATAGTGTCTACTAACAGAGAACGTAATTATGATTTAAAAGTATTGGCTTAGAATGTTCATTCACATTTCGCAGATTTTTCAAAATGCAGTCAAATTTCATAATTGTCTATTATATATTTAAAAATAAAAAATATAACAAAATAGCTCTTAGGTGTGT
Source organism: Drosophila sulfurigaster albostrigata (assembly GCF_023558435.1). Classification (NCBI taxonomy): domain Eukaryota; kingdom Metazoa; phylum Arthropoda; class Insecta; order Diptera; family Drosophilidae; genus Drosophila; species Drosophila sulfurigaster. Next base: position 659,408 of record NC_084881.1, read on the forward strand.
CCCAGGGTAGTCATTTGGGTCCTCTATTGTTCGCTTTGTTTATAAATGATCTTCCTTTTGTTATTGAGCATTCCCGTGTACTTATCTACGTCGATGACGTCAAGCTTTGCCTGACATTTAATGATAGTCTTGCAATGTCACTGTTGCAATGTGACCTTAATCGTCTTGAATCTTAGTGCAAAGTAGGGATGCATGATATTTAAAAAAATATCGTATCAGTGATATATCGTTTTTCAAAAATATATCAAATTGATAAAAATATTTATCACCCAAAAATATCGATATATCAAGTATTTTTGATATTTAATTTTTATATATTTATTTTTTTTTCATTAACCAAAATTTAACTCTAAAATTATATATATGTATAATAAATACATAATTATATTTTTTTTGTGTATATCAACATATGCATCTGCATAAAAACATATATAATCCTGATTTTATTTCGCCTATTAAATCTCTTACACGGAATACACGAATTCCCCAGAAAAACATCAGACACACGCATGTGTGTATTTCCCCGAAATTGTGAACCCTTGGCACAATTTCGGCGAAATACACACATGCCGATGCCTGTTTTTAAGGTGGGACAGTAAGTTCGACGAGTTGCCGCTCGTTTTGACAGTTTTACTGCAAATGTTGCAGGTTGCAGAATGATTTTTAACTTCCGAAAAAACACTTTTTGCCGCGCTTATCTTTACAGGAAGTTAGGTCAAATCAAAGTGACCAATTAGGAAATATAAAAAATATATAAAAAAAAAATCGCGATATTCGATATATCAGGGGAAAAAATATCATGATATAAATATTTATTTTTATAAAAAAATATCGATATATTGATATTATGATATATTATCAACAACCCTAGTGCAAAGTAAATATGTTAATATCTCAATAGCAATAAATGTAAGCTTATGACCTTTTGAAGGGGTTCTTCCCATTCGTCCTATCATTGAGTACGGATCTCTTGTCTCAAATCCCCAGTATAGGGTTTATCAAGATAGGATTGAGTCAATGCAGAAACAATTCTTGTTATTTGCTCTTCGTAGTTTAAATTCGAATCCTAATATTAGATTACCACCTAATCGCAGTAGACTTTTATTACTAAACCTTTCTTCTCTCTCTCTGACAGTAGAACTATATAAGGAGCTGTTGTCATACAGAGACTAATTAATGGTGGAATAGACTCCTTGGAGCTGTTAAGTTAAATTAGTTTTGCAGTTCCGGTCAGGATCACTTGGAATTTTCTTCCTCTTCTCATTTCTCGTAGAACTACTAACTTTGCTTGCCATAATCCCTTCCGTATTCTATGTGTGAATTATAATAATCTTAATAACGTAGTTTGCTCTAGTAAATCTATTCCTCTGCTCAAAACCTTATTATTAGCATATTTATCGAGTATTTAATTGTTTTTCATCTTGTACATATATCCTAACATATTTTAAGTTAACTTAATTAGCTGTTCAGCGTTTTTTAATATTTATTCGCGGTTTTCGGTAATGCATGCTGTTCACAAATTTATGAATGTCAACGTCCAAATATATATAAAAATAAAAAAAGATGCATTAAACACGTTAAAAGTACAGTTTGAATATTTTTGAGATAATAACACAAATCTTTATTGAATCTGCGTAAAATAATAATAATAATAAGATTAACATTGGCGTTGCTTTCGAATTTGGAGAATACGCAAAGAAAGTTACAGTCGAGTGTGCCATACTGTGAGATACCCGCTACCCATTTTAAGTAAAATCAAAACAATGCGGTAATATTCTGACAATTTACCAAAACAATATACCACAAAATATTCAAAAATAGTAAAAATATAAATCGCATTCAAGAAAAAAGAAAACAAAATATGTATGTATTCCCGACCGGGACTCGAACTCTCTCACCACATCATGTTGGGCCAGTGCTGCCAACTTTTGACCAGCAAAAAAAGCTGTTTTTGACGGAATGAATGCAGAAAAAAACTCAAAAAAAAATTATTTACAAATCCAAAAAAAAAGCTAAAAACAAACGTATCAAAAAAAAGAAGAAAAAATGACTTCAAAAATAACAATTTATTAAGTACATTTTTGTTTAAAAGATAAAGATTTGCATTATTTTATTGTTATCTCATTAGTCTGTCTCATTTGCGTATGACATATTAGTGCCTATCATCTGCAGATATTTTATAGGCACTTCGTAGTCGACGCAGCATTTTCCCATCCGTCACAATCTGATTCTCTATATTACAATAAAAATGAATAGAGTATATTTTTTTGCTTGAAATTTATACTTTACCTTATGCTTAGAATGCATTCCTTAATTTGGAAGAAAATAGTACTATAACAACACAGCTAAAAATGTATTTTTTTGAACCAAACCTCATATTAGTTTAAGGAGATTATGTGAAGTTTACGATTGGGTTATCGTTTTGGCGAAACCTTGACGCTTCAATCGCCTCAAACGTCTAGCTAGTAGGAGTCTCCTAGCGAGAATAGCAACCTGTCGCTATATCGGCTCGTATTTTCAATTGCTTAAACTCAAAACTAACCTTATATGCAATATCGCATTTAATGTTTATGTTTTGCTATATTCATTTGTGAGAATATACGCTCAACTTCAGCGTTCGACCAAGGTAGGGAAAAGATTTTGAGCGCAAAATCTGCTAAATCACTAAAAGGGTTTTGGTTCAAGTAGCTCATATAATCGAACCGTTGAGTTAAATACAAGTTCCGATTTCATTGTGAACTATTAAACGCAATTCTTGCAGTGAATGGCAAAAAAAAATACAAAATAAAAGGGCTTTAAGAAAAATAAAAAGTTGCTAAATTTGTAGCTAATAGCATTTAAAAAAAAAAGTTGTAAATTTTTTGAAAAGTTGCTAGATCTAGCAACTAAATTGCTAAACTGGCAGCACTGATACACACACCAATATAGGCGACCATGTATCTACACAGACGCATACATACAAACGAAAGCATAGCAGGAGTTTTTGCCCATACAAAAGTATTCATTCATAACTTCCACAATTTTTATCTGATCGCAATCAAATTTTCAGGAATCACAATTACTATAGAGCTGGAGCTATCTCTAAAATTACGCTTGTTATTCGATTTTTGTTGATTTGCGGGGCTGGAGTGGAAACAAACTTGATCTGCGTGCAAACATAACAAATGCTGTCGACAAAAATAATAGCTTTATCTTTTATTTGAGAATATGTATACTTCATAGGGTCGGAGATGCCGCCTTCTACCTGTTACATACATTTCCTGCCGGCACAAAGTTATAATACCCTATGGGTAGCGGGTATAAGAAGCAGGATTTGACGGTAAAAAAACTATGGTAACGCTGGAGTTTTATTTAGAAGGTCACCAGTACTGCCAATTTGGATTTTTTCCCGTCAAAACTGTTTTTTTTTAAGGCTTAATGCGGGAAAAAGCTGTGAATTGCGGAATTTTGAAATTCAGCCTTTTTGAGAAATTCAGCTGTCTTTTTCCCGAGTTTTGTTTGTGTCGTTAACACTTAAGTACAAAATATGAAAAACTGGCAGCTTTACGATAGTCACTTACAAAACAAACCAGAAAATGTGGCGTATTGATTTTTTTTCTCGATATACGCTAATGTCATCACTTGCTTAGTGCTTCGATCTCTATATAAAAACTTAGTTGACGTACTAATGGCAGTACCATCAAGTGGCCCAGCGATACCAAGTACGGGATTGTTGACACGCGGATTTGTGAATAGCACGCATTAATCGAAAACCGCCAATAAATATTAAAAGACGCTAGACAGCTAAATAAATACTCTTGTAATTCTATATTAATAAGGAAGCAAAATATGTCAGGATATATGTATAAGAAGATAAAAAACAATTAAATACTCGATAAATAAGCTAATAATAAGGTTTTAAGCAGTGGAATAGATTTACTGGAGCAAGCAACGTTATTGAGATTATTATAATTGGCTCACTGAATACGAAAGGGATTGTGGCAAGCAAAGTTAGTAGTTCTACGTGAAATGAAAAGAGGAAGAAAATTCCTAGTGATCCTGACCGGAACTGCAAAACTAATTTGACTTAACAGATCCAAAGAGTCTATTTCACCATTAATTGGTCTCTGTATGAAAACAGCACCTTGCATAGTTCTACGGTCAGAAAGAGAAGGAAGGTTTAGTAATAAAAGTCTACTGCGATAAGGTGGTAATCTAATATTAGGGTTCCAATTTAAACTACGAAGAGCAAATATGAAAAATAGTTTCTGAGCCGACTCAATCCTATCCTATAAACCCTATACTGGGGATTCCAGACAAGAGATCCGTACTCAATGATAGGACGAACCAGTGAGACGTACAAAGTTTTAGTAATGTAGGGATCGTTGAATTCTTTCGACCAGCGTTTTATACATCCCAGTACTCCCATGGCCCTATTTACAAGAGATAGAATATGTTTCTAAAATTTTAGTTTTGCATCAAGCAGAACACCTAAGTCATTCACAGACTCAATTCGCTCTAGAGAAGTATCATATAAAACATAGTTATTTACCTGGGAAGATATAACTAAATTATATACATTGCACCAAGATTCTAGACGATCAAGGTCACATTGCAACAGTGAGCTCGCAAGACTATGATTAAATGTCAGGTAAAGCTTAACATCATCGGCGTACATAAGTACCGGGAATGCTCTATAACAGAAGGAAGATCATTTATGAACAAAGTGAATAATAGACTACCCTGGGGCACACCAGAAGTAACTTGGACACAATTAGATACAAAGCCATTATAATAAAAATTCTGTATTCTGTTGGAAAAGTACGACGAGATCCACTCTATTAGGCTATGAGGAAACTCTAAAAGATTATGTTTATACCGTAAGAGGTGATGATTTACTGAGTCAAAAGCCTTAAATGTAAATGACATCCGTTTGCATTTTATTCTCGAATCCTTTAATTACAATAGACGAGAACTCCAATAAGTTAGAGGATGTGGACCTAGATTTCACAAACCCATGTTGGTAAGGTGAAATTATAGATTTACACAGATATTGCAGTTGAGAAGTAATGATTTTTTCAAATGCTTTCGGAATCGCAGACAATTTAGATATACCGCGATAATTTTCAACTTTAGATTTGTTCCGTTTTTTTAGAATAGGTATAATATATGATTTTTTCCAGAATTTTGGATAAGAGCAAGAGTTAACCATTAACAAACAATTTAAGAAGCTATTTACAGTTCAAAAACCAAAAAAAAAAAAACAAAATACTAATATCTGTTGATTTATATATTTGGAGACAAAACTTTGAGTCCCCAATATCGCTTCGTAACTCCTCGGAAAAGTTCAGTCTCAAAATATTTTGAATAATGTTGCTGGTTCTGTGTAGTCGTATGCGACTCGCTCTATCGTCTTCAAAGTATTTGGTGAATAGGTTGCACAAGTGTACTTGTATGTACTTTTATTATTCAAAGTGGTATTCGGGGCATACTTGCCTGATTTCTCGGGAAAAAAAGTGGTGTCCACGCCGAATGACACTTTGAATATTATTTTCCATCTTTAAAAAATACAATTGTGATAATGAAGAGTGCCCAATGGTATATGAAGTATCTATATACATATGTATATTGTACTATATTCCACACATATCTATATATATATAGAGTACAAAATACACCAGATTGAAAGCCAAGACAACTAAGATCTTTATAGAACGCTTTCTTAATGCAAAAATATATCTTAATTAACTTATGCAATTATTATCTGATCGCAACCAAAAAAAAAATCTAGCTTAAAAATTAGGATTGCCGTTAGATTTTTTTCGATATGGGGAAACGGAAGTGGGAGTAGCAAACATTTTAATCAAACTTAATATGCGTCCAAACCAAACAAATGATCACGAAAATTATATATTATTATATTTCTTTCTCATATAGTCTATGATATCATGCGGACAGATAGGCAAGCGGACGTGCATATATCGAGATGACTCCTTCTATATGATACACACATTTCATGCAGGTACAAATTTGTACTACGCTTATACCCTGTGGGTAACGAGTATAAAAAAGCGAATTGCAATGGTAGTTGTAAGGCTCACGATTGGGAGATACAATCAGGACAATAGTCTTTATGATGGTTGCGGACAGATACAAATTTTAGAAGTTATTTAAGAAATTCTTTTGTATGGCAAGAAACAGATGTTGGAGTCGAGTGCTCTTTGCTTTGGTTTACAATCTGGTGTATTCTGTACTTTACTCGTATGATATACATACATATGTATTTTAAATGATATAGCCGTTGGTGTATTTTAATGTTTTTAGTATATTTAATCGGTATATTTAAAGAATTATACAGCATTGCTTCGTTTTTAGTGAAAGTAAACAAACGCAGACAAGAAGAAGAATTATACCAAACGCATTAAAAGCAAATCCACTGAAAATGATTAATTTAATAATGCAATGCCAAAGTTAGAATAATCAGATTATTTCCATCGATATCGGACTTTGTTCGATAAGTATAACAAAATACGGACACATTTTCAAAATCATTGCCGCATGATCAATGGAATATGGAATGATGCAGCCCAGTCTAAACAGGGCACACTCGACTATAGCTTTTCACATGTTTCTTGCTACAATCAAATAAAATAAAAACTAAAATGATTTTTATGCGCTTGCAGAAAATGTAAGCTGCAAACGCGATGCAAGTAAGCTAATAGGGCGCATTATGTAAGACAAATTTGTTGCGGTTTTGTGATATTATTCGCAATGGATTTTTCATAAGATGAGTTGCTGTTGGAGACAATTTTTTTTAATTAAATCGAAACAAAAATGAGAATAGAAGAATTCTTCCAATTAATTCGGGAAGAAAAGCATTCGGCGAATTTGATCTTCGTCAAGATGAAAAACAAATTGTGGAGTATACCAGAATGATACACATTTGATTACATTCTGAGTTGAAATTGAACCGCTAATTATTAAAAATTGGACAAATTTAAAAAAACCCCAATTATACATGAGGCTAAAGGCTAATTGTAACGTTAAGGTAGAAAATTATTCAAAATATATTTAGTTTTATTCACTTCATTTAAGAGTTTTCATATCTTGTTTATTCTTAGCCATTCGTGACTGACTTCGGAGTTCACTACTTTTTTGTTCTTTAATATTTTTAAAATAAAATTTAAATAATAATTTGGTTGTCAAAATTAGTGGTGTCTACAATTTTCACCCATGGCATCAATGCATCTGACAAATGTCATGCTTGTCCAAATACAAGTGCCCACACACGCACATCGTTCACACATAAAAGATAGTTGTTAAGTACCAGCGCTTTCAGCTATGGCCTTGAGTTTCCATGAATAGTGCATTGCAGCAGCTTGCACCAATAAAACATCTTAAGTTGAAAAACACGCTCATTCTCCTTTTTATATACATATAGCTACCTATAATTAGATTTCTACTTAAAGCAGATAATACCAAAAATTAAAAAAACGCTTTTAAGTTCTTCATATCAAAGTCTGACTTAATTTTTGGTTCGCGGAGCTTATGTACGTTGCAAGAAAGTTTTTTTAAAAACTAAATTAAACATGAAATCTCTTATAGCTAATGTCTGTAAGGCTCCGTTTAATTCCGTATTTAGACCAAGTGCATATGCTTCAATGATGCGATTCTATGATGCGAGTGCTTACATCAAAGTCGCATCACGCGAACAACTGTTTAGAGGTAAAAAAGTAAACAAACTCAGGTAGGATGAAGTATATTTAAGACATTATATACATACATATATGTATAATGCACATTTGATTTAATATTCAAGAAACTCTCAACTCGCTCAGCAACGATCAAATTCCTTTACAAAGTCAAATTGATCGTCTTGGCTATATTCTTTAAACATTTTCTTTTTCGAGATTGGTTTTGTTTTTTTTCTTCAAAGAATTGCACAGAAAAATATTTTCAACCCGCCAAAATTTTTAAGTGAAATAATCATCAAAAATATCGCAGCTTCGATAAATATACTGATGTCTAAGTACGGACACATTGCCGAATCATCAACGATGCGTCTACATTAGCCGTCCCTCAATTACACACAGCCGCTTATGGAATGATTCGTCGGAGGATGATGCATCCCAGTATAAACAGGGTATAATAGTATTGGATCGTATTTCGAACAGAAAGTTTTGGCAATTTAGAAAGTTTTGGTGATCTTTTCGGATATATATATATATATATACATATATATACTAGTATGTATCACTTACCCAACCTAAAGAAATGAACGTGTCCTTAAGTGTTTAATTCTGGGTATTCGACATTAACAAGTTCTTTTAATCGAATCATTGCTGAATTAAGAAAAAATTTGACCTTCATTTGGTAGATTAAAAGTTTCCTTAGCAATTAGTTAACCAAAAAAAAAAAACATAAATTTCGTTAAATTAAACTATTAATTAAACATTTTCTTTAAACTATGTTCTAAATTAAATATTGGTTTAAATAGTTCACTTCGGTTTGGTCTTAAATATATGTAGTTATCGTATATATAATATAGCTTTAGTTAAATACTCACTTCGTTCCTTACGGTCAAGAAGAAGGTTATCTAAAAAAAATTATTAATTTTCAATTTTTTCTCTTGCCAAATGTGTTTTGATCTTTTGTGGCATATACGATTAATACCTATACTAAGGCTACCTTTATTATCTTCAAGTATTTTTATTGGTTTATTTAATTCAAATTGTATAGTATAGTATATGTCGATGCTAGATGATGGCAGGTGTGACCACTCAAAACAGCTGACAGTGTAGTCGCGATCGATTGATATCGATAGTGAAAAATTTAGTATACAGTGCGTGTGACCTTGTCACACGCGCAGTCACACTGTAGTTTAGTTTATCCTCATGATGGTCACCCTGCCCTCTTTTAGTGCTTTTTCCTAATATCATATGTTTTTCTATTTTCGGCACAACAAGTGAATTTTTCAAGAGTGCAATAAAAGACTTTGTAAAGTTTACAAATATACAATAATTCCAAAGTGATTGTGTTATTATTTATCTGAAGACGCCCCCCTACACATTTTGGTCCTTCGAGCCGGATATATGATTGGATTCGCTCGACCCCAGCAATAGCTTTGGTTTTTTCAAGATAAGTAATACACTTTCATATATTCTCCATACATTTGGTGCAAGTCTCGTGTTCGCGCCATATTCTTTTTCCTTGTACATTATATATGTGTGACACAGCATATATATAAGTACATAAGCGTTCTACCGGCTTTCTTTCCGCAATCTTTTCTACTTTGTGTATACTTTGCACCGTATATATATATATATATATCCTTATATGTAGATGTATGTTTTTTTTATTCGGAGTAACTAGATAAGTAACTAGATGAGTAACTAATAAATATAACATATTAAGTACTAGAATATAGTAAAAAGGATAGAAGGAAAGAAAGAATGAAAGAAAACTGTCAAGGAAGTTCTCGTGGTACTGCCGTGAGGTATTGCTTCACGAGACCTTGACGGGAGCTCACTCCCCGTTACGGCTGCGGGTACGTTCCTCTCCAGAGTTCGTAGTGCGGTGGTCACTTTTTCTGCATAGCTGCATACCGCTGACCAGCATTCTTCCTTCTCCAGCATACGGTTCACAATAGAGTTCGTCGTGACTCTACACCTTATTGCTTCTTCGAGCTCTCGTCTCTCACTAGAGACTAGCGTCGGCAGCACACTAGGATGTGTTCCGCCTTCTTCCACTTCGGGGTAGCAATATACGCACATCGGGTCGGTGTCGTGTCCAAATCTATATAGATAGCTGCGGAAGCAGCCGTGCCCGCTCAGGATCTGCGTCAGATGAAAGTTGACGAATCCGAAACTTCTGCTGACCCATTTGCCTATGTTTGGGATCAGAGCATGGGTCCAGCGGCCCTTACTAGATGTGTCCCACTTATCTTGCCATTTCCTTAGGCACTCCGTCTTAAAATTGGTCGACACGTAGTGAACGTCTTCCATCTGGTTAGCCCTCTTTTGCTTGTAACTATGAGACCTCTCTATCACCAGAGTGTCCAACGGCATCATGCCAGCTATCACTAAAGCGGCGTCATCCGATATGGTCCTGAATCCACTGCAGACTCGCAACGCGCAGAGTCGATAGGTTGACTGCATCTTCCGCCTGTAATCCTTCACCTCCATTGCTTGCACCCATACTGGAGTGCCATAGAGCATTGTTGCTCTAACCACATTTTGTGGTAGTAGTCTCCGACCTTGCTTATGGCCGCGCGTATTTAGCATTATTCGACTCAATGCCTGCCCTACGACAGCAGGTCTCTTACCAGCATACTCCAAGTTTTCGCGGAAGCTTAGCCGCGTGTCGATTAGGACGCCTAGGTATTTAATGGCTCGGCTCGACACTATTGAGGTCCGACCAAGGTTAATGTGAGCCACTTCGACGATCTTCCGACTACTTATCAGGACCGCTTCAGTCTTATGATCAGTCAATTGCAGCCCCACAGTCGCGAGCCAGTCTTTGACAGTGGCAACCGCTGCACTACAAAGTAGCTCAGCGTCGCCTAGTTGCTTCGCTGTCACCACTAAGGCCACATCGTCTGCAAAGCCGACAATGGTTGCAGACTCTGGAATGTCAAGGCGCAATATGTCATCGTACATGATGCTCCATAGTAGCGGGCCCAACACAGATCCTTGCGGTACTCCTCCAGTGATGTTGAACGATTTGGTTCCGTTATCCGTCCTATATCTCAGAATGCGTTTCGTAAAGTAGTCCTCAATTATTTCCAATAGGTAGCACGGGGTGTTGAACCGCCTTAAGGCGCCTATAATGCAGCTCCAATTTGCAGAATTGAAGGCGTTCTTGACGTCCAGCGTCATGACTATGCAGTACTCCTTTGCACCACCACGCCATCTACTGCCTGCGATGGCTCTCCTTGCTATATCTGTTACTTGTGAAATAGCGTCTACGGTTGAGTGCTGCTTTCTGAATCCGTATTGCATGGGTGACAGATCTCCTGCTTGTCGAATAGACTCCTCTAGCCTATGGCTCACCAGCCTCTCCAATATTTTGCCTGTTGTATCAAGCAGACAAATCGGTCGGTAAGACGACGGCGAATCTAGTGGCTTGTTCGGCTTTGGGATCAGCACCAGATTCTGTAGTTTCCATGGGCGGGGGAAGACACCTTGCCTCATGCACTTTCCAAAAACTTCTGTAAAGCACTCCGGATGGAGCCTGATCGCCATCTTCAGCACGCGATTTGGGATCGCGTCCGGCCCAGGTGACTTGGAGTCCTTGATTTTTGCCGCTGCCAGCAGTAAAGGAATATGTATATGTATGTGTAAGTATTTATATGTCGGCGGCAAGGGTATGTTTTCCATCTTGATGCTTTTATTGATTTTCGCAGCTGCACAGCGAGTTCCGTTTGGTTCGAATACCCAAGCTCAACTGACTCTTGCATACGCAGAGCGTCTCTGGCTCTGCTGCCGTGCATTCGCTCAATATCAACGAGTAAAGCAGAAGCAGGGAATTCCCCGAATTCCCAAATTACCAGAATGCTACATTTACTGGGAATCACACTGCGACACGGCCTTCCTGACCTATCACACGTCCTCGTGTGTTTAGCTTTCAATACCACGAGACTCAATTTCACTTTAAACTTTTCTTTATTTTTAAACAGATATTTTTATTTCATGTATTGGACAAAAGCTTTCAAAATAAAAATCACTTATATAAATATCAAATCTTCTGTATTCATTACATTTCTTCAATTAAACATAATCTTATTAATTCATTTAGTTATTCTTTAATAACATTATTCTCTTTTGTAAAATAAAACATTTGTGCATTTCCTTTGACACATTTTAACAATTGTGTAATTCCTGTAACACATCTTACAATATAACATTAGTGTAGTTCCTTTAACACTTTTAATATTTGTGTAGTTCCTTTAACACATTACAATAACATTACTGTAGTTCCTTTAACACTTTTTAACATTTGTGTAGTTCCTTTAACACATTACAATAACATTTTGGTAGTTCCTTTAACACTTTTCTTTTTTTTTTATGATTCTCTTTCTTGATTGTCAGACGCATCTTCCATCGTGCCGTCTTTATCTTCGCGTATTAGCTCATTATTCGGCAAAGCTCTTAAGAGTTCATGGGAGTATTTGTAAGTTCGCTTACTTGTTAAGGACTTTAACAGATATCTATCTCCATCTAGTATTTTCACAATCTCAAACGGCCCTTTAAATTTAGGGTCAAGCTTAGTTCTCATTCTTAATCAATACGTGATCGCCTAAACTATGTTTAATAATTTACGCCTTATTACTTTAAGCGTCTCCGAAAATTTTGGAACGAACTGTCTGAAATATGAAGCCAATTCAATAAATTGTCGTAACTGCGACACAGATTGTGGAGGCAGTAAATCAATCAATGCTTTTATCTTACGTGCGTTTGGCCTAATTTCCCCCGTTGCTTATTTCGAACCCCAGATACTCTATACGAGTTTTAAGGAAGGAGCACTTAGTTACATTAAACGAAAATCCGGCATTACTTAATGTTTCGAGTACAGTATGCAACCGTTCCAACGCCTCTTCTTTGGTTTCGGCTATAACCAACACATCATCAATATAAATGTTAGCATATGTGTGTGCTAGAGTTCCTAATGCTCTTATTATGGCCCTCTGGAACACAGAAGGTGCATTTTTCAAGCCAAAAGGCATGGCCAAAAACTCGTACTGCCCTTCTGGCGTTACAAACGCGGTTCGCTCTATTGAATTTTCATGTACTGGAATTTGATAGAAACCACTGGCCATATCTAAGCACGAGAAATATTTGGCACCGCGAAGCCTAGCAATCTGGTCTGCGATAAGAGGCAACGGATACCTATCAGCAACGGTATTCTCATTTAATATCCTATAGTCCACACAAAGACGATCAGTGCCGTTTTTCTTCTTTACTAATATCATAGGGCTGGCGAAAGGTGAGCAACTTGGACGAATAATATTTGCTTTCAATAATTCATCAATTTTACAGCGCACATGGTTTTTTTCTTCCTCGCTTAGCCTGTAAGGACGTCGTTGCACTGTCTTTAGTGGATCTATTAAATTAATTTCTAACTGCCCTGTCGAGACTCGAGTTTTTGGAATACCGCTGATAAACCAATCAGAGTAACACTTTAGGATATTTGTTAAGGCCATTTTATCGGATTCGACTAAATCAATATCAGCATTTCTAATATCTCTGTAATCAGTTACAGTCAAAACATCTACCCTTTTTGTTTTATAAATTTGGAATTTGTCGGCGTCTATTGTTACTCCAAAGCCCTGGCTAAGGATTTCACGACCAACCAACACATCGTATTTCAGATACTTATCCATAATTATGTGTAACAAAATTTCAAAGCAGTATTGTTCAATATTTATATTACATAATACTTGCTGAGTACTACAAATGGCATTATTACTTATACCGTTAAGTTTTACAATGTTATTTATTGTTTTTCCCTTAAATTTATCCACGGCGCTTTCCTTCACTAAGGAGCATTCAGCACCCGAATCAAAGCAAAATGGAATAGACTCACCGGATGCCCTTATTATTCCAGACGGTGGAGCTACTGTGCAGATATCAACCCTCTTCTCATAAGTTCGGCCGTTTGGACAAGCAGATGCAAAATGTCCTATTTCGTCACACTTAAAGCACTTAACACTTGAGCGATCCTTCGGTCCAGTCATGTTGCTGCCGCTGTGGATTTTGCTTTTGCTCTGGCCCTTCTCCAAGCGAGCACGACATTCGGCGTATTTATGGCCAGCCTTTCCACAATAATTGCATTTCATCGGTGTCGGAAACTTGAACTTCTTGCGCTCCGATCCTGTTGAATCGTCGTCCATACTGCGCTTTTTGAAAGAGTGTGCGTGTAACTGTTGTTGTAGCTCATTGCGAGTTTTCACGTTGTTTGTAAAAACTCAGCGCTTCAACTTGTTGTCTATTTGCGCCATGTGAGCCAGAGTCACGGATACCGCTATTTCTTCCAAATCCTTGGTTTTCCATTTTGACATAAGTAGCGTCACAATACGGCTGCCGTATTCGGCGAAGCCCTCCTCCGGATTTGGTCGACCATTCAGAACATTTAATAGCATGGCGGCAGAAGTCTCAATTCCAACAAAGCGTTGTATAAACAGCTCCTTGAACTGAGCCCAAGTGATGCCGGCAAAGCAAATTTGGGAAAGCCACTGTGATGCGCAGCCTTCTAGTGCCTTGCTTAGGGCGATCACCAGGTTGCTACCCTCGAGCACGTTATCCGCAAAAATTAGATCAACTGATGAACACCAAGAGGAAGCATCCGCTCCAGCGATGTCAGGATTGAATTTTGGAAGAGTCACATATGACGCTTTTCCATCGGCTGGCGGTGCCCTTGGTGTCTGCATGTTTTTGATGATTTCCAGTAGGTTTGCGGTTTTGTAGCTCCAACGCTGACAAATACGGATCGGTGGCATGAGCAGTAGGCAAAGCAGATCCCACTTCTGATGTCGGCGGCAAGGGTATGTTTTCCATCTTGATGCTTTTATTGATTTTCGCAGCTGCACAGCGAGTTCCGTTTGGTTCGAATACCCAAGCTTAACTGACTCTTGCATACGCGCTCACGTCATAAACTCACTCAAGTCGGGCGTATACAGCCATCTCTGTCTTACTCAAGACTCTTGGTATCTTACCATCGAACCTCACTCAGCAGCAGAGCGTCTCTGCCTCTGCTGCCGTGCATTCGCTCAATATCAACGAGTAAAGCAGAAGCAGGGAATTCCCCGAATTCCCAAATTACCAGAATGCTACTTTTAGTGGGAATCACACTGCGACATATACATTTTAAAAGAGTTCGCTTATATTTTCCAATTTGACCGCTGTTGTATGTACTTTGTTACATCTCTGTCGTTTCGCGTTTGTCTGCTTTTTTGACACACTCCAGTGTATGCAACCTCTTCGTGTTATTTTACTCTAAATAACAAGGAAGTTGTACTCTATTAAGAACAAACGCGCGTAGATCCACTACACTCCATATATATATATATATATATATATATATATATATATATATATATATATATATATACATACACATACATACGACATATATATATATATATATACATACATATACATACGACATATATACATCCACATACAACACACATACATATAAGGCTAGTTGCCTTAGTTTTATTGTAATATAGTAAGTTATAAGTATAATATAAGTTTAAGCTAATTGATTATTGATAATTTTAACACTGCTGAACACTACGACACGCACGGCTGTTCTGCTTTTCTGCTGATCACGGTTCTGCTCGTACTCGTACTGCTGTTCTCGACTACTGCTGCTCTACTCGTACTGCTACTGCTCTGCTTGTATTACTGCTGTTCTCGTACTGCCGCCTGTTCTCTTACTGTCGACTCCGATTTCTGCTCACGCCGGCTACTCGATACTTCCTCACGTCGACCAATCGATATCTGCTCATACCGATATATCGATGTCCGTTCACACCGACTCATCGCCCTTTCCATCTTACATTCGGCCACCCTGATTCAGTCATCAGCCTCTGATGACCAGGCTTCTTCGTTGACCTCAGCATAACGCCATAGCTTCATGTTGTCGACGCTTGTAGCGGTATTAATAGGCCCTTCTGTGTTACCAACTTTACGCACCTCATATCGCCCGCTACGCTTTATTTTCGTGACCTCATATGGCCCCAGATATTCGCTAGCTAGTTTCCTACCAGCCACAAACTGCGTACGACGAATGGCAACGAGATCTCCAAGTTTATAGCCATGTTCGTTCTTCCTGTTCTTATCGAACGCTTTTTTGTAGTTATCCTGTCTTCTGTCGCTCCTCGTCGAAACTGTTGTACATTTCGTCATCTAGCATCTGTAGAATTCTGCAATCGGCATCATTTCTCATCTTAACGCCAAACATAAGCTCGAATGGTGAGCGCTTCGTAGACTTGTGCGTGGTACCATTGATGACTCGCTGCACCTTTGGTACAAACTTAAACCATTTGTCGGGCTTATCTGCAGACAGCTTTGAGATTATGGCCAAAATTGAGCGATTAACGCGTTCGACTTGGCCGTTTCCTCTTGGGACTCCGGTGGTGCTCCAAATGTGTTCGATTCCATTCTCCTTAACATACGACTCAAATGCAGCTGAAGTAAATGCCGATCCACGATCGCTAATGATTCGGCAAGGATTTCCGAAAACGTCGGACCAATTCCTCAGCTTCTGCAGAACTTCCTCACTGCTCGTGGTTTTAGTTGGATACAACCAGACAAATTTTGTGATGCCATCCACAATTGCAAAAATGTGTTTATACTGCTTGGTCGTTACATCCATCTTTTTGACAACAACTAGGCGGCTAGCAAAATTAAATGTGGACTTGCGAATTACGCCTGTATCCAGCCACTCATTGATTTGATGTTTTACTGCTTCAGCCTCGCTAACAGCAATTCGACTGGGTGCCTGCCGAAAAAGCATACTGTTGGCATCCGGCACGATCTTGAGTTGAATTGGGCACTCAGCTGTTTTCTTCATCGCATTGAAATTGCCAATCATTGTTTCCATTAACTGATTTGATTCTACAGTTTCCTTTTCGCGTGCCTCACGTTCGGCGGTGTCGCGCTCCTGGGCGATCTGCTCTGATATGGCCTTCTCCTCGGCGAGAATCTTGTCGAAGTTCTTCTGCTTCTTTTTTAGTTCGAGCACCTTGGTGCGCTGTGCTTCCAGCTCAATGGTCGCATCCTCCAGCTCTGATTGGATCTTCTTTTTGCTCTTGTTCAGGCGATCGTTTTGCGCCATCAGCGCAGATTTACACAGATATTGCAGTTGAGAAGTAATGATTTTTTCAAATGCTTTCGGAATCGCAGACAATTTAGATATACCGCGATAATTTTCAACTTTAGGTTTGTTCCGTTTTTTTAGAATAGGTATAATATATGATTTTTTCCAGAATTTTGGATAAGAGCAAGAGTTAACCATTAACAAACAATTTAAGAAGCTATTTACAGTTCAAAAACAAAACCTGATACCCATTTTTAATAAAGGCAAAATATTGCGGTATCAAAAATATACAAAATACTAATATCTGTTGATTTATATATTTGGAGACAAAACTTTGAGTCCCCAATATCGCTTCGTAACTCCTCGGAAAAGTTCAGTCTCAAAATATTTTGAATAATGTTGCTGGTTCTGTGTAGTCGTATGCGACTCGCTCTATCGTCTTCAAAGTATTTGGTGAATAGGTTGCACAAGTGTACTTGTATGTACTTTTATTATTCAAAGTGGTATTCGGGGCATACTTGCCTGATTTCTCGGGAAAAAAAGTGGTGTCCACGCCGAATGACACTTTGAATATTATTTTCCATCTTTAAAAAATACAATTGTGATAATGAAGAGTGCCCAATGGTATATGAAGTATCTATATACATATGTATATTGTACTATATTCCACACATATCTATATATATATAGAGTACAAAATACACCAGATTGAAAGCCAAGACAACTAAGATCTTTATAGAACGCTTTCTTAATCCAAAAATTTATCTTAATTAACTTATGCAATTATTATCTGATCGCAACCAAAAAAAATCTAGCTTAAAAATTAGGATTGCCGTTAGATTTTTTTCGATATGGGGAAACGGAAGTGGGAGTAGCAAACATTTTAATCAAACTTAATATGCGTCCAAACCAAACAAATGATCACGAAAATTATATATTATTATATTTCTTTCTCATATAGTCTATGATATCATGCGGACAGATAGGCAAGCGGACGTGCATATATCGAGATGACTCCTTCTATATGATACACACATTTCATGCAGGTACAAATTTGTACTACGCTTATACCCTGTGGGTAACGAGTATAAAAAAGCGAATTGCAATGGTAGTTGTAAGGCTCACGATTGGGAGATACAATCAGGACAATAGTCTTTATGATGGTTGCGGACAGATACAAATTTTAGAAGTTATTTAAGAAATTCTTTTGTATGGCAAGAAACAGATGTTGGAGTCGAGTGCTCTTTGCTTTGGTTTACAATCTGGTGTATTCTGTACTTTACTCGTATGATATACATACATACATATGTATTTTAAATGATATAGCCGTTGGTGTATTTTAATGTTTTTAGTATATTTAATCGGTATATTTAAAGAATTATACAGCATTGCTTCGTTTTTAGTGAAAGTAAACAAACGCAGACAAGAAGAAGAATTATACCAAACGCATTAAAAGCAAATCCACTGAAAATGATTAATTTAATAATGCAATGCCAAAGTTAGAATAATCAGATTATTTCCATCGATATCGGACTTTGTTCGATATGTATAACAAAATACGGACACATTTTCAAAATCATTGCCGCATGATCAATGGAATATGGAATGATGCAGCCCAGTCTAAACAGGGCACACTCGACTATAGCTTTTCACATGTTTCTTGCTACAATCAAATAAAATAAAAACTAAAATGATTTTTATGCGCTTGCAGAAAATGTAAGCTGCAAACGCGATGCAAGTAAGCTAATAGGGTGCATTATGTAAGACAAATTTGTTGCGGTTTTGTGATATTATTCGCAATGGATTTTTCATAAGATGAGTTGCTGTTGGAGACAATTTTTTTTTAATTAAATCGAAACAAAAATGAGAATAGAAGAATTCTTCCAATTAATTCGGGAAGAAAAGCATTCGGCGAATTTGATCTTCGTCAAGATGAAAAACAAATTGTGGAGTATACCAGAATGAAACACATTTGATTACATTCTGAGTTGAAATTGAACCGCTAATTATTAAAAATTGGACAAATTTAAAAAAAACCCCAATTATACATGAGGCTAAAGGCTAATTGTAACGTTAAGGTAGAAAATTATTCAAAATATATTTAGTTTTATTCACTTCATTTAAGAGTTTTCATATCTTGTTTATTCTTAGCCATTCGTGACTGACTTCGGAGTTCACTACTTTTTTTGTTCTTTAATATTTTTTAAAATAAAATTTAAATAATAATTTGGTTGTCAAAATTAGTGGTGTCTGACAATTTTCACCCATGGCATCAATGCATCTGACAAATGTCATGCTTGTCCAAATACAAGTGCCCACACACGCACATCGTTCACACATAAAAGATAGTTGTTAAGTACCAGCGCTTTCAGCTATGGCCTTGAGTTTCCATGAATAGTGCATTGCAGCAGCTTGCACCAATAAAACATCTTAAGTTGAAAAACACGCTCATTCTCCTTTTTATATACATACAGCTACCTATAATTAGATTTCTACTTAAAGCAGATAATACCAAAAAATAAGAAAACGCTTTTAAGTTCTTCATATCAAAGTCTGACTTAATTTTTGGTTCGCGGAGCTTATGTACGTTGCAAGAAAGTATTTTTAAAAACTAAATTAAACATGAAATCTCTTAAAGCTAATGTCTGTAAGGCTCAGTTTAATTCCGTATTTAGACCAAGTGCATATGCTTCAATGATGCGATTCTATGATGCGAGTGCTTACATCAAAGTCGCATCACGCGAACAACTGTTTAGAGGTAAAAAAGTAAACAAACTCAGGTAGGATGAAGTATATTTAAGACATTATATACATACATATATGTATAATGCACATTTGATTTAATATTCAAGAAACTCTCAACTCGCTCAGCAACGATCAAATTCCTTTACAAAGTCAAATTGATCGTCTTGGCTATATTCTTTAAACATTTTCTTTTTCGAGATTGGTTTTGTTTTTTTTCTTCAAAGAATTGCACAGAAAAATATTTTCAACCCGCCAAAATTTTTAAGTGAAATAATCATCAAAAATATCGCAGCTTCGATAAATATACTGATGTATTAGTCTAAGTACGGACACATTGCCGAATCATCAACGATGCGTCTACATTAGCCGTCCCTCAATTACACACAGCCGCTTATGGAATGATTCGTCGGAGGATGATGCATCCCAGTATAAACAGGGTATAATAGTATTGGATCGTATTTCGAACAGAAAGTTTTGGCAATTTAGAAAGTTTTGGTGATCTTTGGATATATATATATATATATATACATATATATACTTGTATGTATCACTTACCCAACCTAAAGAAATGAACGTGTCCTTAAGTGTTTAATTCTGGGTATTCGACATTAACAAGTTCTTTTAATCGAATCATTGCTGAATTAAGAAAAAATTTGACCTTCATTTGGTAGATTAAAAGTTTCCTTAGCAATTAGTTAACCAAAAAAAAAAAACATAAATTTCGTTAAATTAAACTATTAATTAAACATTTTCTTTAAACTATGTTCTAAATTAAATATTGGTTTAAATAGTTCACTTCGGTTTGGTCTTAAATATATGTAGTTATCGTATATATAATATAGCTTTAGTTAAATACTCACTTCGTTCCTTACGGTCAAGAAGAAGGTTATCTAAAAAAAATTATTAATTTTCAATTTTTTCTCTTGCCAAATGTGTTTTGATCTTTTGTGGCATATACGATTAATACCTATACTAAGGCTACCTTTATTATCTTCAAGTATTTTTATTGGTTTATTTAATTCAAATTGTATAGTATAGTATATGTCGATGCTAGATGATGGCAGGTGTGACCACTCAAAACAGCTGACAGTGTGGTCGCGATCGATTGATATCGATAGTGAAAAATTTAGTATACAGTGCGTGTGACCTTGTCACACGCGCAGTCACACTGTAGTTTAGTTTATCCTCATGATGGTCACCCTGCCCTCTTTTAGTGCTTTTCCTAATATCATATGTTTTTCTATTTTCGGCACAACAAGTGAATTTTTCAAGAGTGCAATAAAAGACTTTGTAAAGTTTACAAATATACAATAATTCCAAAGTGATTGTGTTATTATTTATCTGAAGACGCCCCCCTACACATTTTGGTCCTTCGAGCCGGATATATGATTGGATTCGCTCGACCCCAGCAATAGCATTGGTTTTTTCAAGATAAGTAATACACTTTCATATATTCTCCATACATTTGGTGCAAGTCTCGTGTTCGCGCCATATTCTTTTTCCTTGTACATTATATATGTGTGACACAGCATATATATAAGTACATAAGCGTTCTACCGGCTTTCTTTCCGCAATCTTTTCTACTTTGTGTATACTTTGCACCGTATATATATATATATATATATCCTTATATGTAGATGTATGTTTTTTTATTCGGAGTAACTAGATAAGTAACTAGATGAGTAACTAATAAATATAACATATTAAGTACTAGAATATAGTAAAAAGGATAGAAGGAAAGAAAGAATGAAAGAAAACTGTCAAGGAAGTTCTCGTGGTACTGCCGTGAGGTATTGCTTCACGAGACCTTGACGGGAGCTCACTCCCCTCCGTTACGGCTGCGGGTACGTTCCCTCTCCAGAGTTCGTAGTGCGGTGGTCACTTTTTCTGCATAGCTGCATACCGCTGACCAGTATTCTTCCTTCTCCAGCATACGGTTCACAATAGAGTTCGTCGTGACTCTACACCTTATTGCTTCTTCGAGCTCTCGTCTCTCACTAGAGACTAGCGTCGGCAGCACACTAGGATGTGTTCCGCCGTTTCTTCCACTTCGGGGTAGCAATATACGCACATCGGGTCGGTGTCGTGTCCAAATCTATATAGATAGCTGCGGAAGCAGCCGTGCCCGCTCAGGATCTGCGTCAGATGAAAGTTGACGAATCCGAAACTTCTGCTGACCCATTTGCCTATGTTTGGGATCAGAGCATGGGTCCAGCGGCCCTTACTAGATGTGTCCCACTTATCTTGCCATTTCCTTAGGCACTCCGTCTTAAAATTGGTCGACACGTAGTGAACGTCTTCCATCTGGTTAGCCCTCTTTTGCTTGTAACTATGAGACCTCTCTATCACCAGAGTGTCCAACGGCATCATGCCAGCTATCACTAAAGCGGCGTCATCCGATATGGTCCTGAATCCACTGCAGACTCGCAACGCGCAGAGTCGATAGGTTGACTGCATCTTCCGCCTGTAATCCTTCACCTCCATTGCTTGCACCCATACTGGAGTGCCATAGAGCATTGTTGCTCTAACCACATTTTGTAGTAGTAGTCTCCGACCTTGCTTAGGGCCGCGCGTATTTAGCATTATTCGACTCAATGCCTGCCCTACGACAGCAGCTCTCTTACCAGCATACTCCAAGTGTTCGCGGAAGCTTAGCCGCGTGTCGATTAGGACGCCTAGGTATTTAATGGCTCGGCTCGACACTATTGAGGTCCGACCAAGGTTAATGTGAGCCACTTCGAAGATCTTCCGACTACTTATCAGGACCGCTTCAGTCTTATGATCAGTCAATTGCAGCCCCACAGTCGCGAGCCAGTCTTTGACAGTGGCAACCGCTGCACTACAAAGTAGCTCAGCGTCGCCTAGTTGCTTCGCTGTCACCACTAAGGCCACATCGTCTGCAAAGCCGACAATGGCAGACTCTGGAATGTCAAGGCGCAATATGTCATCGTACATGATGTTCCATAGTAGCGGGCCCAACACAGATCCTTGCGGTACTCCTCCAGTGATGTTGAACGATTTGGTTCCGTTATCCGTCCTATATCTCAGAATGCGTTTCGTAAAGTAGTCCTCAATTATTTCCAATAGGTAGCACGGGGTGTTGAACCGCCTTAAGGCGCCTATAATGCAGCTCCAATTTGCAGAATTGAAGGCGTTCTTGACGTCCAGCGTCATGACTATGCAGTACTCCTTTGCACCACCACGCCATCTACTGCCTGCGATGGCTCTCCTTGCTATATCTGTTACTTGTGAAATAGCGTCTACGGTTGAGTGCTGCTTTCTGAATCCGTATTGCATGGGTGACAGATCTCCTGCTTGTCGAATAGACTCCTCTAGCCTATGGCTCACCAGCCTCTCCAATATTTTGCCTGTTGTATCAAGCAGACAAATCGGTCGGTAAGACGACGGCGAATCTAGTGGCTTGTTCGGCTTTGGGATCAGCACCAGATTCTGTAGTTTCCATGGGCGGGGGAAGACACCTTGCCTCATGCACTTTCAAAAACTTCTGTAAAGCACTCCGGATGGAGCCTGATCGCCATCTTCAGCACGCGATTTGGGATCGCGTCCGGCCCAGGTGACTTGGAGTCCTTGATTTTTGCCGCTGCCAGCAGTAAAGGAATATGTATATGTATGTGTAAGTATTTATATGTCGGCGGCAAGGGTATGTTTTCCATCTTGATGCTTTTATTGATTTTCGCAGCTGCACAGCGAGTTCCGTTTGGTTCGAATACCCAAGCTCAACTGACTCTTGCATACGCAGAGCGGCTCTGGCTCTGCTGCCGTGCATTCGCTCAATATCAACGAGTAAAGCAGAAGCAGGGAATTCCCCGAATTCCCAAATTACCAGAATGCTACATTTACTGGGAATCACACTGCGACACGGCCTTCCTGACCTATCACACGTCCTCGTGTGTTTAGCTTTCAATACCACGAGACTCAATTTCACTTTAAACTTTTCTTTATTTTTAAACAGATATTTTTATTTCATGTATTGGACAAAAGCTTTCAAAATAAAAATCACTTATATAAATATCAAATCTTCTGTATTCATTACATTTCTTCAATTAAACATAATCTTATTAATTCATTTAGTTATTCTTTAATAACATTATTCTCTTTTGTAAAATAAAACATTTGTGCATTTCCTTTGACACATTTTAACAATTGTGTAATTCCTGTAACACATCTTACAATATAACATTAGTGTAGTTCCTTTAACACTTTTTAATATTTGTGTAGTTCCTTTAACACATTACAATAACATTACTGTAGTTCCTTTAACACTTTTTAACATTTGTGTAGTTCCTTTAACATCTTACAATAACATTTTGGTAGTTCCTTTAACACTTTTCTTTTTTTTTATGATTCTCTTTCTTGATTGTCAGACGCATCTTCCATCGTGCCGTCTTTATCTTCGCGTATTAGCTCATTATTCGGCAAAGCTCTTAAGAGTTCATGGGAGTATTTGTAAGTTCGCTTACTTGTTAAGGACTTTAACAGATATCTATCTCCATCTAGTATTTTCACAATCTCAAACGGCCCTTTAAATTTAGGGTCAAGCTTAGTTCTCATTCTTAATCAATACGTGATCGCCTAAACTATGTTTAATAATTTACGCCTTATTACTTTAAGCGTCTCCGAAAATTTTGGAACGAACTGTCTGAAATATGAAGCCAATTCAATAAATTGTCGTAACTGCGACACAGATTGTGAAGGCGGTAAATCAATCAATGCTTTTATCTTACGTGCGTTTGGCCTAATTTCCCCGTTGCTTATTTCGAACCCCAGATACTCTATACGAGTTTTAAGGAAGGAGCACTTAGTTACATTAAACGAAAATCCGGCATTACTTAATGTTTCGAGTACAGTATGCAACCGTTCCAGCGCCTCTTCTTTGGTTTCGGCTATAACCAACACATCATCAATATAAACGTTAGCATATGTGTGTGCTAGAGTTCCTAATGCTCTTATTATGGCCCTCTGGAACACAGAAGGTGCATTTTTCAAGCCAAAAGGCATGGCCAAAAACTCGTACTGCCCTTCTGGCGTTACAAACGCGGTTCGCTCTATTGAATTTTCATGTACTGGAATTTGATAGAAACCACTGGCCATATCTAAGCACGAGAAATATTTGGCACCGCGAAGCCTGGCAATCTGGTCTGCGATAAGAGGCAACGGATACCTATCAGCAACGGTATTCTCATTTAATATCCTATAGTCCACACAAAGACGATCAGTGCCGTTTTTCTTCTTTACTAACATCATAGGGCTGGCGAAGGTGAGCAACTTGGACGAATAATATTTGCTTTTAATAATTCATCAATTTTACAGCGCACATGGTTTTTCTTCCTCGCTTAGCCTGTAAGGACGTCGTTGCACTGTCTTTAGTGGGTCTATTAAATTAATTTCTAACTGCCCTGTCGAGACTCGAGTTTTGGAATACCGCTGATAAACCAATCAGAGTAACACTTTAGGATATTTGTTAAGGCCATTTTATCGGATTCGACTAAATCAATATCAGCATTTATAATATCTCTGTAATCGGTAACAGTCAAAACATCTACCCTTTTTGTTTTATACATTTGGAATTTGTCGGCGTCTATTGTTACTCCAAAGCCCTGGCTAAGGATTTCACGACCAACCAACACATCGTATTTCAGATTATTATTATTATTAGGTGGCACTACAACCCATTTCGGGTTTTGGCCGACCTCAGCGTCTCCCTCCAGGCGCCTCTGCTCTTCGCGCGCCTCCTCCAATTGGAAATTCCCAGCAGATTAAGGTCCTGCTCTACTTGGTCCTTCCAACGAAGATTTGGTCGTCCCTTCGTCGTCGCCCGTAGTCGACTCTCGCTTCGAATACCTTCTGAGCTGGAGATTCTTCATCCATACGCACAACGTGTCCGAGCCAGCGCAGACGTTGTATCGTGATGCGCCGGACCACGTCCACGTCGTCGTACAACTCGTACAGCTCGTGGTTCATCCGAATGCGAAAGTCGTCCCCAATCCGAACGGGACCGAAGATCTTGCGAAGAATTTTCCTCTCGAACACTCCAAGCGCTGCTGCATCTGTCATTGACACTACCCATGCTTCTGCGCCATATAAGAGCACGGGTAGTATGAGTGTCTTGTAGAGTGCTAATTTTGTTCGGCGAGAGAGGTCTCTATTGCACATTTGCCTACTCAGACCAAAGTAGCACCTATTGGCAAGTGTGATTCTTCGCTTGATCTCCAGGCTGACGTCATTTTGGTGTTGATGGCGGTGCCAAGGTATGTGAACTCCTTGACCACTTCGAACATATAGTTGTCTGCTACCACCTGGGAGTCTAGTCGCCGCGCCTCCTGCTTGTCGACAGCATATACTTCGTCTTGCCCTCGTTTACCGCCAAACCCACTTTTGCTGACTCTTTTTCGATAGCGGAAAATGCAGCAGTGACATCACGCTTGCTGCGGCCAATGATGTCAATATCATCCGCGTAAGCAAGGAGCTGGACACTTTTATAAAATATAGTGCCAGCACGATGCACACCGGCTTTCCACAAGACCCCTTCCATCACAAAGTTGAAGAGGTTGCACGACAGGGGGTCGCCTTGTCTGAAACCTCGAACGGTATTGAAAGGTTCGGAGAGGTTCGTTCCTACCTTGACAGAGCTGATGGTGCTGCTCAATGTCATCCTGCAAAGACGTATCAGCTTTGCAGGAATACCGAACTCAGACATGGTGGCATATAGGCGTTCTCGTGTCGGACTATCGAATGCAGCTTTGTAATCGACAAAGAGATGATGTGTGTCAATTCCATTTTCGTGGGTTTTCTCCAGGATTTGGCGCAATGTGAAGATCTGGTCTATGGTGGATTTGCCAGGTCTGAAGCCGCACTGATAAGGTCCGATCAGTGTGCTGGTATACGGCTTCAGTCGTTCACATATTACGCTCGATAGGACCTTATATGAGATGGCAATCAGGCTAATTCCCCGGTAGTTGGTGCATATCGTCGGGTCGCCTTTCTTCAGCACAGGACAAAGGACGCTGAGATTCCAATCGTTGGGCATGCTTTCCTCTAGCCATATTCTGCAGAAGAGCTGATGCATGCACCTTATCAGCTCTTCGCCGCCGGCCTTAAACAACTCTGCAGGCAGTCCATCAGCACCGGCTGCTTTGTTGTTTTGAGTCGCATAATAGCAACTCGGACCTCGTCATGGCTAGGTAGTGGTATATCCACATTGTCGTTGATTGGTGGTATCGGGTTGCTTCCTCCAATGGCGGAATTGGTGCCGTCATCGCCTGCTAGCAGCGGAGAAATGCGCCCTCCATAACCTCAGCGTGCACTGCGTATCTGTAACCAGAATCCGTTTTCATCTCGACAGTTAGATGCTCCGGTCATGAAACCATGTGTCAGACGGTTGACTTGTTGGTAAAATTTTCGAGCATCATTTCTGTCCTGCAACACCTCGAGTTCCTCGCACTCTCGCTTTTCTTTCTCCCGTTTTTCCGTCTAAAAGCCGCCTCTCTTCCTTCCTTTTCTCCCTGTAACGTTCACACGTAGCTCGCGTTGCGCCAGACTGCAGCGTTCTTCTGTAGGCGGCGTTTTTGCCGCAGCTGCGACGCGACACTCCTCGTCATACCATTGGTTCCGTGTGGGTGGGCGTATTTCAGATACTTATCCATAATTACGTGTAACAAAATTTCAATGCAGTATTGTTCAATATTTATATTACATAATTCTTGCTGAGTACTACAAATGGCATCATTACTTATACCGTTAAGTTTTACAATGTTCTTTATTCTTTTCCCTTAAATTTATCCACGGCGCTTTCCTTCACTAAAGAGCATTCAGCACCCGAATCAAAGCAAAATGGAATAGACTCACCGGATGCCTTTATTATTCCAGATGGTGGAGCTACTGTGCAGATATCTACCCGCTTCTCATACATTCGGCCTTTTGGACAAGCAGATGCAAAATGTCCTATTTCGTCACACTTAAAGCACTTAACACTTGAGCGATCCTTCGGTCCAGTCATGTTGCTGCCGCTGTGGATTTTGCTTTTGCTCTGGCCCTTCTCCAAGCGAGCACGACATTCGGCGTATTTATGGCCAGCCTTTCCACAATAATTGCATTTCATCGGTGTCGGAAACTTGAACTTCTTGCGCTCCGAGCCTGTTGAATCGTCGTCCATACTGCGCTTTTTGAAAGAGTGTGCGTGTAACTGTTGTTGTAGCTCATTGCGAGTTTTCACGTTGTTTGTAAAAACTCAGCGCTTCAACTTGTTGTCTATTTGCGCCATGTGAGCCAGAGTCACGGATACCGCTATTTCTTCCAAATCCTTGGTTTTCCATTTTGACATAAGTAGCGTCACAATACGGCTGCCGTATTCGGCGAAGCCCTCCTCCGGATTTGGTCGACCATTCAGAACATTTAATAGCATGGCGGCAGAAGTCTCAATTCCAACAAAGCGTTGTATAAACAGCTCCTTGAACTGAGCCCAAGTGATGCCGGCAAAGCAAATTTGGGAAAGCCACTGTGATGCGCAGCCTTCTAGTGCCTTGCTTAGGGCGATCACCAGGTTGCTACCCTCGAGCACGTTATCCGCAAAAATTAGATCAACTGATGAACACCAAGAGGATGCATCCGCTCCAGCGATGTCAGGATTGAATTTTGGAAGAGTCACATATGACGCTTTTCCATCGGCTGGCGGTGCCCTTGGTGTCTGCATGTTTTGATGATTTCCAGTAGGTTTGCGGTTTTGTAGCTCCAACGCTGACAAATACGGATCGGTGGCATGAGCAGTAGGCAAAGCAGATCCCACTTCTGATGTCGGCGGCAAGGGTATGTTTTCCATCTTGATGCTTTTATTGATTTTCGCAGCTGCACAGCGAGTTCCGTTTGGTTCGAATACCCAAGCTTAACTGACTCTTGCATACGCGCTCACGTCATAAACTCACTCAAGTCGGGCGTATACAGCCATCTCTGTCTTACTCAAGACTCTTGGTATCTTACCATCGAACCTCACTCAGCAGCAGAGCGTCTCTGCCTCTGCTGCCGTGCATTCGCTCAATATCAACGAGTAAAGCAGAAGCAGGGAATTCCCCGAATTCCCAAATTACCAGAATGCTACTTTTAGTGGGAATCACACTGCGACATATACATTTTAAAAGAGTTCGCTTATATTTTCCAATTTGGCCGCTGTTGTATGTACTTTGTTACATCTCTGTCGTTTCGCGTTTGTCTGCTTTTTTGACACACTCCAGTGTATGCAACCTCTTCGTGTTATTTTACTCTAAATAACAAGGAAGTTGTACTCTATTAAGAACAAACGCGCGTAGATCCACTACACTCCATATATATATATATATATACATACATATACATACGACATATATACATCCACATACAACACACATACATATAAGGCTAGTTGCCTTAGTTTTATTGTAATATAGTAAGTTATAAGTATAATATAAGTTTAAGCTAATTGATTATTGATAATTTTAACACTGCTGAACACTACGACACGCACGGCTGTTCTGCTTTTCTGCTGATCACGGTTCTGCTCGTACTCGTACTGCTGTTCTCGACTACTGCTGCTCTACTCGTACTGCTACTGCTCTGCTTGTATTACTGCTGTTCTCGTACTGCCGCCTGTTCTCTTACTGTCGACTCCGATTTCTGCTCACGCCGGCTACTCGATACTTCCTCACGTCGACCAATCGATATCTGCTCATACCGATATATCGATGTCCGTTCACACCGACTCATCGCCCTTTCCATCTTACATTCGGCCACCCTGATTCAGTCATCAGCCTCTGATGACCAGGCTTCTTCGTTGACCTCAGCATAACGCCATAGCTTCATGTTGTCGACGCTTGTAGCGGTATTAATAGGCCCTTCTGTGTTACCAACTTTACGCACCTCATATCGCCCGCTACGCTTTATTTTCGTGACCTCATATGGCCCCAGATATTCGCTAGCTAGTTTCCTACCAGCCACAAACTGCGTACGACGAATGGCAACGAGATCTCAAGTTTATAGCCATGTTCGTTCTTCCTGTTCTTATCGAACGCTTTTTGTAGTGCATGCTGTATTTCATCTTTCGCTTCTTGCCGAGTCTTCTGTCGCTCCTCGTCGAAACTGTTGTACATTTCGTCATCTAGCATCTGTAGAATTCTGCAATCGGCATCATTTCTCATCTTAACGCCAAACATAAGCTCGAATGGTGAGCGCTTCGTAGACTTGTGCGTGGTACCATTGATGACTCGCTGCACCTTTGGTACAAACTTAAACCATTTGTCGGGCTTATCTGCAGACAGCTTTGAGATTATGGCCAAAATTGAGCGATTAACGCGTTCGACTTGGCCGTTTCCTCTTGGGACTCCGGTGGTGCTCCAAATGTGTTCGATTCCATTCTCCTTAACATACGACTCAAATGCAGCTGATGTAAATGCCGATCCACGATCGCTAATGATTCGGCAAGGATTTCCGAAAACGTCGGACCAATTCCTCAGCTTCTGCAGAACTTCCTCACTGCTCGTGGTTTTAGTTGGATACAACCAGACAAATTTTGTGATGCCATCCACAATTGCAAAAATGTGTTTATACTGCTTGGTCGTTACATCCATCTTTTTGACAACAACTAGGCGGCTAGCAAAATTAAATGCGGACTTGCGAATCACGCCTGTATCCAGCCACTCATTGATTTGATGTTTTACTGCTTCAGCCTCGCTAACAGCAATTCGACTGGGTGCCTGCCGAAAAAGCATACTGTTGGCATCCGGCACGATCTTGAGTTGAATTGGGCACTCAGCTGTTTTCTTCATCGCATTGAAATTGCCAATCATTGTTTCCATTAACTGATTTGATTCTACAGTTTCCTTTTCGCGTGCCTCACGTTCGGCGGTGTCGCGCTCCTGGGCGATCTGCTCTGATATGGCTTTCTCCTCGGCGAGAATCTTGTCGAAGTTCTTCTGCTTCTTTTTTAGTTCGAGCACCTTGGTGCGCTGTGCTTCCAGCTCAATGGTCGCATCCTCCAGCTCTGATTGGATCTTCTTTTTGCTCTTGTCCAGGCGATCGTTTTGCGCCATCAGCTCCTTGACCTGTCGCTCCAGCGCCTCAATATCATTGTTGAGTCGCTCCTTGCCCTCTTCGAGTTCCTTGGCCAGTTCGCGTCGCAGTTTCTCGGCCTTGCTGCGCGCCACCTTCTCTGCCTCGAGATCCTCTTGAATCTCGGCCAGCTGCGACTCCAGCTCACGCTGTGCCTTCTGTGCGGTGGCTTTCGTGGCCGACTCCTCGTAGACAACTTTCATGTTAGGTGCAGCCTTGCAGTTTCTTGACATGTGCCCGTTTTCGTTGCACCGAAAACACTTCCCTCACTCTGGCAATCTTTTCGAAGGTGGTCGTTTGCGCCACAATTAAAACAATGCTGCTTCTTCTCAGTTTTAGGCTGTGCGCTGTATTTGTTTTTGCTTGGCTGATTTTGTCGCTTCTCTTCTTTCTCATTCGTTTGGTTACTTTCATAGACCTCATACTTTTCTCTCAATTCTTTAAATGATGAACATCCGTACAAAGTGAATTTAAAGTCGCTTTTGAGATTCAAGCCATCTACAACGTACTTTATCACTGACTGTATGTCTATAACTCCACGCGCAGCTATACATTTCATTTGCAGTAGGTATTCGTGAAAACTTTCGTCTTTGTGTTTCACACGCTCAGCTAATTTCCTATTAATTTCGGCGCTTGACACGTTTCCCTTAGCAAATTCTTCAATCAACTTTGTTCGCAATGTATTATATTCGAACACTGCAGTTGACTCCAGAAATAGTGCCGCTGTACGAGTCATCTTGGCGCGCGCTTGGACATATTTCTGCTTATCACTGAGTCCGTATGCGTCTGCGTTCAACTCAAAGTTTTGGAACCATGCCACCACTTGCATACTATTTCCATCAAACTCGGGTATAATTTTTGCAAAATTTTCCACTACCAGCTTTCCTTCATCTTTTTGTGTTTCGTCAGCTCGGATTTTCAAGGTTAACAGCTGTACTAGCTGCTGCAGCATTTCATTATTTTCGGTAATTATACTCATTTCTGCATGTGTGGTTTTGCTCTCTTTCTTCTCAGCTTTATTCTCCATCATCTTTTTGACGAGCCTTCTAATTCTGCTGCTGCTGCTTTGGACGAGCCTTTTAATTCTGTTGTTGTTGTTTTTTGGACGAGCCTTTTAATTCTGTTGTTGTTGTTTTTGGACGAGCCTTTTAATTCTGCTGCTGTTTGTTTTTGGACGAGCCTTTTAATTCTGCTGCTGTTGTTTTTTGGACGAGCCCCCAAATATAAGGCTAGTTGCCTTAGTTTTATTGTAATATAGTAAGTTATAAGTATAATATAAGTTTAAGCTAATTGATTATTGATAATTTTAACACTGCTGAACACTACGACACGCACGGCTGTTCTGCTTTTCTGCTGATCACGGTTCTGCTCGTACTCGTACTGCTGTTCTCGACTACTGCTGCTCTACTCGTACTGCTACTGCTCTGCTTGTATTACTGCTGTTCTCGTACTGCCGCCTGTTCTCTTACTGTCGACTCCGATTTCTACTCACGCCGGCTACTCGATACTTCCTCACGTCGACCAATCGATATCTGCTCATACCGATATATCGATGTCCGTTCACACCGACTCATCGCCCTTTCCATCTTACATACATACACGTACATTTCCATACACGACACTTACACACATATACACTCCGTATATGTTCCGTATATATTGACATTATATACTCAATCCAGTGTTACACACATACAAGGTTATATATATGTAATATCATATCCATTTCCGTATACGTATATGAACAGCAGCTATCACTACGAGTCTAATAAAGATTTACGCTGCTGTTTGTGTTTTATTTAAACAATTTTGTTCTTTCCAACAGCGATTTTTGTTCGTCTGTTTTCTTGTGTCGGCCTTGTTCACTATCCTGTGACAGCCGAAGTTCCTCTCTTTTTTGTGCTTGCTCTCGGCTGCCGAAGTGTAGTATGTCCAAAAGCCAAAAGAGTGAAAAGGACTCTAAACTTTCCTTAAAGCTTCCGACCACAGCTCGTCGCCTGTCGTCCGCTTCGCCCGCTCCTTCGGGGTCCAAATCCGCCACTCCTGCCGCTCAACTTCGAGTCAAAGTTGATCGTCCGTCGCCGTCTGCTTCTTCTGCAACTACACGATCCTTCCAGGCTAAACTTAGCAACACCCGTGCGATGGCTCTCAGCAACTTCGTCGCCGTCTCTGACAGACTGGTGCACTTTGAGAGTCGGGTCAGAGGGCCTGCAGACGAAGACGACAATGTTCACACGTACGAGATCCGTCGTGACCGCCTGCAAGCCCTCTGGGACAGTGTAGAGGCCGCTAATGCCACTTGCGCTGATGCACTGCATCGAGACGGTGACAACGAAGGCATACAGGCCATGGAAGCGAAATATGACAACTGCTATGCAGTGTACGAGCGGTGTCTCGCCCATGTAAAGGGGCAAATTACACAAGTTTCAGAATCAACCAGGAGTGAAGCATCCGCTCCTCCTGTGTACTCCAGTGGCTGCCGACTCCCTCCAGTCGACACCGAAGTATTCCGTGGGGATTACTTGCGGTGGCCGACCTTCCGTGATCTTTTCACGGCCATCTACGTCAACAATCCGGGGTTGACTCCGGTTGAGAAACTTTTCCATTTAAATTCAAAGACCGCAGATGAGGCCAATGAAATAGTAGCCAAATTTCCGCTGACGAACGATGGTTTCGCGTCGGCTTGGAGTGCTCTCTGCGAGCGATTCGAAAACAAGCGCTTGTTAATAACGAGACAATTAATTCTCTTCAACCTGTCCACGGTTTCGCAAGAGTCTGGAGCAGCGATTAAGGAGCTGCATGGCACAATTCAGCGGTGCTTGACCGCTCTTGACCACTCAGACATTTCAGTCTCTAGTCCTTTCGCCGACTGCATCCTGGTCTTTCTTTGCTCATCCAAGCTCCCCAAACTTACACTCTCACTATGGGAGCAATCACTGGTGGACAAGTCCAAGATTCCCGCATGGCAGGACATGAGCACATTCCTCAACGAGCGTTATCGTACCCTTGAGGCTGTTGAGGACTTGAAGCAAAACAACTCGCAGAACTCTACCGCTGGACCATCCCGTTCACAGCAGAGTTCAAAGCGAGTTAACTCTTTCAAGGCCCGAGTCACTCAGAGAGGCAAATCGTGTGACTTGTGCTCAAAAGAGAACCACCCTGTCCGGGTATGTCCAAGCTTCCTTGAAATGTCGGTCAACGTTCGGATGACTTACATCAAACAGAAGAGCCTCTGTTTGAATTGTTTTGCAAGAGGTCACCAACTCCGAGAGTGTACGAGTGCGCACAATTGCTTCACATGCAAGAGGCGGCACCACACTCTTCTCCATCGGGGCGACAGTGCCCACAATGGTGCCTCTTCCTCTTCCACTCCAGCCACACTTCCCAACATGCAGTCCACTCCGAATCAATCGGCAACAAATGTGCAAAATTACTTTGCCATTAACGCTCAGAACATCCTTCTCGGCATGGCGGTTGTCAATGTATGCCATCTAGGTACTATATACACCGCACGAGCACTAATCGACTCAGGGTCCGAAGCGACTTTCATTTTTGAGCGTTTATTCCAGCGCATAAAGTTGCCATTCCAATCCGTGCAAGCCCAAGTATCTGGGCTGAATCATGCAATTGCGGCCCAACCGCAGAAGCTATGCAACTTCAGCATTGGTTGTCCAACGAAGCCGAGGCTCCATATCGAAACCTCAGCGTTCGTTATTCCACAACTGGCAGACAAGCTGCCATCATTTCGTGTGCCGAAAGGCTTCCTAAAGGATCTACCAGCGATTGAACTGGTAGATCCATACTTCTACAAAAGTGCTCAGATTGACATCTTCATTGGCGCGGATATCCTTCCGTCAGCCATCTTGAGCCGTTCCCGGCTAAACATTTGTGGCTCACTCCTTGGGCAAGAAACCGTGGTTGGTTGGATTCTCACCGGCCCCGTCTCCCAGAATGTGTCGACAACTGTCTCTGCGTTTTCGACGAGAGTCGCTATCTAAGCAGACGATCAACACGACAGATTGAGCTCCAAATTTTGGGAGGCGGAGGATATTCCGTCGAAGCTGGTTAGCTGCGAAGACACAACTTCACGCAGCAGATGTGGCAGATATCGGGTGACTCTTCCATTCCGGAAGTCAGTCACCACTCCTAATTTTTTATCTGCCTCATCATTCATTCAAACCAGATAGGCACCGACACAAAGACGAATAACCTACTTCGTTTCTGTATTCGTCGTCCTGTGCCGTCCTATACTGTATACTGTTCCATGTGTCATTGACAATGTAGAGAAGCTACTGAAATAATCATTTGTTCTTATTTCGTTCCATGTTGCATGCCCTTCTCCGTGTGGATGGGCCTCAACTCGCTCGTACACATTGAGATGTACTTCCACTACATGATTGCTGCCATGGGACCCGAGTACCAAAAGTTCATTTGGTGGAAGAAGTACCTGACCACCTTCCAAATATTGCAATTGGCCAGCTTTACGCATCAGTTCCAGTTGCTGTTCTGCGAATGTGATTACTCCAAGGGATTCATGGCGTGATGTTTCTGCTCCTCTTCTTGATTCTCCGAACGACCTCACCTCCCTGGTGCTCGGCACTGATGTGTATCCTCACATCTTTCAACCTGCCGAGCACCAACGGTTTGCCAATGGCCCAGAACTCCGCATTGAGTTAGATTCTGTCCGGTCCATGTGGACAGTAAAACCGTTTGCAACTCATTGCAAGGGGGAGAGGATGTTGATGTCAGATGATGGCAGCTGTGACCACTCAAAACAGCTGACAGTGTGCTCGCGATCGATTGATATCGATAGTGACAAATTTAGTATACTGTGCGTGTGACCTTGTCACACGCGCAGTCTCACTGTAGTTTAGTTTATCCTCATGTTGGTCACCCTGCCCTCTTTTAGTGCTTTTTCCTAATATCATATGTTTTTCTATTCTCAGCACAACAAGTGCATTTTTCAAGAGTGCAATAAAACACTTTGTAAAGTTTACAAATATACAATAATTCCAAAGTTTTTTTTTTTTATATATTTTTTATTTATTTACAATCTATCTATCTAAAGATAATAAGTAAATTATATGACAAATAGAATGACAGAAAACTTTTAATTTTTTACGTGTATTTACGAGATTATTTACAAAACTTTGTTTACTACCACTCTTTGGGTGGTCTAAAGGGGAGATCAAGGGGGTGGTGCCTTTTCAGCCGTCGGCGATGTTGGCTATTGTCAAGCAGGTTAATGGCCAGCGAGTTACAATGTTGATCCAATCTCTCCTGATACTTCAAAGCGTACCTTTTAACTTCTTCAGTTACACTCGGAGTCTCAAGGTCCTTGTGGATGACCTGATTTCTTACATAGTAAGGTGCTTTGGCTAGTCTTCGCAGAGTAATGCTTTGAAAACGTTGCAGCACTTCGATGTTTGAAGTTGAGGCTGTGCCCCAAATCTGAATCCCGTACGTGCATATAGGCTTTAATATCACTTTGTACAGCAAGACTTTGTTTCTGAGGCTCAGTTGGGATCTGTAGCCCAGCAGCCACTTCATTTGTCGAAGTTTCAGACTCAGCTGTTTTCTTTTATTTTTGATGTGATCTGCCCAGGTTAGTCTTCTGTCAAGTGTTAGGCCGAGATATTTCACTTTTTTGACTACAGACAGTGTAGTACCATTCAGTTGGACTTCTGAGCAGCTTTTAGGGCGCGGGGCGAATGTTATGTGTGCTGATTTATTTTCGTTGACGACAATGTTCCATCTTAGCAGCCACGGTTCCAATTTAGTAAGTTGTAGTTGTAGGATTGCTGATGCTTCTACATTGTCCGTTGAGGTGGCTAAAAATGCTGTGTCGTCGGCGTATGTAGCAATAACGAGATCATCTCTTTCAAGCACTGGAATGTCTGCAGTGAAGAGGGTATACAAAATAGGTCCTAACACGCTTCCCTGGGGTACACATGCTTTTATTTCAAAATTTCGGACTCAGCCCACTCGCATCTAACAAAGAATAGGCGCCTATGCAGGTGAGATTTCAGCAGCAGGAAGAATGGAGCTGGTAGCATAGACTTGAGCTTGTAAAGCAAGCCTAAGTGCCAGAATCGATCGAACGCCTGTTTTACGTCTAGAAACACTGCGGAACAGTACTTCTTGTCTTCAAATGAACTTACAATCGTTTGTGAGACTCTGTGACATTGCTCAGGGGTTCCATGTTGACTCCTAAAACCAAATTGATGCTCTGGGATTAGGTTGCCGTCTTCCAGCACCGGCAATAGCCTGGCCAAAAATATACTTTCGAATATTTTGGACAGAATAGCCAGTAAGCTGATGGGACGGTAGGAGGCAGGATCCTGTTCAGGCTTCCCAGGTTTTGGTATCATTATGATCTCCGCGCACTTCCATTGTGAGGGGAAGTGATGGAGCCTAATGATGCCATTATAGATCACCGTAAGAAACGCAATTGCAGATGGAGGTAGACATTTTAAAGTTGCAGCATCGATAGCGTCGTAACCGGGACTTTTAGTTGTTTTTAAGCTGGACACTATGCCTATAACTTCATCTTCCTGAATTGCTCGAATCGGGAGATCCATTTGACAAGGCGACTCTATGAATGCTTGTGTGTTGATGACATCCGTGGCAGAGCATAAGTTGAAGGACGTGAATGTTTGTGGCAGATGAAGAGCAAAAGTCTCTGATTTTTCTTCGTTAGAGCGACACCAAGAGCCGGTTGAACTTAGAATAGCTGGAATCCGTTTGGTTGGTCTCTTGAGATATTTGGTTTTGTTCCAGAGATTGTGCTCCAACCCATTAGGCTCAGCGTGTCGAAGGTATTCTGCTAGAGCTTCATTTCGCAGTTCATAGTTGAGGGTTTTCAAGTCTTTGCTTGCACGGTTAAGAGCAGCCTTGTCTCTTGGATTTCGACTTAGCTGCCAAACTCTTCGTAAACGACGTTTTACTCTTAGTTGCTCTGTGATTTCTTCAGAGTGCAGGTGTCTGTCTCCTCTTGGTCTCTGTGGATGCGCTGAGCTAATGTGATGCGGAGCAGTGCAGAGGTTTGCTGCATCATGGATGCTTCTTCAATGTCTTCACCCGAATTCAGTACGAGATTGGGATTCAGCCTTTCCTCTAAAGTTTCTTTGAAGATTTCAACGTTCGAGCTAATTCTTAGCAGCCTAGTTGTTCGATTCTGCTTCAGTATGGGTACGTTCATTTTCAGTAGTACAGCACAGTGTTCGGAAAGCAGGTCTGAATCGTTCTCAATATGTACTAGATTTCTGTTTACTCCGCAAGTCACTGCAAAATCTAAAACGTCAGGCACTTTGTTTGGGTCCGTTGGCCAGTAGGTGGGATTTCCAGACAAAAGTGTATTGAGGTGCATTGAATGAATGCAGGATAGAAGTGCATTTCCTTTCGGATTACATAGTCTAGATCCCCACCATGTGTGTTTTGCATTGAAATCCCTTCCAATTATGAACCTGCGTCCCTTTTGTGTGAAAATTTGGGTAAACATATCTGTCGTTATATTATGCCTTGGTGGTGCGTAAGCTACTGCCAGTACCAGTTGGAGTGTCGATCAACATCACGGCTGCTTGAAACCAGTGCTCAAGAATGGGGGCACGCTCTGAGTATTTGATATTACATTTAATGAGTACTGCTGCACCACCTCTCGCATTGCCACTGGGATGGTTGGCGTGAATTGTGTTATAACCGTTGATTTTAAAGTAAGATCTGTCAGTGAAGTGAGTTTCTGAGACTAGTAATACATCAATGTTGTTTCTTTTTATATACATTTCAACTTCAGGCCTACTCTTACGTAGGCCGTTAGCATTCAGAGTACCAGCTTAAGACCTATTTGCATCAATTTTAATTTTTATGTATGGAGTGTTTACTCTGCACTTTGATGAAAATTTTCACCATGTTCCATCTTAAACTGACCACTTTGGCTTTCTCTCTGTCTTTTTACTGGTGGGTTAGGCCGACGGCTAGTTGAGGTGTCCCTTGAAGTGTTCTGATTTTGAGCTTCTTTTCATTTTTGTTTGAACTCTTGGTTAAGGTTCTGATTACTTTGATTTGAATGGTTATTTTGTGATTTAGAATTGGACGTATTATTTGAATGAAAATTATTTGATGAATAATTTGCAGATCATATGCAAATTTGCAAATTTTGATTTCTGCGATTATAGTTTTCGCTCTTAGGGTAATTTTAACTCTCATAAGATTCATAAATTCCTTCTGCTTGAGCAATAGCTTTTAATTTGCTTATTGTGGTGATATCATGCCTTGCTAAGGTCATGTATATTCTGTCAGGTAGTTTCCTAGTTATTACATTCTTAATAGTTGTTTTTAATGCATTTGTGTATAATATTGTAGTACTGGGTTCATTATCTAATGCTCACTTATTACTGATTATATAAGATTTGCGTTCGAATTCTTCGAAAAACTTACGTAGACTTCCGTTCCAGTCGGTGTTGTAGAGTCTTCGCAGCAATTCTTCATAAGGCGTCTGTGTTTTAAACTCCTCGATTAGCGATGATCTTAGTGATATCCAGTTATTGGACTGCGTCACTTGGACTGTTCTCAAGGCTTCTCCGTCTAACTGCCTTTCGATGCCTCCGAAAATTACACTGTTTTGACGTACACATCTTGTTATATATAGCGATAGGATGAAGTCTATCCTTTTTATAAAGGCTGACAAATTTTCTGCATCATTGTCAAGCGCTGGCACATGTTTGATTTGATTTAAGCACTGATTTAGGTGTGCTTCTGTAAGTTCAATTGCCATTGTTGGTGGTTATTAGTTCACACACACGTGGTTTTTTACTACGTGGTTTTTGAGGTTTATTATATCGGGTTCACAATGTTTAACCGTTTTGATAATACGCTCACGCACGTATATGTTTTTGGCGAATATGTTTTGTATAGTTCACAACGTTATACGCGTTTAATCACTATTACGACATATCCTACCGGCTGCGCCAATTATGTTTTCGCGAAACGCGAAAGATAAAAAATAAAACAACGATTTTATTTTCAAATAACTTGTAGACGAACTTTATTGGTATTAGCGGGCTACGCGTCTTGTCTGAGGAAAGTGTCTTTAAAAACTAACTTTACAATATGTTGAGTTTGAACAAGAAACTTCTTATTGCGACTTAGAGCTAACATATGTTAGTGTTTTAATGCTGAGTCCTATAATTGCACCAGAAAGTTTTAAGTGGCGTGAAGTGGATCTTTTGTTTGACGTTAGTCGCCGCCGCGACGATTTTATGTTTAGAATATGATCTTTATTTGAATGCAATAGAACCTTTTTGTTTGTTACGATTGGTCGCTGTCGTGACAAGTTTATATTTTGAATATAATATAATCTTTATGTGAATGCAATAGGATATTTTGGAGATAGGGAATAATTATGAAAATTTGTCACATACGAGAAATGAGTGTGGTGGTGGATATGTCACTATATACATATTAGTTTTTTTTATATAATTTATTAAGGCCTACGGGGTAGCTGAAACCCCTTTGCGCCTTGGTTGCTATTAGTTCTGCCCAGTGAGGGCGTGCCGGCTAGTCATAATGGCTAGCTTGAGGCGTAATACATGAATATATAAACTAACATAAACAATAATAACAATATATACAAAATATCCACAAAAGCATCGATTATCTTCGGCCGCTTCCCAATGTTTTAGTTCTAGATATGAGATCC
Organism: Drosophila sulfurigaster albostrigata; assembly: GCF_023558435.1. NCBI lineage: Eukaryota > Metazoa > Arthropoda > Insecta > Diptera > Drosophilidae > Drosophila > Drosophila sulfurigaster. The sequence goes on from NC_084881.1 coordinate 699,747, forward strand.
TTGGGATGTCGTCTTTTGAGCCTCCTTGTGCATCCTTATCGCAGCGGGTTTATATTTATAATATAATTAATAACTTTATTAATTTTCGTTCAACTCTGATCTAATAATCTAAGCTTTCAAAAATGTGAAGTTCTGCGAGGTAAAAGCTCAGTTATACAGCATGTGTACATACATATAGAATTGCAGTGTGTATGCTTGTAAGAATATATGACAATATATAGGCAAATCATAATTTTTGTATTCCCCGCAAAGCAGGTACATACATTTATATGTATGCATGTTTGTTTTGACCAACGGTCGGTCATTTAAAAAAATTTTTTTTAATTTAAAAAAAAATTTTTGTTAAATATGAAATTTTGTTTTACTTTTATTTTTACTAAACTTCAATTAATAAATTTCATATATAAACTTTATATAAAAAATTATGGGATGATGGAAAAAAATTGAATGACTTCTGAGTGTCATACTAAAAAAAGATCCCTTTTTATACCCGCTACCCATAGGGTAGAAGGGTATTATAACTTTGTGCCGGCAGGAAATGTATGTAACAGGTAGAAGGAGGCATCTCCGACCCTATAAAGTATATATATTCTTGATCAGCGTCAACAGCCGAGACGATCTAGCCATGTCCGTCTGTCCGTATGACCACCTATATCTCAGAGACTATAAGAGATAGAGTTATAATTTTTTCGACAGTATTTGTTATGTTTGCACGCAGATCAAGTTTGTTTCAAATTTTTGCCACGCCCACCCCCGCTCCTGCAAATCAATAATAACAAGAGTAATTTTAAAGCTAGACGTGCGAATTTTGGTACATACATGTTGATGCGAGCGCATTGTAGGTGAGTGGTACACCTGAAAATTTGGTTGCGATCAGATAAAAATTGTTTAAGTTGTATGTATGCATGCGTATACGTATATACATGATTGCCCCTATATTTGTATCTGTATGCATAGAGGCACTGCGATAGCTCTATTGGTAGAGTGCAAGCATATTCGTGTTGTGGTACTCGGGGAGCTCGGGTTCAAGCCCGCGCGGGATACAAACTTTTTTTTTTTAATCACCCGGTTGGTGGTGCTCGAGTTCAAATCCCGATCGAGACTTCGTGCATATTTATTTTGAATATTTTGAGATTATTACCGTAATATTTTGCTTTTATTCAAAAATGGGTAGCGGGTATCTCACAGTCGAGCACACTCGACTGTAGCTTTCTTACTTGTTTTGTTTGTCCTTATGCATATTTGTGTACTAGGTTAGTCTCTTTGTGTCTGTCTTATTATCGAGAAAGCAATACCTCATAAGATCAGGGCCAAAGGACTTAACCAAAATGGTAGTGGCTGACGTTTTGGAAACAAATAGCTTCAAAATAGCTTTATACTCAAGCGATCAAACTGTCTACGGGTCGTTCATAAGCAGGCTATGGTATTTTGTTAGGTGTAAGGCTTACTTTGAAAAAGTTCGTGGACCAGATCTGCCACTTGCGGTAAGCAAAACGCCTAATAAAAACGATAGAAATGAATTAGTATTGTTTATTGTCCGTGCTTAGCTATCATAGAAGTTTACAGTGTAATATTACTAATTAGCCGATATATTATCGACTGAGTGTGGTTTGCATGCGCTATTATGCTATACTTGGTTTTGAAATAATTGTTCTCACGTTGGTATTATTAACATGATGGAGCTTTATGAATGCTTACATTTTCCCCAATTTCTTGTCATCCTTTTATGTAGTTTTAAGGCATAAATATTTCAATTAGTGCTTGAAATTGATCGTGGCTCAGAGCTACTTTCTTGTCATGTTAATTGAAAGTTTGCTTATCTAGTAACTAGTCATATCCGTTCTAGTGGGTTAATAGGAAAAACTGGAGGTTTCGAAATAATTTATTAATCATGTTTATTTATCATCCCGTTGAATTTGCAATTGTAGTCATTTCATTATTTATTTATACATTTATTTGTTCAGTTATTTTTGTGTGTTTATTATTATTTGGTATTTATCTATTTATTTATTTTTCTTTTCTCTTATTTATATATTATTTATTTTCCCATTATTATTTATTTAGACGTTTGTTTGGCATAGTAAAATTTCTCCTTCATTAGCAAAAAGTTCTGAAGCTTAGGTCTTACATACCATGCCAGGTCAAATAATTCAAGGTTAAACCATTTGTTGTGTTTGTACTCATGAAGTCGAATATCCTGCTCAGTTATTAGTTACAAGGTGCAATCATTATTTTCACCACGCGTGCTTTAATTCTCACACTGACAATAGGAATCTGTGTCTAGTGTGCCGCACTGTTTTAACAAGATCTTCTATGAATCTTGCTAAAGAATTGAAAGCGGCTAGCTCAAGTGCAAATAGTGTTGTCATGAGGACTTGAGGGCAAGCGAAAGCGACGGTCGCGACGGCAAATGCCAATGTAGAGAATTCTACTGATATTGGTAGTAGGTCCAGCTCGCAGTCAAGGCAGCCGACTCCAAGCTCCGCAACCGGTTGTAGTCAAAACTTCAATAGCTTAGCCAATGGCAAGTTTCTTTGAAGATTTCAACGTTCGAGCTAATTCTTAGCAGCCTAGTTGTTCGATTCTGCTTCAGTATGGGTACGTTCATTTTCAGTAGTACAGCACAGTGTTCGGAAAGCAGGTCTGAATCGTTCTCAATATGTACTAGATTTCTGTTTACTCCGCAAGTCACTGCAAAATCTAAAACGTCAGGCACTTTGTTTGGGTCCGTTGGCCAGTAGGTGGGATTTCCAGACAAAAGTGTATTGAGGTGCATTGAATGAATGCAGGATAGAAGTGCATTTCCTTTCGGATTACATAGTCTAGATCCCCACCATGTGTGTTTTGCATTGAAATCCCCTCCAATTATGAACCTGCGTCCCATTTGTGTGAAAATTTGGGTAAACATATCTGTCGTTATATTATGCCTTGGTGGTGCGTAAGCTACTGCCAGTACCAGTTGGAGTGTCGATCAACATCACGGCTGCTTGAAACCAGTGCTCAAGAATGGGGGCACGCTCTGAGTATTTGATATTACATTTAATGAGTACTGCTGCACCACCTCTCGCATTGCCACTGGGATGGTTGGCGTGAATTGTGTTATAACCGTTGATTTTAAAGTAAGATCTGTCAGTGAAGTGAGTTTCTGAGACTAGTAATACATCAATGTTGTTTCTTTTTATATACATTTCAACTTCAGGCCTACTCTTACGTAGGCCGTTAGCATTCCAGAGTACCAGCTTAAGACCTATTTGCATCAATTTTAATTTTTATGTATGGAGTGTTTACTCTGCACTTTGATGAAAATTTTCACCATGTTCCATCTTAAACTGACCACTTTGGCTTTCTCTCTGTCTTTTTACTGGTGGGTTAGGCCGACGGCTAGTTGAGGTGTCCCTTGAAGTGTTCTGATTTTGAGCTTCTTTTCATTTTTGTTTGAACTCTTGGTTAAGGTTCTGATTACTTTGATTTGAATGGTTATTTTGTGATTTAGAATTGGACGTATTATTTGAATGAAAATTATTTGATGAATAATTTGCAGATCATATGCAAATTTGCAAATTTTGATTTCTGCGATTATAGTTTTCGCTCTTAGGGTAATTTTAACTCTCATAAGATTCATAAATTCCTTCTGCTTGAGCAATAGCTTTTAATTTGCTTATTGTGGTGATATCATGCCTTGCTAAGGTCATGTATATTCTGTCAGGTAGTTTCCTAGTTATTACATTCTTAATAGTTGTTTTAATGCATTTGTGTATAATATTGTAGTACTGGGTTCATTATCTAATGCTCACTTATTACTGATTATATAAGATTTGCGTTCGAATTCTTCGAAAAACTTACGTAGACTTCCGTTCAGTCGGTGTTGTAGAGTCTTCGCAGCAATTCTTCATAAGGCGTCTGTGTTTTAAACTCCTCGATTAGCGATGATCTTAGTGATATCCAGTTATTGGACTGCGTCACTTGGACTGTTCTCAAGGCTTCTCCGTCTAACTGCCTTTCGATGCCTCCGAAAATTACACTGTTTTGACGTACACATCTTGTTATATATAGCGATAGGATGAAGTCTATCCTTTTTATAAAGGCTGACAAATTTTCTGCATCATTGTCAAGCGCTGGCACATGTTTGATTTGATTTAAGCACTGATTTAGGTGTGCTTCTGTAAGTTCAATTGCCATTGTTGGTGGTTATTAGTTCACACACACGTGGTTTTTTTACTACGTGGTTTTTGAGGTTTATTATATCGGGTTCACAATGTTTAACCGTTTTGATAATACGCTCACGCACGTATATGTTTTTGGCGAATATGTTTTGTATAGTTCACAACGTTATACGCGTTTAATCACTATTACGACATATCCTACCGGCTGCGCCAATTATGTTTTCGCGAAACGCGAAAGATAAAAAAAATAAAACAACGATTTTATTTTCAAATAACTTGTAGACGAACTTTATTGGTATTAGCGGGCTACGCGTCTTGTCTGAGGAAAGTGTCTTTAAAAAACTAACTTTACAATATGTTGAGTTTGAACAAGAAACTTCTTATTGCGACTTAGAGCTAACATATGTTAGTGTTTTAATGCTGAGTCCTATAATTGCACCAGAAAGTTTTAAGTGGCGTGAAGTGGATCTTTTTGTTTGACGTTAGTCGCCGCCGCGACGATTTTATGTTTAGAATATGATCTTTATTTGAATGCAATAGAACCTTTTTGTTTGTTACGATTGGTCGCTGTCGTGACAAGTTTATATTTTGAATATAATATAATCTTTATGTGAATGCAATAGGATATTTTGGAGATAGGGGAATAATTATGAAAATTTGTCACATACGAGAAATGAGTGTGGTGGTGGATATGTCACTATATACATATTAGTTTTTTTTTATATATAATTTATTAAGGCCTACGGGGTAGCTGAAACCCCTTTGCGCCTTGGTTGCTATTAGTTCTGCCCAGTGAGGGCGTGCCGGCTAGTCATAATGGCTAGCTTGAGCGTAATACATGAATATATAAACTAACATAAACAATAATAACAATATATACAAAATATCCACAAAAGCATCGATTATCTTCGGCCGCTTCCCAATGTTTTAGTTCTAGATATGAGATCCTTGGGATGTCGTCTTTTGAGCCTCCTTGTGCATCCTTATCGCAGCGGGTTTATATTTATAATATAATTAATAACTTTATTAATTTTCGTTCAACTCTGATCTAATAATCTAAGCTTTCAAAAATGTGAAGTTCTGCGAGGTAAAAGCTCAGTTATACAGCATGTGTACATACATATAGAATTGCAGTGTGTATGCTTGTAAGAATATATGACAATATATAGGCAAATCATAATTTTTGTATTCCCCGCAAAGCAGGTACATACATTTATATGTATGCATGTTTGTTTTGACCAACGGTCGGTCATTTTAAAAAAAAAAAAATTTTTTTTAATTTAAAAAAAAATTTTTGTTAAATATGAAATTTTGTTTTACTTTTATTTTTACTAAACTTCAATTAATAAATTTCATATATAAACTTTATATAAAAATTATGGGATGATGGAAAAAAATTGAATGACTTCTGAGTGTCATACTAAAAAAAGATCCCTTTTTATACCCGCTACCCATAGGGTAGAAGGGTATTATAACTTTGTGCCGGCAGGAAATGTATGTAACAGGTAGAAGGAGGCATCTCCGACCCTATAAAGTATATATATTCTTGATCAGCGTCAACAGCCGAGACGATCTAGCCATGTCCGTCTGTCCGTATGACCACCTATATCTCAGAGACTATAAGAGATAGAGTTATAATTTTTTCGACAGTATTTGTTATGTTTGCACGCAGATCAAGTTTGTTTCAAATTTTTGCCACGCCCACCCCGCTCCTGCAAATCAATAATAACAAGAGTAATTTTAAAGCTAGACGTGCGAATTTTGGTACATACATGTTGATGCGAGCGCATTGTAGGTGAGTGGTACACCTGAAAATTTGGTTGCGATCAGATAAAAATTGTTTAAGTTGTATGTATGCATGCGTATACGTATATACATGATTGCCCCTATATTTGTATCTGTATGCATAGAGGCACTGCGATAGCTCTATTGGTAGAGTGCAAGCATATTCGTGTTGTGGTACTCGGGGAGCTCGGGTTCAAGCCCGCGCGGGATACAAACTTTTTTTTTTTAATCACCCGGTTGGTGGTGCTCGAGTTCAAATCCCGATCGAGACTTCGTGCATATTTATTTTGAATATTTTGAGATTATTACCGTAATATTTTGCTTTTATTCAAAATGGGTAGCGGGTATCTCACAGTCGAGCACACTCGACTGTAGCTTTCTTACTTGTTTTGTTTGTCCTTATGCATATTTGTGTACTAGGTTAGTCTCTTTGTGTCTGTCTTATTATCGAGAAAGCAATACCTCATAAGATCAGGGCCAAAGGACTTAACCAAAATGGTAGTGGCTGACGTTTTGGAAACAAATAGCTTCAAAATAGCTTTATACTCAAGCGATCAAACTGTCTACGGGTCGTTCATAAGCAGGCTATGGTATTTTGTTAGGTGTAAGGCTTACTTTGAAAAAGTTCGTGGACCAGATCTGCCACTTGCGGTAAGCAAAACGCCTAATAAAAACGATAGAAATGAATTAGTATTGTTTATTGTCCGTGCTTAGCTATCATAGAAGTTTACAGTGTAATATTACTAATTAGCCGATATATTATCGACTGAGTGTGGTTTGCATGCGCTATTATGCTATACTTGGTTTTGAAATAATTGTTCTCACGTTGGTATTATTAACATGATGGAGCTTTATGAATGCTTACATTTTCCCCAATTTCTTGTCATCCTTTTATGTAGTTTTTAAGGCATAAATATTTCAATTAGTGCTTGAAATTGATCGTGGCTCAGAGCTACTTTCTTGTCATGTTAATTGAAAGTTTGCTTATCTAGTAACTAGTCATATCCGTTCTAGTGGGTTAATAGGAAAAACTGGAGGTTTCGAAATAATTTATTAATCATGTTTATTTATCATCCCGTTGAATTTGCAATTGTAGTCATTTCATTATTTATTTATACATTTATTTGTTCAGTTATTTTTGTGTGTTTATTATTATTTGGTATTTATCTATTTATTTATTTTTCTTTTCTCTTATTTATATATTATTTATTTTCCCATTATTATTTATTTAGACGTTTGTTTGGCATAGTAAAATTTCTCCTTCATTAGCAAAAAGTTCTGAAGCTTAGGTCTTACATACCATGCCAGGTCAAATAATTCAAGGTTAAACCATTTGTTGTGTTTGTACTCATGAAGTCGAATATCCTGCTCAGTTATTAGTTACAAGGTGCAATCATTATTTTCACCACGCGTGCTTTAATTCTCACACTGACAATAGGAATCTGTGTCTAGTGTGCCGCACTGTTTTAACAAGATCTTCTATGAATCTTGCTAAAGAATTGAAAGCGGCTAGCTCAAGTGCAAATAGTGTTGTCATGAGGACTTGAGGGCAAGCGAAAGCGACGGTCGCGACGGCAAATGCCAATGTAGAGAATTCTACTGATATTGGTAGTAGGTCCAGCTCGCAGTCAAGGCAGCCGACTCCAAGCTCCGCAACCGGTTGTAGTCAAAACTTCAATAGCTTAGCCAATGGCAAGTACTATTGTCCAAGAGATACAACAGTTGACCGCACTTGATCAGAGCTTGCATTATTTTCGGTCGCTTTCAAAAAGAAGTACGCGTTGTTTCTTTGTTGTGAGAGCCGTCTCTCGTCTTGCTCACGGTGACGTTGTGCACGAATGTCATTTTGATTCATTGTAATCGAGATTGATTAGTTAGAGTTTTAATTGTTATGATTTATATTAATTAATTAATCAATCAATATAAACATTAGCGATTTCATCGCAAAGAGCGTCTTTTCGCGTTATTGTAGATTTTTTTAAACCAGTCCTTGCACTTATGTGATTTTATTGAATATATATATATATTTTTTTTTTCCCCGGAAACGAAACGATCCTGCAAACACAACTATTGATAAAACCTAAGCCTATTGTTAAAAGCCTATACCGAGTTAGTAAAAACTTTTCTCTTACCAATTAAAAGAAATTCTAATAAAAAAAAATACCCACTAGGGCTCGATTCTTTCAAATTTATGGCGTCTCTGTACGCAGCCGGTCACTAGAAAAAATTTGAAACCGGAACCGGCTTAGGTGAAGTTGGCCGCGCTCAAGCTGGTGCAACAGACGCAAACGTCAAATCTGAGCTTTCCAATGCAACCTATGCACAACTTCAAGCTCAGCTTAACAGCAGCTTTAATGTACTAGTTTACGCTTATCTTAACAACAGCTTTAACGTACAACTTTAAGCTCAGCTTAATAGCAGCTTAACTTATTTGGCAGACTAAATAAGGCTACTTTTAGGCACCACAAAGGAGGCTAACTAAGACCTCATTTCGAGTTAGAAAAAGTGCATACTTTTAGGCACTGATTACAACAGGAACTACCCACAACAAAATCAACTTTGACTTAAACCTAGCAAACTTTTAGACCGAATTCAAGAGTTCGCTGCAGAAGGGGATTTATATTTATTTGGACGTTGATGTACTAACGGCAGTACCATCAAGTGGCGCAGCTATACCAAGCACGGGCTTGTTGACGCGCGGACAAAACAAAATAAATTTGTGACCAGCATGTATTAATCGAAAACCGCGAATAAATATTAAAAGACAGCTGGACAATTAAATACTTGATAAATATGCTAATAATAAGGTTTTGAGTAGAGGAATAGTTTTACTAGAGCAAACTACGTTATTAAGATTATTATAATTCACACATAGTATACGGAAGGGATTATGGCAAGCAAAGTTAGTAGTAATACGTGAAATGAGGAGAGGAAGAAAATTCCTAGTGATCCTGACCGGAACTGTAAAACTAATTTGACTTAACAGCTCCAAGGAGTCTATTTCACCATTAATTAGTCTCTGTATGAAAACAGCACCTTGCATAGTTCTACGATCAGAAAGAGAAGGAAGGTTTAGTAATAAAAGTTTACTGCGATAAGGTGGTAATCTAAAATTAGGATTCCAATTTACACTACACAGAGGAAATAACAAAAATTGTCTCTGCACCGAATCAATCCTATCTTGATAAACCCTATAATGGGGATTTCAGACAAGATATCCGTACTCAAGGATAGGACGAACCAGTGAGACGTACAAAGTTTTAGTAATGAAGGGGTCGTTGAACTCCTTCGACCAGCGTTTTAGAACCGATACGCGATGAGATTCGCGCAGCCTTCATGGAGATGATGAAGCTGATGCAGGAGATCATCCGGCCGCAGAGGGACGGTAGTAGTGGCAGTCGTCTTGCCTCTGCGCAGCAAAAATTGATGGCAAATACAGGAGCAAACTCGAAGGTCCATAAGAGTGAGCCGGAGCCGTCAACCATGCAAGGACCTTTGCCGCGTCCGGATTATATGACGAGGATTACATGACAAGGAACTGGCGGAATCCTCATGGCAACATGCGTCTAGATACTGGAGACGGACGAAATGAATTAGGAGTCGTCGAAGGACCGAACGTACATGAAGTTGGAACGGTGGAACCATGGCACTGTGGAGGATTTCGTTTTTTGCATCGAATTTTTGCAAAGGCAGTATCAATGTCCATGGAAAGAAGTGCTGCGCGGCTTCCATGTTTTGTTGGAGGGCAGAGCCAGAGAATGGTACTGAATGCATGTAAGGCACTCTAGAGCGGACAGCTGGACCGAGTTGCGTCAAGCAATGCTGGACCGGTTTCGTGGCTAATAAACCGAGCATGACATCATGCAAGAACTACTGCAGAGGGAACAGCAGTCTGGCGAAGGTGTCGATGACTACATCTACCACATGCGGCTGGCTTCGCGCTTCCAGAAACCTCTCCGGGACTGTGAGCTTGTGAAGATAATTAAACGTGGGTTAAAGGCCATGGATGCCATGGATATACTCACGGTGGACGAGTTACGTCAATAATAATCGAAGTGGACTGATACATGAGTCGACGAGGACCCTCGTCACAGGGACAACAAACCCGATATCCGCACGGAGTCAAACCCGTAGTTTACGAGGTCCAGACTCTGTGCGATAAGAGTCCATCCAAGGAAGTTGAGGAGGCGGTAGCGAAGACCCGCGAGGCGGTTAAACGGATCTGCTGGAACTGCAGTCAACCTGGTCACGGTTTCAGGGATTGTATGATTAGGTGCGGCAAGCCTGACACATTTAGCACGCAATGCGCCAATTATCCGGGAAACTCCTGGGTGAACGCGATGAGACTGGGGCAGGCGCGTTCGGAGGCGAGACCTCTATCAGAAACCGGAGTGGCGTGCCAACAAAAACAATTAGAGGATAAGACTGCCAATGGAGAAAATAGGTTTAGGGGAATTACAACTAAGTTAAGGAGAAATTTTGTAGATAATCGCGGAACTAACACATTAGTAAAAGGAACGACAGTAAGAGGCTTACCATACCAGTGTTATACGGTGACTAAGCGGAGCAGATAGTTTTCTTTATGTGTTCCGATTTAAAACAGGCGGTATATTTAGGCATCGATTTCTAGAGATCTTTCAACATCGCACCGAATTTGCTTGGAGAATTGGACCACCGAGAGTCTCCCCGTGATGTGTCTGAAGTAGCCACTGTTGAAGTGGAATATTACCGGGGAGTTGTCGTGTCTGATCCGGAAATGTGGGACCTGGAAGAGATGCAGAGGAGTCAGATCGTGTGGAAGGAGGTTGACAAGATGCTTCAGTTGGGCATCATAGAAGAGAGCCACAGCCCATGGAGCAATAGAACGACGGTTGTCATTGTTGATGCGATACATATATAAACATACATAATAACTAAAATCCAAGCTGTGTGTACCAGCATTTTGTATTGCTTTTAATTCTTGCCCGTTTTATGTTTTGTATGTCGCGATAATCGCCGACATACATACGTACACACATACATACTTTGTGCAAAATCTCTTGTCAGCAAGCGCACCGGCTTGCAGCCGCGCTTGCTCTCGCTCTCTCGTTACACACACACATACTTTTGTGCACTCGCTCTTGTTCGCAAGCGCACCGGTTTGTAGCAGCGCTTGCTCTCTCTCTGTCTCCGAATACAAACATACGTGCACTTCGCCTGCTCAAACGTTTGACAGCGCAGTGCAGACATACATACATACATACATACGTACATACTGCAAGTACTTCTGCGAGTGAAGTAATAGATTGGTAGGACAGCGGTAGTCGCACTCGACATACCCTACCCTTTTAATTTTTTCCAAGTGAATATTCTGTGTGTGTACTATAAGAGCAACTCTCAGCTCAATTGTCTGTGTATGGGCTTTACTCCAGCCAGTGTTCAAACATACACAGACATACACACAAACATATACACACATACATTATCATATTTCACTACACAAATAATATAATTTATTTTTTGTTTTTTTTTTTCAATCCAACAGAAATTAAGAAACAATTGTCGTTTTTTCTTCCTCAAAATAATTCTTACTCTCTGGTTTTTTTTGTACGATTGTTTTTTTGTTGTTGTTTCCTTTTTTCGACGAACATCTTTTGTTGTTGCGGGAAATTTCCCCCGCCCCCGTCCTTTTGCGTTTTTCGTCTGTGTCCGCTATTTCCGTACCCATTTGAGTGTAAAATACCACAACACTGTCTTTGGTATTTTTTCAGTATTTTTTTTGGCATCCACAGGCCCACTCACCCATGCACCAGACCCGTGCCTAGCTCCGCCAGACGGCACTTTCCAGTGCAAAGGAGTGAGCATACTCCCCACCGCGGCGGTCAGGCTCGACATGGGGAAGGCGTCTTTCGAAGCGTGAGTGCTCTTGGATCCGTGTTGTCCAGTAAGCCGCATCAGCGAGTCGATGCCAGGGGCCTTGGGCCTCTCCATCAATCGCATGGGCGCTGAAGGAGTCTGCACGGCGTCGTTGCGCTCCAAGACATCACCCACTCTATTTATCCTGATATTGTCCTGCCGGGTATTCTCCCAAATCTGATATTCTTTGCAATCCCAATATTGCAAGGGGGGGGGGAGAATGTTGATGCGAGAGCATTGTAGGTGAGTGGCACACTATCCGTTCCGCCGACCAAAAAGCACTCGATGCTTTTCGCTCACCCGCAATGTGCTCATGCGTAAGAAAGCACTCAAGATCCAGTGCACTCAACTTCTCTTTCTCCCACAACTCTCCACCGCAGAGCCGAGCTTTGCAAGGGCTCGGCGCTAGATCTGCAATGCCGACGGCATTTTGCCTCTCCAGTATTGATCTACGTTTGTTTAATAGCGGTCACCCCCAATAACCCAACTCTGTGCGTTTCTTTTGTCCAATAACCCGAAAGTTTAAATATATGTATGAAATATAAAACGCGAGTGTTTTTATTTAATTACGGGGAAAGGGAAACTCTGGAAATTATCTGCGCCACCACAACAGTCATAAAGCCCTGCAAAAATCGATTTTGCTTAGATGTTTGGAAGCTGAACAGCGTGACGGTGAAAGATGCGTACCCTCTTCCATACATCGAAGGGATTCTCTCGCGGATCGACGAGACGCACTTCATCTCAAGCGTTGATTTGAAGATTGCCTTCTGGCCGATCGAGCTGGAGGAAACGAGCAGAGCCTATACAGCTTTCACAGTACCGGGACGACCGCTTTACCAATTTCGCCACATGCCCTTCGGGTTATGCATTGCGGCACAGCAACTTTGGTGGTGTCGGCACATTACGGTGTCGGCACTTTACGGATGGACCCGAGCAGAGTGGAGGCCATCAATAACATCCCGGCTCCACGGATGGTCAAAGAACTCCATAGTTTCTTGGGTACGGCTGGCTGGTATCGGAGGTTTATTAAGAACTTTGCCGAGATCTCGGTACCACTGACAAATGCGCTAAGGAAAAAGAGTGTGAAGTTTCAGTTAAGTGAGGAAGGCGTCGACGCTGTACAGAAGTTAAAGAAGGCACTTACGACAGCACCCTCCAACGATCCAAATTATCTCCGACCTAGAAGCCCAGGATAGACTGGCCGTCATCCGGAGTCAAGTAAAGGAGCATCTCCACTAGGCCTACGAACGCAGTCTTCAACGCTATAATCAACGTGCACACCAACTTCTCCACACAAGAACAAGAAGTCTGGAGACGGAACTTTGTACTGAGCAACTTCGCCAAGGCATTCAACGCGACGTGTGCGAAGAAATTTGTCAAATGCCGCGTCGTTCTAGGTGTAGGTACCAACACCTATGAATTAGAAGACCTGCAAGGAAGATCGTTAGGAGTCTACCACAGCAAGGATATAAGGTTACAGTGAGCTTGACTTACCCTCTACTGGATGTGGTGTTGGCGATCCGTTGCTCTTTATCTGTTAGAGTTAGTGTCGTGGGTGTGGCCTACGTTGCGCACTGCGACAGATGCCGGCTGGTCACAAACGATCAGTGTTGGGGGTGATTGATAGATCGTATGCCGATAATAGGGGTTATGGGAGGGAGGGAGTTTTAAACTGCTCCTCCTGCTAAGGATGAGATTAAAATGGATCGTAAATTTTTTTCACTGGAGATTAGCATGTGGATTTTCTTGGATTGAGGAATTGAATTTAGAGCGAGGTTGGAGTCCCTCTGCCTGAAGATCGTGATGGACGTTCTTGGCTGGGTTTTTAGTTGCGTCATCGAGGAGTGGAATCGAGTACGAGGTCGGAGACGGTCGGACTGAAGAAAAGGCTGGTCGATTTTCTTTTCTAGTTGCATCGTGTTTATTTTTGGAAGTTGTATCATTAATTGCCGTGTACTGAAATCGAATTTTAACGTCAAAAATAAACCCGGCGCCCCAACGAACCGCAACAATCACCGCTGGACAGAAGCCCGAGTACAGACAACCATCGCAGTGAGGCGACGCACGGCATAGTAGTAACGACGAGCGGCGTGGGACAGCGAGCGTCAGATGACGCCGTCAACGCTGAGCCAGCAGAAGGAGCCCAACTGGTGATCAGTACCAGGCCCGTTCTCTTTTCGACCTTCAGTGCGACACGTTCAAATACTTCTAACCATCAGGGGTAGCGGATTGTTCGATCGAGCTCGTAATTGTCGTCGACTATAAACTATATAAATGAAACAGCAACTAATTTGTTTTGAGATCTTTATGCGTATGTTGTCTTTCTCGCTTTGCTTAATCACTACTCGTCATTATTATTATTATTTATACTATGGCTAGAGCATAAAATTATTATTGAGTGAATCTATGCAACCAAAACATATTCGAGTAAGAGAAAAATGGGATTAAATTAGTTAAAAAATAAAATATTAAAATTAAAAGATATTATAGTTTGTAAAGTTAATTAAAATTCCTAATTAAATTAAAATAAAATAATGAAGATCCACATGTGTTTTTGTAAAAAAATTACAGAGTAAGGACGACAAAACACATTCACCTAAAACGTACATACAAGTTTACTCGGCGAGATTTATACATTTGTCAGATCATGAGGTGTAGGCACCGGAGTAGTTGGCTCTTCATCTCCTTGCATAACCACTTTAATGACACTTCGCACAGCAAGTCGCTTGTAATGTTCTTTGTCGCGTATCTCGAAGCAGACTGACTCGCAAGCCATCGCTCTCACTTCGCCAATTCTCAATTTTAACACATATTTCATCATAGTTATTTCATCACTACCATTATATTGTTTATATTGCATCAGCCAAAGAACAGCAAGCGCCATGCTCATTTGAGCTTGTCTGAAATGATGCTCTATCCGTTTAACAGAATGTTACCTAACATACTTTCCGTTAACTTTAAACTAAACATATTTAGATAAGCAATTCTTCGACATATTCATATTTACAAATTTACATATAATATATGCCCCTTAACCAATTCCAAGTGCTCTTAGGTAGATCAAGGTAGGGGCTGTCCATATATTACGTAATCACGTTTTCTGCGATTTTTGACCCCTTCCCCCCCCCCTGGTAATCAAAAGTGATCAATTGATGAACACCCTCCCCTAACAATGATTACGTAATCACAAAAAAAGAAAAATATGAAAATTTGTTCTTTTAATCTGTATTTTCAAAAGAAGATTCCAGCCAATTTTTAATATTTTTTATTATCGGAAGTTGGCTTGTCAAAATCTCTTTATATCCGCAGGTATCATCTTAGTCTTCGTCGTCTACATAGTCCTCGTCAAGCCATTCGAGGTCTTCACATCCTTCGTATGACTGAATTACTAGGCATTCTCCCTATCGCCGTCCAGCCACACGGTAAAAGGGTTTCTTTGATTTCCAATCAAAGCTTACAGCTACATTTATATGAATTATTGCATTCGGTACTTATCGACAGATTAATCGTCGCTAAACCAATTTTTGAATAAATACTTTTAACAACAAAATTTTTATAAAATGATTACGTAATCATTGTCCAAGAAGCCTCCCTCCCCATGTAATCAAACATAATCATTTCCTTGACCCCCTCCCACCCCCTAAGTGATTACGTAATATATGGACAGCCCCGTAGACAATTAAGCGACTTAATACATAAATAGACATGCATAGAAAACATGCGTATATAAATTAATAAATAAATATATATTAATCTCCTGAATGCGCCTCGCATAAAAGTTATCCTTTACGCCGTTGTGGCTATGTTCTTGTACTTTATTTGTTATCTGTAAATAAAAAGTAAACCAATTAATTGTTAGTAAGTAAGATACGATGAGCGACATGGTTGTGTCAATTTTCGCATCATGGTGGAGAGGGAATATCAACAGCGCTACGCAGGATGAGGAGCAGCCAATAATGAGCACCAACGTAAGGGAGATGGCGCCGATGTGGCCACATCAGTCAGACTGAATACGCTGGGGTCCAACTGTGGCCCTATTCAAACATAGAAGGATCAGTAAGTTTATATTTATTTTAGCGCAACTTTCAATTGCGTGGTAGCTGTTTAATATTGTTAGAGATGAGTTTTTTTTTCTGTTTTAAAGCAGCTGTTTAGTACCGATGGAGTTATCGATTGTGTGGACTGCGGGCCAGGGATGGAACTCCACCTGAGTACCGATGAGCCAGCCGGCGCGGCCCCATAGAGGACAACCAGTCCGTAACAATATAATATTATTTCTTACCCAAATTCTTGAAACCACACCTCCGTTAATACAATTGATGTGAAAATTGCAACAAAAGACTATCGATAGTGGCTCAGAGAGGTAAATATTCGATACCTCGATAGTGCCATCGATAGTTTCCCAGCTCTAACATATATTTTTCTAAGTTGAAGTTGAAACACACTTGGTTTTGCCACATGAAAAAATTCAATAAAGTGAACATAAAAAAGTGGAAATTTCTTATAAAGACGAATTTTATAACTTCTCGAAGCTAACCCCATCATCATCATCATTAGTCCGTTGAGCCGGATCTCTTTTGTCTGCATTATTGCACTCCATGTATATGTGAACTCATATTGTTATAAAGTTATATTAAATATTGCATTGAACACACTTAGTATTCATATACGCTATATTCCGGGCGCACGTGCATAACAATAAAGTTTCACGCTGCACAAGAAGTTGGTGTTTTATTTAACGATTATTAGTATTGCTTCCTATCCTATTATTAGCTTTGCCCTGATCACTATCCCATGGCATAGGCGAACATCCATTATTTTGCTTTAGTTCATCGGCTCTTGCTTTGCTTCGTTTACAAGAAGATTTTGGGGTGATTTTCGGAGTATGTCCGAAGGCCAAAAAGATCTCGAATCCAAGTTCTCCTATCAGGTCTCAACCGATCAAGTTCATCGTCAATCAATCGTCGATCAAGTTTATTATCTTTCGTACCCCTCACAGTGGGCGATTTGGTCTCGCTAGCGGCATTAAATTCAAACTTTCAAATTTAAAAAACTTTTAATATTTTTTCACATATCGATAAAAGATGCTTTGATTAGATTTTTAAAAGCTTTTTAAAAGCTCTACGATAAGCTGATCATCAGCTGCGAACGGACAAACACACCATATGATTTTGCAAAGAGCTCTAAAAAATTCTTTCTTTTTTCGCGCATTGATTTGGAGTTCCTCGGAAATTTAAATTTTTTATTGAATTTGTTAAAAGTTTGGCTTTTTATTATCTTCAAGGTATGTTTTACAAAAATAATCAATGTTTGTGACCGATCTATAAATGTGTAGCTCATAAAACATAGTAGTAGTCCGGATTAGCATACACCTGTCTTTCGTGGAGTCGAACTTACTGGATTCAAGTGGATTCAGTCTAACTCTTTTATTAGCCGAAAGTTTGAATCAGTGGCGTCCAAAATGTGTAATATGAACTGCTATTACCTGCTAGCCTTCAAACGATGCTACTTTTTAGGCACAGAGTTAGTACCAAAAAGGGATCTTTTTTTTTTGGTATGACACTCAGAAGTCATTCCATTTTTCCCATCATCCCATCTGTTGATGCCAGATGATGGCAGGTGTGACCACTCAAAACAGCTGACAGTGTGGTCGCGATCGATTGATATCGATAGTGAAAAAGTTAGTTGTCACCCTGCCCTCTTTTTTAGCGCTTTTTCCTATTAACATATGTTCTACTATTCTGACCGGCACAACAAGGGTGACCAACATGAGGATAAACTAGATCAGTGTGATATATATATATTTGTATACTAACTTTGACACTATCGATATCAATCGATCGCGACCACACTGTCAGCTGTTTTGAGTGGTCACACCTGCCATCATCTGGCATCAACATCCTCTCCCCCTTGCAATGAGTTGCAAACGGTTTTACTGTCCACATGGACCGGACAGAATCCAACCCAATGTGGAGTTCTGGGCCATTGGCAAACCGTTAGTGCTCGGCAGGATGCCAGGTTGAAAGATGTGAGGATACACATCAGTGCCGATCACCAGGGAGGTGAGGTCATTCGGAGAATCGAGAAGAGGAGCAGAAACATCACGCAATGAATCCCTTGGGGTAATCGCATTCACGGAACAGCAACTGGAACTGGTGCGTAAAGCTGTCCACGAATTCCAATATTTGGAAAGTGGTCAGGTACTTCTTCCACCAAATGAACTCTTGGTACTTGGGTCCCATGGTAGGAATCATGTATTAGAAGTACATCTCAATGTGTACGAGCGAGTTGAGGACCATCCACACGGAGAAGGGCATGCAACATGGAACGAAATAAGAGCAAATGATTATTACAGTAGCTTCTTTACATTATCAATGACACATGGAACAGGACAGTATAGGACAGCACAGGACGACGTATAGAGAAACGAAGTAGAAGGTTATTCGTCTCTGTGTCGGTGCCTATCTGGTTTGGATGAATGATGAGGCAGATAAAAATTAGGAGTGGTGACGGGCTTCCGGAATGGAAGAGTAACCCGATATCTGCCACATCTGCTACGTGAAGTTGTGTTTTCGCAGCTAACCAGCTTCGACGGCATATCCTCCGCCTCCCAGTCTGCTTAGATGGCGACTCTCGTCGAAAACGCAGAGACAGTTGTCGACACATTCTGGGAGACGGGGCCGGTGAGAATCCAACCAAACACGGTTTCTTGCCCAAGGAGTGAGCCACAAATATTTGGCCGGGAACGGCTCAAGATGACTGACGGAAGGATATCCGAGCCAATTAAGATGCCAGTTCAATCGCTGGTAGACCCTTTAGGAAGCCTTTCGGCACACGGAATGATAGCAGCTTGTCTGCCAGTTGTGGAATAACGAACGCTGAGGTTTCGATATGGAGCCTCGGCTTCGTTGGACAACCAATGCTGAAGTTGCATAACTTCTGCGGTTGGGCCGCAATTGCATGATTCAGCCCAGATACTTGGGCTTGCACGGATTGGAATGGCAACTTTATGCGCTGGAATAAACGCACAGAAATGAAAGTCGCTTCGGACCCCGAGTCGATTAGTGCTCGTGCGGTGTATGTAGTACCTAGATGGCATACATTGACAACCGCCATGCCGAGAAGGATGTTCTGAGCGTTAATGGCAAAGTAATTTTGCACATTTGTTGCCGATTGATTCGGAGTGGACTGTATATTGGGAAGTGTGGCTGAAGTGGAAGAGGAAGAGGCACCATTGTGGGCACTGTCGCCCCGATGGAGAAAAGTGTGGTGCCGCCCCTTGCATGTGAAGCAATTGTGCGCACTCGTACACTCTCGGAGTTGGTGACCTCTTGCAAAACAATTCAAACAGAGGCTGTTTCATGTAGCTCATCCCATCATTGACCGACATTTCAAGGAAGCTTGGACAGACCCGGACAGGGTGATTCTTCTTTGAGCACAAGTCACACGATTTGCCTCTCTGAGTGACTCGGGCCTTGAAAGAGTTAACTCGCTTTGAACTCTACTGTGGACGGGATGGTCCAGCGGTAAAGTTCTGCGAGTTGAAAGGTTGCTTCACGTCCTCAACAGCCTCGAGTGTACGATAACGCTCATTGAGGAACGTGCTCATGTCCTGCCATGCGGGAATCTTGGTCTTGTCCACCAATGATTGCTCCCATAGTGAGAGTGTAAAATCACTTTTGAATTCTTTGTTTTGTATAAACTTTTACAATACTTTTATTGCACTTGAAAATACACTTCTTGTGCACAGATCCTTTCGTCAGTCAAACTTAGCGGCTCCCGGCCTAACATTTGTGGCTCCTTGGGCCAGAAACGATATTTGGCTGGATTCTCACTGGACCCGTTTCCCAGAATGTGCCCACGTTTTCGACGAGAGTCGCTTTTAAGCAGAATAAGCTGGTTAAAGAGTCCGACTTCATTTGCGAAGAAAACTTCGATAGATATCGGCTGACTCTTCAATACTGGAAAGCCGACTGCATTGACTTGGGTCATTCCAGATCCATAACTTTGGCTCAATATCTCAATAATAATATAATATATCCAGAAACAAGACTCTAAAGGAGCAGTGCAATGCCGTGTTACCGGATTATGTTGACCTGGGTCACATGTTACACATCCCACCGTAGGCTGTTGGCACGACTCCTAATTTCTATCTGCCTCATCATGAAGTTTTCATCCCAGATAGCATCACCCAGATATACAGTACAACGAAAGTGCGGGTTATCTTCAAGGTCTGAATGATATTCTTCATGCAGGGCCCATCCTCCAATCGGATTTCACTTTGCAGATCCCCAAGCGATACTTTTGATATGTTTTCAATGCGGACATAATGAAAATGTATCGCACACACCGTTCTAACGTGTTCTGCTTCGCACGTCAGACGATGATATCGGTGACTTCGAGTTAATTACCGTTACGTTTGGTATTAATTGCTCGCCTTTCCTGGCCCTACAGGTCCTCTAGCAACTCGCTGCTGCTGTACGCTTGCAGTCTTCTCTAGAAGCCAGAAAATAGCTATTCTGACCATTACGGAGGTGTATGCAGCCCTGGACAACGCAGGCTTCCCGCTGAGGAAGTGAGCAGCAAACGATAAAACCAAGCTGCAGGATATTCTGAAAGACCATCTACTCCGAGAAAATTTCCAGGAACTCGAGGATCCGAGTATGGCGAATACTCTGGGTGTCAGGTGGGAGGAGCATAACGATGAGTATTTATTCATGCCTCCAGAAGTTGCCCATCAGGACACCTACAGGAAGAGGGAAGTCCTATAACAGGTTTCCAAACTTTTTGACCAAACCAAGTGGCTGACCCATTTCGTTATCCGAGCCTAGATCTGGCTAAAAACGAATGAGATGAACCTAGCCGCAGATCTTTTGTTCCCATGGAACGAGTACGTCGGGAGCTATCCTGCTCTGAGTAAGATCTGGATTCCAAGATGTGTTTATTTCCAAACAAGAGTGAAGCTCCAGTACCACGGATTCTGTGATAATTCAGAAAAGATGGGGATGCGCGTTGAAATTACGCACAGAGTGGCCACGCATCTCCTTACTGTGAAGACAAGGTGGCTCCTGGCAAATCCCTTTCAGTACACCGCTCCCTCCCGCTGCCCTCCTGATTCGAAAATCGTGCTGGCTTGATTGAACAAGCCATTGTGCAAGTGAGCAGCTTTTGTGGGCAATCGTGTGGCCCAAATAGTCCAAGTTAGCGACACCAAAAGTTAGTCGCGATTTGAGCACAATCCTGTGGTTTTGCAAGCCAAAATGTCCTGCCACAAGAACTTATCCATAACCTTTGTGGTGGCATGGACCAGAGTGGCTCCATCTCCAATGTCTTATTCCGGAGACTCAGCAGTGTAACATCGACAAGTTGCCTCTTTGTCCGGATTTTTTGATTTTGCCAGAGCACGTCCAATAACGTTTTCTGTTTTATTAATAAAAGTCGAAAACTGGCAGCTCCATGCTCGACCGTAGTCAGCGCGGAATTGTCACGAGTCTGAGACGACTGATCCTTTCGGAAGTAATACCACTGTTCGCAGTTTAATCAACAGGCAATCAATCCGGAGCATCCTTCTGGAGGCCCTTTAAAAACACAGGTGTTGATTTCGCTGGACCATTCGAAGTCAAAAACAACACCGGCCGAGCTTGCCTCATCACCAAAGGTATGTACGTCTGCGTCTTCGTGTGCTTCAGCACGAAGGCGATTCACTTCGATGCAACGTAAGACCTCACAACGGTGAAATTCCTAGCTGAATTTTCCCATTTTATAGCAAGACGCGGGTGTCCACAACAGATGCACTCGGACAACGGCAGTGTGGCAAAGGTGATATCGACCGATTCCTCAAGGCATGGCTACCAGAACCTATCCTAACAGTTCAATTCACCGGGCGCCCCACATATAGGGTAATGGGGTCTAAGGCACTCTTTTGCAAGGCGACTTCAACGTCTTCAAATATACATACGTTCGAAGATACGTACGTTCCTATCCAAGATCGAAGCATGCATTAAATTGAGGCCGATCTTCTCGATGTCCGAGGACCCTACGGACCTACTGGCCTTGACTCCCGGCCATTTCCGCCATTTCCGAACCTATCGTAAAGCCTCTCCGCGAACAATTCTGTTATCGATGGAAGGATGAATACCTAAAGGAGCTGCATAAACGTTCCAAATGGTAATCCCTTACGCGGAACCTGCAGATCGGTAATATGATGGAAGACAACCTTCCTTCCAACGAGTGGCGCCTCGGACGGGTGCTAACGACAAGTCCAGACATACTAAAGTCCGAATCAGAGACCTGCATTGAGTATGGCCAAGTCGGTTCGATCAGCCTCGCTCAAACCCGTCACAACTCAAAAAGTTGTTCGCTATAAAATTGTTCGATCGATCGTACAATTGATTTAATTGCTCTGTTTACTGATTCAAACTGATTGTTGCATACCGGTTTGATGATCGGAAATGATTGTACAGAAAAAGACGATAGAGTCCAACGATGCAAACGAAAACTCAGACATCAATCAAGTTGCATTTGATTTGATTGTGAGCGAAGCAATCAGATCGAGAATTGCACTGTGATTATGTGTTTGTGTGTGTAGTTTGTCTGTACAAATTTATATGTTGTAACGGAAAAAAGTTGCGATGCGTAAAATTAACTATAAAATGACTTCATTTATTTTTTTAGTTTTAACGCTTGAAATTAAAATTCAATTATAGCTTTAAATTAATGAACAAAGGCAATGATTAAAATGAATGAACAAAAGTAATGCTTAAAATATTAGGGAACACAAATTTCAAATTTCAATCAGTTTTTCATTGATCAAAAACTTAAAATTAAAAAAAGGTTTATTTTTTGGTATGAAATGGATCAATCTTAATCGCTAAAACTTTTATAAAATGAATTTAAAAACAATAAGCTATCAACTGAAGCCTATTTCTTTTCTCATTGATTATAATTCCAGCTAAAGAAAAAGAACGCTCAGCGGCTGCGCTGCTGGCAGGAATTGAATGAATTTGCAACGCTATTTTTGCTAAGAAAGGGTATTTTTTTTCATTATTTTTCACCAGTCTATTAAATTAAAGTGTTCATCCATTGCAACTTTTTCATTGCAATACCTTTCGAATTCTTCTTCAGGCGTCTCTGCGAATTTTATGGTATTCCGTTTTATTAAATGCGGAAAAAAGTAGATATCATTGCTTCTATTCTCTGCTGAAGCTGGGCTATTAGCACTTATGCTACTGTCTAATTCAAACGCAAAATGCGTTGCCGATGAATCCGAAAAAGGTGTATTTGGACACGATATTAGATTTTCAGTTGTTATATGAGTAATGCCAAATAGTTTTATATCGTCTAAATCATTTGGCTGCATATTTAAAGCCGGGGGATATAAAAAATATGCAACTTTGTGCCATATACCGATGTTGGGGAGCCATATTTGATTGATATTATTTATTATATTTTCTTTTAAAGTTACAATTACCGGTATTTCATCGGCTATCGGCTGACATAAATTTTTGATTGTTAATATTTCTGGCAACACATAACACAGGGAAGGTCCACTGCATAGCTGCAGTTTTTTAAAAACAATTTCAAAGTTTTCGCACATCTCCACTACTTCTTTAACAACAGTTATGTTAATGTGTAACAATCGGAGGCTTTGTTCATTTAGCCTTAAAATTATATTCATCTCTCCCCTATTGTCAATAATTGACTTTAGCATAAAATAATGGGAGTTCCAACGTGTTGGGCATTAGCTTTTTAAAGAAGTGTTTAGGAGATGCTGCAAATTTGATTTCTTAAAATATTTAACTATTTTTTTACAAGACTCCAACACTTCTGCGAGTTCTGTGGTGGCAGAAAATGACTTGTCCAACACATTGTTAAACAAATGGCTGCTACTATTCAGTATATAATTATTTTCTAAGGCTTTTAACATATTTGTACCTCTATCCGTTACAAACATAATTTTTTCAATATTCGAAATATCAAATTCATTGAATACACTTTTCACTTTTTTTAATACGCTGTCGCCGGTTGACCTTTCAAAATCCATTGATTTCATTCCCAAAATTAGGTCATAGAATTTAAAATCCTTTTGATCGTGGAACGTTGCTCCCAAAAAGTTGCGCTTTACATAGTTGTCCGACCAAATATCAATTGTTGCTTACGCGCCACCACTGCTCACAATCTTATTGATTTCATCCTGCAATTCCTCCTTCTTTTTATTGCCGCATTTCAAAACTTTGCATGAAATGGTCGTTGGATCCGGCAGCATATCTTCCATGTCGACGTGCTCGCCATAAGTTGCGCCGATCTTAATAAACAACTTTACGAGTTTCATAAATCCAGAGCCACGCACGGCTGAAAATGGCCGACAGTCTTCTGTAACCCAATTTGCGCATTTTTCAATGACTTTAGTTTTGTTCAGCGGTGAAACAGTTTTTAAACTTTTTGATTCCTTGAAACCGTTGAAGCAGCTGTGCCTATTTAAATTGAATGTTTGGTCTGCGCTGTATTTTAAGACTTTGTGACGGCAGCATACAAATTTTTTTAATGTGGTGTTGTCCGGTTTTATTATTTCGCTCAGTATGTCTCATATAAAACTTCTTCCCTTGCGCTTGTCAAACAATGTGTATATTCCATTGGTTATATTGGCGGCAACACTTTCCATCGATTCACAATCCATAATTATGCTATTTAATAAATGTAATTTGCTAGTACTTACGCCAAGTCGTTGAAATTAAACTGCAAATATTTAGCATGTGCGGCGCAAATTGTGCGCACGAGTTTCGGCTTATGATGAAATAAGTAGATCGGGTTGAATCGAGCCACCTGGTATGACCAAACGGTATGAGCGTGATCGATCTGAATGTAAGCAGCATTCTCAATCATTCTTTGCTGCTCACACAAAGCGTTCGATCAAAGAAAATCATTACGAACCAGGCACGAGTGATTGGAACTAAATGTTCGCTTTGAACACGCTTGCTTACGATCAATTCATGTTCGTTGAACCAAAGTTTTGCGTCACAAAAAAATCCGAGTCAATGATCGGGTATGATTGAAAAAATTGTGATCGTTGCAGCTCTCTGGTCCAAATCATAAACGAGCTTACGGCGCGGGGCAAACCTATCGTCAAGCTGATACTACTTCCCATGGAGGACCGCAAATCTGACTATCTCCGTCAGAAGGAAGAGCGACTGGCTCGGATCCTGACTCCGGCACGATCACAGTCCCCGCTCCCCTTTCAGCCACCCACAGGACTCATCTCTACCCGATTCGGCGTTTCCAACGTCCCTCACGACCCTGCTTCGGGATAAAGCTGTGAACATACAGTCGACAGACAACATCGCCACCGAATTCAAGACATTAGAGATGCGAGCGATTATCACACCGTGCATTGCGACCAGCCGTATCAGCGCATCAGCTTATCGGCTATCCGTCATTCGCTATCCGGCATTCGTCATTCACGCTTTAAGTTGAGACTTTAATTTACTAGAGCAAATTACGGTATGGAGATTATTCTAATTCCCACACAGTGTAGGGAAGGGATTATAGCAAGCATAGTTAGTAGTTCTATGTTGAATGAAAAGAGGAAGAAAATTCCTAGTGAAGAATCTATTCCTCCATTAATTAGTCTGTGAATAAAACCAATATGGTAAAAGCAATAAACAAAAGCTTTGGAAAATGCCGGTATATCCCATGGTACACTCATACTTTCAATTTAGCTTGCGCGAATGACTTGGAGGTTGAAGAAGAATTCTGTTTAATTGCCAAGTGCCACAAATATGTAGTTAGGTTGAAGCCCAACGGAAAAGCAAATTTACACCAGCTTATGCCGTCTGCTCGCGTCACTGAAAGAAATTCTTTACAAGTCATTTCGGATGTGAAAAACAGATGAAATTGCTGGAGCGCTTTATAAAGCTAATTTCGTATATCGGGTAGAGGTGTTAAATTTTTCAGATGCCCCACAAATGATTTCAACTTTTAATAAGGATAAAATTATTATGGCTATGATCAGTCAGACAAGTGCAGAGAAATATGCTACTTTGAGTTGACGACTACGAGCTCCAGTGTTAGAGCATAAACACAACGTCGCCTGGGACGAAATGCAGTATTGCTTGCAATATCAGAGGTGCCTCAGAAATCACTGGTCATTTGGCAAATCAGAAAACGAAAACCACTGAAAAATTGTTTCCGTGCCACAGAATTCCAAGTGTTTAACCTAGACAAAAACCATTGTGGTGTGAGTTGTAAAAGCTGGCACATTGTTTTTTTTTGTTGTATTAATTTTTGATACCAAATAGTTCAAAAAAATCGCTTAAAGTGCAATACAATCAAACTTTAAAGCACAAGATTTTAGTTAGCATAAAATCTTACTTTTCTAATTAAAAATAATGATGAAATTCGGTCCTACCAAACTATTAAAGATTATTTGCAACTTTCGATTTAAGATGTAATCAGCTGCTTACGACTATTCATCTGCAGTGCCAAATCTTTTAGGTAAGTTACAAGCGATGTACATAGGCATGTTTTTTGATGAAGTTGATGAATCATCATTTCATTTACATGTTGGTCATGTTCTTCTTCACTTGTTTTGCTTCCTGCAAATTTTTTTTCAACTTTTGTATTGCCACATAATTTAAACAACACATACTGCAAATGTTTTAGCAAATTACTAATACATATGAAAATAAGTCGAAAATGTCAATCTATTATAAATAAAATAAATATTTCTTTACTTATTTTTTTTATAAATTTTAATTGCTTTCAATTAATTTTTTTTAAAACACATGTGATCTGAATAAGGATACAAAAAAGCAGCATCACTGTATAACAAAATCAACGTCAAAACACTGAAGGATTTTGCCGACTCACTAGTGATTTAACTAGTGATTTACAAAATGCAAATTTAATAATATACTTCACAAAATATATTATTTTTTGGACACAGTTTAATCACAAATTGATCACTTATATAAATCAATGACATTTTTACATAAAAGTGAATTTTCACTGCTGCTTTTACCATAAGAAAAATAGTCAGAATTTTTGAAAACACCGTAAAAATTGGTCTGTAGCACCTCTGGTAGGTGTTTTTGCCCATACAAAAGTATTTCTTTAATAAATCGACAATTTTTATCTGATCGCAACCAAATTTTCAGGAATCATAAATACTATAGTAATTATTGTATATACCAAAATTCCGTCCGTATGAAACACTGGATCTCAGAGACTATAAGAGATAGAGCTATAATTTTCGACAGCATTTGTTATGTTTGCACGCAGATCAAGTTTGTTTCAAATTCAAATAAAAAAAATCGAATCGAACACACCTGATTTAAAAGCTTGAGTTGCTTTGTTGCTGCTAATTTTAAATTTTGAGAACGTAACCCCTTATTTTGTACTGAATCCATCCACGAGGATATCTAGAAACGTAACCCCCGTGTTAAGCGAGGGCCAAGTGTACTTTGACATGGTTCTACATTCAATATATACTATAGAGTGTCAAATATACCAGATTGTCAGCCAAAGGTTATAAGACCCCAAGTAAGAACGCTTCTTGGCCCATACAAAAGTATTTCTTTAATAACTTCGACAATTTTTATCTGATCGCAAACAAATTATCAGGAAAGACAATTACTCTAATTATTATTGTTATACCAAAATTTGCAGATCTAGCACTATTACGCTTGTTATTCGATTTTTGTTGATTTTCAGGGGCAGCAGTGGGCGTGGCAAAAATTTGAAACAAACTTGATATGCGTGCAAACATGACAATTGCTGTCAAAAAAAATTATACCTCTATCGCTTATAGTCTCTGAGATCTACATATGTGTTCATACGGACAGACAGACAGACGTACATGGCTACATCGCCTCGGCTGTTAACGCTGATCAATAATATCAATATACAATAGGGTCGGAGATGCCTCCTCTACCTGTTACATGCATTTGCTGCCAGCCCAAAGTTATAATACTCTTCTACATTATGGGTACATTATTATGGTAAACATCTCCTATGCATAGCTATGTGTGCTGAATTTATTTCGTAATAACATTCATCATATATTCGGATACAGATAGCCTGTCTGGGTCGTTTTTCGTTGGCATTAGTCTAGCGTCTGTCTTACAATTAAATAAATGAAGTCGGTCATCAATTGGGTTTACTAACAGGCGCATAGTATAGATTTTGTTAAAATGTATGGCCAGTGCTTGGAAACTGATAATTGGATAGTTTCGAGTGCGATGGTCTGAATCTATTTTGCACGTGCTTTTATCTACGAAGTAGTGGATGTGTCACTTACCGAGATCAAGGAATTCAAAACTCTTTGCTCTTTTACAAACTACAGTCGAGGCATACATCGCAGTTCAGTCCGAGCAATATTTATCTATGGCTGAGTATAAAGAATAACTCATACACTACTTTATAAAACCAGTGTAACACAAATATCTGATCTAGAGTTTTCAAAACTCGCTTATCGGCAAAATGCGCTGAGAGAGAAGGTAGTATAGGTGGTTACCTGTTCTTTAAAAGGTGCAAAAACCCTTTCACAATTTTTTTAATGACTACCGAACTTAGTTTTGTATCCAAAGAGTATTTTACACCTTATCTTTTTCCTCACCACGATTCAACTTTATGATTTAAATTTAAGATCATTTTTATTTTTTTATTGATTCACTTATGATTCAAGATTCCATAAAAAATTTTGTTACTCACATATTCGTTAGAATTATTACTGATTACTAATTACCAATTTATTTTTAAATTGTAAAATCTCTTTTATTTTTATGTTTCCCAATTTAAAATAAAAAAATGGTATATTAAAAGCAACTACAAAAGCTACATTCAAATGTGCTGTGAGATACCAGTTACCGAATTAATTTGCCGAAATATACTAAAATATACTGATGGCGACGCTTTCGCGTGGTAAAAATCTAAAACAAATGTAATCTGCCTGCAAATATAACAAATGCTATCGAAAAAAATTATATAACTTTCTCTTATAGACTCCGAAATCTAGGTATTCATACGGACAGATGGAGACGGCTTGACGCTGATAAAGAATTTACATATGGGTTATTCCAAAACGGAATTTGTCCCGTGCGAGACTCTTTACATCGAATTCAGTACATTCATTCAAAAGGTTGAAATAATATCTGACAATTTGACAATTCACAGATTTTTTTCAAAAGGAGTTCCGTAATAAAATTCAAAACCCAAATTAATTCAATTAGTGAATTACTCACATTCATTTAATATTAATCTACTTTCTTCTTGAGTTTGTTTACTTTTCCACATCTCAACTGCTATTATATGATTAAAATTTGCAAAGTAAGCTTCGGCCTTGGCGATTGTAAATCAATGGTTGTAGAAATAAGTTGGCTTCTCAAATGTTTTCTCCGTCGGTTAGCAAACAAGTTTTTTGTTTTAGTTCGCTCGCGGTCTATTATAAAATCAAAAGGGCTTGTAGCCGGCCACTCAACTGGGTCAAATATGATGTTTATAAAGGTTTAAAACGGTTCCTCGTCATTAGGTATCATTGTATAAGCCACGCGTATGGTGGCAGTGACCTATCTCGATTTATCAGAACTGAGCCTCCAACTACAATTATGCGTAAACAATTTCCGATGCAGTGGAACTCACAGTTTGAGTTGAAGGATTCCACAACAAGGGCAAGGGCTCCACGAAGGCAACGACAATATACTTTGCAGATGTGAAGATAGGGCAAGCTGGTCTATTGTGCCACTTGAACAAATCGGTCTTGCCTAACTCCAATCAAATATCAAGCAGCTCAAATACCTCGAATCTAATTTCGGAAAATCAAAAAATTCGGCATTTTATCCTAGCGATAAATAAAAGGAAAATGGTTACACCAGAAGAGTGGATGAATCAGTTGGTGTCTTCCTATCTTATCCCCTCTGAGTTGTTAGCACACTTGGACAAACAAGTGCTTTGGACAGGCTCAAGAGACGTCCTAAGCTAGATACGTTAGGGTGCTCGAAATTTTCAGCAATTCGTGAAACGCTGATTTGACTAGATCATAGTAAGCAGTTGGAGATGGTCCCATGCAAAGTGTGACCGATGACGGTACAAAATTAACACGAATGCTTGATCAGTGGGATATAGATGACTGGCAGATGCGCACCATGGTAATACGCAGCACTTTGAAAAGCAAAATGCTTATTCCATATAAACTGAAGGTTCCCAGTCTCCAAACGATTGAGTGAAGTTTAGAGCTTAAGGAAGAGTGAGCTACTAAAGCGAGATGGGCTACTAAAGGTAGGTAATAGATAAGCAAGGTAAACGTAATAGCTACTTCTTATTTTCGCTAATCTGGACGGTATTTCAATATACGCCCACTCACGTATATATGTACATACCATTAAGGTCAGCAGTCTCGGACACCCTCACACCAAACCATTTTATGTTGAGCCCCTCTAGTGAAATATGGGATGTACCAGACCTGTCTGTTGTGGTGGCGCAGATAGTTCCAAATTTCCCTTTCCTGAAATTGACTAAACACAATCGCGTTTTCTATTTTATACATATGTATATACATATATTTGAAGTTTCGGGTTATTACAAAGAAAAGCACAGAGTTGTGGTTGGGGGCGTGATCGCTTGGGAACAAAGGTAGATCGACACTGGAGAGGCAAAAAGCCGACGGCATTTTGCAGATCTAGCGCCGAGCCCTTGCAAAGGTCGGCTCTGCGGTGGAGAGTTGTGGGAGAGAGAGAAGTTGAGCGCACTGGATCTTGAGTGCTTTCTTACGCGTGAGCGCATTGCGGGTGAACGAAAAGCATCGAGTGCTTTTTGATCGGCGGAACGGAGAGTATGCCACTCACCTACAATGCGGTCGCATCAACACTGTCAAAGAATTCTGGAATAAATAGCTGAGAGAATATTTACCATCGTTTGATACCATACTATATCAATCTATCCCTCATCTGATTTTATTGCCGTGAATGACATTATATCTATTGCAGATTAGAGCAGCAAACAAATCATTTTTCGATTGGCGGAGCGGAAGTAAGCGGGAAAAAATTGAAAACAAACGTGATCTTCGTGCCAAAGCAACAAGTACTGTTGGAAAATATATATTTCTAACTCTTATAGTCAACCGGACAAACAAACAGACGATTATCGCTATTGGCGCTAATTAAGTATACACACAATAAGTATATGTAGAATATGGGGAGATGACTCCTTCTGCCTGTAACTTACATTGCACATTGGGATGAAAGGGATTTATTTTGGCAAAAACCTAAAAAGTTCATGTTAATATATCAATAATGTTGCAATTATTTCAAGCTTAGAAATGTCCCTAGACATCGAAAATATTTAATTTGAATTTTATTGCGCAGCCCTCGTCTTGCACCAGCTGTTTAAAGTCAGCTGTTCTTGCCACGTGGTGCGTGCAAGCTTGCTGACTAGTCAAATTTCTTAATTTTGGCGTTGTCGTATTTTTAAACAGTTTGACTTATTAAAATACCTTAAATTGGAAAATGTTCTTCATGGTATGTAGAAAATATTTGTATAAGTTTTTAATTATATTTGTTTTTGTGTTGTCATGTTTTTAATGAAATACGTAAGCAGTATGTTACGGACTGGTTGTCTTCCCTGGGGCCGCGCCGGCTGGCTCATCGGTACTCAGGTGGAGTTCCATCCCTGGCCCGCAGTTATCCAGCGGTGATTGTGGCCGCTGGTGTCGCTCGACTAAGTTCCTTCTCGCTCCTTCTCGCAGATTGTTGGTTCCAAGCGGAGTTGGGTTACGCTCAACTGTTGCCCTCATAAGATTAAGAAGCTGAAGACGGGATGCTCTGCTGCCGCGGCTTTTTCTCTGCTGCCGTCGCGGCCCGATTCAGAGTTGCTGGCGCTATTGTTGTTGTTGTTGCTGCTGCTTCTTTTGTTGTTGTATGGTTGTGGAGTTGGATGAGTTGCGGTGGCTCTACGTAACAGTTTTCCCGCTGCAACCGCCGCATCTAAAATGCTGTTGATTGTTTTGTTGTGGTGTTGCTTGCTTGATGACTTTACGAATGGCACCTCGTTCAATGTGTCACTCGCGATATAGTCTCGCTCAATAGATCAGAGGATTGAAGCGCAAGCGTTTTCACTTTATCTTAATACTTTCATGCGCGTTGTTGCCATTAATGGTCGTTTGTCTTTGCTCACACTGTTGTTGGTTTACGATCTTTCAGCGGAATATTGCAGCAATTTCTTTTTATCTAACAAACAAATCTTTATTTTATGTGACTTCGTATTTAATAATTATTCTACGATGCACAAACACGTGACGTCAAGTCTTCTCTCGCCTTCTCGTCGACCGTCTCCAACCTTCATCCGAATTCAACTCCTCGAGTCAGCAAAATCCACATGCTCATCAGTGAAAAATTTGACGTTCCTTCTTTCTCCTATTTTACAGCTGGAGCCATTTTTCAAATTTTTCCCTCCCTGGAGTTGCCATTCCCTATCTCCGAAATATCGCTTCGCGATATATCGATAACCCCAAACATTGCTGGCACAAACGATATCCAAAACGTAACAATACCCCCTAGATCGTTTGTGACCAGCCGGCATCTATTGCAGCGCCCAACGTAGGCTACACCCACGACACTAATTGAAACAGATATAGAGCAACGGATCACCAACACTACATCCTCAGAAGGTAAGTCAAGCTCACTATAATCGTGTATCCTTGCTGTGAAAAACTCCTAACGATCTTCCTTGCAGATCCTCTAATTGCTTTCGTTGTCTGCTCCACTTCCTTGGACTCTTGTCGCGCAGAGGTGGGACTTCAACCTCGTAGTCAACTTGTGGGACTCTGTGTGAATACCGGTCTTGTTGGCCTTGTGATGAGCGCCCTCGACGACTCATGTTTCGCCCCACT
This sequence comes from Drosophila sulfurigaster albostrigata, assembly GCF_023558435.1. Lineage (NCBI taxonomy): Eukaryota > Metazoa > Arthropoda > Insecta > Diptera > Drosophilidae > Drosophila > Drosophila sulfurigaster. The sequence continues at coordinate 732,468 of NC_084881.1, forward strand.
TCTATACATCCTTGGTACGTATATCCATGGCATATATGTATCTTGCCAAACCGTTCCTTAATAATACATAATTCCTTTTGTCCGTCGGATCAAACACATCTTCAGTGCAACTCGTCAAATAATCCAGACGCGGATTATGCAATGACGGCTCCGGCTCATTCTGGTGGTTCTTCTGGATTACTCCTGCCTCTGCCATCGATTTCTGCTGCGTATCGGCGGGACGACTGCCACTACTCCCGTCCGTCTGCGGCCGAATCATCTCCTGCATCAGCTTCATCATTTCCAGGAAGCCTGCGCGAATCTCATCGCGTATCGTTGCTGCAATACCCTCCACCAGTGAACTCCTGTAGGTCTCATGGGCCTGCGCAATAGCTGCGTTCACTGTCGACTTGATGACTGAATCCATCGACTCCGGTGGATAGATTTGTCTGCCCGTATCCGTCGAATTGCTGGCAGTTGCTGATACTACCTCAGATACTACCGCTGGTTCACGACTTTCTGACATTTTAATTTTCTATTAATCTACTGCTACGTATAAACTCACTAAATACCAACAAACTCCTATAATAAATAAATAAATACTTTAAATCAATACGTTTCCTTATAAATAAATAAATAACTCAAACAAACTAACAACAACAATTTCCTTTCTTCATTCTATAACATTGACAAACGGAAGGGAGAGACAAACTTCACACTACGACCTAACCAACGCTTTACTACGCACAATTCAAACAATGGACAAACACTTAAGCACTAATCAGATGCTCTATCCATCACTCTCGTGATGGATGGCATCCAAGGAGCGCTTCCTGAGGTCTATTTTGATTCCGTCTCGCTTTTGAACGCGTTTGGTGTCCGCTGTGTGGCAGGTGCGGCGCAGAATCGATCCTGTATCGACCTGGGTCACCTGTCGCCTATGCTGATACTAGAGCATCAGGCCAGCGCACATCCAAGCGCCACTCGAAGTGAGATGGAACAAATAGTACACATAAACAACAAAGAGAAACTACCTAATCAACAATGCTAATCTAATATCACAATTCTATCACAGTATTTGTTCGTAGCTGCCACCAGGCTACGATGACACGTTGCAAACTCTCTACTACATCTTAAAGAGTGACACACGCGCATCAACCACAAAATGAACAAATCCTGCTACAAAAAAAATGACATTCAGATTTGGATCCTGTCACCAAATGAAATCCTGCTCAGAGCTGCGCAATTATGGGTGACTACATCGTACCACATAAGACATCAGATGAACACAATTTCACTCAACAAAAGGACATACACTACATCAATGGAACTATCTTTTTTTTTTTTTTTCGAATTCAAATTTCAAAAGATTGGGCGCCATATTGTTACGGACTGGTTGTCTTCCCTGGGGCCGCGCCGGCTGGCTCATCGGTACTCAGGTGGAGTTCCATCCCTGGCCCGCAGTTATCCAGCGGTGATTGTGGCCGCTGGTGTCGCTCGACTAAGTTCCTTCTCGCTCCTTCTCGCAGATTGTTGGTTCCAAGCGGAGTTGGGTTACGCTCAACTGTTGCCCTCATAAGATTAAGAAGCTGAAGACGGGATGCTCTGCTGCCGCGGCTTTTTCTCTGCTGCCGTCGCGGCCCGATTCAGAGTTGCTGGCGCTATTGTTGTTGTTGTTGCTGCTGCTTCTTTTGTTGTTGTATGGTTGTGGAGTTGGATGAGTTGCGGTGGCTCTACGTAACAGTTTTCCCGCTGCAACCGCCGCATCTAAAATGCTGTTGATTGTTTTGTTGTGGTGTTGCTTGCTTGATGACTTTACGAATGGCACCTCGTTCAATGTGTCACTCGCGATATAGTCTCGCTCAATAGATCAGAGGATTGAAGCGCAAGCGTTTTCACTTTATCTTAATACTTTCATGCGCGTTGTTGCCATTAATGGTCGTTTGTCTTTGCTCACACTGTTGTTGGTTTACGATCTTTCAGCGGAATATTGCAGCAATTTCTTTTTATCTAACAAACAAATCTTTATTTTATGTAACTTCGTATTTAATAATTATTCTACGATGCACAAACACGTGGCGTCAAGTCTTCTCTCGCCTTCTCGTCGACCGTCTCCAACCTTCATCCGAATTCAACTCCTCGAGTCAGCAAAATCCACATGCTCATCAGTGAAAAAAATTTGACGTTCCTTCTTTCTCCTATTTTACAGCTGGAGCCATTTTTCAAATTTTTCCCTCCCTGGAGTTGCCATTCCCTATCTCCGAAATATCGCTTCGCGATATATCGATAACCCCCCAAACATTGCTGGCACAAACGATATCCAAAACGTAACAAGTAGTTTTGTTGGTTCTAACCTTAAAATATTTGTGTTTCGTGGAGCATATCTAGCAAGATACAACAGAATTCAAATAACAACTTATGTGGTAGTATGAGTTATTATGTGTATATTCAGGTAGCATTTAATTAATTTGCGGGAATTTGCGGGGGGGGATTAAATATTTCAATAAATACAAGCAAGGTTTCTCTTCGTCGGGGTGACTAACTAAAAATTTGGCTGGATTCAAATCGCAATGTCAAGGCGTCTTTTGACTGGGTAATTCCAAATGATTTTCCGGAAAACGATTTAGAGGTGATTAAAACCAAAAAATAAATAATAAAATAAATAAATAAAAAATAAAAACTAAAAAAATAATAAAAAAAATCCGAAATTCACAAATAATATAAGCAGCAAATTCTCCAAGTTTCAACTTTCTAGCTTTAAAATTACGGTTATGGCCAAAATAAAGGCATTTCATCCCAATGTGCATTGGCTGGATGCGCACAGTTAACATATAAAATACCCTTCCACCGTATTAAAATATACTTAGAATTATTACGATAGTATATATTTCTTTGTAATTTTGAAATCGTATCGACCATTAATACCATTCCTATCTTTCTACTAACTAGCTACTTAGCATATTTGATAAGTTGTGACATATATTTTATATTTACCACCGTTCACATTATTTATACATATTTTATAACTCACGAGTATTATCCCACTGAACGACAAACATGATCATATTAACAGGATTTCGTTGATTATAAGAGATGCATTGATCAAATCATCGATAATCGTCTACATTTTCTTATTGTTTATCATCATCTGTATTTTTGCTACTACACTCGATTTTCTAACAAAGTCACCATCAACTTAAAGAAAAGAATCTCAAACTTGTATGAAGCATATCCAACTCAAACATGTCGCAGGCGATGTTGTACGGCAATGAGTAGTATTTTATTCATCGCTGCCAACTAGCAACATTGTTGACGCAACATCAATGGATACCTCTGTCGTTGTTGACTCGTGCAGCGATGTCGCACGCAACGAACAGTTTTCAAGTGATTTTCAATGCGCGCGTTTGGTTTATGCGGTCGGTAAAAATGAGAATGTAGGTTTGTTTTGTGAGTGTCTGGGCATCAGTATATGACGTGCATAGATACATATGTGTGAAGCTGCAATGTGATATTTAATAATAGGCAAATAAAACTTTAAAGAACTATTTTTCAAGATAGGGCACATTTTTAAGGTGAGCGCGTTGTTAGTGAAACATAATGAAATGAAATAAAAAATCATTATTCTCTTCAGAAGGAGTCAGTTAAAAAATATGAGTAAATTAAATAGTTTTTAGTTTTTAATAAACCGGAAGATAAATATTTAATGAAGTGAAAAAAGTAGTTTTGAATATTTTCATAAAACTAGAATCGTTTTATTTAAATTTTATACAAACTACGACTAAGCTACCCAATCTCAATATAATATTAAAGAACTGCTTATCCTTATTTCAAATACTTTATATCATATCAGTTAACTCAAATGTATTGAAACACTTTAAGCATATATGTATTGTCGATGATGATATAAAAACAAAAGAAGAATACCATATACATAAGTGCAAAGATGTCTATTGGAATAATCTTAGCAAAATAGAATACTAAGACAAATAGCATATTTAATAATAATAATAATAATAATAATAATAATAATAATAATAATAATAATAATAATAATAATAATAATAATAATAATAATAATAATAATAATATATATATATATATATATATATATATATATATATATATATATAATATATATATATATATATATATATATATATATATATATATATATATATATATATATATATATATATATATATATATATATATATATATATATATATATATATATATATATATATATATATATATATATATATATATATATATATATATATATATATATATATATATATATATATATATATATATATATATATATATATATATATATATATATATATATATATATATATATATATATATATATATATATATATATATATATATATATATATATATATATATATATATATATATATATATATATATATATATATATATATATATATATATATATATATATATATATATATATATATATATATATATATATATATATATATATATATATATATATATATATATATATATATATATATATATATATATATATATATATATATATATATATATATATATATATATATATATATATATATATATATATATATATATATATATATATATATATATATATATATATATATATATATATATATATATATATATATATATATATATAGTCGCCAATCACTTCGATCAGGCTTTCCAATGATCGTGAACTTTGTCGACAATGAGCTGTTTTTTTTTAACTTTTTCTATGAGAAAATAATCCTTACGAAAACGATTAGGCAAGTTTTATCAAGAAAGGAGCCACGATACAAGAGCAGAACAAAATTTTACCTTTAAAAGTTTTGTGCGGTTTGCTTATTTCTCACGACTTTCACGGCAAAAAAAAATCGGGCGAAATTTGTACAACGTGTGGAAATGCGGCAATAGCACAGCATAGCGACTACAACAAAAACAATAAAGCAAGTTTACGAGTAATTCGATTTTAGTGTTTAACAATCAGTGCGAGAATCGCTACGATGCAACAAAAATAACCAAAAACAACACAAAGCCCAAAAAGTTGCAGAATCGTGTTCTTTCCGCAAAAAGTACATATGCTTATGTACATACATTTATACACCTACACGGACTATATACGCGTACCTCCGCCGACGGCGGCACACATGGCAGTGTTAGTGTTGTTTTTGTTGATACGCCGTCTGTGACTTCTACTGAGATTTGAGAGTGGGACAGACTTTTGGACTAAATACAGAGCGCTTAGCGTGTTTCTGTTTCAACTCGTGACTGGTGTGAGTTTGTCGTCCTTTGAAAATTTTAACATACACAGAGACACATTAAATCACCGGCTCATATGATTAAATTATAATTACTTTTAAATTAAGAGACCAATACCGCGTAAAGATCCTTTCAATTGCATTAATTACATAATTGCTTAAGTCAATTAAAATTATGCACACCCATCTTTCAAAAAATAAATAATAGAATAATTTGCAATGTGCAAATTTATATACAGTACTGGAAGTGGGCGTGGCAAAAATTTAAAACAAAGTTAATCTGCGTGCAAAAATAACAAGTGTTGCAAATAAAATTATATCTATGTATCTCTGATATCTATGTGTTGATACGGATAGACAGACATGGCTATACCATATCACCTCAGTTGTCAAGAATATGTTTACTTCATTGGAGATGCCTCCTTCTAACTGTTACATACTTTTCCCTATGGTCAGTATAAGAAGTTAGTGGCACAAATTATTTGGGAGTACTTTTATGTATCAGACAGAAGAAATCACCGTACCCAGTCGATAAAAAAAATTGTATTTAATTGCTTTCAATGTTAACAAATTTAGTTTTAGCCTAAGTAATTCTGGTATTTTTGGAAAAACTATTCTTTGCAAATGAAAAGTAAGAGAAACCCATTTTGAATAACAGTGCGGTATTATTCTTAAAATATACTAAAATAATATACCACAAAAATACTATAAGAATATGTAAAATTGTATATTTGTATATTGAATGAAGTACAAGTTATACTATATAGTGCCATATATGTATACCAGATTGTCAGCCAAATCATATAAAACCCTTGGTAAGTAGGCGTTTTTGCCCATACAAAAGTTTTTCTTTAATACCTTCGAACATTATCTGATCGCAACCAAATTTTCAGGAATCACATTACTTTTATTTAAAGTCGGTAGCCGGTATGTCACAGTCGAACACACTCGACTGTAACTTTCTTAGTTGTTTAATAAGTATCAAAAATTGACCCAAACATTAAAATTAAGCTTGCTATTAATTATTTTTGTTTTGCGACGACGGAAGTAGAAAGTAACACGTGCTGTCGAAAAAAATTCTTAAAGAACTTCTGCACTTGTAAAATAAGAGTGCAGCGAGTACGCAATAGTCGAATAACAAAGCAAATGTTCGCTGATCGTGCCAATCGCATAGACGTATTAGAGTAGTTCATCTGCAATTGCAAACGCAAAAGCAAATCGCAACTAAACTATGTGTGTTTTGCGAGAGCAAACGAGTGCGCGATAGTTGAGTTAGCAAACCATCACTAATTCTGACTATCACATAGACTCACATATAGTGCTGCCACTTTAGCAATAAGGTTATTTCAAGCCACTTTTTAAAAAAATTTAAACTTTTTTATATGCTATCATAATTTTTTAATTTATTATTATTATTTTTTTTTTTGTTTTATTGGCAGTTTTTGAATTTTTTTTTAGTTTTATTTAGAATATTCATATTAGTAAAACATTTTTGCTTTTGAGCTAATTCCGATTAATAATAGATGATTAAAATTTCGGTATAGATATTTAACTCCGTTATGGAAATTTTCTTTAAATTTATTATGAGTCTGTCTATTTCCTATCGTTATTTTGACTTTGGCCTAGTTTAAGCATTGGCATAAAGACCAAAGTTGGACCACCTCATTATGATAGCAATATTTCGAAAAGAAAATAAAAGAATTAAATTCCAACTCCGCGAAAGTTAATATAGTGATTTTGATCATGATACATACATTTTTCAAACTACAATCTAAAGATTGCATTGATTAACCTATTTTTTACAATCTCCACATAATGCTTAGCAACTTTTTATTTTAAATCTTGCTGTTTTTGCTTAGCAGAATCTGGTAGCACTGCTCACATATTGAAGTAAATGCCGAAGCGACAAGAAATGGGAGTGAGTCCGAGACATCTGTTTGTACATACATACATTTGTACTCATAATATAGGTATAGTTTTATCTAATGAAGATAATAATGCGGGAAACTTCAGGCCTTTGATTGATTGTTCATTAAGTTATCCAACTACTACAACGAGACTGTTGTTTGAAATTTTTTGCACACGCCCATTTCCGCCCCCGTAAAATCGAATAACAACCGTAATTTTAAATCTACAGTCGGATTTTGGTATATACAATAATTTTGATTCCTGAAAATTTGGATGCGATCAGATAAAAATTGTCGAAGTTATTAAAGAAATACTTTTGTATGGCTGAAAATCTGGTAAATTTGGCACTCTGTAGAATACATTGAATGAAGTACCATATCAATATACCAAATATACTATTTTCCATATTTCTTAAAATTATTTTTGTGGTATATTATTTTGGTATATTTTGAGAATAATACCGCAATATTTTGCTTTTACTCAAAATGGGAAGCGGGTATCTCACAGTTGAGCACACTCAACTGAAGCTTTCTTACTTATTTTTAAACTTTTTGGCATTTTTTAACGATTTATCGAGAGTATTTGTGCAACCATTTGTCGGTACTCGTGAAGATCGCGATAAGAACTGCCTCTGGTGTTTTGTGGAATTTGCATTCTTCATAAAAAATGAACATCTAACCATCTTACATATGTTTAATAAAACCATGATATTCAATATAAGTTCGGATGACGTTGATGCGCTTGATATTTAATCTGACTTGTCGCTAACTCAGATTTTGATAGTTTCCGTTTCTATCTCAGTGGATCCGACATTGTGTCTAGATAATTATTTCAATACGATTCGAGAATTAGATTGAGCATAATAATATGGCATGTAATAATATGGCATATTTGAGTGTTTAACAATCAATACAAAATTTAATGTGAAGTTAGTGACAGCCGTAGCAAAGCCACCCCCAGTTTTTCTTCTTTTCATGACTATGACATGGGGTAGTTTTACCCTTCCCGTTTATTACGTATGCAAACATTTTTGATTAACATGCAGCATCATCTGCGCTGTGCTGAAAGATACCCTCAAACATTTTAATTGTTCATAATTTATGAACTTGAAGATAATAACGGCGCATCATAAAAATCCCCGCAACATAAACAAACAAAATGTTTCATTATGCTTCCGCTCGCCATCTACAAAAGCAAGCAATCTGCGCATGGGCTTGTGCTCTCCTCTGCTAATGTAACTGTCGTAACCCTGCTCGGTTCATTTAGAAGAGCGCAGACCTTCCATTGCTTATTAAACAGACAAAGTAGCCTAAAAATTATGTAGATGTGCATTGGGGAGAGTCTAGTGTGCCACCCTCTTACTAATTAAATTCAATTGTAACAAAGCATCAACAGAAAAATAATAATTACAAATAAAAAAATAATTAAATATACATAAATGGTCCATAACGGTAAAATAAATAATACTATGATAACAACAAATATAATATTCAGAACAAATATAATCCAGAATGCTTGAATATTTCAAAATAAAAAGATCTACTAAATAAATAATAAATTATCTTGTTTACACTCGCCACTTGAATAGATCCCTTATTTTTCTCACAATAAAATAATTGTATTATGCCAAAATTTAAAGCCTTTCTTATTATAAGTGTGTTCGCTTTACCTTCGCGTTATTCCCATAATTGAACTCATTGCCAAAAAATAAGGTAATTGATTGATTTCTTTTGATTTTACGATTATTTTAGCAATAGATAGACCAGAAACCTTTTAAGCCTATTTCTGCTTCAGATAATGTCGTTTCACGAAGTTTTAATTTCATGTTTAACATAAATAAAATGAGTTTCAAACAAGTAGGAAGTCGAGCGTGTGATACCACCCGCTACCCATTTTGAATAAAAGCAAAACAGTGCGGTTTTTTGTCTTAAAATAGAACAGTATATTATATACCGCAAAAAACTAAAACTACACCGAGTGATATATTTGGTATATTGACATAGTAATACATTTAAAATATACCATAGAGTGAAAATTATACCTGACTGTCAGCCAAAGCAACTAAGATCCCTATTAATACAAAAGTATTTCTTTAATTGCAAAGACTTTAGTTATTATTGTATACTATATACTAAAATTCTACTCTAGCTTTAAAATTAAGCTTGTTATTTGAGTTTTGTCAATTCGCTGGGGCGGAAGTGGGCGTGGCAATAAATTGAAAAACTTGATCTGCGTGCAAACATAACAAGTGCTATGGAAAAGTATAGTCTCTGAGATCTCAGTGTTCAATCAGACGAACGGACAGATGGACATGGCTAGATCGTCTCGGCTGTCGACGCTAATCAAGAATATATATACTTTATAGGGTCGGAGTTGACTCTTTCTGCCTGTTACTTACATTTACTGCCGGCACAATGTTATAATATAGGATGGTAGCGGGTATAAAAAAACGAACGCGCATACTTTAATAAAAACAAAATACAATGAAAACATACGATATCAATCAATCAAATTGCATGTTGCAAATAATAGTTCCGTATCAAATCTTTGACTACATCACAGTGAGTAAATACTTGCATAAAAACAATGTGCATTCCGTTTTAGAATTATGATTTATTATAAAATTTGCAATCCATTTACATTTTGGGACCATTATTTTATTTTATCGCCAGAGCGCGTTTATGATCGCAATGTTATTAATGTGTTTAATGTTGTTGCGGCTGCATCACAGAAATTTCCGTTAAGGTTCTATCCTCCACATCATTTCATAAACGACTGTGTGTAGGAGATGGACTTCTAATGGAGCCATTGATCATGCGGAAATGATTCTGAAAATGTAGTCGTGTTTTAGCTGTTTTGGTGTTCGATAAATGAACAAACTGCGAAATCGATGGAAATCAGCTGATTATTCCAATTGCTAATTTTGGCGCCTTTAAATATTTTCAAATTGCTTTGTAATTCTTAAAAAAAAACCCAAAGTCGAAAAATGAAAGGAAAGAGAGAGAGAAAATCACCAAGACGATGAATTTGACCACTTTGTATACAAATATACATATGATCATTGCAGAGCGAGTTGCTTATTATGATGTAAAAGGGAGTTTCGTTACTTTAAAATCTTAAAACAGTTCACGTGATGATGTTTTGATGTAAACACTTGCACCATTGAAGCAAATGCAATTGGTCTAAATAGAGTATTAGCAGTGAATTCATATTAATATATACAATGTGCGAATCGTGTAAGCTATCGTTAAAAACTCACTTGCGAGTAAACAGTAAATGCAAATCAACATGTGTTATTAATATCTACTTCTACCAAGAGCTTTCCTGATAGAGAATGCTTCAAATATTATTGGTCCAGGCACGACTTGGTATGCGAAATGAGCAAGTTAGGGACACAAATCCAATAACTAAAGTCATTCGCGAGAAATTATGAAGAGCAAATAGCAAAATAAGTGCGATGCTTCAGTCGCATAGAAGTAATGCAAAAAAGAAAAATACGAAAAAAAGCAGTTCAGCTCGTTAAAAGCATTGGAAACTGGAGCTATATTATATAGCGGCGCTACAACCCACATGTGCTCATGATCAACAGATATTTAGTTTAAAGAACACAGTGCACTGATTGAATTCGGCGGCACAGTTCCAAACCTGATAAATAATTTTATATCTGTAATCCAAGCACTCGCCAACAATTCTATCGTAAATTTCGGACCAAAAATCCAAAAGTTGTGCAATCTTGTGAGGCCTGTATATGCTGGAGTGCGAGCTTACCAGATGTTACGCTGCACTTGGTACAAGTGAAAATCGAGCACTGAAATTGTGGAAACTAGTTGAAATAAATGTATGTGAACCATTAGAAATTAAATCACTTGGAGGATCCTCATATCTAAAGATTTCAACAACGTGGAGGGCTATAAGGGCAAATAACATGTTAATGGTAATGCATCTTGGTGCTGTCAGCTCTCAGCCAGACGCTATGGGTAGATTACGTAAATACTGTTCAGTATTTACCAAATTACTCGATTACTAGAGCGTTGGCCAACATAACGTGGACTGGCAATATACCAAAAATAAAAGTTATTGGTTCCGTTTCAGTAGCACTTGTAAAATGCCATCATTAGAGCAAGTTTGCAGCGATGAGAAAAGAGCAACGCATGCTTTCGTTTGTATGTATTCGTCGATGTATCTGCATGTATCTACAACCAACAGTCCAAGCAGTTAACGAAATAAATAAATAATAGGAGCCCCAAGCAACGTTTATTTTGATTTTTTATACTCTAAGTCCCTTGGTCTTTACTAAGAAATCCTGCAGTACACCACCTTTGGAACTCAGTGAACCCAGTAACCAAATTAGTAAAGATAAGGTAATGACATTTTCGGAAGACATTTTTGATGATAGTGAGCTTCGCTCTAACAGACCAATCAAAGAATTTGGAAAGTTAAAATTTAATGAATTTTGTATAATTTATGTAACATATCTGATAAATCAACACCACTCATGTTTCTATTATACCTTTCTACAAAAGCAGGATGATGAATTTTAACCACGCTTTTTTTTTCTTAAAGACACTTTAAAAGTGGTGTATGATTTGGCAATATAATTAGTTAATTAGCGTATCATATTAATTCTCATACCAGCAACATGGGATCAAGCTATAAAAGATCACTTTAATATTTTATTAATAGAAATGTTTGAAGTTAAATGCAAAACAATATCAGAAGTTAATCCAAAGACAAGACCAAATGATTTATAGATTATTTCCAACGTAAAGCCAAAAATCAAATATAGTTCCAGACACCTCCTCAAGCCCCACTTATTCGTCTTTTTACCTGCAACAGAAATTAAATAAAAACCTCATACATTCCAAATTATATTTTACCCTACACTTCTTTATATAGAAAGGATTTTATTTGGTTTCCATAAAAATATGTACTGAAATATTAATTTCCTCATTTCCTTTTGAAATAATCATCTCACAATTTTTAAACACAACTTTATACTTTTAACATTGCCTTACTTATTTTTAAGAATTGTAATACTTGTCAATATTTCACTAATTTAAGTCGCTAAGCACTCGCAGCAGCATTCGGAAAAATACCAAAAATGCTTATTGCATTAGGGGAATTTCTCATAAAAATAATTCCAAAAGACTTGTATCGTAACTATATTTTAAAGTCATGGACATGAAAGAATTAAAAATGTGCATTGATTTGTTATATAATAGGTTTTTCATAACTTGTACGATTTTTATCGGGTTGCAACCAAAGTTGCCAGCATCGATCGTACCTACTACTCAAAATAATTAATGAACATGATCTGTCAATATGTTCGATAACTGTAGATAATAAATAATGTACATATGTTATATGTGTATATAAATTTTTTAAGTACATACATTCTCCTAAATAATGTTAAGTAATAATGCTCAATGCCTTGTTAGGATACCATTACATTTAACTGTCCATCTTTCCACTACTATTTATAAGGTGTTAGCCATAATGTGAAAGTTGATTAACCCAACAATATTCATTTCTTTTATTACAGCAGCCAGAAATGATTACTAGAAAATTCAGATAAAAATGATAAGGCAAATTTATTGGACGGCTACAAAAAGTCGGGCAACTTTGCTCGTGGTAAGTTCCATGATTAATAATTTTATACCCGCTACCCATATGGTAGAAGGGTGTTAAAACTTTGTGCCTACTGGAAATGTATGTAAGATGCAGAAGGAGACTGATCCGACTCCATAAAATGTATATGTTTTTGATCTACGTCATCGGCCAAGAAGATATAATTAAGTAAGATAGAGCTGCAGCGTGCCTCATTTGGTTGACCAACTAGACCAATTAAATAGTCTTATCAGTTCTTGGAAATTTGGTTGTGACAAGATTCTTATAAGATAACCGAGAAGCAATTTTAATAAATGGTATTAATTATACTCGCTACCCATAGGGTAGAAGGGTGTTATAACTTTGTGCCGGCAGGAAATGTATGTAACAGGTAGAAGGAGGCATCTCCGACCTTATAAAGTATATATATTCTTGATCAGCATCAACAGCCGAGACGATCTAGCCATGTCCGTCTGTCTGTCCGTATGAAAATCTAGATCTCTCTTTTTTCGACAGCATTTGTTACGTTTGCACGCATATTAAGTTAGTTTCCAATTTTTGCCGCAAATCAAAACAATCGAATAATAAGCGTAATTTTAAAGCTAGAATGGTGGTGTATACAATAATAACTGTATGATTTCTGAAAATTTGATTGCGATCAGATAAACATTGTGGAAGTTAGTAAAGAAATACTTTTGTATGGGCAAAAACGCCTACTTACTAGGGGTCTGAGTTGCTTTGGCCGACAATCTGGTATATTGTGCCGTATATGGCATATTTTGAATGTGGTACTATATCGATATAACAAATATATAGTATTTTCGGTATATTTTGAACATAATACCGGAATATTTTGCTTTTATTCAAAGAGGGTAGCGGGTATCTCACACTCGAGCACACGCGACTGTAGCTTTCTTACTTGTTTTATAATCTTTTTTAATTCTTGAATTTTTAAGAATTTGTCGATGACGAATTGAAAAAGCTATGTGAAATTTAAAATGAATTTGACATTTCGATATTACTAAAATTCCTCTAAGCCCTGAGCCAAAGAGTTTAATTACCCCTTGAGCAAAAACAGGAATTTTTAGTTCGACTCTAAATGACTCTAGTTGTCAACCTTTATCAAATCACAATACAACATTTCATTTCAATTTTTTTTTTTTGTAGATAGCGATACATTTATAAATTTTGAAGAATTCTAGAAAAAAGTGAAGCATCAAATTTTTACAAATGTTGTACTATAAAATCAAATTACCAATAATTTTGCTGGGGCAAGCCAAAGCAACATCAGACAAGATCAAAAAAGTTGGGTTGAATCCTTATTAGCCTCATGCTGCTGTTTATTTGTTGCCTTTAGTTTAGCTTTTGAAAAGGATTTTGGCTGAAAGATTTCTGACGGGTTGCCTTCTAGTGGCAGCACGTGCTGCTTTGTGATTGCGGATATTCCCTTCAACTCTTATTTTTAGAGCCAAATTCTGAACCAAGTTGTCAGTGTTAAGTTTGGCTTTAGTAAATGAAAGCTAGAATGCAAAAAGGTTTAGGTAATATGGCCTATGATCTCTTTACCTCACATTTACAGAGGCTGTTTGTTAGTTCCTGGTGAGTATGATTTATCTGGATGAATTCTAGCTTCTCAGTTGTATGTAATGCAACACGCTGAAAGAGCCATCCCCATGATCAGCGTCAACAGACGAGACAATTTGAGACGATTGAGAATTTGTTTGTTATCGGATGTAAATTGTAAAAGTTATTTAAGAAATATTTTACCGAAATATAATACCGCACTTTTGCCTTTATTCAAAACGGATAGCGGGTATCTGTTTTTTTTGTAAAAGTTTTTGCGAACGTCATTTCAATGCGTATAAATAAATGTTATCGATTAGCAGATATCTAAACAATACCTAACAGGCTTATTAGCCCAGAATCTGCTATCATTTAAATTAAGTAATGTATAATATAATATATTTTTAAAATTGTTTCAGGTTATGTTTTTTTTCCTCTGAAAAGATGGTCGCTCGCAACATCCGTCAGAGAATTACCCATATGTATATTAGTGTAGTTTAGACACTTTATTGCCAATACCTAAATATAAATGTTAAAGTTTTTTTTGTCTCGTGCTGTGTTGCGGTACTCTCATGAAGAGTTCTGTAGAAGATTGTGCCAGTCTAATACCTAACAATATTAAGTAATAATGTATATAAATGCAAATGTTGAATAATATTTGGATTTATAAATTATAGAAATTTCTTTGTTTTTTTTTTAAGAAATTCCAAATTAGAGTCTAGAGTTCAGAAAATATTTAAAAATCTGCATATAATATTTAAGTAGATGTGCAGTAGGCACTCCCACACATTAGGATAAAGCTCAACTGTTGACAGAAAATTGCACGACTGTTTCTCGCTTTACTATCGCCGTCGCTGAGGAACTGCAAACAGCTTCGTAATAATTAAGTTTGAACTTGGAACAGCCCACCTACAGCATAGTTCTTTCAGATTCATAGGGCACTAAATGTGTGTCGTCTTATCCTGTGAAAGCATCTTTCTCTGTACGAACGTGCGTGGAACAACGTTTCGCTACAAATTCAATATTATTCGCTCTGTTATATATCTTTATGTACATACTAGTAGCTCGTGAGAGTTAGTCTAATAGTTAGCCGCATACTGAGTGTGATAACCTATGAAAACACTGGATCTCAGAGACTATAAGAGATAGAGCTATATTTTTTTCGACAGCATTTGTTATGTTTCCACGCGGATCAAGTTTGTTTCAAATTTTTTCCACGCCCACTTCCGACCCCGCAAATAAAAACAAGTAAGAAAGTTACAGTGGAGTGTGCTCGATTGTGAGATACCCGCTACCCATTTTTAATAAAGGCAAAATATTGCGGTATTATTTTCAAAATATACCAAAAATTTTAAAAATGTACCAAATGGTATGTTTGGTATATCGATATAGTACACCATTCAAAATAAAACGTAGACGGCACAATGGACCAGATTGTCAGCCAAAGCAACTAAGAGCCCTAGTAAATAGGCATTTTTGTCCATACAAAAGTATTTCTTTAATACTATAATAATAATAATTTTCTTGCGCCATTGCTGCCGAATGTCCATCGAGATCGGGCGACCTGACCTTCGGAAAAGAGCCGATAGCCCAAATTATGTTGTCAGTAATTAGACCGCCAGGGAGTCTCGCAACTGGGAGACTAGGAAAGAGCTGCAAGTCACTATTCGCTATTCCAATACAGCAACACTGTTCCCCGGCCACACTCCATCGCCTGACTTGAGCAGGCTGGGACTAGACTGCTTGGACAGCAGGTTCCTCAGTCTGGAGGTGTCTTTAATATTGTCCAGGTCTGAGCAAAAGTTGCCCCATGAGGACCTTTTATAAGAGCAAATAATCCTCTTGTAGGACTTCAGGAGAGACTTATACTCGTCCCAGACATAGGCGCTGTCCGCCTTTTTAGCAAGTTAAAAATGCTAGTAAACTCGCCAGAAGATCTGGATTCTACCAAGGTGACTTCGACCTTCTCGTCGGTCTGGATAGCCTGCAATATTGGCAAAACACGGAAGATAGAGATATATTCTTGATCAGCGTCAACAACCGAGACAATCTAGCCACGTCCGTCTGTCCTATAATCTTTGTGATTCCTGAAAATTTGATTGCGATCAGAAAAAATTTTTGAAGTTATTAAAAAATACTTTTGAAATTGGCACTCTATAATATACATATCTTGAATGAAGTATCATATCGATATACCAAATATACAATTTCACATATTTTTGTAGTATTTTTGTGGAATATTATTTTAGTATATTTTAAGAATATTTCTGCAATATTTTGGTTATATTCAAAATGGGTATCGGATATCTCACAGTCGAGCACACGCGACTGTAGCTTCCTACTTGCTTATCTTGCATCTCTAGAAAATTACTTATCTATGTATCTTACAACCAGCTTTTTCATATTCAGATTGGTTTTTTTTTTTGTTATAATTATTTTTCAATTTTGTGTCAAATAATTATTACAGATAGTTAAATAAAAATCCTTTTTCAGTCTCATTTTAAGGATACCATTTGTAGGCATTTTCATGCAAGAATCTTATTGCCTCGACTATCCTTCAATAAAAAATGATCAATTACCATTTCCTGGATTTTTTTCAATCATTTTTGGGATAATTCCCTTCCGATAACATTTTTCCCCCTCTACTCGTCTATGTGTATTACATACTGAGAAACGCTTAAGTAATAAAATATATTTTAGTGTAAGAAAGTGTCCGAGAGTTTTGTAGGCACTTAGTTATAATACGCTTCTCCTCTTTGGGTATCGGGTATAAAGAGTATAAGACCATACATGAACAATATATTGTTGACAATAGAAACTCAAATTTGCTTAAGAAACAACAACAAACAATTACATACTTTTGCCTTATTTGGATACACTTATGTATGTCATTGATATACAAGTTACTAGAGTTAGCCCGAGAACAACCGTATGTATGTACTATATATAATATATACTCGTAACAGCCTGAAATTCACATTAATATAAGTAGACAAATTCATGGATATGTAAGCTATATATAAAAGTATATAGAGGTAATCGAAACTTGGTTGGCAAAGAAACGCCCTTAATTACTCTTGTCCATTTGTGGTAATTAATTTTAATGTTGAGCAACGACAACGACAGCAACTCCATTAACCACGGAGAACGATGTCAATGTACATTTCGTTTTACTTGAGGTGAAGTGGGGGAATGGTTAACAAAAAAACCCAAAAATGGCAGTCACTGCGACAAATTGATTTTAAAAAGGACGGCCAGCCGAATATTCAATGTTCTAACAGCTTAATTCGGTAACTATTCCTGCTTTGATTAATATCTTAGGTAAGTCAAAGCACCTGACCAACTTACATTTTCGTAATTAAGGTAACTTTCAATTTCATCCTTAGTTTTTATACCTACCGCTACCCATAGGGTAGAAGAGTATTATAACTTTGTGCCGGCAGGAAATGTATGTAACAGGTAGAAGGAGGCATCTCCGACTCTATAAAGTATTTATATTCTTGATCAGTGTCAACAGCAAAGTCGATATAGCCATGTCCGTCTGTGTGTCTGTCCGTATGAAACACTGGATCTCAGAGACTACAAGAGATAGAGCATTTGTTATGTTTGCACGCAGATCAAGTTTGTTTCAAATTTTTGCCACACCCACTTCCGCCCCCGCAAATAAAAAAAATCGAATAACAAGCGTAATTTTAAAGATAGAGTTCCGAATTTTGGTATACTACTACTACTATAACTACTATAGTAGTTATGATTTCTGAAAATTTGGTTGCGATCAGATACAAATTGTCGAAGTTATTAAAGAAATACTTTTGTATGGGCAAAAACGCATACTTACTAGGGGTCTAATTTGCTTTGGCCGACAATCTGGTATATTGTGCCGTCTATGGTATATTTTGAATGCGGTACTATATAGATATACCAAATATACCATTTGGTATACTTTTAGTATTTTTCAGTATATTCAGTATATTTTTGAGAGAAAAAATACCGCAAAATATATTTCTTTTATTAAAAATTGGTAGCGGGTATCTCACAGTCGAGTACACTCGACTGTAGCTTCCGTACTTGTTTTTTTTTTGTTTTGGTAAATAACAAATTTTCTATTCGCAAATGTAACATTGTTTTTGTGACTTATAGTTATAAGAGATACGTAAATTGTATATTAATATATTTTCTTCTGTTGTCAATTTGTCGAAGTGTGCAGTGCTCTTCATATAGTAAATTGTTGACTTGCGTGTTCAAGAGTTTGTTGGGAGTGACATGAAAACCTTTTGTACAAAATGAGGCAGTATCGAAGGAAAAATTGTTTTATTTAGTTCCGAGCCCACTCTTTCCACTTGAAACTTCCCAAATGCCTTTGTGAATACTTCACTTGTGTTGGCTGCCGGTTTGCTTCGCCCACTTTTCGAGTGGATTTATTGTAATGCATAGTAAATATGTTTTGCTATTAGTACTGTTGTCGAATTGTTTGTAGTCAGTCTCAGGCAGGCCTCCGCCCTTCTATTCCCATCTAACTTTGCAACCATATTTTTACGTGTGCCTCTATTTTTCCTGCTTTCTAGAATATAGTCAGTTTGGCCCTCAGATTGAGTGACTGTCTCCCTTTTTGTCAGTTTGTATGTATGCTGCATATACATATTTGTTTGCTTGCTTGGCTACGTTCTAGGTTGCTTGGTTGTTGAGGGCGTGTTAATGACTAAGGCGTACGAGTGGACGTCAAGTATTGCGGTGAGTACTCTGCTATCAACTGAAAAGGATAAAATTAAGAATCACTAGATGTAGTGTTATTTATCGATATGATTAATACGAAGAAAAAATTGGTTCAGTACAATTAGTCTACTAAGCTAATCTAATATGAAGTGGTAATCAAATATTAGGGACCCAATTTTAAACTGCGAAGATACAAAATCAGAAATTGGTTTTGCCCTGACTCAATCCGGTCTTGATAAACCCTTTATGGCGGATTCCAAAAAAAAATTCCATGCTCAAGTATAGGACAAACTGTGCGATTTAACTAAACTAATTGAATTCTATCCGAAAGATATCATAAAAACAAGTTAGAAAGCTACATTCGAGTGTACTCGACTGTGAGACACCCGCTACCCATTTTGAATAAAAGCAAAATATTACGGTAATAGTCTCAAAATATTAAAAATAAATATGCATATATTCTCGATCGGGATTTGAACTCGAGCACCACCGACCGGGTGGTTAAAAAAATAAAAAGTTTGTACCCCGAGCGGGCTTGAACCCGAGTACCACAACACGCACATGCTTGCACTCTACCAATAGAGCTATCGCAGTGCCTCTATGCATACAGATACAAATATAGATGCGAACATGTATATACGTATACGCATACATACAATACATACATACATAGAAGTTGTTTTTGCCCATACAAAACTATTTCTTTAATAACTTAAACAATTTTTATCTGATCGCAACCAAATTTTCAAGAATCACAATTACTATAGCTATAAATGTATGTAACTAGCAAAAGGCATCTCCGGCACAGTAACATTCGTCTCTGAGTCTGTCTCTCCACATGAACTCCTAGATCCCAGGAACTATATATTTTTTTCAAAATTCTAGAATTTATTTGGCAAAAAAGAAGTTGTTGTTAGTTGCTTTAGTTGTCAATATGGTTTATTTTGATCATAATGGTTTATCAATATTCCAAACATAGTCTAGGTATATTATTTTGGTATCTTTTTGAAACAATACTTGACTGTTTTGCTTTTAATGAAAATGGGTTGCGGTTATCTTACTCTATTGCATCTCTCAATAGAGTGCTTGCTTTTGTCTAAAATTCTATCTCTAATTCTTATAGTCTCTGAGATATAGATGCTCATACCGAATGGGTGGACAGAAAGACGGACATGATTATACCGTCTCGGCTGTTAGCGCTGATCAATAATATATACTTCACGCTGGAGTCACAACGTTAACATGCCCTTCTACCCTACGGGTAGCGAGTATAAAAACTTAAATAGACCTGGTTGAAAGAAAATGAAGAAAATGTAAATGCAAAAAGTTGACGGGTTAGATTGAATGTGAAGCCATAAGAGTTAGACAAGTGATAAGAGTGAATACGAGCTGCAAACCGAAAACAGTTTACTACAGCTAAGCCCTTGGCCACTTACAGCAGTTAAATGGCATTAGACTGCGACTGGGTGTTAAAAAAATGATGTGTAAAATAGTAGAGTTAGTCAAGTAAGGGGAAAACCTAAACTCAGAGACGGAGAAAAAGAGGCACAATGGCAGACAGAGTGAGAAGAAAAAAGAGTAGTCTAAATTCTATTTATGTAGCGCTACTTACGTCATTATATCTCACTTTCATTTTTTAGGTAGTAGACAAGGGATGCTGGGTACGTCGGACATTTGAGCTATGAATGTATGGTGCACGTGTGTTAAGTGCGACCATCGAAAATTAATGACAAAGTAATGTCAGTCAAATGGATAGACAGGACCAGACAGTTAGAAAGACAGCTAGGTAAACAAGGTATACGAGTGGATGTATGGACAAAAGCGAATCATCAATTCATGTCCCGACCACCCCAAAACTCAAGCTGAAACCTAAACCCAAGCCCCAACTTCTATTCAAGTTAAACAAGCAACATCCATCCATCCCTTGTCAAGTTAGAACCGGCTCTGAATCGTTGCTTGTCTAATGTTCGTACTTATGCATGTTGTTGCCATAGCGACTTCTTGTCAAAGTTTAGCGCAGCTTTCAATTGTTATTGTTTTACCTTTGTTTCCGTGTACCTATGTCCCTCAAAACCATCATATTCCCTCTTTCCCATTGGCAGCAAGTTGTTCGACCATTGCGCATACGGAAAATTTTGCTCATTGATGTTTTATGCCTCCTGTCGGTTTGAATAAATAACTGACGTAACGCAACTGACACATTATCCGACTGCACTCAGACTCGCACTTCAGCCGACATTCTACACATTCAGATATATTGTGTATACATACACATAAAATCGCATAGGCAGGAGTCCTGACCTACAAGAAGTATGTACATATGGTGATACAGTTAAAATACCAATAAACCGTGAACGAACTTCACTTACCTTTCGGTTCCCCCGACACGAAACACAGCATCGTTGCAACTCCAGGGGGGCATTTTTGCACAAATTGTCTCAACCTAACAAGCGCTTGCTGCCTATACAGTATAGGCTATATAGTTTATATAGATAAACTTTGAACGTGTGTGTTTTTCGGTAACAGTAGTCAAACGAGATATTAATGACTCAAATTAAGAATTACGTAAATATTCGAATTTCAAAAGTATGGTGCCACTTTGAAATTATGTGAAGAATAAATTAGTTGAACATACTTATTTGTTTTAAATACAGAAAATAAATTTTAAAAAATGTGAACTATTAAAGTACTATTTACCTTCCCAGCCGAGTTTATGGACCATTTATGTTTTCGCTTGTCTGTTCACATTAACGAACTACCTACTGTGACTTCTTGACATTACGACATCCACAATGATGAAGTCAGGAAAACATATATGTATGTATGTATATAAGCGCAGACTCACTTAACTACCTTCTGCGACTTCGTGGCAAGACAACGATGAGGACGTCAACAATAATGGAGTCTGGAATACTCAAAGCATACAAATATACACAAGCACACTTATGTACATACGCTTATATTGCTCACTCAAATTCCTTTTGGATAAAACTCCCCCTCAACTCGTATGTATTTATTTACATACACACATACATGCATACATACATACATATGTATGCATAAGAATGCTTGAATTGCCATGCTTAGGGCTTGTGGCTAGGGTAGAAATGAGTTATTGAAACTGCTTGAACTCATAACTAAATAATTACCAGATTCACATAACTATGTTTGTAGAAAAGTCTTCTATAAGGTTTTTCCTTTCAACCTTTCACCCACTAATACCAAAAGCAGTTTCATTAATAAATATACATATGTATGTACATGTGTATATTTATATAAAAAAAAAATCGATATGGCTGAAAATTTGTGAGGAGGTAGCTTAGAGCCAGGAATAGGACGTAGGATACCTATCAAAATCGTCTTACATAGATATATTATTAAAACAGGGATGCTCAAAATCGTCTTAGAGAGCATGAGATTTATCAAGTGCTGATTTGAATCAAGCAATGATTACAGCTGGCATCCTAGCGTTTGCATTGGGCAAATTGACCTTTTTGCAAGTATTGTGGTGCATTCAAGTTTTCCGGAGAAACGCCAGGATTTTGCTGCCTTAAGTTTTAGTTTTTAATTTTTTTATTTATTTGTGAAATTTTAACTCATAATTTTAAATCATAATGCCATCTCTTTTCAACGCCCCTACGAACAGACCTTACTCAGCAGCAGAGTATGTCTCTTTCCCTAAGCCGCTGTGCGTTAAAAGAACCCTTAGCGACATCGTGTGGCCACTCAAAAATGTACATGAATGCACAATGGACAAACATTTTACGACATATATGTATATGTACATATATATATTCTTGATCAGCGTCAATAACCGGGGAGATATAGCCATGACTATCCGTCGGTCTGTCTATCTGATAGATAGAGCTATCCATTTCCGCCCCAAAAATCGATCAGATAAAAAAAACCAGCGTAATTTTAAAGCTAGATTTCTGGTACTTGTAATAATAACTATAATTATGATGCCTGAAAATGTAGTTGTGATTAGATAAAAAATGTATGCGTTGTTTACGTAGATGTTTCTATAAACAATAAATAAAAGAAAAAAAAATTAGCGTGCCGTAAAAATTGTAGTACCAACTATAAAATATTTAAATTGATTTCTCTCCAAAAGGTTGATTAAATTTTCTAATAATAAGTCATTAATTTGTCTTTCTGCATTGGTCAACTTAAAATGGATATGACAAGTTATTATTAAAGGTTTTAATAAAGCTTCTGGAGTACAATATTATTCCAATAAAGATTTAGTTATGTAATATTCAATACACCATTGGTAAATTTCTTGCTTACACTTCTGATTGTATCTCTATTTGCAGATAAGTATTTGTGTGCTGATTGTACGTATCACGTCTGGAAAGAATCTGAATGCAAGTCAAGCTTTTGACGACACATGGAACACGGCATCCGATTTAGAAAATGAACTAGAAGTAAAAGATTAAATTTGGTGTAAGTTTTTATTAAAAAACTCAAGCACAATATGCTCTCAATTTTAGCAACAAAAACGAGCTAACGGCAACAGCGCGCATGTATTGAGTTCAGGGTTAACGACCAGTGGAGGATATGGCCAATGGTCATCCTGGTCAGATTGGTCGACATGCTCTCGCACCTGTGATGGTGGTATTATGCAGCAAATACGTCGGTGCAGCACCACAGGTAACTGTCGCGGCGAGAGTGCTCGATATCGCATCTGTAATATGCAACCATGTCCGGAGCAGCAGGACTTCCGGGCAAATCAGTGTGCCGCTTACAACGATGTACCCTATGACGGAACCCTCTACAAATGGACCCCACACTATGATTATGTTGAGCCCTGCGCCCTTACGTGCAGGTGAGCTTTCTTATCCAACGATTTCTTTAGTTCAGTTCAACATCCAATGAAAATCTCGCTACCCATAGTGAAGAAGGGTTTTATATCTTTGTACCTACAGGAATTATATTCAACGGACAAAAGGAAGCATATCCGTTCCATAACGTAAAATGTTCTTGATCAGTACCAACAGCCAAAACGATATAGCCATCTCCTTCTGCTCTGTCCGTAAGAGAATCCAGATACTATAACCGAGTTAACAATTATTTAGTGGTACTTGTTATCGTTGTAGGCAGTTCAACTTTTTTTTAGATTTAATAGTCGAACATGTAATTATTTAAATAGACGTATTAAAAAAAATCAAAATCCAACGAAGATGCTTGTTGGATTGACTCACTTGCTCAAATCTAAACTGAACAAATAAGAAAACTATAGTCGAGTGTGCTTAACTAACCATTTTTAATAAAACCATTTTCTAACAAGTAAGAAAGTCTAGCACACTCTACTGTGAGATACTCGATACCAATTTTGAATAAAAGCAAAATATTCCGGTATTATTTTCAAAATATACCGAAAATACTACAAAAATACTAAATATTTACCAAACGATATATTTGTTATATCGATATAGTACCACATTCAAAATATACCATAGACGGCACAATATACCAGATTGTCGACCAAAGTAACTCAGACCCCTAGTAGCTAAGCGTTTTTGCCCATACAAAAGTATTTCTTTAATAACTTCCACATTTTTTTTATCGGATCGCAATCAAAATTTTTTTATTATTGTATACACCCGCAGCTGTAGCTTTAAAATTACGCTTGTTATTCGATTTTTGATCTGCGTGCAAACAACAAATGCTGACGAAAAAAAATTATAGCTCTATCTTTTATAGCCTCTGAGATCTAGGTGTTCATACGGACAGACGGACATGGCTAGATCGTCTCGACTATTGATGCTGATCAAGAATATATATACTTTATACGATCGGAGATGCCTCTTTTTAACTGTTACATACATTTCCTGCCGGCGCAAAGTTATAATATAATATACATTAAAAATATACCATAGAGTACAAAGTATATCAAGTTGTCAGCCAAATCAACTAATACACGATTACAGTAGTCATTTTCATTTTTAGATAACATCGATCATTTTTATCCGATCGCAGAAATTTCAGAAATTAATACTGTAGTTATTATTGTGTGTACAAAAAAATTGGCTATAGCTCCAAAATTGCGCTTGCTATTTAATTATGTTTACTCGAAATAATCAATAGCAAGAAGCATGACATATTCAAAACTCCGAATTGGCCATGCCTTGGATTCATCATTTTTATCCGACTCCCGCTTAAAATCTATATCCCTTCCTGGGGACCTCTATTAGAAGTGATGATGAAATCGAACCAGCAACGATGACAACGCCAGATAAATCAGTTTTTACTAAGCTCTTTCAGCTTATTGCTAATTATTGATGTACTAACGGCAGAACCACCAAGTCACCCAGCGGTACCAAGTACGAGCTTGGTGACACGCGGGCACGCAGAATTAATTTTTAAAACAGCATGCATTAATTGAATCCGACGAATAATGAATTAGGCGATGGACAACCAATAAAATAAACAAATACCTCTTATTTTATATTAGGGCTCCAATTAAAACTACGAAGAGCAATATTCAGAAATATGCACTGACTGAATTGTGTATGATACTGAGACGAGCCAGTGAGATATACAGACGTAGGGATCGATGAATTCCTTTGAACAGCGCTATATGAATCCAAGCATGTTTATCACAGAATACCTAGACATTCAAGTACTCTCTTCGCTTTAAAGGAGTATTATATAGTATATAATTATTTACATGGGTGAACCCCTAAGTAGAGTCATAACCATTTATTATAATTTAAATTTAACAAATTTACTATGCACCAAGATACAAAGCAATTAAAATCACTTTGTAACCGGTAAGAAAATCATTGAACATACATCATTATCATACGTACACGGTAATGTTTTATAATAGAAAGAAGATCATAGTAAAAAGCCATGACACAGGATTCCGAGTGATTAGTCTACAGATAGACCTTTGTTGTTCTAATGATTGACATATTTAGAATTAATTAATCTGAATTAAATTCAATCCAAAGGAAAATTGAAACATTTTATTCAGCCCTATTTTCGCCAAACATACATGCATTACTCTGCATCACTAGTCTTTACAAAAATGCAAGCACATTATGTATACCCTGAACAGGCAAGATTGTCAACTTTTGGGTTGAAATAATACCACTCACCTGCCAGGAAATGAAGTAAATTATCTTGGACTCCTTACACCTGAATAGAAGACTCACATGACGTAGGCACATAAAAGCGAAGAAACTCCATTGGCTAATCTACGCTCAGACTTCTCTCAATCTCGACTACAAAGTCCTGCTATTAATTGTGGGGATATGCTATGATGCCAGTCAAAAATCTTGAAAATCATTAGAGAGATCTGAATCTATCAGAGATGTATTAGCGGATCGAAAAATATGTACCTATTACGCACGAGAACTCACTAGAATACACAACCATTTCCGACTCCATGTCAACGACAGCAATCAAGAGCAGTAAATGAAAATCGTTAATTAATGTTAAAAAAAGATTTGTTCACCTTTTGTTTTTTAGCCACAGACAAAGAAAAGATCCAGTAAATAAAAATAGAGTAAACAAATTTTATTCGTCTTTCGGCCAAAACGCAAATGGAAATGTTATTGTTCACATTCAGACTTGTATACCGAATCATATTTCAAATAATGTTTGAAACTCTTGAATGTAATCTTTTTTTCACAGAGGTCATCCCGCTCATCTCACAGAAGACATCTCACCAGAGTCAGCTAGCGCCAATGGAGAGGAATCACTGCATTACGACGAGCAGAGTGTCATTGTGCAATTATCGGCACGTGTTCAGGATGGAACACGATGTCGCTCCGGAAGCTTGGATATGTGCATACAAGGCAAATGTCAGGTAATGTTTGTCTATATTTTCTTTGTGTCAATGCGTATTTTTGGAAAAAAAAAGTGTATGTTTGTATAGTATCTAAAGAAAATGCTTTCCCTAAATTTGATTTATTGATTGAATGTTTTGGAATTAAATCTAATGTTCTAAAAGGACTGACGTTGTTTTTCAAAATTATAGGCTTAATAAGCTAACATTCGATTAATATACCTAGCAAATCTATTAGAAAATCTCTTTGTATGAACACAAACATGAAAATAATGTTCCCCATAACTTATTACTCAATTTTAAAAAATTCAGAGTCTTAAAATTAATTTATTGTTAATGTAAAGCGAATATAAAAAGAATGCAATAATTTAAGTTTTAAATAAAGGTTAAATTCTTTAAGATGTTATCTTGTATTGTTCAGTATAAATTCTGCCAAAGGGAAATTTAAATTTCCCTCAGCTGCGCTGGCAGAATTTGTACTTGACGTTTCTTGCAGAAAATATGTGGTCCAGCTCTTGCTGAAAATCTGTGCTTAGATTCTAGTGCGTAGTTCGGAATATGCAAAATAAAAGTACGCTCAAAAATATATGCCGTAAATAAAATGTTTATTGTACTTCAAATTAAATTTATTTAAACTAAAACAATGAGCACTTAAAATTATAATATATATATTATATATATATATATATATATATATATTATCTAAACAGTTTTACTTACAACTAAATAATCTAATAGCTAAAAGAACAAATTTATTTATTTCACCGTTTTCTATATTCTTCGCCCTGGACAATACATTGTAGTTTTTATTTTTATCATTCAACATAGCTCTTTCGTTATCCTCAAAACTGTAAATATAAATAAAAAAACAATTATGTATCTTAATTTAAATCAGATTAGAATAGTAGTTTAAAATATTAACATCTTACCTCTTATTGTTTTATAATAGACGCGCAGGAAAAATACACAAAATTGCACATGTTGAGAAAAGTAGGCGTTAGGGAAATTACGCGTTGCGCTAAGAGACGTACACCAGACTCATTGCAAGAAGCTTTCTACAAGACGAGTCATCTAGCGATCTACTGGACTGTCTTGCAGTCACGGGCTTGACATGACACGAAACACAATTGGGTTTGATTACATGCGGAGGGAGGTCAAATTATTATAATAATAAAAGTATACTTTTGATTATTAGTGGGGAATGGGGTCAAAAATCGCAGAAAACGTGATTACGTAATATATGTATATACAGCCCCTTAGAAATTAAATGAAAGGTACTGTATAATTATTTATTAAAAAAGGTTATTTATAATTAAAATTTATACTAACGGATTTCTAAAGCTCTGACTGCCAAAGTCTCCGGCTGTATAATTATATTTTGTATTTGATCCAAAATTAAATATTATAAAATCACAATAAATAAGTGAAGTAAATCTTTAAGGGATTTCGCTTTAATACAATTTATAATTATTTAAAAATTATGATATATTCATTAAGCAAAATAACATTCAACCATTGGTATATCATTCAAGCACTCTTAACTACAACTTTCTTGTTCATTTTCTTTAAAAAACCTATATGTATAAAAGCAAGTAACATAATAGTGCAGTTTAAAAACTTTCCTTGCGAGATTAAAAATTCCAGAAGATAGAATATATTCTACTGTTTAGTTTGTGCGTTAACAGATTCTACAGTGAATGACTCATTCACATCAAGCAGGACAAACTATAATAATGTCAATATTTTTTTCTTCACTTGAAGAAACATTTGCAAAATTAAATCTGAGCCGAAACAACAAAAAGTTTAAAATCACCCACAGAAAAATGGTCATTTATTAGTTATAAGTATGCGGTATGCCAAAGTGAAAACTTCACACAGGTCCTCAGATCGAAGTATCATAACAATACGGCAACATACATACATTAATGTCAAGGCTTAAGAGAAAGCAAAGATAAAAACAAAGAGCAAATCGAAGAATTGTTAAATGGCATTGGGAGTGTTTTTCTCCCCATTCCAGCTCTTAAGTATTTTGGACAATACTTTTCTTGGCTTGTATTCGGTTCAATTTGTTACGAGGGTGTGCTTGTATTGAGTATTGGTCTTGCTCCTTATCTTACACCGCCTCCAACCTTTGTCACTACGCAGAACTGCTGTTTCCACTGGCTGCCTTTGTAAAGCCTCTACATCGTCACCCCAATTTGTTGTAATAAACGCCAATATGTCATGCGGTTTTATTTGGGGCGACGGCCCCACAGGAGTTTGGTTTTCGTATACACATACATACATATATCCATGCATATGTTTACACATTCATACATACTAGTATGATATAAATGCATACATATGAACATAAATTGAGTGTGTGTATACCTCAAACATATGAATGTATAAATAATTTTTGTATTGTATATTATCTACAATACATACGAAGGTAGGCTGATAAAAAGTCGGCCTTACAAAGAAAATACGTATTTTTTTTAATTTTGCTTTTTTATTTCTCAACAAATCTCGTTTTAGACGTATGTACTTCGACCACCGATCGTCCAGTTTCCCAATATCTTCCATAAAATAGGATTTGTCCAGGTCCTCAAAATAGGCGTTTGTTTCACAGATTACCTGTTCATTTGACTGAAATTTCTTACCCCCAAACCATTTTTTTAAGTTCGGAAATAAATAATAGTCACAGGGTGCTAAATCTGGAGAATAGAGTGGATGGGGTAGAATTTCGTAGTGCAATTCACACAATTTCGACATGGCGACAACGCTCTTGCGAGCGGGAGCATTGTCCTGGTGAAACAAAACTTTTTTCTTCGCCATGTGCAGCCTTTTCTTCAGATCCGAATCAAATCGTCCCAAGAGATTGGAATAGTATTCTCCCATAATTGTTCTGCCTTTTTCCAGATAATCCAGTTGAAGTCCATTGCTTTGACTGTTCCTTACTCTCTGGTGTAACATATGGTGATGAATCCAGGTTTCGTCAACAGTCACAAAACAACGAAAAAAGTCGTTTTTGTTTGCATTAAGCAATGCCAAACTCTCCTTCGCAATGTGCAAGCGGTTGCGTTTATTTTCCATTGTGAGCAATCGCGGCACCCATCTTGACGAAAGCTTACTCATGTGTAAAAATTCGTGTATAACGTTTATAACGCGTTCCCGAGAAATGTTTAGAGCATTTGCAATCTCTCGCAGCTTGATTCGGCGGCGATCATCCAATATCATTCCATGGACTTTATCCACAATTTCTAGTGTTGTTACCTCTCTGGGACGACCCGGGCGATCATCGTCAAAAATGCTTGTCCGCCCGCGTTTAAATTCAGCAGTCCAATATTTTATTGTTGAAAACGATGGAGCATAATCCTTATAAACTTTGTCTAACTTCTTTTTAATATCGTCATTGGATTTCTCTTTTAAAAACAGAAATCTTATGACAGCACGATATTCGATTTTATTCATGTTGACGACAATGCAAAAGTGAACGCATTAAAAGTCCCGCCAAAATTACGAGTGTTGATAAAACCGCTTGAAACTTTCACAGTAATCAGCTGATAGAAAACACTAATCGAATAAAATATTTACGAATTTAAAAAAAAAATTTTTTTTTGTTAGGCCGACTTTTTATCTGCCCACACTCGTATATCAAATAGAAAGATTCCATATTGCTTTAATGTAGCTATGTATTGCTTATTGTTCTTACCAACGTTGACACATTGTGTTTAGTTTAAAATAAACTTTCATTCCCTCACTTATGCGCAATGTATAATACTTAGGGAATTCCAGTAAAAAATATTTTCGATGTTTATGTGTGGGCAGTAGGACACATCTCAGACCACATAATGCTGCCCATAAGGCAGAACAGTATTTAAACTTTGTGCCTGCAGAAAATGTATGTAACCAGGCAGAAGGAGACATCTCCAACCCCCACAAAGTATATATATTATGTGTACAGCATCAACTACCGAGACGATGTCCTTATGTCTGCTGGTGCGTCCACCCGTATGAATACCTGGATCTCAGAGAAAAAAATATAAGTTTCTTCCACCTTGTTGTTTTTGAGTGCAGATCAGATGTTTACCACGCCCACGTCAGAAACCACCCGCAAAAAACCCAAAAGCAATATTGATTATTTCTGAAAATTTTTTTGATATCAAATAACAATTTGAGTAGCTATATAAGAAATAAATTTGTATGACAAAAAAAATGCGATCAGGTCTTAGTTGCTTTGACTGACAGTCCGGTATATTGCGAATGTACATTTTAGTACTCTTGTGAAATATAAATTTGGTATATTTTTAGAAACTTTTGTTATTGAAAATGGATAGCGGGCACTTCACAGTCGAGCACACTCGACTGCAACTTTCTCAAGTAAGTTTGTAGGCAAGTTTGTATCAGCTTCGTTATCCATTCGTGGGTTCAACTCAATGAAAGAATATGTGTTCTTAACTGCAACGCGATCATTAGAGACAGATGCGCAATAGAAATAATCGTTATATAAGGAATCCATGATAAGATTTCTGATCATAATTCCAATGCCTCTATGAGCTTTCGGATCCGGGTAATTTGATTTGTAGAACAAGTAATTACGGTCTAACTTTATTATCATTTAGGATTAAGCTAACTGAAGTTTGAGAAGTAGAATGCCGAAAACGAAAAGGAGCCATTAAGAGACGAGCAGGTCGTGGATAGTTATAGATGTACTACTACTGGTGTAAACTTCTTTTCAGCTCCTTTCCAACTTCTAGCAATATGTTTGCCACCACAGTTGCTACATAATTTCTTGTGGGGATAGTCTCTCTTAGTTGATCATTTAACGGAGTTGTTATGCTCTCCACAAGCTACACAATCTGATCAAAGCAGTATGATCTTGATTCTAGGCAGTTGTGTGGCTTTTCTACTGAGTGCAATGAGCGCTGAAGATTATAGATGAAAAGCACTTTATTTTTCTTCTGAGCCTACGTTTCTGGTTTAAGTTCTAGCTCAAACAGAGGTCAAGGTTTTTTTGAACTGTAACGGAGTTAACGAATTTGGATTTCAGTGGGCTAAGTTTAAACATAATTTGGACTAACGATCGCTACCAATCTACACGGTCGACTTACTTTTTGCGGAAAGCGCTCTGGTAAGTTTTTTTGTTTCGATTGCTGGCAAATACGATTATTAGGATCGATGGTTGAAATGTTAACAGTTATTGACAAAGTTGAAGCTACAGTTACTAATGACTAATAGATATTTCCATCGATTGGATTTATGGCCAGCATGAGAGCAAGGTTTTGATCGCGGTTGTTCTAGAGCTTTTGCCGATTCGAACCCGTTATACGTTCGTATTGTTAGCGTTTGCGCAGCTCTCGAATTATGATGATTCAAAAATGTATATATAGCCTCTAGTTCTGAGCGCTAGTTCGTTGCTGGTGAAATAAGCACTTACCAGCAGACCACCATTACTTACAAAGTGGCACCTAGCAACTCGTTCTTTATTTTCCGTACACCTCCAGTTCTGCAGGGTATATATATATATATATATATATATATATATATATATATATATATATGAATCTTAAATATACATATATAATATATAGAGATCAAGTTTTTGCATCTCTCGAGCATTATTTTTTGTAATATTGTTTGGTTTTAAATAATACACAGTAGATTCCGGTTATAGCGACTTTTAAGGGACTGACGATTTTACGTCGTTATACCCGGAAGACGCACTAACCGAAAGGAGCAAAACAAATTTTTTTGTTGGTTGTCATGTTCGTAATAGGTTTTTAAAGATAATACAAATTAATTTTTAAACAAAACAAAAAACTTATAAATTTAATTTAATAGCATGGTTTTTCCATAATAAATCGTATACCTGCATGTTCCTTAGCATAAGCTAAGGCGTCAGCTAAAACTAACAGAGAGTAGTGAGAATGTAAGAACCTTCGTGTCGCTCCTACGAACACAAGCAAGACTGCCGATCACTGATAAATGCATACATTTCTAACAGCGTCGTTTGATACTTAAATTTGTTGGCATTATTTCGCTGAATTTTTTTTTTTCGGTTGAATTGTGAAAAATTTTGTCTGTATAAGCGGTTTGTCGCTAAAAGCGGAGACGTACTAAGCGGAGGCCCTTTCATATAAGTTTGTATGGGGACCAACCAAGCCATCGAGTTTTCGTCGCAATAACCGGACGGAGTCGTTATAACCGGATTCCACTGTATTTATTTTTATTGTTGTCCCGATTCACAATGAAAAATAAAACACGACTGCATACGCCGACGTTCGATTGCGATTGGGTTAGTCGTACAAAATCGGACCTACATACATATGTGAATCATTCTACATTCCTTTGTTTTTGATATTCAATTAACAGAAGGAGCACAAATGATGTGAACCATATTTTTATTGAATACTATATAGAAAGATATAATAATTTTGTGCCAATGGGAAATTTATATAACTTGCAGAAGAAGGCATCTGAGACCCATAAAGAATTGTATATATATTCTTGATCAGCACCAACAAGCGAGACGTCCCTCCATATAAATACATAGATCTTGGAAACTATAATATACAGAGCTATACGCCAACTTCTGCCCCGCAAATCGACAAAAATCGAATTAAAAGCGTAATTTAGAAGCGATTTTTAGTGTATACATCAATAACTCCAGTATCTACGATTCTTCGAAATTTGGTTTCGATGTCAGATAATTTGTATTTATTTATTTATTTATTCTAGAGTTATTTCAGAAATACTATTATACGGCTAAAAACGCATACTGCAATCGGGTCTTAGCTTTGCTTTGGATGTCGCTGGTATATTTATATTTATATTGGTATCTATGTATGTATGTATACTATAACACAAAAGTACTGAAAATTCTTTACATTGCACTATGGGCAAAAAGTCCCGAATTGCGGCATTTTTACCATTTTTGAAGATACAACCATGAAACTTTGTACATATACCTAAAAACATAAAGATCGAATTTCGGATTTTTTCTTTTTTTCAATTGGACCACGCCTTTCTTCCCGCCCACCTTACCATAAGGTTATAATTTTCGATTTTTTTTTTTCTAAAAATTTGTTTTAAAATATTTGAATGTAATATATTTAATAAAATTATACTAAATTTATTAAATTAATATATATAAGGCTAGTTGCCTTAGTTTTATTATAATATAGTAAGTTATAACGTAAGTTTAAGATAATATAAGTTTAAGATAATTGATTATTGATAATTTTAATACTGCTGAATACTACGACACGCACGGCTGTTCTGCTTTACTGCTGTTCTCGACTACTGCTCTCCTTGTGCTGCTGCTCTACTCGTACTGCTTGTTCCTTCTGTCGACTCCGATTTCTGCTCACGCCGGCTACTCGATACTTCTTCACGTCGACCAATCGATATCTGCTCATACCGATATATCGATGTCCATTCACACCGACTCATCGCCCTTTCCATCTTACATTCGGCCACCCTGATTCAGTCATCAGCCTCTGATGACCAGGCTTCTTCGTTGACCTCAGCATAACGCCATAGCTTCATGTTGTCGACGCTTGTAGCGGTATTAATAGGCCCTTCTGTGTTACCAACTTTACGCACCTCATATCGCCCGCTACGCTTCATTTTCGTGACTTCATATGGCCCCAGATATTCGCTAGCTAGTTTCCTACCAGCCACAAACTGCGTACGGCGAATGGCAACGAGATCTCCCTGCTTATAGCCTTGTTCATTCTTCCTGTTTTATCAAACGCTTTTTGTAGTTATCCTGCGCATGCTGTATTTCATCTTTCGCTTCTTGCCGAGTCTTCTGTCGCTCCTCGTCGAAACTGTTGTACATTTCGTCATCTAGCATCTGTAGAATTCTGCAATCGGCATCATTTCTCATCTTAACGCCAAACATAAGTTCGAATGGTGAGCGTTTCGTTGACTTGTGCGTGGTACCATTGATGACTCGCTGCACCTTTGGTACAAACTTAAACCATTTGTCGGGCTTATCTGCAGACAGCTTTGAGATTATGGATAAAATTGAGCGATTAACGCGTTCGACTTGGCCGTTTCCTCTTGGGACTCCGGTGGTGCTCCAAATGTGTTCGATTCCATTCTCCTTAACATACGACTCAAATGCAGCTGAAGTAAATGCCGATCCACGATCGCTAATGATTCGGCAAGGATTTCCGAAAACGTCGGACCAATTCCTCAGCTTCTGCAGAACTTCCTCACTGCTCGTGGTTTTAGTTGGATACAACCAGACAAATTTTGTGAAGCCATCCACAATTGCAAAATGTGTTTATACTGCTTGGTCGTTACATCCATCTTTTGACAACAACTAGGCGGCTAGCAAAATTAGATGTGGACTGCCGAATTACGCCTGTATCCAGCCACTCATTGATTTGATGTTTTACTGCTTCAGCCTCGCTAACAGCAATTCGACTGGGTGCCTGCCGAAAAAGCATAATGTTGGCATCCGGCACGATCTTGAGTTGAATTGGGTACTCAGCTGTTTTCTTCATCGCATTGAAATTGCCAATCATTGTTTCCATTAACTGATTTGATTCTACAGTTTCCTTTTCGCGTGCCTCACGCTCGGCGGTGTCGCGCTCCTGGGCGATCTGCTCTGATATGGCTTTCTCCTCGGCGAGAATCTTGTCGAAGTTCTTCTGCTTCTTTTCTAGTTCGAGCACCTTGGTGCGCTGTGCTTCCATCTCAATGATCGCATCCTCCAGCTCTGATTGGATCTTCTTTTTGCTCTTGTCCAGGCGATCGTTTTGCGCCATCAGCTCCTTGACCTGTCGCTCCAGCGCCTCAATATCCTTGTTGAGTCGCTCCTTGCCCTCTTCGAGTTCCTTGGCCAGTTCGCGTCGCAGTTTCTCGGCCTTGCTGCGCGCCACCTTCTCTGCCTCGAGATCCTCTTGAATCTCGGCCAGCTGCGACTCCAGCTCACGCTGTGCCTTCTGTGCGGTGGCTTTCGTGGCCGACTCCTCGTAGACAACATTCATGTTAGGTGCAGCCTTGCAGTTTCTTGACATGTGCCCGTTTTCGTTGCACCGAAAACACTTAACCTCACTCTGGCAATCTTTTCGAAGGTGCTCGTTTGCGCCACAATTAAAACAATGCTGCTTCTTCTCAGTTTTAGGCTGTGCACTGTATTTGTTTTTGCTTGGCTGATTTTGTCGCTTCTCTTCTTTCTCATTCGTTTGGTTACTTTCATAGACCTCATACTTTTCTCTCAATTCTTTAAATGATGAACATCCGTACAAAGTGAATTTAAAGTCGCTTTTGAGATTCAAGCCATCTACAACGTACTTTATCACTGACTGTATGTCTATAACTCCACGCGCAGCAATACATTTCATTTGCAGCAGGTAATCGTGAAAATTTTCGTCTTTGCGTTTCACACGCTCAGCTAATTTTCTATTAATTTCGGCGCTTGACACATTTCCTTAGCAAATTCTTCAATCAACTTTGTTCGCAATGTATTATATTCGAACACTGCAGTTGACTCCAGAAATAGTGCCGCTGTACGAGTCATCTTGGCGCGCGCTTGGACATATTTCTGCTTATCACTGAGTCCGTATGCGTCTGCGTTCAACTCAAAGTTTTGAAACCATGCCACCACTTGCATACTATTTCCATCAAACTCGGGTATAATTTTTGCAAAATTTTCCACTACCAGCTTTCCTTCATCTTTTTGTGTTTCGTCAGCTCGGATTTTCAAGGTTAACAGCTGTACTAGCTGCTGCAGCATTTCATTATTTTCGGTCATTATATTCATTTCTGCATGTGTGGTTTTGCTCTCTTTCTTCTCAGCTTTATTCTCCATCATCTTTACGCTTTTTCCAGCTTCTTTTTCTTCTGCTATCCTCTGGCGCGATCGCAACGAGTATTGTTGTCTCGCTTGCACTACTGGCGGCTTTTTGCTTTGCTTTTGCTCTGTTTTTTTCGAATTTGTTCCACTCATATACACACATACAGCTCTAACGGTGCTTTTTTTCAAGAATTTCACAACCGCTTGCAATTTACGTATGTATGTTGTTTTTTTGACGAGCCTTCTAATTCTGCTGCTGCTGCTTTGGACGATTCTGTTGTTGTTGTTGGACGAGCCTTTTAATTCTGCTATTTTTTTGGACGAGCGTTTTACTTCTGTTGTTTTTTTGGACGAGCGTTTTACTTCTGTTGTTTTTTTGGACGAGCGTTTTACTTCTGTTGTTTTTTTGGACGAGCCCCCAAATATAAGGCTAGTTGCCTTAGTTTTATTATAATATAGTAAGTTATAACGTAAGTTTAAGATAATATAAGTTTAAGATAATTGATTATTGATAATTTTAATACTGCTGAATACTACGACACGCACGGCTGTTCTGCTTTACTGCTGTTCTCGACTACTGCTCTCCTTGTGCTGCTGCTCTACTCGTACTGCTTGTTCCTTCTGTCGACTCCGATTTCTGCTCACGCCGGCTACTCGATACTTCTTCACGTCGACCAATCGATATCTGCTCATACCGATATATCGATGTCCATTCACACCGACTCATCGCCCTTTCCATCTTACATATATTTTTAGCAAATTCACATTTTAAATTTGATTTGGATCCATGCAAAATTAAATCAAAAATTAATTAGAGCCCAATATTATGTTTTGTGACTCCATACCTTGGTGCCCAGTTATTAATTTATTCTTCACAAAGCTTTTCTTCCAACTCCAGGGAACTTTGCCCGAAAATTTCGAGTTCATTATCTCCGCCTTCTTCTACCTGATTATCATTATTGTCTACACATGCTCATGTTATTGGAGGCTCAATATCAGGAGATTCCAAAAGAGCTATAACATCTCTTGGTAGGCTTTTTTATAGTTTAATCTTTGGCCTTCCTTTAGATTTATAGTTGAAAGCAGTGGGTCAGAGGAATCCAATGCTCTATTAAACACATATGATATAGTATTCAGGCGGCTGTTTTTCCTTGCATGAGAAAACATATCGAGTTTGTACAATTTGTTGCGCTCTTCTGACACATTTTCACGGAGAGCCCCTAGAAGAAGTACGGAGGTTTCCATAATTTGGTGCCAATGTAATAGTAACATACTTTATGCAAAATTTGAGACATTGGATACCACTTATAAGTATTAACGTATAAGTACATCAA
The DNA here is from genome assembly GCF_023558435.1 of Drosophila sulfurigaster albostrigata. Classification (NCBI taxonomy): domain Eukaryota; kingdom Metazoa; phylum Arthropoda; class Insecta; order Diptera; family Drosophilidae; genus Drosophila; species Drosophila sulfurigaster. Next base: position 770,451 of record NC_084881.1, read on the forward strand.
GTAAAGTATCACTTTAACTTTTGATGGGCATACCTCATACTCACATTATGTAGCAATTAAAATTATATAAAAACTTTTCAAAACGTCATGCAACAATAGCATTGACTTTTCTATTTCATAAACTAGTTCAAATGCTAATTTTCACTTTAACCTTGGTCCTGCCTAAGTATACGTCAATCGTTTACGACAAGACTTTACGCGTGGAACATCATGTTAAGAAACTCAATTATGAACGAGGATGCAAGCCATTGCGCAGGCTTTTCTGCTGCATTTTCGTAAATTAGTGTTATTCAATCCGAAAAACTGAATAAGCTTATCTTTTATTAAGATTTCCTGAACATCACTTAATTCATTTTCATCGATATTTTGCAAAACAAACTGCTTCACAGCAGTTTGTTGGCGGTTGTTTTTGCTCCAGAAATCAAGCAACGTTCAAAAATAAGACGTAAATACAACTGCAACATTGAGTTTTGATTGTTAACAGTTTGGTTAATAACATTCAGCTTTAACATTGCCTCGACCGGCCTAGACGCACTAGTTACACTCCACAGAAACACAAATGCATTTGTTACCAGGGACCTAAAAACACACCAACAACACATTGCACGATTGGACAATATATACATTAGGGCGGGTCAATTTTTTTTCGCAAAAATCGTCCCCCATAATCGGAATTTTTGAAGAATTCTAAGAAAATTTCACCATGAAACCATGTGTCTAAAATGAATTCCTAGTCCACGCCGTGAAGCTTAAAGATTGCACTATGAGGTACATAAGGTATTTCGAGGTATTTAAGACATTTTAATGTATTTAAAAAAAAATACGCATTTTCCAATTATGTTGGAGTCAATTCTGATTCATTTTTTTACAACAAATTTTATAATTTTTTTTTAAATTTATTTAACCTTTAATTTTTTTTTTAATTCAACAAAAAAAAACCAACTAGCCATGTACTGAGCCTCATATAAGAAAGTTGGAGCAATGCGTACGTAACTTTTTAACGAAGTAAGGTATCGGTCTGAAAATTGAAATATATATTCAAAGGCATTTTAAGCAACTAAATAAAAGTGGGCGTGGCATGATAAAAGGCGGAATTTAATTTTATTTTTATTATAAAGTTTATTTGCTTTCCAACAAGTAGGTAATTTTTGCAATTTTGTTGACTTGGAATATAACGTCATCTTATTAGAATCTCAAGTCTTTCCTTGACTCAATTTGAGGAACTTTGGAACGACTTTCTAAGGTCAATGACATAACAGCATCTCGATTCTGTGGCATAACTCGTCGTGAGACATGTGTTAACAACTGCACACATCGTTCGGTGCCCTGGGATAATTTACCAATAGGGACTTATGCTCTTGCCCCCACACCTACGCCACTGCTGTTGGTTGACAAGTTTTACCGCAAAATTAATTATCATTTAAATAATTTGTTATAAGAGGAATGCAAAAAAGCTTCACAAAAGCTTTAATATTACTATATTTCTAAAGCTTATCTTTAGAAAGCTTCTTATATTCTTCTTCTTATATTTCTTTGCAAGCAAATAAACTTTATAATAAAAAATGAAATTAAATTCCGCCTTTTATCATGCCACGCCCACTTTTATTTAGTTGCTTAAAATGCCTTTGAATATATATTTCAATTTTCAGACCGATACCTTACTTCGTTAAAAAGTTACGTACGCATTGCTCCAACTTTCTTATATGAGGCTCAGTACATGGCTAGTTGGTTTTTTTTGTTGAATTAAAAAAAAAATTATAAGTTAAATAAATTTAAAAAAAAAATTATAAAATTTGTTGTAAAAATGAATCAAAATTTGTTGTAAAAAAATGAATCAGAATTGACTCCAACATAATTGGAAAATGCGTATTTTTTTTTAAATACATTAAAATGTCTTAAATGCCTCGAAATACCTTATGTACCTCATAGTGCAATCTTTAAGCTTCACGGCGCGGACTAGGAATTCATTTTAGACACATGGTTTCATGGTGAAATTTTCTTAGAATTCTTCGTAGATTCCGATTATGGGGGACGATTTTCACGATTTTTTGGACAGGAACAAATTGACCCGCCCTAATATACATACATGTACTACAAATTTAGTGCCAATAATTAATATTACATACCTTGACGATTAAATTCCATATTCAAGCTTTTTTGTTTGATTTAATATTTGAATATAAAACTGACAGAAAAAATCACAAATTTTCCCGCCAATTTTTTTTTTTCGAGAGTCCAGACCATAGTCTTTAAATATGAGCGAATAACAAATTACCAACGAAGTCTAAAATTTTTTAAAAATATGTTTCAGTACTCCTTAAGTATTCTAATTCAAAAAAAAAATGTAAAAATGCCGCACTTTGCGACTTTTTGCCCATAGTGCATTGGGAGACCGGTAATTGGGTGTAATAAAATAAAGCTAATTAGTATATGTAAATGTTTTGATGATGATAGCAGGAACTTTTTGAACGGAAAACTAACTTGTTGAGATTTTAGATGCCACTGAGCCGAAATAGTGATGATTTTAAAATCTTCATCACTTTCCACAAATATGATAATATTTAATCTGTTTTGTATTAAAAGGAGTAATGTTCAGGAAAGTTCATTGAACATCGGAAATACAATGTGTGTTTGTCTTCTCGATAATTACATACATATATCAAAATGTGTTAAAAACTGTTAAATACCTCAAATTAACCAGATTGTCGAAAGTTAATATTTGGTTGAAATTAATTTGGCTTCGATTTCTGTAAGCCCATACTGCTAATAGTTAAACTACCCTTATTTATGAACCAATTTGATTTGTTCTTCTACTTACTTTATTTTTGTTTTACTATTTTCTTTCAGCGTGTCGGCTGTGATTTAAAAATAGGTTCCACTAAAAAAATTGATGGTTGTGGCGTGTGTGGGGGTGATGGCAACTCCTGTTCGCAACCGCTATATTACTGGGAATTGGCACCGATGACACAATGTTCTGTCACCTGCGGCGGCGGTAAGTCTTTCAGTCTTTTCAGTTCTTAGGGTTCACATTTCTTATGTACGTATGCATGTATTTATGCATAGTAGCTACAATCTCTCATCGTCAGTCTCCAAGTCGCTAGTCGTATGATGTAAATAAACAAGTGGAATATGTCAAGAACATTACCTCAGGCATTGGCGTGCCTGGAAGCCATTTGTATTATTTTGCCTTATTCACAAAATACTGTTAAATTTATAAGTTTCCAGTGTTCCTTTCCTCACCATAACATACACACACATACAAATGTGACTCCGATATGTAGAGAGGGTGGCAGCTATTGTCGTGCTCATTTACTTTCATTGAATTGGAATTTGTTTCGATTGAATGTTTGCATGGTAATCGAGTGGCAGTTGCTTTCCATTCGCATGCGGCATTACAACCCAAACTTTTTTTCCATTAGTACCAAATTGTTGTTGAAATGTATGCTGAAATGTTCACAATTTTTTATAGTATGAATTATAGTATGAATGAATGAATGATTAATGAACTCTGTGATAGAATATATAAGTATGTAGTACATACTATACTACATATGTATAAACAAATTTCTCGATTAGCCAACATGATTACATTAAACATCAAACAATAATAATAATAATAATAATAATAATAATAATAATAATAATAATAATAATAATAATAATAATAATAATAATAATAATAATAATAATAATAATAATAATAATAATAATAATAATAATAATAATAATAATAATAATAATAATAATAATAATAATAATAATAATAATAATAAAATATATTTGCAGTACTTTACTTAATTCGCAGCACTAGTTATTGCATGAAAACAAAGTTTTTTTTTGATTTTACCACGCTAATATCCGACCTTTAAATTAATAAAAAAAAATCGAATAGCAAGCTCAATTTTGAAGGTATAGCTGATTTTTGATACACACAATAATAACTGCGATCAGATAACAATTTTAGATGTTGATGAACTAATTTTATATGGAAAAAAAATAGCTGCCGCATACCATATTATGGCATATAGTATATAGAGTAATATATACCATATTATGTAGTATATACCATACCATATATACCATTACTCCATGGTGTATTTTAAATGTAAGACTATTTGTCTTTATCTACTTTATGTTGAATTAATTTAAAGAAATATATATATTTTGTTGCTCTTCTAGAAAAAATATTACTAACCAATAATTATTATATAATTGAAATTCATATAAAAACTTTGTAAATCATGAAGCCATTTAGTTGAGCAGCAGTGTATGTTAAAACTGTAATTACTCAACCTACGCGTCAATTGATAACAATCGTGAATAGGAACTAAACTTTCAACTCACATACATTTTTAATGAATGCTGTGCCAGCTCGTTCAGTCATTAGGCCGTCAAAAATTCAAGCAAAAATTATCGGTTTTGTAGCTCAATAAATGTCAACTGCTGATGGGAGGACACAATTCAGCTCAACCATTTGTGGGTTCAATGTGTATTGGGCATTGGAATAGAAGGCATTATGGCGTGGGGCTTGTTAATTCCCGACAATACAATTTACGTCAGCTTGTTTACTTAGCTATTATCCCGACTGTCTGCTGCAAATGGTAAAATCAATTTATGCGTAAATTTTAATTGCAATATCGTTTAGCTACCTCAAGGTAGGTGTTACCACGTGACCATTTCTAGGGAAACAATATTTCCCGTAATTTTATATCATCCTGAGCCCTCAATATGTCTTTAATTACATTTCAGAGGTGGGTAACAAGTCGCCTAAATGACAAGTTCTCACTCTGTGTCCTACAATGGGCGTCATGCTGAGTGCCCATGTAGCCTAATATTCAAACTTGATACTGACTAACTACTCTAATTTAATGCACTTGTAAAAAATAATATATACATAGTTATTCAGTCGAGTGTGCTCGATTGCGAGATTTCCGCTACTCATTTTGAATAAAAGAAAAATAATGCAGTATTATTCTCAAAAAATACTAAAATAAATAAAATATTATATATTTTAAAAGTTGTAAAATCTAACTATTGTCAAAATATTTGCAATAGGCACACATTGAAAATAATTCATGCTAATAGTACCAAGTCTACTACTACTACCTTAACCTTTGTTAACTAATACTTCTTAACTTTTTAAGATACGATAAGACGATCAAAAATGTATCTGCGTTATGCTAAGGTCTTATAATATATCGTCTCACGTGCCATGTCTCTGTCAGGGACCTGACAGTCTTAAGCGACTAAGTGACATTAAAGTTGCACAGCACAGGTTCAACCCCAAGCAGAGCACGAACCTGAGCTCAAACTAGTTAAAAGCCTTTCTGACTTTTATTGATTTTCAAATGCAGCAAATAGTCGGTTGTCTGCTGGAAAGTCATTTTGAATTTGAGTATATATTGAAAACAAGAAAAATAAATGCAGTCGAGAGTTTTTGCTCTAAGATACCCATTAATACCCGTCAATACAAACAATTGGACTTGTGTGACTAGTTATGTTTCTTAAAGGACTTCGAAATTTTGTATTTAATTGAAACCATCAAAATCATAGCTTTAAAATTACTCTTGATATGCTGACGTAAGTATATACACTTGAGGGGGTATATGATATGTCTTCCTCTACATATTACATACATTTCTTCTTGGCATATATTCAGAGAAATATGATAATTATATGAATTAAAGCTCAGATTTGTTGTACAGGATATATTTTAGTTAGAATACTCTCGACTGTTATACTTGTGTTCTTTTTTACCAGCTTTGCAATAATTTTATTTTTTCTCTTCTCGTTTTTGAACGCTATAGGTTACAAAATGTCTCGCCCTATATGCAGGAACCGTCTCACTGGCGCTGATGTCGATGAGACGCTCTGCAGCGTTGCTAATCGCCTCGAGCCATCAGTGGTGCCATGTAATACACACAGCTGTCCGCCGCGGTAAGTAGAGTCCTCGGGTGACAGATCCCCAAGCACTCCCTCTTCTATTCCAAAGACCTAATGCTTCGTGTTTAATGTTCGCTTACTCCACCTGGCCAGCTATCAATTTAAACGGCGACGGTTATCGTGCTCACGTTTTGATTGCCTACCCCGTCTCTGTTATCGTTCCATAGACGTTGAGGCTGAGCATGTAATTGCGCTTGGCTCTAGGGTTTTACTCGTGTCTGTCTCTTCGTCCCTTAGTCACTATTCCCCACCACGTACCAATACTGCCTCCGCTTATTTATCGGTTTGTGACATTTTCCAATTGTACCATATCAACGCAAGTTGAACTAAGCCAAACCAAATATTTTGAGCAAATTTCTCAAATATCTTGCACCCAATGCATGGAGCGGTAATCGCTTTATTTGATTCATACTTTTTGTGGTATTAAACCGACGCCGACGCTTACGAAATAGTAATTATTTAAATTTACTCTTCTTAATTCACTATTAGAAGTTATCTTTTATTTTTTGGACAATTGTATTATTAATTTATTATTATACCTGTCACTTATATGATAGAAAGGTAGTTAACTATGTGTCGACAGAAAATGATAATCTGGTATATTTTGTACTCTATGGATGGTATATCAATATTCCAAATTAACATTTCGGTATGTCTCATTAGTCTTATTATTTTTTTTTTTGTAATTATTTTATTATCTCATAGTCGATCACACTGTACTGTAGTCCTCTTCCCCAGTTTCTCAGTTTAACATTTTTGGTTGACTTTCTATAGTTGGCGGTAAAAAAAAATAAGTTAATTAAAATAACTATTCCGTTGTTTTATCTCAGATCATTAATTGGAAGTCATTAAATTTTCTTTCACTCTACTCGAAGTTTTCATTTTCGTAATTAAATAATTTTTTTAATTTTTAATTTAATTTTTTTTTTTTTTTGATTTTTAAAACGTTAACAAGTGAAAGCTTCAGAAAGGTTGAGCAGAGGGTTTTGCTAAACAGGATTATTTATTAGCTCGTTTCTTTTTTATTTAGTTATATCAAGTCGATCCTTATAGCAAATTGACGTTAAATCATATATTTTTCTGAAAAGAAGTTAAATTTACGCTAAAACATTCAAAAGGAAATCGTGACAATCCACCCGTGAAAATACTCTCTCAAATAATTGGATTTTGGTTCGCCATTGCAAAGAGGCAACCTAACTCCAAAAGTACCCAAAAATGCTTTTTATAAAGAATATGTCCGCTCTGTAACCCCTTGACATTAAGAGCCATGTACGAAGGCATGTCGAGCATTCCTTTTCAGCAGAATATTAGAGACGAGCAACTAAGCAGAATCTTGTTTTCGAATTAACTTAGTCGATATGCTGGTATTTACATTTTATAGTATATTAACAAGTAGTCTAACCACTTATTTTCGCCTTCCGCAGTTGGATAACTGACGATTGGAGTGCCTGCAGTCGTCTTTGTGGACACGGTTACCGAGAACGGATGGTTGTCTGCGCTGAGGCGACCAACGGCATCAAGACGAGGGTAAGTGTTTTGAGACTGCTATGGTAGTCAAAAGGTGTACGAAAGTGGCTATTATCATCAGGTTGCCACCTAAATTTGAACGTTCTTCATTTTCCATTTAAAGCGGCAACTGAGTTACACTTGTGTTATTATTATGTTTTTTGCTAACACTTTTTCTGTTTTTTTTTTTGTTTTTCTCTACCTTGACGTGGCTATGACTTTGCGTTTTATGGTAACAGGTTGCAGATATTATGTGTCGAACTCTGAAGCCACCAACACAAGAGACGTGCATTATAGAGGAGTGTCCGCATTGGGAGGTGGAGGACTGGACTGGAGTAAGTACTACCAACAATAACTAATAATAGCGTAAAAATAATGCGAGGGATCCAAGGTAGGAGAAATATGACAGAGAGGTATGGTGATTGAAGGTTGAAATGACCAAGACTTAGACGTTGACGAAGCAATACAGTGAACAAAATATTTTTTTCATGTTTTTGTTTTTCAGCGATTTATAAAGTTAAATTTAGAAAAAAATTAAGTTTTGTATTTTATGTTAAAACACTAATTTATGTAGAACAAACTGTTGGATTTAAAGGAAAAATCTGGTTTTTCAACCAGTGTTCAGGCCCATATAGCTCGATATCTATCGTCTCCTTCTTTTTTTGCTCTTTCATTACCTAGTGTTCCGTTTCATGCGGACAAGGTATTCAGATGCGTGGTGTGGAATGTAAATCCACAGATGGCAGCCTAAGTGCCAAATGCGACCCCTTGACCAAGCCAGGCGGCATGCAGCAGTGCTCAATTGGTATACGTTGCGCTAGAGGAAGTAGTGGTAACGACAATGGAGCAGGCGGACTTAATAATGGCGGTGGTACCATCATTGTTGGCAGCAGCCGATCTTTGAACGAGGTAAGTGGCTAGTAAGAGAGTGGTAATAAAGTTTATTCTGAAGCGATTCTGTTACTCGCGTGATACATAGCATTCGGACCGTCATAATGATGGATCTGATCTCTATGACGATGATGATAAAGATGAAGATGACGATGATGACGTTGAAGACACTGATTCTGGACAAGCCACCGACACTGATGATGACGAGGGCTTATCCTATTCCGATCAGTCAATACATTATGCACATCTCACCCAAAATAGAATGCATCATGAGATCGCAGAGGAGCCGCTCACCATGCGACTAATGAGCTCTACCAATAACTATAACAATGCTAAAGTCGCGGCGAATGAAGAAACAGATGTTCCATCATTAGACCCAACGTAAGTATGCCAAGTCATATTAAAATAATATGTAAAGAAAACGATAATTTTAATTTATTGGAATTCGATTAGATAAGTCAAGTATTGTATTTAAGCAAAATATGAGCAGAACACAGTTCCAAAAAAACTATTTGTTTCACAAATGACCAACCACTCGAATTTCTCTTTAGGGTGCCATATACAATTTTTCCAACATTTTGACTAACGACAGTAATGAAATACTCCATTCGTTAATCCGGGTTAGTACATAGTTTTCAATTTGTGAGTTTAATATAAAAAATCAATGCTTTCGTAAATATCTAGTAAAAGAAAAACCCTTTAATGGTTAGAAACATATTTCTCGCATTTTTTATAAAATTATATAAAGATACAAAAAAAATTAACAAGCCACAGTCGAGTTTGCTCGGCTGTAAACAAAAAGTTAGAGGATAAATGACAGAATATCGTATATTTTTAAGCATTAAACTAAAATCCTGCGTCTAATTAAATTGAATACCCCTTTTAGTTTTGCCAGTATACTGATTGAAAGTTGTAGGTTGAAATAAACTGTGATTATGTTGGAGCAAATCTTTGGGCTCTATGGAATTGGCTTGGTTGGTACTTGGTGGTTGAGATTTTTGTGTGACACTTATGCTACATTTGAAGACAGTTTACTATTTATTAATTTTTCGCTTCATTGACTTTAGAAAGTTTGTTGGCTGTCGCTCTTGAATTAGTCAAGTAGTTGGTGCATATTTTCAAAACTACCTCATTTACAAATATGTAGGTAATATTTTGTGGTTTTTACTATTATTTTTCGGTGATTAAGAAATATGTATATTACCTAGGGTTATATCAAATTTAAGATATACTCAAATCATTGGCGCTTTAATACCCGATGTACATTTCATATTGAAAACAAGTAAGAAAGCTACAGACGAGTGTGTTCGACCGCAAAATATTGCGGTATTATTTTCAAAACATACCAAAAATAATACAAAATACTAAAAATATATTTCATTATTCAATTTTATTGATTTGCGGGGACGGAAGTGGGCGTAGCACAAATTTCAAACAAACTTGATTAGCGTGCAAACATAACAAAAAAAAATTATAGCTATATCTCTTACAGTCTCTGAGATCTAGGTGTTCATACGGACAGACGTCTCGGTTGCTGATCTAGAATATATGTATTATATATACTTTATAGGGTCGGAGATGCCTCCTTCTACCTGTTACATACATACATTTCCTGCCGGCACAAAGTTATAATACCCTTCTACCCTATGGGTAGCGGGTATAATGAGCAGCAAAATTCGGGATAAATTAAAAACTAGCGGCTAGCGGGAATTATAGCTATTTTCAAAACAAAACTGAACGGAACTTTAGTTTTTTAAAAACATCTGGTGCCTTCTTGTATTTTTATGTTTTACGAACCCTCACTTTAATAACTTTCAGTATTTTTGCATTGCTATGTTAAAAACATCGATATGCCAAAATATCTCTACATTTTTATCGATTTTTACTAGTTCATGTTATCATGACCATATAGGTATTCCACAATTTCCAAAATGCTCGTGTGTGACAATTAAAATGCCCAAGATTTATAAACAAAAACCGCGTTGGTTGCAAGATCCCGTGTTACAGGATTGGTTAACTCTAGATGCGGTCGATGATCAAAAATGCTTTCGAAAATATTACAAATCCAAGACAAACATCCAAAACAAGTCTTCGTCATCTGCGTTTTCACAGACGAGCAAAATAACGTTTGTTCCGTCTCTTTCTGCAAAAACCTGCCAGCAAGAGGCGGCATTGTCTTTATTTATATACATATATGCACATATATCTTTATATGTATATTGCATTGTCTTTACCATTTATATACATATATTAATATACTAAATATTAATAAATGAATCAAAATAAAATTATTGTTCTACTAACGTAGCTTTATATTTTGGCTATTATCCTAATTTTCTGGCGGTTTCTAGTATTTTTCATATATTTTAGCTTTTTTATGACCAGAAGAGCTGGCAACACTGATAGGCAGTCATCTAGCTAGAATATAATCTTTCTAATCAATATTGTATACGTATGTACATATGTACATGCGCATGTATGTATGTATTTGTATACATTTCATACTTGGCAGACACACTTGGCCGTCTCTCGCTCGACGCCATCAAGTCCAGACTTCTTGACGCCGAAAATTCTTGGACCCTGTAACTATAACGACCACAAGGATATCCGCTGACAACGCGCCAGATACATATGTATAAAACAAACAACATAAAGTAACAAAGCTACAATGAAGTGTGCTCGACTATAATATACCCGCTTTCGAGAATTAAATTCTCTGTTGAGATAAATCTTTGTAGTATATGTATGTATATGTAAACTATCATATCATATTCGAATAACATTAAATTATATCGTTTAACAAACACTAGCATAAGAATTTCACTACTCAGTGGGATAGCAATATTGAGAGGTACCAAATCTAAAACAAACTTTCAAAACTTTATTATTTGCCACATGAGCTACTGAAGTCGGCTTTACTCGGAAAATCAAAGATTATCATAATCCAAGTAGTTTCTTGTGAAAGTACATACATACATACATAACTATTTATTGTTGGCGCCAATTTAATGCGCATGCTGTGGTGCAGATGGTTCTCTGACTATAAGCAGCAAAAATTTGACTACAAATCAATAAATGAGGACACGTTGACACATAGGGGGATGTTGCCTAGAATTTACCCGCATATCATTCGCAATGAGTGTGAGATTTGTCTGTGATAATCTGTGAAATGTGACAGGATTTCACTATTAATGCGTCAAGTTAAGCGGAGTTAGAAAAGCTGCAGTAGCCAGGGATTGACTTTGATGGTTCAAAGGTTCAAGTTTATAAAAAAAAATGGCAATGTTGTAGGGACTATATCATAATTAGAATTCTAAATTAACTTAGGCATTTTTTGCATCGATTAAATATCATATAACCTAATACATAATAAAGTACTTATTACTCCGTTTGAACTGGGAACTTCCTAGTGGGAAGTAGAGGATGGGCGGCTAATATCGATGGACGCTATCGAGCCACAATCGATAGCAGTAGACACATTCGATAGTGGCCCAACCACAATCGATGGTGCTGGCGTCCCACATTGTTCCGTGTAAAATCGTCAGTAATTACGAAAAGACAAAAATATATGCATCTCAGGTGCAGACAAGTTGGACTGCGATTGCACTAGCATAGACTTTGAAAAGGATTATGTACCAGATAGGTGAAATATTAAAAAAAAAAGTAAGATTGCATGCCTGGAAGTATTACCAAAGGTCAGACGACGAAAAGCTTGCGAAATGCCTTGATTGCGGCAAAGAATACAAGACAACCGGCAATACGTCGGGCGATATTGTCGGCGACAATCGAAGGCTCCAACGATACTATTGATGTCGCAAATTTGACTATCGTCGAATGTCAACGGCTCATACTATCGATAGTTCTCCACTTCCACTGGGAAGCATCATTAAAAATTTCCGATAATTGAACCTTCTACCGCATGACTAATGATGCGTACACGATTATAAAATGTGGCCATATTTCGCTTAATATATTGGTATATTATTATTCCAATTATACTCTATTTAGACCAAGTGCATATGCTTCAATAGTCTAGTTCTATGATGTAAATGTTTACACCAAAACTGCATTACGCGAACAGCTTCGATAAATCGATAAATCTGACAGGAAGAAGAATATTAAAGGCAATTGAAGGAAATCTACCGAAAAATAGCAAGTTAATATATATTATATTATGCGACTCTGAGGGCATTCAAAAATTATAAGTATACATAAGTTTTTTTTTATTATTTATCAATTAACTCTACTTATTTCCGATTTACATCATAATAAGCAACTCGCTCTCCAATTATCATATTTCTAACAATGTGGTCAAATTAGTCGTCTTGGTGATTTTCTTAAAACATTTTTTAGACCCCTGCCTATTTCTTTTCTTTTTTTCAACTTTGGTTTTTATATTACTTAAGATTTGTAAAAATTTACAATAATTTTAAAGCTTTAATATATTTAATACGGCCACATTTTTAGAGTCATTGCCGCTTGATCAATGATGCGGCTCTATTAGCCGTAACTCTATTACACACAGTCGCTTAGGGAATGATTCGGCGGAAAGTTACACTTAATGGAAATTTCTATGATGCAGCTCAGTCTTAGCAGGGTATTACACACTTTGCAGCCAAAAAAATTATTTTAAAATGCTTTGCAATTAAAAAGAAAAGCAAATTGACAGAGGCATAAAAAAATGTTTAAATAAAATCGCAAAAAGGCGATTGATTTAACGACGAGCAATTTACAAAAAAATTTAATATAATTTATAAAAACTTATACTTTTTGAATACCCTCAGAGTAGCATAATTTATGAAATTACTCATTTTTGGTTGATATGTTTATATTGTCTTTGATATTCTTCTTTCTGCAGTTTACTTTTGATTACTTTTCCAAACTTAAGCAGCTATTCGTCATATCGGCAAAGCATTTGTCGCCAACAGAATTAGAAGATGCGTTCGAAACCAATGTTTAAAAAAACTGCAGTCGAAGTAGCAGAAGTCGCAATATTTTTGCTTTTCACTACTTCGACTGCGAGTGACTTCTTAAAATGAACAGTTGCTTCTGCTACTGCTTCTGAACAAATCAGAAGTCGCAGTCGAAGCAAAAGCAGAAAACGATCGCCGACGAGAAGCGAATCAGCAGCAGCAGACGCCGTGTTTGAAAATTTTTGATTTTTCTTTGCTGCTGCTTTCGATTCTGCATGTCGCCACATGTCGCAGTCGCGACTACTGTCGCGTCTGAATTTTTCTGCTTATACTGTTTGATTCTTGTGCATCAGTGTCAATTGAAAAGTATTTTGAAAATAACGTTGATGAAGGCATAGCTACATGTAAAACATGTAAAAAAAAAAATTTTTTTAAATAATAGACTTTCAAATATAAAAACACATTCATTCAAGATGACGAAGATTTTGAAAGTTTATTTTGAATAATATTGTGTTTTATGAAAAAAATGAATTAAAAAAAAAAAACAATTCTCAAACTGTTTAATTTATCTGAATACAGGGAGAGCAAAAAACAGCATAAACAGCAAAGTAAATCTCGACAGTAGTCGCGACTGCGACATACATGTATATACATGTATAGCGACTTGCAGAATCGAAAGCAGCAGCAAAGAAAAATTAAAAATTTTCAAACAGCGACTGCTGCTGCTGGCGACTTGCAGAAGTGGAGCAGTCGCTGCTGCTTCGAATTGCGTTGCTTCGCGAAAGCATCAGCAAAGCAAAATCAAAATTTTTTACACGGCGTCTGCTGCTGCTGATTCGCTTTTCGTCGGCGATCGTTTTCTCCTTTTGCTTCGACTGCAGCTTCTGATTTTTTCAGAAGCAGAAGCAGAAGCATAATCACATGAAATGAAACTTGCTGCAGTTTTTTAAACACTGTTCGAAACCGTTTATCAGGGTTGACAATTTTATTCTGTACATGAATATATCTCAGAACTCTATTGACGCACTGCACCATACGTTCCCATACACCTCCTTCAGATGGTTTGGATGGACAATTGAATCCCACGGGAAGTCACTTCTTGTCTTGGTCGAAAACTTCATCGCATTTCTTGGCCTCTCGGTTGGCCCAATGAAATTCTCTCCCTTGTCCAACTGGTCCTCGACGACACATAAAATTTCGCACTGCAATTATACAGGCATCCGTCGACAGGTCATATAATATCTCCAGATGAATAGCTCTTGATGTCAGGCATGTAAACAAGGCATCTCTTCTCCTTCCGGTAATGGTGTATCATCACCTCCGTTAATATGTGCCATTGGAAAAGAATAATCGGCCTTCTTGAGCTCTAAGGCACGCATAGGGTTGCATCCACTCTGCCATATGTTCGCAAGATCTCGTATTCATCCAAATACGGTGCCCATTCTCATTTGTCGCTTCTCCCAGCGACCGATTCCTTGTTGTATCCATCACCGTCACGCCATTGAAAACGTTGTGCACATCTATCCTGTGTTTGTTAAACGATTTGGTGAAACATCTCCTTGATATCGCCGCAGACGTCCTTAGCTCCTTCTCTGAAGTGAAGAGAACGGCTGATAACCGATTGTAGTGTTGTGGACCCTTGTCTAGCACCGAACTTAGCGACTAATCGTCAACTTTCGCAGCTGCGTCGAAGAGCAGTCCCTAATTTATTGGGATTCATCACACTAAAGTGTGGCAAATACCATAGCTTGTTTTCGTTGACTAAATGTATATCGTTATGCTCCAAGCGCCGAGCGGATCCTTTATTAAAGTAATCATTCATAATTTGCATAATTCATTTTTCTTGCAATATTCACCAGTCTCTTTAACGCCATATCGTAGCTCCGTGTCGTTGCGCTTCCATAAAAGTCCTGTCTGGACTGGAGACTGGAGACTCTGCTCGAGTCTCACCGAGGACTCTTCGAGATTCTTTTGCGCTCTGGTGTCGGTGCTGGATGCAACGTCCGATGCGAACTTCTCTTAAAAATTCTCCATCCTGAAGTACTCAGCTACTGTGTCATCCTGACGCACAGAAAGATGGCATGACATCGGTGAAGACACTCGTCTGCAATCCTTTGTTGGACCATAGACCAGTCACCCCAGCTTGGTGGCCGATGCATAAGGCCTGTTTGCAGCGAGTAGTCTACTCTCTATTAACCATCCTAAATGATACAGTCCAATCAAAATCTTCGGCACTGCATCATCGAATATCTTAATTGGAAGACGCTCATTAGGATCAACTCCTTGCAAGTCTATTCGATGCAAGGTCTGCATCGGTGTACTTAGATTCCGCACTGCATGTACGTTCTAAAATCGTAAAGCTGGTGTTTTCTTGCTCCGCCGATTTGTAGATCGACTAAAGTTGCGGGTTCTCTGGCAGATCTACCTCCAAACCAATTTGTATTTAGCTGCCGTCGCTCTCCAGTTAGGTTTAGTTCTCTCCTTAATTCGTCGACGATCATCGAAACGGATGAACCTTCGTCGAAGAGTGCATACGTATTTACCATTCAATAGCCGACTCCGTATAACGTGACTGGCAGTACACGAAAGAGCAATCGTTGCCGACTTAGGTCGACGCAGCTATTCCACTCCATGTACAGCTCTCGGCGGTGTCTTTCGAGCCGATTTTCTACTTTGGCTCTCACTTCTCACTTCTCACTTCTGTTTTCGTTTACTGGTTGCGGCGTTCTCATGGAGGAATTCCACGTTTCGTGCAGCAACCTGTGATGTCGTTTCCATCCACCTGATTCTTGTTGTCTGCACGGCAACTCCTGATCATGTGGCCATCCCTCAGGTACGAGAAACAAAGACAATGTTCACGTACAAGACGCCATCGAATCGATGAATAGGCCTTCTTCAATTCCCATCGCATATTGAGCATTGCTTGCTCCAACGATGCTCCTGTCGGAATGTATTTACATGAAGCAGCCGACGTTTCGTGTCCTTTATCTCGACGTCAGTTAATGTGCACACAAAATTTGCAAATTCAGTGAGCCATCTACTCAAAAGCGTGACAGTTGGATTAACTTGTAGAGTACTGGCACGACTTGCTCACTCAACTCTCCTTCCTGTTGGCAACTTTGCGACCAGTTTCTCCATTAGCTTCGGGTTGGTCAAATGGATTTCTCCATTTGGTAGCGATTGTAAAAATGCTGCCAAATGGATTTCTCCATTTCACGCTCGCTTTGCAACTAGCTTCGTATGAGCTGTTCAGGTCGTCCTTACCTGAACAGTAGCTGCTCCATCAATGCGATTACGCGGGTGAATTAGCAATGACTTGACAGTGTATCACCTTTTAGGGCCTTTAGCAGACGCAAGTTGTAATCCAGTTTTGTGCGTAAACAAATATTGGCAAACCTTCTGGTTTGTCTCCAAACTCGGGCAGATCTGGCATTTTACGAACACGTGATACTGCAGAGAAGCATACTTGGTGGTGTCGGTGCAGAAATCTCTCTTGTGCTGACATTGCTGAAATTAGGCGGCAACATTTCACTCACAAGCACTGGTCGGTTTTCACTCAAAGCACCGTTTGATTCGCACTCGTAAATGGCGGCAGAGTTCCACTTAAGTGCGTCGACGCTGATCCGCCATTGTTGATTGGCATCGTAACTGTTGATCGAGTTTCAATGACACTTAACGGTACGTTTCCATTCAACAACAGATTACTTAACTGCATTTGAGTCTGCGCCATTTTGAGCTGCTTTTCTTTTTATCCCTTTCAGGACTACTGGGACAATACATCCCAGCAATTTTCAAACTTCCGTATTTTCATCGATTTTAAAGCTATCGCTTATGTGAACTATCAGAAACACAGCTTTAAGTGTATATTTTACAATGTCAACACAAAAATAACGGTAAGCATCGACATGTACGTGGGTAATTCCATGGCGAAATTTGTCCCGTGCGAGACTTTTTACAGTCACTGCAGTGAAAATAACATAACCTGAAACAATTTTAAAAATAAGTGTGAATGTCAATAATATGAATGTTATTTATAGAGCTATAAAAAAAAACTTTTCTTATTTTCAAAATTGTTTCAATTTATGTTATTTTCAATGTAAAGAGTTTTGCACGGGACAAATACCGTTATGGAATTACCCATATGCAAAATTGACGATGAGTTTCAAGACTTCAGTAAAATTTCGTCAGTTCGTTCGCAAAATTTGACAAAAACGCATGTGTAAGCTTTAAAATGCACACTGAGAAAAATAGTAAAAATAATTTAAAATATATTTTGGAAGCGCGAAGCACTAATAAATTGTAAGTTATACATGGTTTTATAAAAATGGGACTTATAATCCCACTACGTTTTTTGGGAGGGATATATAATCCTTACTTATACACAATTTAACAAAAGGTTCAAATCTATAAAAAAAAAAAAATATCAAGATCTTACCATACAAAGTGGTTAATTGAATTATATCAATATTTGCATATAGATTTGTATGAACAAGGGTTATGAAGTAAAATTACAATTTTCTATCAATTACAGTAGAATCCGGTTATAACAACTCCGATTATAGTGTCCGTTTGGTTCTTGTGACGAAATCTCGTTGACTTGGTTGGTCCCCATACAAACTTATGTGAAAGGACCTCCGCTAAGTACGTTTCCGCTAAATTTTTAGAATTCAACCGTATATTGCGAAAAAAAAATACAGCGAAATAATGCCAACAAAATTAGGCATGTAACGACTCTGTATTTGTAATTTTGCAAATTTATTGGCATTCTTGAATATTAATGGTTTTTATAAGTAACGGGATGGGCTCTATGGTACCTTAAATTTCTAAAATTTCTGTGTCAGCTAAATGCTCGGATTGCAATAATTACAATGATTACAATGTTGTGAGCAGACTACTGCCTATGTGGACCAATTAATTTTACCATTTGATTTGTACTGCATTGACTTTAGAAAATATGTTTGTAATCCTGCTTGAATTAGTCAAGTGGTTTGTGCAAAATTTTCAAAACTACCTCATTTTTAAATAGATAAATCTGTTTATATTGATTTTACTATATCAGATATATTCTATAGCATAGGCCATTTGAAGTACATTAAAAAAAGTTATATTTTGTGTGTTTCAATTATACTAATATTGTTCCGCTAATTAAGAAATATATTACCTAGGGGTATATCAAATTAAAGATGTAGTCAAATCATTGGCGCTTTAATACCCGATGTACATTTCATATTGAAAACAAGTAAGAAAGCTACAGTGTGAGTGTGTTCGACTGTGAAATACCCGCTACCCATTTTGAATAAACGCAAAATATTGCGGTATTATTTTCAAAATATACCGAAAATAATACAAAATACTAAAAATATATTTCATTATTCAATTTTATTGATTTGCGGGGACGGAAGTGGGCGTAGCAAAAATTTGAATTTGATCAAGAATATATGCACTTTATAGGGTCATACATTTTACCTGTTACATACATTTCCTGCCGGCACAAAGTTATAATACCCTTCAAAATGAGCAGTCACTGTCTTCTATACATACATACATGCACACATACATAGTATATATTACAAACTCATGTATTTGCATACTTACATACAGTGTTGCCCGAATCTCTGGAGCAAAAAATTGCTGGATTTCAGAAAAAATATTGCCAAAAATTGCTAAAATTATACAAGAAATAGCCAACAAAATTGCTAAATATTTTAAATGACATTATTCATCAAGTTTGTACATTTTTAATTCATTTAAGAATAAAATCTTGAAATTAAAAATAAAAAAACAGGATTTCGTATTTCTATGATTTTGTTAACACTTAGGGGGCAAATATTACTTGAAATGCAGTTAACTTTTCAAGTCAGTGAACTCAAGTAGCTCATATAATCGAACCACTTGGTTAAATACAAGCTCCGATTTCATTGCAAACTGTTAATCGCAATTGTTGCAGTGAATGACAAAAGGAATACATAATCAGGCATGCTCCGGTTTTCACTTTCGGTTTTCGTTTTCGTTTTGAAATCGAAAACGACAAAATTGGTGCTCCCGTTTTCACTTTCACAAGATTTTTTCGAATTGCAAAACGAGAAAATTTGACTTGCCGAAATGAAAAGTAAATGCCTTTTTCTATATTAAATCGGATCTTATTTGCAAAAGGAAAAAAAAGTAGTTGACTCATTTGTTTATTGTCGTTCTTTTAAGACCGCCAGCAGATCAATTAGGCTTGTAATTATTTTTAAAACGACTCATTTCTGACCCCACCTCAAATTTGGATATAAAATTTTGCCGTCGGCAACAACAATTTTCGTTTTGGTGAGCGACCGATAGGTCCGACACCATGAGTTATCGCCTAAGCTGCCATACTTTCGATAGAATGAAAAAGCAAGTTAAAAATACTTGTATAATCAAACGGATGGCGTTAAATTTGTTGAAGTTGGGTAAAATATGTTTTTTAAAAATTAATTAATTTAATTTTATTAGTTATGTGCTAAAAGTGTATCAAAAAAAAATTGTTGGAATAACCGGAATGAAATGCATTAAAAAGGTGGCATCCCCATTTTTTGTGGGAAACAGCTGATTGCCGTTCAACTAATTTTTTTAAAGAAAGTTTCAAATCTTTCTTTGCAAAAAAGACAAAAGGCAAATATATTTCATTCAGGGGAAGCATAATTATTTATATGCAGGATAAAAAAATCCTTATGTGAGTTCAATCCACGCACGAAATTGGACATACAAAAGACATTTTTTCGCGTTGTTTACTTTTTACCAAAACACAAGTCAGCTGTTTTAGCAGTAAAAAATGAAACGTTCCGATAGCAAAACGATGACCAAAAACGTGTGAAAACCGAAGCACCTAAAAACGAAAATCTCGGTTTTGGTCCCAAAACGAAAACGAAAACGAAAAGTGAAAACCGGAGCATGCCTGAATAAAAAGGATTTAAGTAAAATAGCTAAAATTGCCAAAAGAGAAATAAAAAGTTGCTAATTTTGCAGCTAATAGCATTTTTAAGTTTAAAAGTTGCAAATTAACTAAAGGAACTAAATTGCTAAACTGGCAGCACTGCTTCACAGTTTCACAATTTGTATTTAGCTAATGAGTGAACGAACTAAGTTCGCACATGAACTATAAACAGAATCGAACTATAATGCAAATTTTATGAGTAAATCTCAAAATACATTCTATCGGTAAAAGAGCTATCGGAAATTTTTAAAAAGTGCCAAAAGTAGCCGAAGTTTTGAAAAAAAAACGCTAGATTTCTAGCTAATAGCAAAATAGCTAGATCTAGCAATAAATTAGCTAAAATGGCAACACTGCTTACATACTTGGCAGACACACTTGGCGCCATCAAGTCCAGACTTCTTGACTCCGAAAATTCTTGTATAACGACCTCAAGGATATCCGCTGACCACGCGTCAGATATACATAAGTAGCGAAGCTACAATGAAGTGTGCTGGACTATAAGATATCCGCTTTCGAGAATTAAATTCTCCGTTTAGATAAATATTTGTAGTATATAAACAGTGTTGCCGTCAGCTCGTTACAGAAAAAGGCTAGATTGATTATAAAAAAAGGATAGAAAAGGACAAAAATTTAAAAAAAAGGACAAAAAACAAGACAAAATATTTTTTCCATACATTTTATGTAATATCACTCTTTATTGCTTGCCAACTCGTTTAGAACATCGTCAATGTCATCATTGCAAACTTCTAAACTTTGATTTTTTGTAGATTGGTTGCTTCCAATCATTTTTAAATATTTCTCAGGAATTTCATATTCATGGCAACATACGCCTTTCCGGCGTAGCCCAAACCTAAAAAGGAAAAAACAATTTTAATAAATGTGTGAAACAAAAGAGTATTAAAATATTTACCTGATCGATAAAATCGCATTTAAAGTTGCTATTTGCAGTCGGTTGCGCAATTTGGTTTTTACTAAATTAGCTTTTTGGTCACGACACATCCACTGCACCAGATCCGGCTGATTTAGCCATGAATCACGGAACTTTTGTTTATAAGCTTCTTTTGGCATCTTTCCCGCACAAATTTCACAATAAAAGTAACAACTGATAGCACTGTATATCGATATATACGATTCACGATTACATTCATTTAAAAGTGCTGCTATCGATATAAAAGCAATGTACATTTTGATTACTTTTCAGCACTTTACACAAAAATAAAAAGCGGATAAAAAAGGCCAGGTCAAAATAAAAAAAGGACAGATAAAAGGCTAGGGGATGTTTTAAATTTTTTCCGGCTGACGCAGTTAAAAACCGGACAGATCTGTCCGGAAAAAGGATAAAACGGCAACACTGTATATAAACAATCATATTGGAATTACATTAAATTATATCATTGTGGTCTGCCTGAGAATTTCCTTACATATGTGGAAGTGATATTACATATGTAAGTGAAATTCTCAGGCAGACCACAATGATATAATGTATATATAATTTTATACCTGGTACTCATAGAGTAAAAGGGTATGTATGTAACAGACAAAGGGAGGCATCGCCAACCCTATAAAGTATACATATATATTCTTGATCATCGTCAGCAGTCGATAGTATATGCCATGTCCGTCCGTATGAACACCTACATATAGTATATCTTGGTGACCAGTGTTGCCAGTTTAGCTTATTATAAACTAGTTCTAGCATATTTGAAAAATATCGTAGCTTGTTCTTTTTTTGCCGATGGTTATGTGCATTTCATATGATCGAGAATTTATTTCTAATCGATAGTTTCACCGAAGATCAATAAATTGGCTAAAGTGCTACCAGTAATCGCTTGTAGTTGGTAAATTAAATAACGCGTTTGTTAAAATGCCAAAAGTGATATAAAGGTACATATGTATGTATACAAAAAATGTTCGCGGCATCGAAGAAGCCCATGTTAGCAATGGGCAGTAATAAGATATTTAATAAGATTTTTGTTCAAACATACAAAAAACTATTATAAATCCATTGGTTATTTTTTTTTTGGGAACTGTCGCAATGGAAATTTAAAGACCTAATCATAAATATAGCCCCAATGATTTTTGCCACCCACCTAAAAACTTAATAAGGTTTCACGATTTTTCTCATTTGGGTGTAGCTTATTTTTCAACATAAATTTTTTTTAATTTGTAGCTTATTCTAGCCTTTTTTATTCAAAAAATAGCTTATATGGGTGCTCAACACCTGACAACACTGTTGGAGTCTGTAAAAGTTAGAGATATACATTTTGTTATCAGCGGTGTCATTTCCGCTTTTGTCCCGTAAGATTTGGATTTTTTAGAAGTGTGATTGCGGGATCCCATGCGCATCCCAAAATCAGACGCCAAAACCTTGCGAGCCGACTTTTGCGACTTTTTGGAGCGGGTTTATCGTGTGCAGTCCACTCGTCGCAAAAAATCGGGGTTATTACGCTTGACTTCAAACTCTTATCAACTCAACATTATCCACTTTTGATCAAAAGTGAGTGAGCAGCCACTTTGCACAACGCTTTCTCATACCCAAATATGTATTCGTGAATTTTTGATGTACATGATTCATTGATATCTTTAGAGTGTCGGCTATTACATTAAATTTCAAATTACGATTATTCAAAATAATTTTGTTTTTGTTTATTTTTTAATGTTTTCATCGGTAGCATTGGGCGTCTACTGAAATCACCATCTTTGGTGCTCATTTCACCACGTCTCAACTTAGCATTGTCCGGAAACTAGTCAAGCCAGGTTATTGCTTCAAATGTATAAACCTAATAAGGTTTAGGTCTAACTAAAACTCATCAGGACTTGATTCTAGTGGTGCCATCTGGGTGACCGGGTAGATTTCAAGTGTCCTGTTTTTATAATAATTTTGAATTTCTATGACATTGCTGTTACAGACACTTGGTGAAAGCATGACATTTCCTGATACTACAATTTTTCTAACGACTTTTCGGCATACACGCAAGTTAAGTCGTTGTGGTGATTTTTCGATTAGTGTAAATATTATAACATTAAAATTTATAAGTTTTTAAATTATATATATTTTTTATACATCCCTCCAACTTCTGATGAAGTTGTATTTAGTTGATTTTTCTATTATTAATAAGATTTCTAAAAAAAACAAGTAAGAAAGTTACAGTCGAGTGTGCTCGACTGTGAGATACCCGCTACCCATTTTTAATAAAGGCAAAATATTATTTTATTGAAAATAATTGCGGTATTATTTTCAAAAATACCGAAAATACTGAAAATATACCGAATCGTATGATTGGTATATCGATATAGTACACCATTTAAAATATACTATAGACGGCACAATGGACCAGATTGTCGGCCAAAGCAACTAAGAGCCCTAGTAAGTGGGCGTTTTTGCCCATACAAAAGTATTTCTTTAATAACTTCCACAATTTTTTATCTGATAGCAATCAAACCCGCAGCTGTAGCTTTAAAATTACGCTTGTTATTCGATTTTTTTTGATTTGCGGGTGCGGAAGTGGGCGTGGCAAAAATTTGAAACAAACTTGAACTCCGCGCAGATAGGTTCCAGATTTCCCTTTCCCGAAATTAAATAAAAACACTCTCGTTTATATTTACTATTATATATATTGTAAACTTGTTGGCTTGTTAGTTATAAAACTTACAGAGGGGGTTATTGGGGGGTGACCGCTATTGAACAAACGTAGATCAATACTGGAGAGGCAAAATCTCAATTGTGTTTCGTGTCATGCCAAGACCGAGACTGCAAGAATTTTCTGTAGATCGTTAGATGACTCGTCTTGTAGAATGCTTCTTGCATTGAGTCTGGTGTATACACCAGACGCGCCCTCTTAGCGCAACGCGAAATTTCCCTAACGCCTACTTTTCTCGAACAGAATTTATACTCGACGTTTCTTGTATAAAATCAGTTCCGCATATACGGCAAACTGAAATGATAAATTCTTTTCGCATCTTGTGTCTACACATGACGGGACTGGAAGAAAACTTGTATATTGTCTACGAATAAAACACAATCGGGATGCCGACGGTATTTTGCAGATCTAGCACCGAGCCCTTGCAAAGCTCGGCTCTGTGATGGAGAGTTGTGGAAGAGAGAGAAGTTGAGCGCACTGGATCTTGAGTGCTTTCTTACGTGTGAGCGCATTGCGGGTGAGCGAAAAGCATCGAGTGCTTTTTGGTTGTTTTAAGAAACTTGTTCTGCTGATATCTTAAACTGACTGACCACAACTTTAGTAACTTGAATATAGCAATTGAAGAAACATCTCCGACCTCATAAAGTATATATATTCCTGATCAGCGTCAACAGCCAAGACGATCCATATATAATAGAATGTAAATTAAAATAGAAAACAAAATTAATAAAGAAAAGAGATTCCGCGCCGACACACACTTCAGTGGGGTTTCCTTTACTGAAATTGCCTACCAGAGGAATCTACCAGAGGAATCCCTCGTCTCTACCCTCTCGACCTTGACAACTGTCGATTAAAAGTTAGCCTTTAATTAAATTTAATTGTATTTAAATTATTATATATCCGACTTTATCATTAGGTTTACTCGTCAGAGCAGATCAAGTAAATTTACTAAAACATTATTTCATTATACACTTCATAAAGATTTCAAGGTGCTTCAATTTGAACATAAGAAAGATATAATTCGATATCTATAGAATGAGTTAAGGTCGATGAATCATTGGTATTAACAAGTTTAACTTCTCATATTTTTTTATATGTATATACATATATGACGCATACGGACTCAGTGATAAGCAGAAATATGTCTAAGCGCGCGCGTACAGCGGCACTATTTCTGGAGTCAACTGCAGTGTTCGAATATAATACATTGCCAACAAAGTTGATTAAAGAATTGACTACGGGAAATGAGTCATTAATAGGAAATTAGCTGAGCGTATAAAACACATAGACGAAAGTTTTCACGATTACCTGCTGCAAGTGTATTGCCGCGCATGGAGTTATAGACATACAATCAGTGATAAAATACGAGATGAAAAAAGCTTGGTCATCAGAGGCTGATGGCTAAATTAGAGGCGGAGAACTCTCGATGGCACTATCGACGCTGTCGATGGTTTGGCGCTATCGCACCACCATCGATTGCAGCCCTGCACTATCGATAGTTTTGCACTCGGCGTCTCACATCACAAAGAAAATATATAGCTGAAAGTGGACATCAAAAATATAGTGGAAAGCAAAAATATTGTTGAATGTGGAAAGCAAAAATAAGTTATAGCATGTAGAAGTTCCTAACAATTGTGGAAAAAGGTAAGTGCAAGTGTATTTGTATGTTTTCTTTTAAGTATTCAAAAAGTGTTTTTTTCAATTAAAGCAAAACGACGCAGCTCAACTACTCCTAGCAGTGACGTCGAAGTAGCTTGTGAATGCAGCAGCGCTGACTCGGACGCAAGCAACACACAGCAAGAAGCTCTCAAACGGAAGAAAAGGATATCGAAGGTATGGAAGTACTTTAAGCGATCTGACCATAAAAAACTGGCGAAGGGTCTGAATTGCGGAAAGAAATATAAGACAAGTGGCAACACGTCAAGTCTAAGAGATCACCTAAAACGATTTCATCCAGGCATCGATGACATTGTTGCCAAACCTGCAGAGTGCTATGACTCAAATTTACCTGCATCATCAATCAGCAGCACAAGATCGAGCATGCACTCGATCTCTTCGTATTTCAAACCAGCCATTTCTTATGATACCAACTCTAGACGGAAGAGGGACTTCGATCGTGTATTCGCCAAGATGATCGCAAAGGATGTTCAACCCTTCAATATAGTTGAATGTGAAGGTTTTATCTAGTACTCCCAAATCCTTGACCCAAGGTACTAAATTCCCAGCAAAACCCATCTAAGAGATGTGCTGGTGAAGGGTGTATTTGAGGCTGTTCTCACCCTAAAAACCAAATTAAGGGAAACAACTAGTATTGCTGTGACATGCGATTGCTGGACATTAAGCGTAAATGATGCATTTTGAACTGTGACTTGCCATTTTATCGATGGCTTTCAGTTTCGAACAGCGTCACTCAGCACAGAAAAATTAAAAGATGCTACGAATCGGCACAGAATATTGCTGAAACTTTGAATGGTGTCTTAGAGCAATTCAATGTTTTGACAAAACAGTTTGCATTGTGACCGATAATGCAAGCTCAATGCTAAAAGCATGTGATATTTTAAAGATTCGTAACTTGCCATGTTTCGCACACAGCTTGAATCTTGTCGTGCAAGACGCTTTAAAAATTCAAAACAACAACTACTGTCAAATTTTTTAAGAAAAACTACTGCAAGCGCAAAATTTAAAAAAGCCCAAGAATCCGAAAACCCGCTTAGCTTGTTACAGGAAATGCCAACTAGGTGGAACAGCTTTTACTTTATGATAGAGCGCATAATAAAAACAAACAAAGCGATTTCAAAAGTGTTATTGGCCACAGCAAATGCATCTCTGCCATTTACAGTCAATGAAATAATTATATTAGAGGACATATGCAACCTATTGGCACTATTTCAAGATGTGACAGAGCAAATTTCCGGCGGCAAGTACATCACGATTTCTTTAATAATACCAATAGTTTACGGATTATACCGCAAAGTTCGCCAACTGACTATTGTTAAATACGACCGAAGGGAAAGCGCTGCAAGAATGTTTGTTGGATTCAATAACAAAAAGGCTTTTTTAAATATGAAGAAAGAAGCATTACCAGAATTGGAACTATTTTGGATCCGAGGTTAAAAAAAATCGGATTCTGCAATGATTACAACGCTGAGCAAGCATCCGTTCTTTTAGAAAGTGAGCTTGTCATTGCATCTCAGCAAATCTCGAAACCCATTGTGGAATTGGAACCTACAACTTCAAAAGAAAAAAAAAACATTTTTTGATTTTGTTGAAATGAAAGCAAATGAAAAACCAACCACCAGCCGAAGTGATGCAATAATCGTAAAACGGGAATATCTAGAAAGAGGTGTAGCATCCCAGGATACAGATCCTCTGATCTGGATACAAGTAAGCATACATATATATTAAGTGAAATTCAGTAAATTCACTTTTTTGTTTATAATTTCAGATGAACGAAACGGATCTGGAACTTATAAAAACCGTAATGTTTAAATTTTTGTGCGTACCCGCCACATCAGTGGAGTCCGAGCACATGTTTAGCAAGGCCGGACAAATAGTCTCCAAACGCCGAACTCGACTGAAAGAGGAAAACATTAACATGTTATCGTTTCTCAATAAGAACAAATGGCTCTACGAAGAAGCTAAATGAAAATGTTTATTAATTGAATGAAATGGTTTATTAATTTGTATAACACAAAAGCAACAAATGAAATGTATTTTTTATTTTTAAGAGTTAAGAATATAATAAAGTTTTGTTTAAATTTCATTTTATAGCTTTTTTTTACATTTAACAATTAAAAAGCATCACACTACCGATAGCGTTATCGACACTATCGATGGTTTGACTGAATCAGGGTGCCCGAATGTAAGATGGAAAGGGCGATTAGTCGGTGTGAACGGCCATCGATATATCGGTGTGAGCGGATATTGGTCGGCGTGAGAAAGTATTGAGTAGCCGGCGTGAGCAAAAAATCGGAGTCGACAAGCAGTACGAGCAGAGTCGTGAAGTCGAAGCAGAACAGCCGGGCGTGTACGCAGAAAGTCATCGTTGCTTCAGCCGTATAAAATTATCAATTATCTTAAACTTACTTTATATATTAAATTCTATTCTAATAAAACTAAGGCCGTTAGCCTTATAGTATATATAAGCATGTTGAATTCTATTCGGCCTTTGTTAATGATCGACCGATAGAATAGAGAAGCTCTAAATTTCCCAATATATATGTATATATATATGACTGAATTAGGGTGCGTCATATTTAGTACAACAAAAATTGGGAAATTTAGAGCTTCTATCGGTCGATCATTGCAAACGGCCGAATAGAATTCAATATGCTTATTTATTTATTTGGACCTTGACGTACTAACGGCAGTACCAGCGATCCTAACCACGGGCTTGTTGACGCGTGGACAAAACAAAATATATTTTTTGAACAGCATGCATTAATCGATAACCGCAAACAAATACTAAAAGACGTTGGACAACTAATGAAGTAAACTAGTAATACTATAGAAAAATAAAAGATTATTATAATTCACACACAGAATACGGAAGGGATTATGGCAAGCAAAGTTAGTAGTTATACGTGGAATGGAAAGAGAAAGAAAATTCCTAGTGATCCATGCAATTAAATGTGAATTTTCTCTTTAACGCCAATGATTAAAAAAATATTTTTATCATTAAATAAAGCTTTTAGGTTACTAAATTTAAAAAAAAGTATAATAATATAATGTTTATTTGCGTTCCTTTCTTATTTTTCGAGTAGTTTTATCAAGGACACGGAATGGTCACCTTGTAGCGTAACGTGTGGCGAGGGAATTCGTCGACGTACATTTAAATGTAAAATCTATCTAGAATACTCCCGTACAGTGGCCACGGTAAATAACACCTTGTGCGAAGGGTCCAAACCCCACGATGAAGTCGAACGTTGCGTAGAGGATCCATGCATGCTGCCCTCACATGGGTATGACGATCAGTTTCCTCGTGACTCAATAAAGGTCGGAGTATCAGAACCGGGGAAGACTTATGTGTGGCGTGAGCAAGGCTATACTTCATGCAGTGCCTCTTGTTTGGGCGGTGTAGAGGAGTTGATTATTAACTGTGTGCGTGAGGACAACGGGCGGGTAGTTTCGCCATTCCTTTGCTCGCCAGAAACAAAACCGGAAGCACGTGTTCGTACATGTAATGATCGTCCATGTCCCCCACGCTGGAATTATTCAGATTATACGCCGTGCTCCAAAAGTTGTGGCATTGGTATTAAGACACGCGAAGTGCAATGCATTCATGAGGTAACCAGAGGCGGTGAGAACACTATGGTCGTGCCGAACAGCATGTGCCCACAGCCGCCACCAGCAGATCGTCAGTATTGTAATGTTCTTGATTGTCCAGTGCGCTGGGAGGTAGGTGAGTGGTCGAAGTGCTCGCACACATGCGGCTATGGCATCAAAGAACGTAAAGTAGAATGCAAACAAATTATGGCACAGGAGCATAAAATTGAACGAGCTGAATCCATGTGTCCTAGTGTCAAGCCGCCGGATAAAAAGCCGTGCAATGTCAAGACATGTCCCCCTGAAGATCCTAAGCCTGTTATACAAATTAGCAATTCGACACACATTCAGCACGATCCGAAAAAGACAAAGATTACTTTAAAAGTAGGTGGTGCTGGTGTCGTATTCTTCGGCACCCAAGTGAAGATCAAATGCCCAGTTAAACGCTACAATCGCACCAAAATCAAATGGAGTAAGGATCATAAGCCACTAACACGATCCCGTAAATTTAAAGTATCCAAAAAGGGAGCGTTACGGATACTGGACATCACATTTCGCGATGCAGGTGTATATTCCTGTCACGCTGGTCTCAGTTCGGCTGAAATTCAAATTGAAGTTAAGGCAAAGCCCGGCCAACAAACTGAAGAACTTGAACGGTATGAAGCAGGTCAGATAATTCTTTAATATGAAGTGAAAGCCATTTTAAATCGAACTCCAACTTACAGATCGACTAGTCCGTGAACAAAGCGGAACGGAAGCCCTAACTTCAGCAGACATGACATCCGCTCCTAATGGCGGTACAGAACAAGAAACACCAGGTGGCACTTATGGTAGCTCTAATGGGTAAGAAATAAATTGTAGCACGAATCCAACATTGCTAGTCTGTTATTAATTACTCTTTGTTGTCGTTGTTTAATAAAATCTATAATATATTCATCTTTTGAAATCTTTAAGGAAACAGAGTAGTTTTAGTATCTCAAATTTTCAAATTATTATTTTTAATATAAAATATAAAATATTTCATTTATTTGAATCAAGATTATGTAGCCAGAGGGCGGTATTACAGCTTTCTTACTTTTTATAATACATATTATAATTTAAATTTTTAATTTCTTTCTATTAACAATAGCAGTCGAAAGAACTCAACAATTCATCACTAAAACTTTGTATACCTCACTGGTTCGTCCTATGCATCCTTTTGTATGAAATCTCCAGTATAGGGAGGATTGAGTCCAATCAAAACAGGATTGAGTCAGCGCAAAAACAATTTTTGATTTTTGCCTTTTGTAGTTTAAATTAAAACCCGAATATTAGATTATCACCGAAGTATGCTTTTATTACTAAACCTTCATTCTCTCATAGACCGTAGAGCCATGCAGGCTATTGTTTTTAGGAATGAAGTGTGAAATTGATTCTTTCGGAGCTATTAGGTTAAATTAGTTTTTCTGTTTTGGTCAGGACCACTAGGCATTTTCTTACTTTTTTGATACCACGTCAAACTATTACCTATAATTATAATAATCTGTATAAGGTAATTTGCTTTAATAATTTTATTCCTTAGCTTAAAATGTTAATATTATTTTATTTAATTTGTTGTCCAAATCCTTATCAATTGGGCGAGGTTTCCGATTAATGTTCAAGAATGTATTTTGTTTTGTCCGGTGGTGATTAAGTAGAGGTACATCAACGTCACGAAAAAAAACACTAAATTTTATATATGTGCCTTGATATAGAAAAAAAATTATTTTACATCTTAAAGCGATGTTTTAAAAATACACTATTTCGTTCTATATCTATTAATTTGCTGAGGTGAAATTAAGTTCAATTTTTTTTCCGTCATTGCTAAAATGTATGGTACAATTAAATACTATTTAATTCTTAAAACTGAAATTAGTTTCAACATTTAGCAATTTTTATTTATTTACAGTGTCACCAGCGTGATGAACATGACTGGAAAATATAATCATTCCTTTCATTATACCAAAAGCATATGCTTTAATACGCTTTCACTGTCAATTTCTGAAAAGTAAAACCTTCCGCCGCAAATTCATTGAAAATCCTTTAAAAGAGCAAATAACACCAAAAAGTAAAATTAAATGGACGAAACTAAAAAATGTGTACAGATTCATCTTTTTGTAAAAATATTGATTTTTGTCATATTGCCGAATGTTTGAACAAAAAAGTTAAAAATTTCATTTGCAATGAGGGCAGTCGTTCGTCAATTAAAAATCGCCCAATCTTTGTTTCGAGTAAAATACATTCAAAATTTTCGTTGGCACAATTTTTTTATTCTAGGATAATTAAACGATTTTTAAGCAATAAAAAGTATAATAATTGAAAATTTTACAGAGATTTTACCACGAAATGAGAAACCAAGAGTTTTCTTATCAAAAAATCTGAAAATCTAATTATTGAAAATTCTACTGGGGTGTTACATACATATATAAATTGCTTCATAAAAGCGGAAGACTTTATAGCACTTATTCGTGGCACTCAACACTTCGATAAACATAAATTCTAGTTTTTTGTATATTAAATTAATATTGTATTTTTCAGATCTAATCAGCAGTCCACTCGCCGCAAACAGCAGAATCCGTTGGATAGATTGCAGAATGGACGTGAACGAAATCGACGTCCCAAAAATAATGGATTTCAACATGCGGACAGCAGCATTATGGAAGATGAGGTAAATTTTGGCCAACAGCCTTCTTTGTTTGCCTTAATAATTCGATAGGCAAGTGCATTTATTTTAAACTTTTGACATAAATTTATATGCAACAAAAACTTTTCACTATGTATATAGTATAGTTATATATATATAAGTTATAACACCTTTCTATCCTATGACCAAGGTCAGTAGATATACCGGTATAGAGTGTCTTCGTTTCAGTCGCACAGTATTTATGGATTGTTGGTAAAAACCTAGTATATTCTTAAAAGCTGCATGAGGTACTTGTCTACCTTGATGTAGATTGACCAGATCAGTGTCAGCTCAACTTTCACCGTAGCTTAAAGTGGTGCTTCAATTTCCTGCTTATAGATCTTACGGATATCAGAACATCATGTAAATTACTGATATCAAGCCTTATACGCTCTTTGGGAAGTGTGTCTGCAATATCATTGTCTTCGATGCACTGGTGGATTGGGATCTAGTAAGTACGAAAGGCTGCGGATGCGTTCAGCGACTCTATTGCTGTTCTGGTCTCCAGGATCACCTTGGATTGGAGCACAACATAGCACATTGATCTTATGGCAGCGTGGCTGTCAGTAAAAATGTTAATTGCGTTGTGACTGGAGCATCTATGATGACTGGAGCATTAAGGGTGCCTAAAATTCCAATAAGAGATGTCTTGGACAACAATCTCGATAAACTTGCCATTTGTATACGCATATTAATTGGGAGGCCATCAGATGCACTACCTTGCTCTATATATGCCTATGTTTCAAGCAGGAAAGACACTAGACAGATAGAGCTGAAGTCATTGGAACTTACATGAATGCATTAGCTTGCCTTCGGAAGGAATATGATCTTAGAGGTCCTTCAGAGAGTAAGAATATAACACCAAGCGGTCCGGTAGCCATAAAATTATCGAAAATGTGCTTGATTCTAGCCTTACTGACGATAGTCCATCGAGACCGGGCGACGTGACACTCACAAAAGTAAAAATTTCTCAGTGCATTTTATTAATGGTGGTGTCATAATCGATAACTTCGAAAGAGCTGCCAGTCACCATTCTCTGTTTCGCAGCATCCCGGGAAATGAGACTTGAACAGCGCCTCATGAGTTTTAGCACTGCTTTCGATCTGTACTCCACTGCTCGTCTTGAGAAAAGTTGGAGCGGAATCCTGATTGTGCAGCAGCATACTAAGCCCGGAGGTGTCTTCTACGCCATTCAGACCTGAGCAGAAGGTTCGCCATAAAAACCTTTTGGATGAGTGAATTTTCTTTGTTCAGCAGAAATTGTACTCATATCGGACAACGGTCCGTTTTAGCAAGTCAGTACCACTTCCTAGGCCGCTTAAGTGCTCACCTCACCTAAATAACGATGGGGAAGATGACTTTAGCCGTCGGCATGGACGGAATATTATTTCTGTTCACAATTTCTAGCTTCGATATCTCCCATCGGCAGTCCAGTTTGCGGACGGTCGCCTTGAGCCAGAGCAATGTTGGGTCGTCCTTGCCTGTGAGGATTTTGACACCGTTCAGCTAGCCCTTCGAAAGTCTGGAGTTTTTTCCATCCTAACAAACAGTGCGTCGAGGGCCAACCCCACCTCTCTGTAGACATTTTGCCGTTAGAGTTTCTTCTGTTGATGAGACTAACGGCCAGATGCCGTAGTTTATGCTGTCAGTTTCGTTTATTGAGTGTCCGATTTCTATACGGTTTGAATGGGTCGGGTGTTTGCTGCCTCTACGCCACCGAGACGCATCCGAATGTGGACAGCCGCATCTCCTCCAGGACCGCCATGCCCCTATGAGGAATCATAGAGATGTTGGCAATAGAACGTGAGGCCAGAAGAACACGTTCCTCCATGCCATGCTTTCTTGATCTGAGTCAACAAGGACAACGGCAACTGACGGGGAGAGGAGCCTTCAGCTAAGATCGGCAGTAAGACGTCGGCACATGTTACCCATTAACATTGCGGTAGAGATTTCATAAGAGAAACAATTTGAATAGAATTTGCTAGCAGCTGTTACAGATTAATATAAAATTAAGCATTAAAATAATTTTTTGTTATATATCTGTACGGTAAGGTAATAATGGAAGTTTCATAGTGAGTATACATAAAAATTTCGAATACAATGAATAATAACTTTTATAATAAAATAAAAAATAATAACTAAATACTAGACACAGGAATAGTGAGAATATTTTGGCAAATTAGGCAATTCGAAAATATTAAAATCACCAAGAGCCATCAACATTATATATAATATAATACAAGTATTATTAGGTTGGGTTGCACCGGCAGCCTCTTGAGAGGCAGAGCACAGATCTGTAAAGGTCCGTAGCTGCACCGGTGGTGGATGCTGTCGCTTCAGAAGTCTGTTAGTATAGATGCATATTTGAAAAAAAGCAACAGCACACTGAGAGGTTGCAGTGAAATGTTTAAAATGCAGTTAGATACGGTGTTGAGCTACTAAGCTTTTTTACTTTTATTCGCAAGAATATAATAAAACATGCGAATTCAAATTTAATGTTTATTGCTGTGGTATATATGTACATATATATAACCACTTATGGTTTGGCTGTGACTTGAACACTTTCAAGCTTCGCCACCGACACGATATACAAGAGAGTAACAATTCCATAGTGAACAAGTTAGAAAGCTACAGTCGAGTGTGCTCGACTGTAAGATACCCGCTACCCATTTTGAATAAAAGCAAAATATACCGAAAATTCCACAAAAATACAAAAATATATCAAATGGTATATTTGGTATATCGATATAGTTCCACATTTAAGATATACCATAGACGGCACAATATACCAGATTGTCAGCCAAAGCAACTGAGACCCCTAGTAAGTAGGGGTTTTTGCCCATACAAAAGTATTTCTTTAATAACTTCCACAATTTTTATCTGATCGCAAGCAAATTTGCAGGGATCACCAAAATTAGCAGCTCAAGCTTTAAAATTACGCTGTCGAAAACAAATAATAGCTCTATCTCTTATAGTCTCTGCGATCCAGTGTTTCCTACGGACAGACAGACGGACATGGCTAGACCTTCTCGGCTGTTGATGCTGATGAAGAATATATACATAATATAATATATAGGGTCGGAGATGCCTCCTTCTACCTGTTAAATACATTTCCTGCCGGCACAAAGTTATAATACCCTTCTACCCTATGGGTAGCGGGTATAAAAAGCAATTAGCCGATCGAAATGTAAGCGATCGCTGACAGTGTCAGAAAGCATGCAGTGCTGCCGGCAGAGGCATCGCTTCTGGTAGACGCTGTCACAGCATTACATTAACATTAGCTGTCTGCTGCTCCCGACATACGGTGATGCAAAGAATTGAAGCCCAAGTCCCCCAATGGTCTTAGAATCTCATTGCCCTCGATGCCCAAATTGTGGAGAATGTTCTTCATTAGTTGAATGAGTAATGAGTTTAACAGAGGAATGTGATTGCAGAATTTCTTCAACCATCCCCTACTCTGACTAATCATATTGGAACTGCAATACCCACTTTAAAAAAAGCAATGCCAATCTGTGAACCTTAGAGAGCAGACGGAAAACTAAACAATATCAGTTCAAATGAGTCGGAAAAAAAATATGAACCCGTACAGAAGCAGAAAGGTCATTTAAGACAATAAATCTCTAAGCAAAGTTGCAATGTGGACTTGTGTGCCTCTACTATTCTTGACATTAACAAACAAAAAAATATTTGTACTTACAGGCTGTCCATATTGTAAGTAATTATGTTTTTCGTGATTTTTGACTCCCACCCATACAATTCCATTTTTCCGAAACAATCGGTACAAAAATGTAAGAATAAAAGCTTGCAGTGTACAAATTACGTAGTCATTCTATAAAAATAATTACAAACTATAGTCAATAAAAATAAAATTTTGACATATGCAAAACGTTTTTTCGTAAAGTCATTTGAGAGTCACAACCGATTCGCTATTTAAGATTCACAATTGAACCTGATATCAAGTCTATTGCTGTTTTAAAAAGCGAAATGAATTATTTCGTAAAGCTATTCTAATTTTTAAAATAATTTTTTTTGTTCAAATAATATTAATTTGATTTCCAGCTGTAATCAGCTGCCAGGGAATAACGATTACATTACTCTTCTGATGAATGATGTACAAAAGATTTAATAATGATCTACCATAATTGAATGTATGAGGATTTGTATATTTCAAATGATGACTTGTATTTACACACATTATTTTCGCGGATCACATGAGTTAGAATAATTATATAGTGACATATCCACCACCACACTCATTTCTCGTATGTGACACATTATCGTAATTATTCCCCTATCTCCAAAATATCCTATTGCATTCACATAAAGATTATATTATATTCAAAACATAAACTTGTCACGACAGCGACCACTCGTAACAAACAAAAAGGTTCTATTGCATTCAAATAAACATCATATTCTAAACATAAAATCGTCGCGGCGGCGACTAACGTCAAACAAAAAGATCTCTCTTAAAATTTTCTGGTGCAATTTGAGGACTCAGCATTAAAACTCTAACACATAAACAAAACATTACAGATATGTTAGCTCTAAGTCGCAAAAAGAAGATTCATGTTCAAACTCAACATATTGTAAAGTTAGTTTTTAAAGACACTTTCCTCAGACAAGACGCTTAGCCCGCTAATCTTGCAATACCAATAAAGTTCGTCTACAAGTTTTACGGTGATTGTGTATTTGCAGTAACTGCACAAAACTCCGTGCCCATGTCTTAAACTCATCGCTTGTTACCCAATAAAAACACACTGAACTTAATTGCCTCAATTCACTTTTGCCGTTAGTGACGCTACGATCAGAATTGGTTTATCGATGTTCTTTGAGGTTGCTTTACAACAATATACAATCGATTTGTCACTAAGCCAAGCATCGTCAAAACAGCTTCGGCTAATATTGTTCCGTATTTTTGGGCATATAGAAAAAAAATCTGAAAAAGCATTTAAGTAAAAAAAAAGCCAGAATTCCCGCTGCCCGCTGTTTGCAATTTTTTCTAGCAAATGACATTTCAAAAAATTCAGTTTTGACGGGAAAAAAAGCGACTCTGGTAACACTGGCAATCATCAATGATGATACACGTGCTTTCAACTAAAAAATTTTAGCAAGTAGAACTGCACATGCTAAAACTATTAGAAGGGTATTATAACTTGACCTCAATAGATAACTTACAGGAGAAGGAATTACCTACCGACCTCATTTAGTACATACATTGTAACATATATATGGTTTTAATCATGATATACTGCCACATGACTGAGTCGCTCTGCATGAACTCTTTGATTTAAGAGAATATAAGAGCTATCAAAATTATACTTCATGCCATGCCATGCCCCTTGCCCCTTTCGAAGTTATCGTGATAAATGTTCCGAAAAAATCGTATGAAATCTTGTCTAGCATCCGTCTGGCCGATTTAAATTCGAAAAAATTAACAGTTTCAAAATACTTCGCGCATATTAATTAATGTCTCTTTCATTTAATAAAATATAATTCTTATTTCATACTATAAACAAAGACAACTGTGATAATATATTTAAATTTTTTTTAATGGGGTAACATTTTTGGTTTACCTATATTTACATATAAATATTTGTAAGTTAAAATCTACATGTACATGTATGACTGACAAGAAGTTTAAATAACGCGCACATCGAATTATACTAATTATAAATGTTTACTTATTTGCCCTTTATGTAAATAGCATTCGCAACTAGTTCAAACTCAGGACAGAATCCCAGAGCCGGCGAGTGCTAGCAGCGGCAGCAGTCGCTCCAGAACTTTACTGGCCATGCCTTATTTTCATGCGTTACTAAGTAATCTCCAGGTGAGCTCTAACTTGCATTAGATTTTTCGATTTAATTTCACTTATTCAGTTACTGATATAAGTTTCCTCATTATTGTTCTAATTTTTATGATTTCAATGCATAAATAGTATATGTATAATATATTTATATCTTGTTTAACTTCATCATTAAAATCATTCGCTTTGCGTATCACTATTGCTATATGCACATATATTGTAATACATATGTAATTACACATTTTCTTTTGTGTAATTGATATTGTAACCTCTAGTTGACTTTGCCAAAGTACATGTACGTGTAATGAGAGCTCTCCATTTAAGCGTGATAGGGAGTTATGTGGTTATAATTGTGAATGTGAGACGTGCTAATGGCCAATAATGTGACCATAAATTTGGAGCATGAGCATATTTGTCTTTGACCCAATTCAAACTATTTCTCATCGCTGCTGTAATTAATTTTACCCGCTAACATAGGGTAACAGGCATAAGGATGCATCTCCGAACGTATAAATTATATATATTCTTGATCAGCGTCAACATCTGAGATGATCTAGACATGTCCGTCTGGCCGTATCAAACGCACTTATCAAATAATTAAAAAATGCTTATAAGAAAATAATACTGAGAGCGCAAAGTCTAATTGTTTCAAATACCGACAATTCATGGATTTTCTTATTATAGAGTTTTACCGGAAATATTAAATTTGTATGACAATCAGGCTCTGGTATGCACTTTTCGTTTTCGTTTTGAAAAGGAAAAAAATAGTTGACTCATTGGTTTTTTGTCGTTCTTTTAAGACCGCAAACGACTAATTTCTAACCCCACCTCAAATTTGGAAACAAAATTTTGTCGTCAGCAACAACAATTTTCGTTTTGCTAAGCGACCGATAAATCCGACACCATGTTGGAATGAAAAAGCAAGTTAAAAATACTTATATAATGAAACGAATGTGTTTCCTTGACTCCGGACTCGTTGCATTTCCTGCACTGGTCACTGTTCGTGATCCCCATCTTTACAGCATGTACAGTCGGCAGTCTTTCCTTGAAATCAGCATAATGAATTTGGTTAAATAAGTATTAATTGAAGCACACATCAGCCTTGCAGTTTTGCACGAGTTGGTATTGCGCCAGCTCGCGTCCCACTGAAGTCTAGAGCGTACTTCAATTTTCCTACCTAGAGATCTCAGGGATATCGGCACATTGCATATGTTACCGACATCATGCCTTACCCCCTCTTTGACAAGAGTATCTACGATCTCGTTGCCATTGATGCCCTGGTGGCTTGGGATCAAGTAGATACATACGACCGCGGATGCTTTTCAGGACAAATTTGGACTTGACCACATCTGAGAACATTGATCTTATTGAAGACTGGCTGTCAACAAAGATGTTAATATAGTTGTGATTGTTCTGTATACCCCGAGCCACTTCTGCAGCCTTAGCTTGCCGAAGATTTCATAAGGGTACCTTATATCTCTTCGTGAAGAGTATAAGGTCCGATTTGTCCGTGTTAATGCTGAGCCCGGCTGATTCGGCCCATGCTTTAACTTCCCGTGAAGTAAGTTCCATTACAAAACTGAGGGTGGTTGGGCATTTCCAAGTTAACAAAATGCTTATGTCATCGGCATAGGCAATTTACTTGGGGACCCGTCTAATAAATTTTTTAAGTAAGCTGTTCAGAGAGAGAGAATCCCACCCTGGGGAGTGTCACCTCGCACTTCCTTTGTAATGACCGAATCGCCCCACGTAGCCACCACCCGCCTGACATTACGAAGGCGGTTGACCCAGCTGTGGATCGCAGAAGCCGTGTTCACTGAGGTAAGGCCCTTCATAATAGCGTTAGTTGTGACGTTATTGAAGGCGCCTGAAATAACTAGAAAACACACAAGGCATCTACGGTTCTTGGACCAAAGCTGCGTAGGCGGACTCTTCCTCTAGAGCGAGGAGGAGCTCCGCCGACGCCGTTTTAGACTTATGGAGGTTGAGTTGCAGCACACTCAGTAGAGGGTTACAAACTCGCGGGGGCCTGTCTGCATATAAAGTTCCTCCCTCACCTCCTCTTTCTCGTCAGTCAGGTTGAGGTGCAGGGTGGCGTCGGTCACGCTCTCAAGACCGAGATACGCCTCAACCTCCCCTGAGCTCAATGTGTGTGAGTCCTTGTCATTAGGATGGCGTTTTTTGAGGCGAAGGTACATGCTCCCTAAGCCCCACGCCATCTTACCGTTGCGCTTATATAGTAAAGCAGATCCTCGGCCTTCTTATTAATCTGAATGATCACGTGGTGCCCAACACTGGGTTAAGGTTCATCAACCTTCAGCACGGACCAATCACTCATCGGAATGGCCGGGTTCTGCTTTTTAAGCAGATGAAGCGCCCACTCTCCCTGCACAACTATAGGGAACAGGACCTTTGCCTTCGGTATGGACGAAATGTTGCTCCTATCCACCACGTTCAGCTTGGCCCCCTCCCACAAGCCGTCCAGTTTTGGAACGGTCGATTTCAACCAAAGCAACATTGGGTCGTCCTTGCATGTTAGGATCTTGATGCCATTCATCCAGCCCGTCCCTTTAAAAGTAGGCATTGGGCTGTCTGAGGCACTTTCCATCCTAACAAACAGTACGTCGACCAGCTTTCATTTTTTCCGTTAGGGTCCCATTTGTTGATGAGAGCAACAGCGACCTTTGCTCTCTGTGGAGGCCTGTTGCCGTTACTGTCTGTGTGGTTTTTGTTGATGGAGCCAAGTACTCGCAGCCTCTTGCTCACTGAAGCCCCTTGCTTGGGACTCTCAGCAGACCGTTGCAATATGTCGAATTTGACCTGTTTTCGTGGCCAAAACTCATTTTTCGCAAGTATTGAAATTTCCGTTTTTTCAATGTTACCATGTTGAGATATTGTATACCTATAATGTTAACTTAACTGTTTAGTGTTAAGATAACAGCTGTTAAAGTCAGCTGTTGCAAGCGAACGCCACGTGCGCAGGAGCATGGCATTGTTTTCAACAACTGCATTTAGCGACATAAAACAAATCATTTAAGCTTTTCTCAAATTCAGTAATTGAATTAGTTCTAGTAATGTTTTTAACTTCGCGCTGATATTTTTTTTATAAATGTATTAAGCTTTCTAATGATGCTTTTTATATTTATTAATTTAATATTCGACTTACTCCAAATTTCAATTATTTTGTCTGCAATCATCGGAGTAAGGCTTGCATAAGAAATTTGTTTTTTTGTTTGCTGTTTATTGCGATCACTCACGTAAAAATAATAATTAAGTACATCCCGAAAAGTTGGCAAATTTAGCTCGGAAAATTCACTAAGTACACCAATGATATTTGCGATCTGCTTTGAATTAAAACTTGATGCAGACATCATAATAATACTGTCAATTTCCGAATTGTCAATAGACATCGCTGATGATTCCATAATTTTATATTATTAGCACAAATTTCTTTGTTAACAGTCAAAAACTAAATAAACCAAATTTATTACACGAATTTAGAACTGATAAAAATCTTGAACTTTATTTACTGCTAGTCTATGGTATTCAATGGCGTAGATAGCTATTTTCGAAAGAGGGATAACTTACCAATAGGAACTGATGGTCTTGACTGCCCCCACACCTACGCCACTGCCGTTGGTTGACAAGTTTTACCGCAAAATTAATTATCATTTAAATAAACTGTTATAAGAGGAATGCAAAAAAGCTTCACAAAAGCTTTAATATTATTATATTTCTAAAGCTTATATTTATAAAGCTTATTTATGTAATAATATATTTCTTTGCAAGCAAATAAACTTTATAATAAAAAATAAAATTAAATTCCTCCTTTTATCATGCCACGCCTACTTTTATTAAGTTGCTTAAAATGCCTTTAAATATGTTTTTCAATTTTCAGACCGATACCTTACTTCGCTAAAAAGTTACAGACGCATTGCTCCTACTTTCTTATATGAGGCTCAGTACATGGCTAGCTTGGCTCATTTTGTCGAATTAAAAAAAATTATAAGTTAAATAAATTAAAAAATAATAT
Source organism: Drosophila sulfurigaster albostrigata (assembly GCF_023558435.1). NCBI lineage: Eukaryota > Metazoa > Arthropoda > Insecta > Diptera > Drosophilidae > Drosophila > Drosophila sulfurigaster. The sequence continues at coordinate 812,108 of NC_084881.1, forward strand.
TATAAAATTTGTTGTAAAAAGATGAATCAGACTTGACTCCAACATAATTGGAAAATGCGTGTTTTTTTTTTTTAAATACATTAAAATGCCTTAAATACCTCGAAATACCCTTATGTACTTTATAGTGAAATCTTTAAGCTTCACGGCTTTTGCGAGAAACGAAATGCCATATACACTTTCATAACTTGTTGATCTTGCTGTCCTATTAACATTACTTGCGTTAAACCATGGAAAAGCCGTCACTATTCGCAAAATGATAAACAAGACCGTGGTAAAGCCTTTGCGATTTTTTTTTTTCTTGAATAACTTCCATATTTATTATCGAATCTGGACCAAATTTGCGGGACGCATTTAAAATAGGACATTCATCATGGTCTCTAACTTCAAAATTGCTTTAGATATTCGTATTTTTTCGATTTCTGTGGGCGGAAGGGGATGTTGACACGCCCACTTTTCTAAAATATCTTCCTATAGTAATAACTCTCATTATACATGAAACCTCCACCTCCACCTTCGGGTTAGCAAACCCGGTAGAACCCGGCGCAGGTAAGCCTCCTTGTCCTGGCAAGACAGGTTTGCTAAGCCACTGAGCCTAGCGTGAATGTGGTGGAACCTTGGAGGTGCTGGTGATAGGCCGAGGTGACTGAAGAAGACGACGTTCCTCTTCCGCCGTAGAAGTTACGCAGCGCTCTCTTGGTCCGAGTCGGCTAAGACAACGGCATCAACCTCGAGTTGTTGATTATGACAGTATTGTTACAACTGACTTGACCTGCATCCACCGCATCAGAGGTATGACCGCTGGCGACACGCAGAGAGGAGTTTACCCCCCGTGCCCGCCGGTGGTAGCAGTCACGCCTTCCACCAACGTTTGGGCTGACATCTCAGCCCGGGTTGATTTTTTAAAATGCTTCATCCGAGACATTATGGCTAATTTTGTTCTTTGGAGCCCCCCATAGCGATTTCAGTCTGACCGCCAGACACCTCGTACCATGGATTCTGCTTCTTATCTACAGACAGATGCCCGAAAGATAAGGAGCAGAGCCCTCAGCTAGGATCGGGAGTACCTGAAATGTCGGCGCATAGTAGAGATCTGCTACCCGATGACAATAAGGTAATACATATCCTACCCAGCCAGCACCTTCGGGGAGGGTTCCGTAGAGGATTATTGTCAGCTAATTTATTTAAGTGCTAAAATTGTATACCAAAAAGGTGTTGAAATCACCGGAATGAAATCAATTAATAAGGTGATCCCATTTTTTGGTGCAAACAACTGCCTGCCGTTCCACTGATTTTTTTAAAGTAAGCTTCAAATCTTTCATTGCAAAAAAGACAAAATGGGAAACATAAATTATCTATGCAGGATAAAATTATCCTTATGTGAGTTCTATCCATGCAGGAAATTGGACACACGAGAGTCATTTCTTCACGTTGTTTAATTCTGACCAAAACAGCTGTTTCAGCAGTAAAAAATGAAACGTTTCAATAGCAAAACGATGACCAAAAACTTGTAAAAACCGGAGAAAGAAAATTAAGGTAACAGTTCTGCTATTTTTGTTCAGTTGTGGGCACACAAGACCTTCAGATGAGGCTCTGCACTGATGCCACAATCTGAGATCTGATTTCGAATCACTTTTCAAAGTGCAAAACGAGCAATTTTATCTTGCCGAAATGAAAAGTAGATGCCTTTTTCTATAATAAATCAGATCATATTTGCAAAAAGAAACAAGTAGAAGATCGCACTCGACAAGTTCCGTCAGATAATTACGCATATTACATTCTATTCGAATGATAAAAGGCGATTCACTTAATTAAGCTATGGGGAAACCCTGAAGATTAAGTTTATACAGCAGGAGATAATAATTTATCGAGTCGAAAGCTTTAATATTTTAATATTATAGTATTTTAATATTATAGTATATCCTAATTATTGCAAATATATTTATTTTATATAGAAAAGAGTATTTTTTGAAATTTACAAAAGTATTTTATTTAACTCAGCAGGTGGTTTTGTTTACGAACTATCAAAACAGTAACATATTAAATTCTAAAATCGATATATCGCTATACTATATACATTTACATTTAAATTAATCATAGCGCATAAAATATTCGTTATTGCATCCAAAGGAAACAACACCTTACAGTTGCAACTTGCAACCATATTTTCCATACGGTCTCGGCTCGACAAATATATGTCGGAGTTAGTAAAGCAGCATCTCGTGTCGGCACATTGCTACTGCGTAGTTGTAGGTGCGTATCGGCACATTGACACTGCGTAGATGCTTGAGCGTTTCGGCACATTGGCACTGCGTAATTAAGAGTGTGCATGTTCGATTGCATCCTTTATTTGCGCTGTGATTGGTTGTTTGCACTTTGTCGCTTTGACAAGTACAGTTATTGCAGGGCGACAGCGACGAGACGAGACCAAAAATATTTCCCGTTGAGATATCGTTATAAAATTTTCCCCACAAATTTAGAAAAATATTTTGTATATGGGCATTTCCAAAATCACGCACGGGACATTCGCATGCGTTCAAAGTAAAAACACGGCAAAAAGGAAACGTTTTTTTCCAACTGAAACGCTTAATGTATAGCATTTTATTAGCTCTTTCATTGGTGCAAAGATTGATGTTGGGTATTTTTTCATTTAGAAGATAATTGCAGAAGTCAAGTGATTCGCACGGGACACAAAACGGAAATGGTTTAAGAGGTAAACCAATTCAAACGCAAATTTCAGCGAATCCAGAGGCAATATTTTAATGCAACTAATTTTAAATTATTGTGCATTGATGCCTCTTTAAGAAGGTTATAATTTTTTTCAAAAACGACTTGTATTTTTTTTATAATTCAATTTGAAGTAAATTCGCACGGGACATCGCGCACGGGACATTTTTTACCGCCACTGTTTTTACACCCGCTACCCATAGGGTAGAAGGGTATTATAACTTTGTGCCGACAGGAAATGTATGTAACAGGTAGAACGAGGCATCTCCGACCCCATAAAGTGTCGACGGCAAGGGTGTTTTCCATCTTGATGCTTTTATTGATTTTCGCAGCTGCACAGCGAGTTCCGTTTGGTTCGAATACCCAAGCTCAACTGACTCTGGCATACGCGCTCACGTCATAAACTCACTCAAGTCGAGCGTATACAGCCATCTCTGTCTTACTCATGACTCTTGGTATCTTACCATCGAACCTTACTCAGCAGCAGAGCGTCTCTGCCTCTGCTGCCGTGCATTCGCTCAATATCAACGAGTAAAGCAGAAGCAGGGAATTCCCCGAATTCCCAAATTACCAGAATGCTTCATTTACTGGGAATCACACTGCGACATATATATATTCATGATCAGCGTCAACAGCTGAGACGATCTAGCCATGTGCGTCTGTCCGTCTGTGTGTCTGACCGTATGAACAGAGACTATAAGAGATAGAGCTATAATTTTTTTCGACAGCATTTGTTATGTTTATTTCAAATTTTTGCCACGCCCACTTCCGCCCCGCAAATCAAAAAAATTGAATAACAATCGTAATTTTATAGCTAGAGTTGCGTATTTTGGTATATAGAATAATAACTATAATAGTTATATTTGGTTGCGATCAGACTAAAATTGTGGAAGTTTTTAAAGAAATACTTTTGTATGGGCAAAAACACCTACTTACTAGGGGTCTTAGTTGCTTTGGCTGATAATCTGGTATATTGTGCTGTCTATGGTATATTTTGAATGCGGTACTATATCGATATACCATTTATACCAGTTGGTATATTTTTAGTATTTTGTAGTATATTTGGTATATTTTGAGAATAATACCGCAAAATATATTGCTTTTTTCAAAATGGGTAGCGGGTATCTCACAGTCGAGCACACTCTAAATATGAGAGAGGAATAAGTTGGTACTTATGTATGTTGTGTACTTACGGTGGATTTACTGATAAGAAATGTTGTTTTTCGGTCGCGCACGGGACATTAAAATAAGTGATAAAGCAAATCAAAATTTTTACCGTTATTGGTGATCGCATGTTACTTTTTGCGTTCTCTTTCGTTTCTTGCAATCTCCAAATGATTTTACAAAGCATAATACATTTATTTTAGAAGTTGTTATCAAAACAAAATATGCGTAGGGCATAATCATAATCACAACAGGTGCGTTTGCGGGACTTTGCATTCGAATATTTTGAAATCTATAAATGATAAATGCAAAATTCTTTCAAGTTTATTAAAATTGAATATTTCTTTATGTAACCATGTTGGAAAAAATAATTTTCAAGAACTTTTAATTTTTTGGTCGCGGTGGACCTTTCTGTGAAAATGCCCATATACCGTAAAAAAAATTGGATACATCAGAGGACTATATTCTATAGCTCCCATACAACCTTATTATGGCTTATATGCCTATTGTGCGCCAAAATTCTTCCGGTGTAGTTACAGTGCTAAAATTTTATATTAGCATCCAAGATATACTATATAAGTATTTAAATTAGCGAAAAAAAGAATATGTTAAATTGTCCACAAACACAAAAGAAATATCACAAAGGCAAAGGAGAATCTGCAGATTACGTCGCAAATTTGAATTTGATAACAGTAAGTTAGCTTGAGTTTATTAAGATTACACACAAATCTGCAAGTACGTTTTTTTTATAATATCTCAAATTTTAGAAAATTCCTTCAACTTCAAAATCCATTACAAATATTTTAAATTTGGACACGTAATTAATGAACTGATGACTTCGAAGTTCGGTTTTGTTGTGAAATATTCGCAAATCTAGTTTGCCATGAAGAAGCTTGGACAATTTAGAAACGATTTGTTTACATTTCGTACATTTTTGTGTGTACTGTCGCTTAGTGTGGTTAGATGGGTATGGCGTAGGCAGTAAAAGGATCGAGCAGTCAGTGTGCTTTAGAAATTGCCAGAGAAAGCATCGGAACTCGTTTCGCGATAATGAACGAACAGACTTCGGTAGAACAGACTCCGACATATATATACATACATATATTTCAGTGGTCGGTTTTCCATCGTTCTGTCTATTACTTAAATTTCCTGTAAGCACAAAAAATACCGCAACCTCAGGGTAGAGTATTTTTGAATTACGTAAATAAAAAAAAAAACAAGTAAGAAAGCTACAGTCGAGTGTACTCGACTGTGAAATACCCGCTACCCATTTTGAATAAAGTATATATTTTGCGGTGTTATTCTCAAAATATACCAAATATATAAAATATACCAAATGATATTTTTGGTATAGCGATATAGTACCGCATTCAAAATATACCCTCGACGGCACAATATACCAGATTGTCAGCCAAAGCAACTAAGACCCCTAGTAAGTAGGCGTTTTTGTCCATACAAAATAATTTCTTTAATAATTTCGACAATTTTTATCTGATCGCAACCAAATTTTCAGGAATCATAATATAGTTGTTATTGTATACACCAAAATTCATAACTCTAGCTTTAAAATTACGCTTGTTATTCGATTTTTTAATTTGCGAGGGCGGAAGGGGGCGTGGCAAATATTTGAAACAAACTTGATCTGCGTGCAAAAATAACAAAGGCTGTCGAGAAAAAATTATAGCTCTATCTCTTAGTCTCTGAGATTTAGGTGTTCATACGGACAGACACACAGACGGACATGGCTAGATCGACTCGGATGTTGACGCTGATCAAGAATATATATACTTTATAGGTCGGACATACATTTCCTGTCGGCACAAAGTTATAATACCCTTCTACCCTATGGGTAGTGGGTATAATGACTGACGATCATTCCGATTATTGATAAAAATACATAGTTTAACACTTTTTTCGCCATGTAACGCCATCGAATCATATAATAACTTTGTACCTCCAGGTATGTTAATGCAGGAGGAGGCATCTCCAACCCCGTAAAATATATATTATATATAGTCTTTATAATTCCTAAAAATTTTGTTCCGATCAGATAAAAATTGTAGAAAGGTATTTAAGAAATTCTTTTGTATGGGAAAAACTCCTACTTACTACTGGACTTATTTGTTTGGTCTGATAATCTGGTATATTTGTGCACTGTATGGTATATTTTAATTGATACTATATAAACATACAAAGAACAAAGCATTTAATATGTTTCAGTATTTTTGTGGTACTTTGATTTGGTGTATTTTAGAAATAATACTGCTCTGGGTTGTCGAGCACTCTATTGAAGATTTCTTACGTGTTATGGTTATACCTTCTTCTGCCTATTACATACATTTTCTGCCAACCAAAGTTATAATACCCTTCTACCCTATAGGTAGCAAGTATACAAATTTGCCAAAATGAAAGCATATCCTATACAGACTCAATTTTTTAAAGTATGTTCATATATTGTAAATAAACATCAACAACTAAGTTTAATTACTTCATTATTTTATTACCAGCAATAAGAAACTAGGATCAGAGTATCTTGACGGTCGACCAGTCTCATGTAGCACTTTTTACTTGTTTTTGTTTATTAGTAGATGGTTAACTATGTATTTATATATGTACATATGTATAAATCTGTACATAGTTGTCTATGACAACGTTTTTCAATCTTTCCATGCGTGAAAATTTAATGACGTGCGTATTTAAATGGTTCCTTACCGAGTCTAAAATAACCGGCTCACTGGGCAAAAACGTTCACATTTTTCACTTATCAGCGTAATTAAGTTACAAATATTAATATCATACGTTAATAGGTTTTCATCACTTAATTTACCAAGAAATTTGTATACCTATTTATACCAAAACCAGTCACAACGTTTTGCGTAATTGATAAAACATTAAATTAATCAAAAATTGGGTGCAGTAATTTAAGTTCTTTATTAAAATAAATATGGTTTTAAAGTAAAGTCAGATCCGGACTTCATTTTTGGTTCCATAAGAACAACAGCTTCCTACCTTTTCTTTCGTATGCCCCACGTGCATACTGTATTCTAATAAAAGTTTTCAATTTATTTTTTGAAATTGCTCATTTCCGCTCTCGAATACATTAAAAAAGGCCGGGGCTTCGATTTTCACATTCACATTTCGTTTTCATTTTAGAAACGAAAAAATTGGTGCTCCCATTTTCATACTCACAAGTTTGTCTTGCCGAAATGAAAAGTAAAAGGAAAAAAATGGTTGACTCATTGGTTTTAAATGTTAGTTTCAAATATATACATATTTGCGAAAAAGTGAGAAGGTAAGTATAATGATTTCAGGGGAAAGCATAAATCATCTATGCAGGATGAAATAATCTATATGTGAGCTTTCTCCACTCAGGAAATTCAAAATGCGAAAGGCCAAAACAGAAGTCAGCTGTTTCAGCAGCAAATTAAACGTTTCGATAGCAAAACGATGACCAAACACTTATAAAAACCGGAGCACCTAAAAACGAAAATGTCGTTTTTGGTCCCAAAACATTTTAATGTCTAAACACTTTACAAAGTTTCCAAAACCTTACAAATATCAATTATAGGTTGATTGATTTTTGCAAATAAAACAGTTCGACGTGTACTTCAACTAATGAGTAAAAGGAAGAAGAATATTTCGTTGTGTAACCTGTCAACGAGGTTGTCCTTGCAAAAAATTCCATATTCATATGTACTTTAAAAATTAAATTTCATACATTTTTATTTACATTTACTTCAAATTTGTATGCATGTGAGATTAAAAACAGCGCCCCATCATTGAAAATTTCTAAAACCTTCCGCACATACAAAATACATATGTATATGTATTTATCAACAGGTCCATGTCGAAGATTTATGTATGTATGTATATCAGATTACATCAGAGTGTTAGTATTAGTAGTTTACAAATATGTAGACCTTTTGATGAAATACAACAATTATAAAGCACATGACGCGAGATTCCCAAAAGTACACATACTTAAGAAAAAGTGGCTGACGAACGGACGCCGACCATGGCAAAATTCAATATTAAGGTTTTTTAGAAAAGGGCGTAAAAGGCAAAAGGCAACAACATATTTACATATACAGGGGTGTTACAAAACACTTTCACTCGAACTTCACTTCAATTTCACTTGTAGATGCCACAGACCCTTTTGATTTTGATTTACAGTGATACCACTTTTTTGTAAACGAGTTTGGATCACAAGTGTTAAAAAAAAAATGCATTGAAAATATATTAATGGATTGACATTTTTTACTTATTTTCGAATTTATTGTGCAATTGGTAAAAAAAAAACATTTGCAGCATGTATTTTTTAGATAATGCGGCAAAGAAGAATTGATAAAAGTTTGCAGTAAACAAAACAAGTAAAGTATTTTTTATGACATCGCACACCTCAACAAGATTCCGCAATGTCATGAAAAAGCACACCTACATACATATGTCGGAGAGTAAGTAATGCAGATTCGACACATTGCCACTGCGCAGCTGTGCGTGCGTCTCGGCACATTGACGCTGCGTAGTTGTAGGTACACTTTGGCATTTTGGCACTGCGTAGTTGCTTGTGCGTTTCGGCACATTGGCACTGCGTAATTAAGAGTGTGCATGTTAGATTGCATCATTCTCTATTTGCGCTTTGTTGGTTGTCCGCATTTTGTCGCTTTGCCAAGTACAGTTATTGCGGGGCGACAGCGACGAGACGCTGTCGCTGAGTGTGGTTCGATGGCTATGGCGTAGGCAGTAAAAGGATCGAGCGTGCAGTGTGCTCGTGGAATCGCCTATGAGAGCATCGAAACTCGCTTCGCGATAATGAATAAACGGACTTCGGTAGAACAGACTCCGACACATATGTATGTACATCGCATTTTCTTCTGCCTCTGTCTAATTACTTTCATTTTTTTCAAATTTGGTTTATTTTTTAAAGAATTGCATGGCAATTTAAAATTTTCAGATGGGATTATCAGCTGATTTTCATAGATATCGGACTTCTTTTTAATTAATATAGCAAAATATATGCCAAAATACAATCACCTTTTTAGAATCATAGCCGCATGATCAATAATGCAGCTTCATTAGCTGTGCCTCTCTCACACCCAGCCGCTTATGGAATTCTGCTGCGAATTCTGCTACTCAACTGTAATTTATATGATGAAGCCTAGTCTAAACAGCGAATAAACATTTGTTTAATAAGTATTAAAATTTAATTTATTAAAAAAAACATATGAAATTATATTCTTTGCTATTAAAGACAATATCCCAAGCACAGCATGCAATGTTTTTTTGATTTCAAATTTCATATGCAGTCCTGCGACTACAGTTTTTTTCACGAGAAAGGGTCTAGCTTCGTAAGGATAATGTACTCTGTACTCGCTTTTCGATTTCTCAAAAAAACATAATATATAAAAATCAAAAATTCTTTACGTTGTATGTGAACCTTTAATGAAGGATTTATATTAAATTTTAGTTTACCATAGTTGACCAAATTTGACGACTTTAGCTTCTCTGAGAGAAATGAGGCCGTGAGGATATTTCATCAAAGAAAGCTAAAAATAATAATGTAAAGATATCGACAATTTGTTACGTGTAAGAGACTGGAATAACCGCGGTTCTTATTTGTGCTATTGTCGCTCGAATATATGTATGTAACTAAATACTATTTATTATGCAGTATATTGGTGCTTATTATTTTGAATTTACTTGACTAAAGCTTTCTCACTTTATTTTCGATTTCATATTTGGTATGACAATGTTACCAGACTTTTCGGCACTGGCGTAATTCAGTTGTAAATAAGTCCCACAGTGTGTTTACAAAATAATTATAATTTGCTTTGGGTAGACTAGAAATAAGAGGATCGAATACCCGATACAACGGTAATATCAGCGAAGGTAATTGTATGTGGTATGAGGACAATATAACGTGTAAGAAACGTACTTCAACAGATGAACTAGTGAAACTGCACAAGAAATGCAATTGCAACAACAGCATTCTACCGTATTGTCGCTGTCAAATGACTCTTGGGAAATCATTTTTTTATGTTTGAGTCTGAATTCTAGCTTGTAATTTTGGGAAATGGGATGAAGTCAAATACTAAATGTTCTTTTCTACTCACTGCCAAATTTGATAGTCATATACTGCTTACCGAGGGCCACGTGCTCTTGTTGTGGTTCAATGGCTAATCGGATTTTGAAGTGGTGGTTGAAAGACATGAAACAATGGACGTGTGTAATTCACGTCACATGTATATAAAATAACCCAATGTGCATTATATACTTCACAAAATATGCAATTACATTTTATAAATACATATAAGAAATAAAAATTATCGTTTTACTTGGCAATGATGAATGCTGCCATCGTAACGTTTTTCAATGCAAATTTGTAAGCTAAATATAACTTACCCATCTATATTCTTGCTCTAAATCTACAGCTATTGTGGCCGCTGCAGCCCTTTAGAAAGTCGCGCGGCCAGCAAATATGGCATGACGTACCTTTTGATTTGGAACCACAACGTTTGGAACAGGATGAAGCATTAATCGAAATGACTAAAGATTTGCAGACGGAGTCTAGTCGTATCATGCCCGTAAGCAAGTCGCCAATAACAATAGCAGAGGCTTTTACCAATTTGAGACATGCAAAGAACGATCGATATATATACAAATGGCAGCTGGGGGGAGTGGTCCAAGTGCTCACAGCAGTGTGGTGCCGCAGGCGGCGGATTGCAGGTGCGTATCAATATATATGTAGTTACATACATACATACACACATACATATGTATATACAGATATACATAAAGTTATCTGTCCGGACTGGTGATTTGCTTTCGAACTATAGCTTAAGGTAGCGCCTAGAAAGCTTCTTTCATTCTCAGTAAATTAAAATAAAAGTAAGATTGTTAATAGCAAATTTGTATTCAGTGTGTGTGGAAAAAGCTATTCTTAATCCATATAATAAATATTCGCAGGTACCGTTACAAAAAAGGGGCAGCCTTTTTTAAATAGTTTTTGTTTTTAAAATAATGTATGCTTAAAATGGAACATGTTTCATAAGGTTTGTTTTTTGGATACTTCACATGTATTAATACTGAAAGTGGGAGGATATGTTTAGCGGTTTTTTTTTTAAACAAGAATAGAACCACCTACAATATTTTATGTTGCTTCTAAAAACGAAATAGTTTAAACAATAGAAATCAAAGCAGAGAAAATGGAACCGTAATAAATGTTTTAACTATTATATTTAGGCCTACCAAAGTTGGTAATCCTAGTCACACTGATATTTGTCAGAAAATAAATTTGAAAATTCATCAACGCTTTATTACATGAAATCGTATTATTTTGCGAGAATCCCAAATCAAATGATATATACACAAATAAATTATGCTCTTCGGTACTATTAATTTCGTTAGTATCCGTCTTTTATATGGCCAAAGCTGACAGGCAGATTTAAAGACTGTTGCCAGTCTGTCAAACCTTCTGAATTAATTAATGAGCGTGTCATAAGAAGCATTGTCAAAAAATTTAAGCTTTATCTTTTATCGTCTTTCAGACAGACAGACAAATGGCTGTATCGTCTCGGTTCTTGATAATGTTAAGAAAATATATTCTTAATGGAGTCAGAGATGCCTCTGTCTGCCTGTTACGTGCATAAAGTCCTGCTGACATAAAGTTACAATACCCTGCTACCCTATGGGGGTATAAAAAACACAAAAAGTAAAAGAACTAACATCGTGTTCCTTTCATCTCCACAGCGCCGCTCGCTGAGCTGCCAGCGTACGGAAACAAAGGCATTGACATGGAGGACAACTGGAAAGACACCAACGACATCGATGTCAAATGGCAACAGTGTAGATGTCGTTGAAAATGCACAGTGCACAGCCCAAGGGCTGGATTTGCCCAACACGTTCCAGAGCTGTGGCGACGAGCCCTGTCCTTACTGGGCCAAAGGAGATTGGACGCTCTGCCAGCATTCGCCTTGCCATGAACGCAATATTGCCGTACAGCGGCGTGAAATAAGCTGTCTGTATGAAAACGGCAGTTTGGGTACTCCCTGCCATGAGTATCAGAAACCACCAGCGCGTCAAGAATGCTACAATGAGCGCTGCAAGGGTGTTTGGCATGTAGAGCCATGGTCTGAGGTTCGTGGCGCCTTCCCCTGTCTTCTATATTCATTATGTCCCGACTCAACATAAAGCAAATATTTTATTAATGACAAATACCATTTCATTCTATTTCGGATTTGTTTTATAGTGCAATGCGCCTTGTGGTCGTCAGGGAATAAAATTTCGCATTCTGCAGTGCGTCTGGTATGGCACTCATAGACCCGCGGGTAACGTCTGCAAACATCACCCTCGGCCAGTGGTAATGAAAGTGTGCAAAAGTCGGTCTTGTCGAGCCAAAAGTAAGTCCAGCAAAAATTTAAGTAATGTAAGCCGAAAATTAAATACCGCTGAAAGAGTACTCTTACTTATCGGGGTGACATTTGTTTTCACTTATTCTACATTTATAGTAATATAGTACTACAAAATAGCAAAAAACAATTCAAAGTTAGAATAGCAGAAAAATTAAAAAAAAAAACTCGCGTGTTCTGACTTATGCACCTTTGGCACTTCAATTTTCTTATCAACAAAAAAAAAATATATATATATATTATTTTAAATTTACAATAACATTAATTATTATACCCGCTACCCATAGGGAAATAGGAAAATAGGAAATGTATGTAACAGGTAGAACGAGGCATCTCCGACCCTATAAAGTACATAACATATATTCTTGATCAGCGTCAACAGCCGATGTGATCTAGCTATGTCCGTCTGTCCGTCTGTGTGTCTGTCCGTTGGAGCACCTAGATCTCAGAGACTATAAGAGATAGAGCTATAATTTTTTTTCGACAGCATTTATGTTTGCACGCAGATCAAGTTTGCTCCAAATTTTTGCCACGCCCCCTTCCGCCCCTGCAAATCAAAAAATCGAGTAACAAGCGTAATTTTAAAGCTAGTATTACGAATTTTGGTATATACAATAAGAACTATAGTAGTTATGATTCCTGAAAATTTGTTTGCAATCAGATAAAAATTGTCGAAGTTATTAAAGAAATATTTTTGTTGCTTTGGCTGACAATCTGGTATTTTGTGCCGTCTATGGTATATTTTGAATGCGGCACTATATCGATATATCACATATACCATTTGGTATATTTTTAGTGTTTTGCAGTATATTTGGTATATTTTGAGAATAATACCGTAAAATATATTGCTTTTATTCAAAATGGGTAGCGGGTATCTCACAGTCGAGTACACTCGACTGTAGCTTTCTTACTTGTTTTTTTTTATGACTTTTTCGACTCGTTTTGGTTACTATCAATCAAATTTTTTATAAGATTCTCCGGATCGTCGCCAGCAATATTGACTGGAATCTATTGAATTTGGATTCGACTGACCAAATTACTTGTTTCCAGAGTTCTATTGCTATGTTTTTATTTTTTAAATAGTTTTATTTCTTGATTGGATAATCTATTGGTGATTTAATTCAGTCTGATAATGTAATTCTGTAAAGATTTTGTAATATCGGTGGTTGTTTGTATTTTTATTCAAGACAAGGGTATTTCCTTGCTCAGACGAATCCCATGTATTTTTGTCAATAACGGATCTTCAAATATATTTTTTTATTTGTGTAATGACATTGATATTAAATATTAGAAGACCATTCACAAATAATAGTAAATTATGAGTTTTAATTTTGTTTCGAATTAGAAATGCATATTTCGAATGTGGTGCTATTTCGTCAATTTTTCTGCTAACAAATTAAAAAAAAAATGGCTAATCATGTCTCATCACAAAACAACAAAAACAAAATTATATCAAGGGCTGTTTTTGATATTTTGATATAGTACTAAATTCAAACCGAAAGGCAAGTGGTTCTACTTTCCGAGTGCCTAATATGATCTGGTGCCGACAGCCAAATGCAACGGTGCGACAAGCACAAACACTTACAATGCAGACATCATTTTGTGATCGTATCACAGATCGTATTTATTGTAAATACACTTGGCCCTCGTTTAACTCGAACTCGGTCTTACACCGTTTCAAATTTGCTGCCATCTCCCTTTTAACATGCTAAAAACCTCGTTCTTACACGATTGCAAAATCTTTTTTTTGATAAAGAGCCACTAAAAAATTAAACATGTTGAAACAAACTGGCTTAAACTGTAAATATTTCAAATTTGATATGAATAGAAACATATAATCTCCTGACTTTAACCTTTTTAATTTAATACCAACTTTTAATTTTGAAAATATGAATGTTGTGCATTTATTAAAGGCATATGCTTTTGGTTAATTTTGAACAAATATATGAAACAATTTGAACAATAAAAAAATTTGTTTGTTGCCAATTTAAAATTTTGCGAAAGTAACCCCTTATTTTGTACTGATTCCATGTTTCGCTTAACACGAAGATTTCTAGGAACGTAACTCCCGTGTTAAGCGAAGGCCAAGTGTATTCTTAAATACAAAATACTCAGATTTTAAATTTATTGAATATTAATTTAAATAAACATATTAATATCAAGGTTTTTATTTTTACTATTACTATCAATTCTATTTTTTTTTTTGTCACATTGAAAATATTGTTAAATTACATCGACCGCAATTTTTTTCGTTTTTGTATTGCGGTTTATTGTGATAAGAGGAGCTTGCCAACGAACATCAACTTCCATCAGCACAGTTAAAGTTCGGTAATCCTATATGTGTAGCGCCGAATGGTAAAGGGTTCCTATTTTTATGAAGATAATATCCCAACCATATTTATTTTTTTTAATTTCAGATTCCATAGACACTCCTTATTCCAATTTTCCCCTCGCGTAAAAATACGTCCCCACGCGTTATTTTAAATATTTAAAACTATTCATATTTTATATTTGGCGTTGTTACCGATAATTAGAGCAAAAAAATTAATTGTTTCTTTTTTTGTTTGTAGAATAGATGATTTTGTGTTCACATAAATTCCACTTTGGAAGTATCGATCCCTCTTTAGTATGATATAATGTATGGACTTTTTTCATATTATGATCGGTAAAAATAAGGGATATAAAAAACGGCCGTTAAAAATTTTTGCATGCAACAAAATTCCAATGCGCATCGATACTCGATATGATATAATACTGAAATGTGGATACCAAATCAACTGTTCCACAGACGACAAATAGACAACCTATAATTCCGCATTTAAATCGGAAAAGTAAACACAAACATAAAGATGAATAATTTAAAAAAAGATCGCGTGCTGGGCATTTTCTCTTGTAAAAAAATAGCATTAATTAATATTGTGGAATGGCAAGACAGTACATTTTTTGTTTTTTACCATTTCCGGTCATAAAGGTAGCCAAAAACGGTTAGTTTAAAATTTGTGACTGTTGCGAAATATATTGCATTTCTGCATATCAACAATTTTGCTTATCTGGGAACAGCGCTATTAAATTATGCTGACCACAGCATGTTCTACAACTAGATTGTATCAACGTTTATGGGACAATTTACATCAACTGCGAAATTTGCGTTTTTGTATTAAGAAGCATTTCAATAACCGAAAACTATGAAAAAATAAGTAATAAAGAAAAAAATTATTTTAATAATTATGTTGCTAAACAACGACAACTTCAGTGTAAATGAGAGCAGATTTTATTTCCACACACATTATTTTTATCGCAAATGACATATATATGTACATACTCGTATGTATTTTATTGGTTTTTTTTTCTGTTTTGCTGGGAGTTTATAAACCAACAACTGAAATATTGATTCAAAAAATATAAAAATCAGTCTACAAATCGTGATGTTGACAAGCGCGCTTTAATATGCTCCGTATATAGTGCGCGTTAATTATTTCGCCAATTGAAATATTATGTATCGCTTAAAAATTGCAATCCTATTCAATATTTAATCATTTAACTTAATACCTATTTCTATACTCAGGTTGTCTGGATACCTCACGATATTGCCACAATGCTTTAGCCATGGGTCTGTGTAGACTGCATCGTTATAAGGAAAAATGCTGTGGTTCCTGTCAGTTCAATCAGCAGAAGCATCTATAGATCCTCAGCCAGACCAAACTAAAAACGACAAAACATTTACTAAGCAACTACGTAAACAACATGGCACTAATCTGAATTTAGATTTAATAAATTGATTACATAAGTTCTCAAATACATTTGCAAAGAATGTAACTTAGTTAAATTTATAAAATATAAGACACGTTTAATTGAAACTAACGATATTGTTGAGGATAGTGTTGACAAAACATCGATACTATATGCTATCGATAACTCGGAATCTATGTAGTAATGACTATCTATAATTTCGATAGCGTTAGCGGTCGAATATATTTTTCTGCATTTTTCTATGTTTAGACTGCCTGCATTGCTCAAAACTTCTGAAGTGTAGAACAAAGTGAACAAAAGCGTATAAGAGAGCGACAATTTTTGAAGCACGTTATCAATTATGGAAATGATTGACGATCACTAGCAATAAGCTGATTATTAAATTTACAAATTTTACTCGCTTTGAAATTATTGGTAATTGCTTGCAATTAGTTCAAATAATGCAAATAAAAAATATGAGAAAATAGTGATCAGATTGACCTTTTTGGAATCTATGTAATTGTTTCAGAACGAGTTGTTTGATATGATGCAAACTCGAAATAAATAGTCATTGAATAATAAAAAATAAAAAATTATGTAATTTTTGAATGCACCTAATAAAAAATATTTAATTTTATGTTTATGTTATGTTTTGTTTGTATTACTATCTTTATTTGAATTTTATAGTTTGTTTATTTTTGCAACACTAAACACCTGTTCAAATAAATAGGGTAACTATTTTGTTAGCATTTCTAATAATATGACATGATGGTCGCTGAGTAAGTCGATGGCTAGCTACATTTTCAAACATCGATAGTACTATTGATAGTTTTGTCAACACTAGTTAAGGATAGATATTATATCAATCCAAATCATATTATAATATTATTCACACGTGTCGATTTACGAGGTCACAATAAAAAGCCCTGTAATCGAGCACTTTTTAAGTGGACGTCCCTTGTGAGCACACAAACTTTTTAAAACGGTCCAAAGGTGAAAAGTGAAAGACGAAATAGAACGCTTGGCTTTTTTACATCAATCCACTTTCAACCAACTTGTATACGTATGAATCAGATTATATGTATTTTTCAGGACTTCTTGGTAAAAATTTAATGTAATCTGATACCAAAATGCTGTGGTTATTATCGTATTAAGACATTGTGGAGTTTGTAAAAGCCAAATTTTTCCATCACTCAAAAAGTGCTCGTCAGAATTAAACTTAAGCAAGTTAATTTTACAGATGCTTATATATAGATTATTCATATATACGGGGTGTCACTGAAATAACTGGAGATTTAAATTTGATTCAATTTTAGAGAGTAAAATTGCCGCTTATCAAAAAAAAAAAAAATGTTTTAAAATGTATATATTCTCATATCTAGAATTGTTTTTCAGAATATTAGCAATATATGTATGTAGTTCATACATTAAATTAAGAAAACTACAGCATTTGGGAATAGGACGATTGCCTATGAATGTTATTGTTCTTAGTCGAAATTTTGATGAGTAATAAAATACATAAAAAACATAAAGCATTTAAATTTGGCTTTCAAGCCTTCAGCCTTCTCTTACTTTAGATATTAACACAATGTAAACCTTGTAAATATTGCAACCTTATGCTGCAGTACCATTCTTAAATTCACAATGAACTGGCCTCTTAGAACTGCAAATATTTTAGTATTATTTTTTGTATGTTTAATTATGACAGCTGCATCTTTTGATGTCGATATTATCATTACAATTTTATTTTGAATGCAATTGCTGATCGAATTAAGAAAAACCGTATTTATTTTAATTTATTATGTAAGTATTAAGTTTTGAGGATTGAAGTCTCCAAATATTTAAAAATTGAATGAAAAATTATGAAAAACAAAATTTATGTGGCACCCCTAATATATACATACATACATACATATAAATGCGATAAAATGATTTACGTCGATAAGCGACTAGTTGTCATCTAAGTAAAAATGTCGTAAGATACACCGAATTTAAACTTATATAAAGCAAGTAAGAAATCCATAGTCGAGTGCGCTAGACTGTTAAATACCCGCTATCCATTTTCAATAAACGCAAAATATTGCGAAAGCGGCATTATCTTTGAAATATACCAAATTAAACCAAAATAAAACAAAAAATATTGAAATACATCAAAAGTGGTCTATGTGGTCTAACGGCCTACCTATACATTAACAAAATACTATGTTTTAGTGATCAAAATCTGTCAGATTGATCGTCGCGACAACTTATTGGTGGGATTAAAAATCGAAACAGCCGTTTAGACTATGTATGTACAATGTCATCTTTCACGGGCATACAAATATGTATAATTTAATAATTTTCAATACTTTGCAAAATAACTTATATCAGTTTATTATTACTAGTTTTGGTTCTAGCAATTAAGAAATGTTACTCTTAATTGAATCTACAAACTCCTAAAAATTAAGCGAATATTTGAAAGTTCAAAATGGACGAAATGGTATATTCTTTCAATGTCCGTGGGTGGAAGTTGACTTACAAAATTTAATGTAAAAATAATTGTTTAAAAAATTGAAACGCAGATATACTTTATGATGTCGAAGATTCGTTTTTTGGCATGTTGTCTACATTTTCTTGTGGATAATTTTATAATACCTCTTTGTTCTGTGGGTAGCGGGTATAAAAATAATCTAAAGTAAATAAATAAGCTTAATAGTCAAACGATTGTATGGATATATGATTATTATGAACAAGTGTGGTATAAACGTATGAAGGAGAATCTAGTCATTCACTGTGCGTTTCTGCCGGTTCCTAATTAGGGGAACACGAATTATTTCCAAAAACGTCCGTTTTGGCAGTCCTAGAACGTCATAAATAAACACAAAATAGCTGTCGATACTTTCGATATTCGAGAGCACATCAGCATTTCTTTTAAACTAAATTTATCATATCCATAGATAAGATGGGAATGGATGAAATGATACCTCAGCTTAAATTTTCTTTAAACGGATGTGACCATTATTTCCATTATTTTGCAGTGTCAAATTTATGATGGATTATTAACTTTTGTAGGTCCGTTAAAAATAATAGCACTAGACAAAACTACAAATTATTTTATCTTTATAATAGACCATTTTTTTTAAAAGAACTAATCTAATCGAAAGCAAACTTATTTACATACATTTGGTTTTAATGTAATACATTGGGTTTTGTAACTAAATAATTATTCAAAATATTATGATCTCAAGCTTTTATATAATTATAAAAACTACAGCACTAATTAGTATAATACGAAGAGTTAATTCAACAATTAACATATGTAAATATTTAAGAGAAATTAATAACAGTTAAGATAAGAACATTATAATAAAAGACAATTTTGAAAAGAATAATAAAAACCTCAATTCTGTTTGTATTTCGCAAACTTGAATATTTCAATACCTTGAATGAAAATTAAAGCCTATTTCATATGGTTTTAAAATTCTAAAGTCCAAATTATTGTACATAACCGCTTTAGTTAAACATTGTTGATATATAATATACATATATGAATATGAATAATTGTAATTAGTTTATATTTTGTATGAGCAACTTATTTTATAAACATATATTTAAAAATTGAACAGCAGACATAAAATGTAAACCGTTAGCTGCTAAATATAAGTAATATAAGTAAAAATATTGATAAAGTATGAAATGTTAAAAGCGATTATGTTATGAGGGCTATAAAAAATGTTACAACATACTGTACACGACTATAAACGGTAATTCAGTAATAATATTTCCATTTGTGTTTTATTCGAATGCAATTCATTCATTCTAAGCGGTTCGTTTGAAATATTGAAATCTTGACACAAACAACTAATCAAATTTATGAAAACATGATTACTTGACTTTCATGTATTTTATAAAGAGTACAAAACTCAGTGACGCTAAGTTATCTATTCAGTCGTTCCGGCCTTCATGCCCAGTGTTAAAATAATACACAAATATAGACTTAACAAAACGCAAGCTTGTATTACAGCTTATTATACTAAACATACGTATATTTATATCAAATACGAATAAATAAATCGAAATCACCACTGCAAGATGTTTACAAAATAAATACAAAGGCAAAATAAAAAAATATTGTAAGAAAATAGAAATGAAATAAATATTATTGATTAAATATAAATAAATAATTCAAGCAATTTATAAATGACTTTGTATTGGTCGAAAAAAAAAAAAAAACAAAATAAAACAAATGCTGTTAGTTGTTAGATTTTAATTAATGTTTTCATAGTTTAGACGTGGAGAAATAGAAGGTAAGTCAAAAGTCTTTTTTATTCTAAAGTATAATTGCATGAACATTTTTATGACTAACGTGTATTAGTGATCTACATACACGCTGTATGATTATGATTTCCGTTGATTAATTAACCGTTAGATCTTGACGAGTTACATCTAGTGTATAGCAGACTCACAAACTCTCGGCAGAGCCAACGCAGACCTTGTGCAGGCTTCATTTAACTGCAAACATCTCAGACACAAGCTATTGTTTTCGTCTTCTTCAAAATTGACGTGCGTTAGCTGGTTGTCTGCGAGGCAACTGCACATTGAAATACTTCATATGCATAAACATGCAAATATAGGCGAGCATGTAGACACTGTAACGTGCAACGATAAACAACGCTAGGCTGAACTGGGCGATCTGAGGGTGCGGGGCACGCTATAGCATCCGGCTCTAGCTCGTCGGCTTTGGGGGTGGTGGTCTTGCTTCCACAAATCGATCCTCTTTTTTCGCTGCGCCCTTTTATTAAAAAGACTAGAATTTAGCGTGCTGCGACATAATGTTTGTTTCTGCAGAGAAGGAGAGAGAGCGAGATTTAGGCTCATCTTATCACTGGTGTTACAATCACAAGCATCAGAGCCTGGCGCTGGTGATCCCTTTTGGGCCCTACGACTGTGAAGCCTAACGGCATGACTCGGCCAAACAAAGAGAAATTATTTTAAATTGATTGTTTTTTGATTGATTGTTTTTAATTGTTTCAATTTTAAATTGTTAAAATTTGTTTTTTCCGATTACTTTAAATTTTATTTTTCAATCAATAACTTTTCATTTTTAATTAACTTATTCTTTGAGCAACTTTTTTAAATTTTATTTTCATTTAATTTTTTTTTTCAAGTTAACTTGGCTGCATGAAAGCGTATGTGCGTAATGTGCAAGGGCGATACATTTTTATATCGGTGTACATTATTAATTTTCTTTATCGAAACTTACCCCCAGAACTCCTGCGGCGGTGGTCGATCTCCGTCGTAGTGCTGGAACGGGCTAAACGGCGAGGTGATTTGTACAAAAAAAATAGAATTTGGTACATTAAGCACATCCGCAAATCTATGTATAAATTAAAGACTATTAACTTTTCCGAAAACAAATCATAAAGTAATTTCAACATTCATATTGATTTCACGTTGTATCTTTTTAAATCTCATTATAATTTTTGATACTGATTATTTTCCATTGCTTTTAAACAAATATAAATTTCTTTTAAACAATTTATCTGATTAACATTCGAAAATTATTATTTTTTTTTTTTCACTTGTTTTAATATTTTGCAATTTCATTTTTGCATGGCACTTTTACTAATTGTTTTATTTATTTTATTTCAGTTTCTGTTGTCTTAACAGTGCTGCGTTTACTTAATGTTTGCGATCGTATGTGTAACTTTCTTTTTTCATATTAGCGCTTCGCATTTCATTCAATTTATTTAATCTAAATTCTTAATTTTTGTTGCATTTTTTTTTTAAATTTATTTGTATACACAAGCGTTACTCTTTCAACTTTATTTCTTTTAACTAGGTTTAACTTTAACTTTAATTTAAATTTCTTTCGTTTCCATTTCTGTATTTCATTTTTAACTTTGTTTCATAATTTTTAAATTTTCTTTGTGTGGGAGAACGGTACACTTTTTATCTCGGTTGTTTCGTTATTTCAATAGACTTGCGAATTAGTTTACACAGTTGTTTCTATAAATTGTATTATTTGATTTAAATAATTTTTTGCCTATCACTTTCAAATCAAAAAAAAACACACTCAGGAAGTGCCTACCCGCTGATCGATGACAGGAATCCTTCGCGATCCTACGGAGAGACTGCCATGCTGCTGATCGTTAGAGTCGGCGCCTAAGGGCGCTCCGTTGAATGTGGTACTATATCGATAGACTAAATATACCATTTGGCATATCTTTAGTATTTCTGCAGTATGTTTGGAATATTTTGAGAATAATACCGCAAAATACATATGTATTTTATGGTTAGTGGTATTATACATGTATGTATTATATGGTTAATGATAGGATTATTGGCAACCCAAGCCATGACAACCACTGAGCGGCAAGCTGTGTCCGTTGTTCAAAATTTGAAAGAAACCTTCTGCTCAGCGGTTGTTCTCATAACTTGGGGTACAAATAATTCTGATTTGAGTGAAACCCCAATTTGTGCTGTTTGTATTCTTGGGTCAGAGTCTTGAAGCAAAACGTATTATTTTCAACAGTATTTTTAAGACTCCAGAAACCAAAACGATTAGAGCAACGTAACTTAAAAATATACACATCACGACGCCACCACAGTTCTTAACTGTAGGCGCAAGGTTCTGTACATCAAGTTTTGCGCCACACAAATTTTCGCCCTTTTATGTCAAGTATGCAGAAATTGCTCCAATCACTGAAAATAATTTTGTTACAAAAGGCTAAGGGCTCTTTTTTTGCAAAATCAACGCGCTTCTCTTTATGGACGGGTGATATGAGAGTCTTCTTCCGCGTAGCATAGGTATGAAAGTCAAAAATTTTCGGACTGTGTTATCATGTTAATCCTTCTTATAGTTCTCCTTTATGTACTGGCTAATTTTTGCGGCCGTTGACCCAGGATTACGCCTCACCGACTTCAAAACCTCCCAACCTCTCGATCGGTCAGCTTTGGAGGCCTATCAGAACGTGGCTTTGACTGAACTTTTTTTGAGGTTTTAAATCATTGAATGCATTTTAAAAACATGTTCGACAATTTTCTCCAGAGTTTTCCCCTCACGATAATGCTTGACAATCAGTTCCCTCACATCAGGAGCAATTTTGGATAATTTGAAATTTGCAATAGGGCGTTGTTTTGGTTTTTGTACAGACATTTATTTGTTCAACTTGTTAATCCTAAAATAAATTCTAATTTTAAAACAAAATACTTTTATATTTAAAAAATTATTTTCTTGGGCATAGAAAGACGAAACGACAAAGAGTGTGTAGATTAACCCTTAGAAAAGGGGATTAATGTTGCCCGTTATAAAAAAGAATTAGATTTGTTTTACAATTTAATTTTTAGCTATTCAATAATAATAAGCTCGCAGAGACTACCTTCTGTTATTGTATCAGAACATCAGAAATTCTGATCCGGAATTATTTTTTCCCTGCTACTACTACAAAAAAGAGCGAACCTATCACCTTAATTAATTGTTAATCGAATTCGGTCGCTTTTAATATAAACTTTTTATTTACAGAACAATTTAATTAATCTATGCAATTTAAACGGTAACATAGACTCGGAAATTAAAGTTCATTTTTTGACAGCAACAGTATGCTGTCAAATTTAATGCATATTGTATATGTATGTAGAAAATATTGCTTGTCTTCATTATACTCTGTTTTTTACAAAACTATTTAGCATCTTGGTAATCAGTTTATGCCTAACCGATGACAGCAATGATGTCTCACCACTAGTATCCATACAAATGTAAGTACACATGTTCATATGTACGCTCTAATTATTTCGAAAATAATTAAAATACCCACCACTATACTCAATCTGATTGACAGTCTTACGTCATTTAAAGCAAAAAATTACATGTGAATGCGAATGGACATGCATACATAAGTACATATACACATACATACATACATATATCTTTCAGACATTGTTTTTATAGCAGTCATGTCTACCGTCTAATTGACGTTAACTGGGAAGCTACAATTTTCGACGCTTGGCGCTTGGTGGGCGTAGAAAAGGAAATGGTCGATTATTGTGCTATTTAGAAAACCAACTGAACGAATATTGGATGGGAATTGACATCCTCTATTTTGGACTGTAGCTTTCCCTTCACGTTGAATATACACTGGTTCTCTTACATTAGACGCAGACTTACTTGCTATAAAATTAGTTAAAGTTGAATTTAACAAAATTAAAATTATTAATATCACAACACGGCTACCATATTCGCATGGTCTTAACGTAATTGAAAATGTGTGGGGCTGGGAAAGCAATACGAAGATTAGGAAACATAAACTAAACTTTAAATAAACTTGGAGGGAGTTCTCCTTGAACTATATATGTATGTACATATATGTATATGTACATACATATGTATGTAAATTGCTGACAGGAAATCTACATATGTAATAGGCCGTTTGTATGAACATCTAGATCTCAGAGACTATAAGAGATAGAGATATAATTTTTTAATAATAATGTTATGTCGAGCACACTCGGTTTTAGTTTTCTTTTTTTTTAATAATTGCAATTATTTAATAGATAAACGTGTGTCTCTAATTTTTGTTACGATTTCCGTGCCAACTTCATAAAGGTTTCCAAAAAAACGGGCACTCTAAAATAAGGTGAAAATTTTGTTCATCTAGAAACAGCGCTTTAAGAAAATGTTTGAAAATCAAATTTTTGCTCAATTTGAATAATCATTTGAATATTATTTTAAAATTTAAATTAAATTTAAATTATTATTAAGTATATTAAGTATATTTGCATATCAACTTCATTTCAATTCTTATTAAATAAATAAATATTAGGCAAATTTTAACGCAATTAAGCGTACTTCTAACCTAAGACCAGCGGTATACATACATAGTTGTACCCAAAACAAGTAAGAAAGTTACAGTCGAGTGTGCTCGACTGTGAGATACCCGCTACCCATTTTGAATTAATGGAAAATATTGCGGTATTTTTTAAATAAAGCGAAAAATCGAAAATACTATAAATATACCAAATGGTATATTTGTTATATCGATATATTCAAAATATACCATAAACGGCACAATATACCAGATTGTCAGCCAAAACAACTAAGACCCCTAGTAAGTAGGCGTTTTTGCCCATACAAAAGTATTTCTTTAATACCTTCCACAATTTTTATCTGATCGCAATCAAATTTTCAGGACTCATAAATACTGTAGCTATCAGAGAGCTGCAACGATCACAATTTTTCAATCATACCCGATCATTGACTCGGATTTTTTGTGATGCAAAACTTTGCTTCAACGAACATGAATTGATCGTAAGCAAGACTGTTCAAAGCGAACATTCAGTTCCAATCACTCGTGCCGGGTTTGAATTGATTTACTTTGATCGAACGCTTTGTGTGAGCAGCAAAGAATGATTGAGAATGCTGCTTACATTCAGATCGATCACGCTCATACCGTTTGGTCATACCGGGTGGTTCGATTCAACCCGATCTACTTATTTCATCATAAGCCGAAACTCGCGCGCACATGCTAAATATATGAATTTTGTGTTTGCTAATATTTTAAGCAATACTTATTTATTAATTTTAAGCATTTTGATGTTAAGCGTCAAAAATTAAGAAATAAATGAAGTGATTTTTTAGTTAATTTTACGCATTGCAACTTTTTTCCGTTGCAACATATAAAATTTGTACATACAAACTACACACACAAACACATATTCGCAGGCAATTCTCGATCTGATTGCTTCACTCACAATCAAATCAAATGCAACTTGATCGATGTCTGAGCTTTCGTTTGCATCGTTAGACTCGATCGTCTTTGTCGGTACAATCATTTCCGATCATCAAACCGGTATGCAACAATCAGTTTGAATCAGTAAGCAGAGCAATCAAATCAGTTGCACGATCTGTTCGTTTTGTGCACGAAGAACGATCGAACAATTTTGTTGCGATCAACTTTTTGAGTTGTGACCGGTTTGAGCGAGGCTGATCGAACTGCATCGGATCATACTCATTGCAGGTCTCTGGTAGCTATTATTGTAGAAACCATATACTTTATAGGGTCGGAGAAGCCTCCATCTTTCTGTTACATACATTTCCTGCCGGCACAAAGTTATAATACCCTTCTACCCTATGGGTAGCGTGTATAAAAATGTAACTATCAGGTCACTTTTTTGAATAGAATGATAAAAAGTTAGCTAAAAAAAAAAATGCCAGTGCCCATTATCTCACCAATTTATATGCCAAAAGTATGCTAAATATTAGAGCTTCTTGGATTATGACGAAATGTTGGCGCATCTTGGCTTTAGCACTGTTCCCAGATGATTTGCGAAAATCATATGTATTTCGCAAATTCCACAAATTTAGGGTGACTACACTACACACTTGACACGGAAATGCTTGATGCAAAAATAAAATTCTATAAACACATTCTGTTTGCTGTAATTAGTGCCATTTGAGTAGTTTGTTTCATAAAACCTCTATCCTATCAAGTCAACACCATTTTTAATTTTGCTGTTCGTAGCTTAGTAGACTTTTATTTAAGTAATTCTTCTCTTACTCACTATAGAACTAAGCCAGGTGTTGTTTATACAGATGCTAATTAATGGTGACATTGATTCTACGGAGCTATTAAACTAAATAAGCTTTGCTATTTCGGTTAGGACCACTAAGAATCTTCTTCCTTTTTGCATTCCACGTGGAACTAATAGCTATGCTTGTAATAATCCCTTTCGTATTCTGTCTGGGAATAACAGTAATATTTATAACGTAATTTGTTTAAGTAAATCTATACCTTAAAACGATAATATTATTTTTCCATCTATCTAGTATTTAGTTATGTATTTATATATATATCAGTATGAACCATGAATAGTCTCTAGGTGTTCATACGGATCAAAAATATATATTTTTGGTCCGTATGAACACCTAGAGACTATTAGAGGTAGAGATATTCTTCTTTTCGACAGCACTTGTTATGTTTGCACACAGTTTCAAAGTTTTGCCACACCCACTTCCGGACCGCACATAGATCAAAATCGAATAACAAGCGTAATTTTGAATATAGAGTCTCTAATTTTATTACAGTCAATAATAAATATAGTTTTTATTATTCTTGAAATATTGGTTCCGGTTTGGTTCTATGGTTAGCGGGTATAAAAAAAACGCAGAAAAGCAATATTTTATTTTTATACCCGCTACCCATAGGGTAGAAGGGTATTATAACTTTGTGCCGGCAGGAAATGTATGTAACAGGTAGAAGGAGGCATCTCCGACCCTATAAAGTATATATATTCTTGATCAGCGTCAACAGCCGAGACGATATAGCCATGTCCGTCTGTCCGTCTGTGTGTCTGTGTGTCCGTCCGTCTGTCCGTATGAACACCTAGATCTCAGAGACTACGAGAGATAGAGCTATAATTTTTTCGACAGCATTTGTTATGTTTGCACGCAGATCAAGTTTGTTTCAAATTTTGCCACGCCCACTTCCGCCCCCGCAAATCAAAAATCGAATAACAAGCGTAATTTTAAAGCTAGAGTTATATAATAATAACTATAGTAGTTATGATTCCTGAAAATTTGGTTGCGATCAGATAAAAATTGTGGAAGTTATAAAAGAAATACTTTTGTATGGGCAAAAACGCCTACTTATAAGGGTCTTAGTTACTTTGGCTGACAATCTGGTATATTGAGCCGTCTATGGTATATTTTGAATGTGGTACTATATTGATATACCAAACATACAATTTGGTATATTTTTAGTATTTTTAAGTATTTTCGGTATATTTTCAAAATGATACCGCAATATTTTGCCTTTATTAAAATGGGTAGTGGGTATCTCACAGTCGAGCACACTCGACTGTAGCTTTCTTACTTGTTTGTGTTTGGGGGGCAACATCAAAACAATTTAAAGGTGATTTTAAAAATTTAATGAGAATGAGTGAGTTAAAGCGATAATTTTGCAATATATTTCTGTGCTTAGAAAATGTCAATTGGATAATGTGCTACTGCAGGCACCAACTTTTTTGACAGCGTTAGTGAGTACCAATAAACATACTCTTACTTACATACTTACCCATATGGCAAAATATCTTAAAAAAAATGTTTATTTGTGATTTCCTGAGTGGGACTCGCGTTTTTCTTCGCTGCTTCATGAAAGTGTTATTTCCACAAATATACGAGTGGAAAATATAAGCGGGAGTGGTGTGGACAACCAACCTGGTTAGAAGGGCTTGCCGAAAAGTGTGACAGTCCTTAGAAGTGGTGGAGAGCGAATGAGTAGAAGCGCTTTCCAATTTTCTCAAACACAGTTGGAAAAATAAATTGTCAATAAATCAGTTTTGACTAACATAGAGACACCAAACAGCACAATTCTCAGCACAAAAAGATATGTCTGACTCCTTGGTTACGCTGATGATATTTTATTAACATCATTGGTCGTACAAAGCGTGACGTAATAGCGGCTTTTGGACCTATAGAAAAGGAAATTGCTAAAGTTGTTATAGCATATAGTATATGCCATATACTTATATATATAAGATTGTCAAAAAAGTTGTGCTGTATTATTATTGAATTTTCAATTGTTTATAAAATTGGTTATAATAATGCGATTAAAATATGCGCCGTTTTGTTGGATGACGAGTTCCCAACGAGATGCCAACTTCATAATGCCCCTCTTATAGAAACTCGCTTCCCTATTGGCAAAAAACTCGGAGAGCCAATTTTCACAGGACTCTCTTGTGGCCAACTTCCGACTCCAAGCTCGTTCGCCATAGACAAAAATAGGTGGTAATCACTTGGTGCGAGATTCGGACTATACGGTTGATGCAAAAGAACCTCCCATCCGAGCTCCCGGAGCTTCTGGCGAGATACCAAAGATGATTCTGGCGTCTGGCGTTGTCCTGATGGAAGACAATTCGGCCTCTGTTGATCAAAGATGGCCTCTTCTGCATGAGTGCTGCAATCAAGCGGTCCAGCTGTTGGCATTACTGATCCGAATTGAGCGCTCGGCCATAGGGGAGCAGCTCACAGTGGATCATTCCCTGCCAGTTCCACCAAATACACAGAAGAACCTTCCTGGCCGTCAATCCAGGCTTGGCCACCGTCTGGGCAGCTTCACCGCTTTTCGACCACGACCGTTTGCGCTTCACGTTGTCGTAAGTGATCCACCTTTCATCGCCAGTCACCAAACGCTTCAAAAACGGGTCGATTTTGTTGCGATTCAGAAGTGATTCGCATACGGTCAAAAATGTTTTTTTGCGTCAAGTTGTGTGACACCCATACATCGAGCTTTTTTTTTTGTATCCAAGCTTCTTTAAATGGTTTATAACGATTTGATGACTCATGCCCAGCTCCTGGCCGATGCTACGGCTTCTACTATGCCGATCTCTTTCGATCAATTCAGCGATTCTATCGCAATTTTCGACGACAGGCCTTCCGGACCGTGGCGCATCTTCGACCACCTCTGCATCAGAACGAAAACGTTGAAAACATCGTTGCGCGGTGGAAATGGAAACTGTATCGGGTCCATAAACTGCACAAATTTTATTGGCAGCATGAGATGAATAGCTTTTATCGTAGTAGTACTGTAAAATATGCCGTATTTTCTCTTTATTTTGCTCCATGTTTGCGATGCTATAACTCACGAACAAAACAAACAACAATAAATGCAATGAAGGCTTATCGCCAGCATGGTTGCACAGCCGGTCACGGGAGGCTGAAGGAGAAAGCCAAAAGAAGGCTCAGTGGCGTAGCTAACTTGTCCGACCAGGACAAGGAGAGCCTTGCCTGGTCTAATGCGTGGATGCGTGAAAACCACCTTAGCCCCTTCCCACAAGACAATAAGGCGCAGACCGGTTCTACCGGTTCTGCCAACTCGAAGGTGGAGTCCACGGCAAGCAAGAGCCAACGGTTCGCTGAGAGTCCCAAGCAAGGGGCCCAGTGCGCAAGAGGCTGCGAGCACCTGGCTCCACCAACACGAACAAGACGAGACAGAGAGCAACGGTTGCTGAAACTGCCAGGCGGCATCTCGCCGTTGCTCTCATAGACAGAGGGGACCCTAACGGGAAAATGTCTGCAGAGCGGTGGCGGTTGACCCATAGTAAGCTGGTCGACGCACTGTTTGTCAGGATGGAGAATGTCCCAGACAGTCCAATGCCTACATTCGAAGGCACTGGCTGGATGAATGGTGTCAAGATCCTGACATGCAAGGCCGACCCAACATTGCAGTGGCTGCAAGCGACCGTACCCAAATTGGACGGACTGTGGGGGGGGGCCAAGCTAGATGTGGTGGACAGGAATAATATTCCGTCCATGCCGAAGGCGAAAGTCTTTTTCCCAATTGTTGTTCAGGGCGAGCGGGCGCTTCAGCTGCTTAAAAAGCAGAACCCGGTCATACCGACGAGTGATTGGTCCGTGCTGAAGGTTGATGAACCTTTACCCAGTGGTGGGCAGCACGTGATCATTCAGATCAATAAGGAGGCCGAGGATCTGCTTTATAAACGCAATGGGAAGATGGCGTGGGGCTTATGGAGCGTGTACCTTCGCCTCAAAAAACGTCATCCCAACCACAAGGACACACACACGCTGAGGTCAGGGGAGGTTGAGGCAGATCTCGGTCTTGAGAGCGTGACCGACGCCACCCAGCACCTCAGCTTGACTGATGAGACGGAGGAGGTGGGGGAGGAACTGTCCATGCAGACGGGCCCCCCGCGAGTTTGCAAACCTCTAATGAGTGTGCTGCAACTCAACCTCCATAAGTTCAAAACGGCTTCGGCGGAGCTACTCCTTGCCCTGAAGGAAGTGTCCGCCTACGCGGCTTTGGTCCAAGAACCGTGGATAGCGTCGGGCAACACGGTTGCTGGGCTGAAGTCGCCTAATTACGATTTATACGTCCCGACATTGGTAAGTAGATCGAGAACTGCCATCCTTGTAAAAAAGGGGCTAAAAGCTCACCTACTACCTAATTACAGCAATGACGATCTTACCGTGGTAGTGCTGGAGAGCCGTGAGGGATGTTTGCTGCTGGCATCCTGCTACATGGCCCATGACATGCCGGCTCCACCTGACGAGCTGCGGAGGCTGGTGAACATGGTCTGCTCCTCCAACAAACAACTAATATTCGGAACGGACGCCAACGCCCACCATAGCGTTTGGGGAAGTCCCGACATAAACAAAAGGGGTGAGTCACTTCTTGATTTTGTTCTAAACTATAAGCTTGGACTAGCCAACAGAGGTGAGGAATCTACCTATGTTGGACTTAACTACCAACGTAGAAGAGGGGAGGGTCCTGGATGGACCCTCCTTCTCGGATCATAAATACATTCAATTTACCATTCCTTTAAACAGGGTACCTGCGGCTCAGCCGTTCAGAAATCCCCGTAATACGAACTGGGCAAAATTCTCCAGTCTTGGTCCGCCATGTAATATCAACTCGGTACAGGACCTAGAAACTACTGTCAATGTCTTCTCAGCAGGACTACTTTCCGCGTTTCGCCAATCCTGTAGGCTCTCAAGACCGACGAGAAGATCGAAGCGACCCTGGTGGTACCCAGATCTCTCATCACTACGTGGGGAGATTACTAGCATGTTTCAACTTGCTAAGAAGGCGGACAACGAATATGTCTGGGACGAGTACAGGTCTCTCCTGAAGTCCTACAAGAAGATGATCCGATCATCTAAAAGGTCTTCATGTAGAACCTTTTGCTCAGACCAGGATAATATTAAAGACACCTCCAGACTGAGGAAGCTGCTGTCCAAGCAGGCCTCCAGTCCTAGTCTGCTCAAGTCGGGCGATGGAGTGTGGACGGAGAGTAGTGCTGAAACTCTTGAAGCACTGCTCTCAACTCATTTCCCGGGATGTATTGGTATGGAGAACAGTGACTGGCAGTCATGAGACCCCCTGTCGGTCTAATTACACTTAACAAAATAATTTGGGCTATCGACTCCTTTGCGAAGGTCAGGTCGCCCGGTCTCGATGGACTTTCGCCAGCAATGCTGCAAGCTCACTATTGTTCCGTTCGGCGTGCCTCGCATGGGGTCATATCCCCACTCTTTGGAGGACCTCGAAAGTCATTTTCCTGCCCAAGGCGGGCAAATGCAGTCATGTGGTTCCAAATGACTTCCGGCCTATCAGCCTAACCTCTTTCCTGCTAAAAACATTGGAAAAGCTATTTGATTTGCACATCAGAAGCAACTCAATGCATCTCTTGTCCCCAAATCAGCATGCGTATACTAAGGGCAAGTCCATTGAGACGCTTCTCCATGCTCTAGTAGCCTCCATCAAAAAAGCAGACCACTTTAAAGAGTATGCCTTGGGTGCATTTCTTGACATTTCAGGCGCCTTCAATAACGTCACTACTGACGCTATCATGAAGGGCCTTACCTCAGTAAACACGGCTCCAGCGATCCACAGGTGGGTCAACCGCCTTCTTTGCGACAGGCGGGTGGTTGCTACGTGGGGTGATGCGACCATTACAAAGGAAGAGCGAGGTGGCACTCCCCCAGGGTGGGGTTCTGTCGCCTCTCCTTTGGAATTTGGTCGTAAATAGCCTGCTTCAAAAAAATATTAGACGGACCCCCAGTTCCGTAATGGAACTTACTTTACGGGAAGTTAAAGCATGGCCGAATCAGCCGGGCTCAGCATTAACGTGGACATAACGGACTTTATCCTCTTCACGAAGAGGTATAAAGTACCTGTGTGGTCCCCCCCCCAAAATAGGCTGCAATATGCTAAATCTATTCAATCTATGCCAATCAGTAAAATACCTAGATGTGGTCCTGGACAGCAAACCGTCAATGTGTTAGAAAGGATGAAGAAGGCCACCGGAGCCTTGTACATGGCGAAAAGGATGCTTAGCTGCACTTGGAACCTCTCTCCCTAATCTTATGCGGTGGGTATACATCTCTGTTGTTCGCCCTATCCTCACTTATGGTATTCTAGTGTGGTGGCAGGCTATGGAAAAAGGACGTACCTATCCATCATGGAAATGACACAGCGTCAAGCGGTACTGTGCATCACAGGCGCACTCAGGTCGACGACAACTAAAGCCCTCGATGTAATAGCTGGCGTCGAACCGCTAAACGTATTCGCGCAATCCATAGCCGCAAAATCGGTCCTTATGATTGCTGCAACAGGCAATCTGAGTCTACTAGGCTATGGTCACAGCGCCATTGGTAGGGAGACTAGTTCAGACTTGAACTATACTATCCCCCTTACCAGTACCGACCACATTAACACAATATATATGGAACCGGACTGCTGGCGGGAATGGTTATGCGTTCCCGAAGCCCTCAACCTCTTCACCGACGGGTCGAAGATGGACGAAGGAGTCAGTGCGACCGTATACTGCCTAGGCGGAAGTTTTTGCCATTGGCAAGGCTGCAGAAGTGGCACGGGGTTTACATCACAATTACAGCCAGGCTGCAATAAGATTAATGAATTCTGATGTGGTCAAGTCCAAAGTTGTCCTGGACAGCAGAAGAGCAATAGAGTCGCTGAACTCATCTGTGGTCGTGCGTATCTACGACATTTGACTTAACAACAGGCACTTAAAGTCATGTCATTGGGCAGTTCTATCGCCGAACGGGCGACCGATAAAAATATATTCGGGACTCTAAAATATATAGAAAATACCCACCTTGAGCGGGAGTTACTTGCAAGTCTTTGGGCCTTGGGGAAGTTCTAAAATTACCTATATGGAACAAATGGTATAAATACATTCACCGATCACCGACTACTAGCATATACGGTTTCGAAGGCATATCCGAAAGCCAAAACTAAGCGCTGGAAAGCTTTTATTAACGATTATAACTCTATAGTCTTTTACAAGCCCCGGCTTGTGTACTGTCCTTTACATAGCGCGTCGCTGACGCGTTAAGGAAAAAGTCGAAGCGAACATGGTTCGAACTAAATGGAGGGTAGTCCATAAAAACAACATTAAGCAAGATCCTATAATTATTCGCAGGTTCTTACCCAGGATTCTTTCTCTTTGCATTATGGCGCTTTTATTTCTGACATTGTAGTTTTAATTCATGCTCGGCCATTATGAGTATATCACTATAGTGGAGGGTGAGATAGTTGTTCGGAGGCACTACGGGTAATTAAGACACCCTTCTATCCTGACCACGGCTATGCTTGAAAAGGTTAACAATCTGACCTCATTGCTTCCCCGAATTAAGATTCAAAAACTAATATATACAGGCACACAATAGCACACTTTTATCCGCTTTCAGTGTTTATCAAAGCAATGCCAGGAGTTTAGCTAATTGCGAGAATTGCCATTATCGACAACGATGATGTCCTCAGTTAACCAGTAACCATGGCCCCATACTGGTCTGCCAGCTAGGGTTTGCAAAAAGTGATCTTCGCAATTGTAAATTACATTATAAAGTTTAAAATTTTTGCCGAATTTCAAAATTTTTTAAATTATTTTTGACTTTTCAGAATATACTTACATTCAATGTACAATAAACACACTAAAGCCCAATTGGTACAATTATTCTTATTTGAATTTTCCTTTTTAAATTGGTTAATACTTAAAAAAAAAAGATTTTTGAATACAAGTAAATTTATACTTTTTGGTTTTTGTTAAGTCCGTTTTTTCGATTTGCGTATATTGAAGTGTAGTGCAAAGTTCTAAAACAAACTTGAGAAATTATAATAAAAATAAATGTAACTCAAATAGTCTCTGAGACATACAGTAACGAGCAGATGTGGATATACAGTAGAATCTGGTTATAGTGACATTCAAGGGACCAACGATTGTACGTCGTTATAGCCAGAAGACGTACTAACCAAAAGGAGTAAAAAATCATTTTTTTGTTTATTTTCTAGTTGCCATGTTTGTAATAGGGTTTTAAAATAAAACAAATTAATTTTTAATCAAAACAAAAAATGTAATAAATTTAATTAAATAACATAATTTTTTCATAATAGTATAGTAGTATAAAAGTTAATTATTTGTTTTAAAATAATAACGAAAAATATATTTGATTATGGTTCTGGTCGGAACCGTTCTTTATTAAATCAAATTAGAGACTAAAAACTAATTCTGAAGCTAGCCCTATATAAAGCTGTGAGTTTCAGCGGCGTTGACGGCGCTGCTTTGGTTGGTAAATTGGGTGTAATGCTCGATGTTCCTGGAATAGGAACCAGCAGATATGGCGGATGTGTTGTTTGTTTGTTTGTTGTTTGTATAATTTGTTTTCAACTGGTAAAAAATTTAATACATATATATATTCAAAATATAGTATAACTAATATGTTTGATATTTTATGGTAATCTTGGTTTTACAATTTTTCTCTAATTTTTGGAAATGTTGTTATATGTTAAACAAAAAGCATTTCTATTTTTAAAATTGCACATTTTTTTTTTTTTAAATTCATCATTTTAATATTCAAAAGTAAGAAATTTTAAAAAATTTCAAGAATCAAGGCACAATTAGTTATTACTTCTGCCATTAAGATAGAAAAGTAATTAAAAAAATCTAATAGAATTTTTAAGAAATCAATATATTTTCTCGACCAGGAATCAAAGTCGTACACCATATATGTTATAGCACTAACCATATAATACATAGATGCCTCAACTCTTGAAACAGAAACGAATCATTCTCAACAGCATTATTGCGACCAGAAGGTCCGAGCGCTGCGATTAGAACCCCAGAACCTCTTCGGTTTATTTCGAAATTCGAAGTTTCAATGTGGCGCGCAGCATACGTCACACATACAGTTTGGTATGTGTATGAATTTGAAGTTTTGCAACGTGCAGTTGCCTCACAAACAAGCAGCTAGCGCACGTCAATTTCGTTTTGCCGCGATAAAAGTCTCGAAGAAGGAGACGACAACAATTGCTCGTGTCTTAGATATTTGCAGTTAAATGACACCTGCACAAGAACTGCGTTGGCTCTGATGATAGTTTTTAAATAATGATTGCAAATAGATACATGTATCCTCGATCGGAAATTGAACTCGCACACCACAATATGTTATACATGCAAACTAGCAGCAGAGCCAACGCAATCCTTGTGCAGACGCCATTGAACTGCAAACCTCTAAAAAATGAACAATTGTTGTCATTTTCTTCTTCAAGACTTTCGACGCGGCAACACAAAATTGACGTGCGCTAGCTGAATGTCTCCGAGGCAACTGCACGTTTGCAAAACTTCACATGCATACACATACCAATATAGGCGAGCATGTAGATACATAGATGCATACGTACAAACTAAAGCACAGCGCATTTGATCTGCGACTGAACTGAATGTGTGACGTACGCTGCGGCACTGGGTAACGGGGTATCTCACAGTCAAGCATACAAGACTGTAGCTTTCATACTTGTTTTATTTAGTTTTTGTATAAAATCTATGATGTATAAGATAGCATTTATAATGCATATGTCCTTTTAAGGCTAAATATTTATTTTAAAAATGATTTCTACATTACTGGGATATTGCTTAAAAGTTATGAATATTTAACGACAAATACTCATTCAGCGCTACCCAGAAGCTTTATTCGGTAATATTTTTGCTCCATTTTGTAAGTTTCTATTAGCATAATGCCATTACTGCCATTACTTATGTTGTTATGAAACTTTGCTAACTTCCAAGTATTTTATTGTGTGAAGAAAAACAAATTAAATTGATATGCGTGCAACAGCATTAATTGTTATTGATAGAAATGTAGCAAGCAAGTAAGACGATAAAAGTTCAACTGGATAGAATAGATTCGAACTGTTAGTTTAAAAGTGGCATTTGTATTCAGAGCCAAGCCAAAGCATAATCTTTACTCATTGTCAGAGAAAATCATATTCTATTTGAGAATTAACATATAACATGAATATTTGTATGACATATATTTTATGCATTTTAGTTTATTTGAATGTCCTTAAAATAAGTATTTAGTTTGCTCTTTTGGTATAAGTTACAACTCGGAGTATGCTGTTGAGTGAGTGTTTGAAACTAAGAATATTAATTTCCGCTAGTCCGCTTTTATATTTTTTAATTTAAATACGAATTATGTGTCGACTTGTGAGTTAATGTCAAAAAAGAAAAGCTTTTATAGTATAAAAAATATATATAAAATAAAAAAATAAATACCAACTTTAATGCCCAATAATATATGTAGTTACAGAATGAAAAGTGTTTAGCGTCCAAAATTTTTTCCTTTTGAATTTTAGAAGATATTTTATCGTATTTATTTTTGAAATATAGATTCTATAATGAGCACATTTTATGAATGGTTTAAATATATGTCATCTATCTTTTTAATTGTGCTATTATTTTTAAAATTCTCCGACACTCGAAGCGATTTGTTAAACATTACTTTAATTTGCATATATGTATATATGCATGTTATGTATATACATATGTATGTACGTACATGTAGATGTAGATGTCGTTTACGTAGTCAGCATCAGTGACATGTCGCTGCAACTTGTAGAACAAATCTGCTTAGACAAGGCTTCGTGTTCGTGCACGGGGCAAAGCAAAAAAAAATCAAATTATTTATTATATGTATGTATATGTAACACTATGATGATCATTCGGTTGATGATAATGACCAACGCTTGACGCCTGCGACATCGACGCAGCTTAAATTTCTGCTTTGGTTCGGATTATGGCACGAGCTCAATTCAGTTGAGTCCAATTTCTGGAACGGGAAGTGTCGATCAGTCTCGTTGTGAAGAAGCCGAAAAGGCAACTTGATCGCATATAAGAATTCATAGGATTAAGATTAGTACAAGGTATAAGAACGAAAATTACACGTAATTTGTACTAATCTGAGTGAATCAGAATGCCAACCATTACCGAGGACTGCATTGATGGGTTTCAGCAGTACTATGCTAGGCCACTCGAGCGCCCAAAAAAGAAGTCATTTAAGCAGATGATCTATGACGATGAGGATAATTCATATTTCGGACGCACTATTGACAGTTGGGGTAAGTCTGGGATTCTCATCGCCTATGAGTCTATGTACATATGTATATACATAGCTATATTTTAATGTGAAAGAATCTTTTTAAGTGGCTGCTTTTGTTGTTAACAATAGCGCGTTTAATAAACTACGCATGCATTTGCTCATTCATATACACATAATCAACTGTATTTTAGACATATAGTAACTTTCTCATAAATTCATGTAGGTTATTAAAGCTTAAGTGTTTGTTTTTGAATAGCTCTCGTCAATTAGGGGCGGTAATTTATTTTGCACAGTATTGGCGGACATACATAAGTATCAGACTAATGTCGGGTCAAATATACTGCTCATCATGTGATTATCCAATAAATTTGACTATTTTATTGATACTGGTTTATTGTAAAATTCCTGTTTATAAAATCCATTTGTTGCCCAAAATAAATTATGATAATATGATATAATATTAAAGCATTTTTTTTTCAAACAAAGGCCAACCACAAAAAAAACTAAAGTTTGGATTAAATTCAAAATTATAAGTTTATTTTATTTCTTGTTGTATTTAGTTGTATACATAAGTATAAAATGCCACAAAATGTGATCTATTAAAAATGTATCCCATTTCTTGAGTAAGGCTTCCTTTCAAAAAGAATAAACAATATTAAAGAGTGTTGTATAGATTCAAATAATGTCATACATGTATATAATTTAAATTGCTTTGGAATAAATCAAATTGGCGTTAAAAAGAAAGGTTGCTTTAAATGGAAAATTCATATTATCTGTAAGATGTATAGATTATACATTCTATATAACATTATAAGGTCAAAGATTTTGATTTCAATTATTAGTTGAAATAAATATAAAAGGTTAAGATAACACAGATGTTAAATCTAGCATTCTGAATGCACGCCGGATGTAACTAATTTAAGCCGTACTAAATTGAATGACCTTTTTAAATTGATGACCTCCAGTTTATTATGTCTCTGATGACGACCTTTGTACGCATTCAAAGAGAGAAAAAACTTATGTCACAACTTAATTTTTTTTTTCAAACAGGTAAAACTAAACTTATTGATCTTGATTAGCTTTAAAATGGTAAGGGAAACTCTAATTTAATTTGTATATTCCAAGATAATCACAAAAACGAGGCACTCGAAAATAAAAGAAGTTACGATGGAGTTTTCAAACATAAATTTCAGCCAAGCCCAAAGTTCTTAAGACCAATGTTTTGTTTTTTTTTGTAAGAGAGGGAGCTAAAATCTTTTTTAACAACAATTCTTGTTGCAAAATTTAATGGTATATCAATCAAAAGCCTAATAGTAGACATGGGAATTTGGAGAAGAAGATTTACCGATCTACATTTAATTTAATTATATTTACAAATCACTTCAATAAGATTTGTTAGTGCTCTGCTATAATTTGACACTTTCCTTAAATTTATCTTTATATTAGGTTGTTTGGTAATGGCATACAGATTTTTACATTCAAATTTTGTGCTTTGCTTGTGAAGTCAAATATAATCGTATTTACATGAGCATACGCGTTAAAAAATTACAATCGATTGAAATGGAGTTCACAAACGCAGAAATTCGGGCAATTTTGAAATTTTATTTCGCACAGGGAAAAACTGCTGCGGATTCTCGCAGACAGATTATTGCTGTCTCAGGAGATAACGAACTTTCGATTCAAACCGCTGAACAGTGGTTTGGGCGATTCCGAAGTGGCAATTTTGATACCGAAACACCCAAGTCTTCCGGACGACCAGTGACTGTTGATACGGATAAAATAATGTAAATAGTGGATTAAGATCGTCATGTGACTATTAGAACCATCGCAGAGGAGCTGCAACTAAGCACGGAAACCGTACATAGGCATTTAAAGTCGAAAAATTTAACAAAAAAGCTCCATGTATGGGTGCCTCATGAGTTATCCCAAAAAAACCTTTTCGACCGTGTATCAATTAGCGAATCTTTGTTGCACCGTAATAAACTCGACTCATTTCTGGATTGGTTAGTCACTGGTGATGAAAAATGGATCACATATGACAACATAAAGCGTAAATGATCCTGGTCGAAGCACGGTGAGTCGTCTCAAACGGAGGCAAAGCCAGGACTGACGGCTCAGAAGGTGTTGCTGAGTGTATGGTGGGATATCAGAGGAATTATCCATTATGAAGTGTTGCCCTATGGCCAAACCATCAATTCTGACCTCTACTGTGAACAACTGGAGCGATTGAAGATTGCACTTGAACAGAAGCGGCGAGCCATGGTGAATCGTAAGGGCGTTGTGTTCCATCATGACAACGCTGGGCCCCATACATCTTTGGTGACGCGTCACAAGCTACGGGAGCTTGGTTGGGAAGTGTTAATGCATCCACCTTATAGTCCGGACATTGCTCCAAGCGATTACCATCTGTTTTTGGCCATGCAAAATTTATTCGATGGACAAAAATTGAGTTCAAGGGAGGATTGTGAAAATCAAATCGCCGAGTTTTTTGCCAGTAGGGACAAGGACTTCTTTAGGAGAGGAATATACAAGCTACCATCAAAATGGCAGAAAATCATCGAAGACAACGGTACATATAGCACTTACATCGGACAATGCTAACTATGTTAAAATCGTCGTCAAAAATCAATAAAGAAACAATAAAGAATGTAATTACCAAACAACCTTTATAGTATCTTAAAAAAATGTTGTAGATAGCCCACATTACTTCTCCCACATCAATTTCATTGTCGATCTAAGGATCTATGGAATATAAAAACAATCTGAGAGTTGCTGATATTCAGCCCTCTTATTGCTTTCGATGAACTTGAGCACATCTGACTTATGATTTTATGACAGCTCCGAACCACTTTTGCAGCTTTCCAAATAGCAAAAACTTCAACCTAAGATATGCTACCCCACACCCCCTTTCAACATCGAGCCTTGATGGTTGTGGAGATCATTATGAATGCGCAGCCTTTTTTCAGTACAAGTGAGGAGGGTAGTATAGTCAGTCGCTACGAGATACTGGACTTCCAGTAATGACACTTGGCCCTCGCTTAACACATCCTCTTATTTTGTACTGAATCCATGTTTCGCTTAACACGATGATTTCTAGGAACGTAACCCCCGTGATAAGCGAAACATGGGCAGCAATTGGCAATTGTATGATTCAAATTTGGTCTGTTTTTATTAAAGTTTTCTACATTTAATCAAAATTCACCAAAAGTTAATAACTTTTGGGTAAATTACCCAACTTTAAGTTATGGTTGATATGCCGTTAATAAATGCATAACATTCATTTTTTCAAAATTATTATTTGGTATTATATAAAAAAAGTTGCTTCATATAATTAATCAACCGGTTAAACTTTATAGAAACTTAAAAAAGCTAAAAACTAAGATCATATTTTCCTATTCATATCAAATTTGGAATGCATTTGGTTTCATTTATAGTTTAAACCAGTTTCTTTTTTTCAACGTTTTCTTTTTTGGTGGCTCCCTATAAAAAAAATCAGTCATTTCCGATTGTTTGGTGGCTTTTAAAACTTCTTTTAGCACTCCTTATAAGGCAAAAGTATTTTCGATGACCGGATCTGAATTTAAAAAAGCACGATTTCAAGCTGCTAGCATATGCAAAACCTTCTTGGAGCTTTTCTATCGTTAAACCAATCTGATCGATTTCATCAGCGTTGAAAACTTGCTTGGGCAGGAATTCCTTTTCTTTAATGAACCTTTGTATTTCTTCTGGGTATGTGGTAGCATTCCCATCATCGGCCGATGCCGCTTTGCCCTTAAATTTTAGGCAATTTTATTTCTCGAACCATTCATTACTAGCAACGAAATCTATGCTGGAAGAGAGCTCTCCATTTTGCTCAAGCATTCCATAAATCCTTAGTGCTGTTTCCTGAATGATCCGCTGTCTTAAAGGGATCTTTTTTTCGTAGCTATCGTCAATCGATATATCAATATTTTGCAATCGTGTAAGAACAAGGTTCTTAACGTGTTAAATGGGGGATGGAAGCAAATTTGTAACCGTGTAAGGCCGAGTTCGTGCTAAGAGAGTCCGTGTTACGTAAGGGCCAAGTGTATGTCGATACCAATAATCTCTTCAAATGATTTAGTTGGAGTCGGCTTGAGAGCGCCTCTGATTAAATAGCGCTTGACGGTTTGTCCTTTCCATGATGGTTAAAAAGTCTTTCATATTGCAGTTGCAAAATGCTTCTGTCCTCCATATAAGCACTTAAGTCGAAGGTCCATCTATTGGATTAACAGCATATGTTAAGGATACTAGATTCCAATGGAGGAGCGAGAAGACTCCACCCAGGACTACCACATCGCACCTCCTTTGTCATGGTTGCGTCACCCCATGTAGCTAACAATTCCATGACGCATAGAAGGGGATTAAGCAAACGATAGATCGCTGGTGCAGTGCTAATAAAAATAAGACCCTGCGTAATGGCGTTAGTAGGCACATTATTGAAATCGCATGACATGTCAAGGAATTTTTGGTTTAAATGATTTTTCTATGGAGAATACTAGAGTATAGAGAGGAGGCTCAATAGACACACCCTCTATGTACACATGCTCGTTGGCCATCGGATGCACTGTAAGGCTGAATATCATATAATCGGTGGGAATCCAATGACTGTATTTACTTGCCTTCGACGGGAATATTATCTTCGAGTTGTTTTAAAAGGTAAGGCATAAATCCAAGGGAAGGTGGAACATTTTAGTAAACTTACTAAAGTTGCATCGATCTTCTAGTTCGACTGCAGAGCCTGCAGAATTTACGGAATGCGGTAAGGAATCCTTTTTTAAGGATATTTACGTTTGATTCTAGCTCCTTCATCAAGTGTATTTTACTTGCGGACCTAGTCTGGACTGAATGTTGTTGTAATCCAAGAATTCCTTCTAGGGCATTGGCGTCCGTCTCGATGATAAGCTACTTTCTGAAGAACCACTAATCTAATGAGATCTTCCGGTGGAGCAGGTCAGTTGTGCTAGTAGCAAACATCCTACACAGCTATAGCATTACGACAGCAAGATCATAGGTACTGTAATAAGGCAGTAGTATATGAGCTTTAAACTCCTGCCCAATAAAGATGGCAGTTCTCAATCTACTTACCATCGTCGGAATAAAATGGTTGTAGTTTTCGATTCCCTGTTGCCATTTGCTATGTACGGTTTCTAGGTCAACGCCATGTAGACAACTTCTTTTTCTATGATAAAGAGGAGCTCCACCGAAACTGTTTTGAATTGATGTTGGTTAAGTTTCAGCACATTCACATTCGCAAACACACTGTGGAATCAGTGTACAGGAGGAGTCCGTAGCGCTGGACATGCTATCTAAACCAAGATATGTTTCCAAATCAACTAGCCACAACGGGTTCTCATTGAATATTCTCAGGTAAAAGTACCCATTACGCTTAAAGAACTTATCCTCGACTTTTTTTTTTTATCTGAAGGATCACGTGTCCTCCTTTATTGGTAAGAGCACATCGTCAGTCAGTCGTTGAAACAGTCGGGTTCTCCTTGTTTACCTTCTGAAAAAGAACACATTCGCCTGAACAACAATTGCAAATTAAATATTGGCTTTCCGCATGAACTCAGTGTTGTCTCTATCCACTACGTCTTGCCTGACTCTCTCCTATAAGCCGACCGGTTCTTATGGTCTGCGTCTACAGGGACCTACGGCTCCCGCGTAAATCAACCTCATGGTTGTGTTTGTGACAATAGTGTTGCGGGGTAGCACCCATACCACATCAGAAATGTGATCGTTTCTCGCCCAATTACGCCTTCCTTCGACGTTTAATCTAACATCCTAGCCCAAGTTGTTTTCTTCGTATACTTAATCAAAGATAAAATGGGTAATTTCATTCTTGTCAGAAAATAGAACACGAGTGGTCACAAAATTAATAAAATGGCGTAGCATATAAAAAACACAAATATACCGAAATACTAAAAATGCCAAATTGTATATTTGATATATTGATTACTTATTTAAAGATATACCATAGATTGAAAAATATGACAAATTGTCAGCCAAAGCTTATAAGACCCCTATTAGGTAGAGGTTTTGGCCAATACAAAAGTATTTCTTCAATTTTTATCCGATCGCAACCAAAACCAGGAACCAAAATTCGAGACTCTAGCTTTAAAATTACGCTTGTTATTCGATTTTTATCGATTTGCGAAGACGGAAGTGGGCGTGGCAAAAATTTGAAACAAACTTGATCTGCGTGCAAAAATAACAAATGCTGTCGAAAAATTATAGCTCTATCTCTTATAGTCTCTGAGATCTATGTAGGTGTTCATACGGACGGAAGGACACACCGACAGACGGACATGGCTAGATCGATATATCGATGTTAACCTGACAATTACAACATCGATAGTGACATCGATATATCGACTGTTTTGACATCAAAGGCAAAACACGTAAATATTTTCGTATTTTTTAACAAAAATAAAGATTTAATTTGATCTCAAAAGATCCTTAAATGAAAATTTAGTTAATAAGAAAAAACGAATTTTTAGTTTGTAAGAAACTGAAAATAGTGTTCTGTTATATTAATTTTAAGTTGTTTCTGAAATACATTTATTTACTTTTTTCGTTCATTTTTGGTTGTTTAATAAATTCAAAAATTTTGTTCGATATATCGATGTTGTGTCTGGGAAACACCGAAAACATAGATATGGGGAAAACATCGATGTTTTGCACCTCTAATAGTGATAGCACGATTAATCATATGATACCTATCAATCGATTAATTTTTTTT
The DNA here is from genome assembly GCF_023558435.1 of Drosophila sulfurigaster albostrigata. Taxonomy (NCBI): domain Eukaryota; kingdom Metazoa; phylum Arthropoda; class Insecta; order Diptera; family Drosophilidae; genus Drosophila; species Drosophila sulfurigaster. The sequence goes on from NC_084881.1 coordinate 856,788, forward strand.
CAATTAGCGCTTTAATTGTATCGAAAAATGGAATTCGATTAATTGAATCATTAGCGGAATATACAACAAAATAATCGCGACACTAAATGTTTAATAACATTTTATAATGGTTCCAACAACCAGCAAAGTGTAGAATCATTTTTACAAAATGAATGAAAAAGTGCAGTGCCGATTATGCGAGAAAAAGTTGAAATATTGCAAATAATATGTTTTAGCATTCAAAGCTGAGCTATACATTATAAGCTATGTATATGTACATACATATGTTTGTATGTTATATCTTGCCGGTATTGCTTCCTTATTGGCTCTTCAGTACCGGGAGAGCGTCTTTTCTATGGCGAATGCTACTTCTACAGAAAAGACTAATAGGCTAACTTCTTCGCGTCTAATTATTTTTTCTTCATTCAGTATTAAATAAATAAGTAATTGCATTACATTCACATGTAAAAAAAACACAAATTGCTACGTAAAAATTAATTAATCGATTATTTTTATTTGTTTTAGATTAATTGCAATTAATAATTGTATGGTTTCAATTAATCATATGATTTAATAATCGAATATATTAAACGGTAACCCCCAATATACATATGTACATACAATCTACATACATAAGCAAGTCAGCGTATTTGTTGCCTAAGAATTGTCTTGTTCTTCTTCTTTTATTATTCAGAAATATGCTTATGCAAATGATAATAAGTAACTATTTCCTTGGCATCTCATTCAAAGTCGGCAATGGCGAAAAGTCAGCAGCAGACTGTATACTCAAGTTTCCAAGTCTGCTGCAGTTGTTAGCCAGATGTGCGAAATCTTCACAACTCCATATAAAAAAACCAGCCTTGAAAATTTTTCCGGCGACATTTCGTTCCGCAACTCCCAGTACAAAAAAAAAATAAACGCTTCGATTCTCCGAAATGGAATGAATGTGGATATCAAATCGGCGGATGCACATGCGACAAAATAGACAACCTATTATTCCGCACTTACTATATATCGGCAAAGTGAACAGAATCATCAAGATGAATGGGATTCATCGGTATTTTTTTAATTTCCTATATATTTAATAGGGAAATGTTTGAGTGGTGTGCCCACAAAAAAGTTTGCCAACAACGGTCACTGTAAAATTGGAACTTGCTAAATATATTGGATTTCCGCACTTTAAAATTATGCTCATTTGGAACAGCGCTTTAACGAAAATTTTACATTTTTTTCGGTAGAGAAATAAAAAATGCTCCATGCAGTTGTAATCAAAAACTCATAAGAAATGTATTTACGCATATCTTTTGAATTATTTTTCCTCGGCATGACTTTGGCAAAGATGGATCTTTTGTCTGGAATTCGCAGCATAGGGTCTATCAACACAGGATTAAGTCAGAAACAAATTTTTGCTTGCCCTTCCACAGAGCTTCGATCTTCTCATCGGCCTGGAGAGCCTGCTGGATTGGCGGAAAACTCAATGTAGTCCTGAGAGGACATTCACAGATGTTTCTATTTGCTTTTCCGAGTTGGTTGCACTCGGTGGACCTATGTAGAGTGTTTGTAGCTATACTGGAGAACTTCACCTAGTCCGTATTCTAAGGGTTTCTGAATGTCTCAACCATGTAAACCCTGTTAAGTTCAATTTTAAACTGAGTTTACCTATTATCAGAGGGGGGATAGTACCTATATACGTGGGTTCCTCACCTATATTGCACTGTTCCTGAACCAAAGTAGCTCGCGAGGGATCTGTTTGCATGGACAGTTCCGTCCTCACCTCTTCAGTCTTGTCAGTCAGGTTGAAGTTCAGAGGGAATCGGTTCCGCTCTCAAGACCGAAATCTGCCTCTACCTTCCTTCACCACAATATGTGTAGGACCTTGTCGGTCGGATGGAATTTTTTTGAGGCAAAGGTACACGCTTCATAAGCCCCAAGCCATATCACCTTTGCGCTTTTAAGGTAAAACCGCGGCTTCCTTATTGATCTCACTCTGAACGATTATCGGAAGGAGCACCTTTACCTCCGATATGGACGGAATATTATTTCTGTTCACCACGTCCAGCTTGGCCCCTTCCCATAAGCCGTCCAGCTTGAAGACAATTGCCTTCAGCTAAAGCAATGTTGGGTCGTCCTTACATGTCAGGGTCTTAACACCGTTCATCCACCACGCACCTTCAAAGGTGAACATTGGATGTCTCAGGCGTTCTCCATCCTCAGTGCGTCGACCAGCCTGTTATAGGTCAACCGACATATCTCTGCAGACATTTTTCCGTTAGAGCTGCTTGTTAATGGCTTCAACTAAAACAAAATAAAAATTATTTAGACTAATTGGGAGAAATGATAAGACTGCATGTGCAATTTTTAGAATTGTATCGGATTTATTTTGAAATTTAAAAAACCATATATTTTTTTTTTGGCCATCAATTTTAATTTTTTTTCCGGTATAATTATTGCGATAAGAAAAAAACTTTTCTGTTCCCCGTTCCCTTAGTCTTCCTCTCTTGTTTGTTTAATGCAATTTTTTTTTATTCACTATTTATTTTACTAGCCAAACCCCTAGAATATATACATACTTGTATTCTGCAGACCCATCTTTGCGATTTTATTAACAAATGTGGATATAAGGAGAGTTATATCACATTCCAACAAGATGGATGTCCAAAACACACGTCCAAAATCGTCAAAGAATGGATCGCAATTTGTTTGTTAGTTAATGGACTGATCTCAATCCAATTCGATAGTGAAACGACAATTGGGACTCTACGAATCGGTTGCAGCAATACAGCACAAGTTGTGGCAAGAATGGAGAGCTATTCCAAAAGAAGTAATTCAAAATTTGGTAGAATGTATGCCAAATCGAATACATAGTATAATTAAAAATAAGGGTCTTTGGACCAAGTATTAAAAATAAGCGTTTGTTAAAAAGTTCATATTGAGCATAACTGAGCACATGTTATTTATTCCTCAATTACACCAACTAGTTTATTTGTTATATTTTGTATAAGAATTTGTTAATAAATATTCGAAGAAATAGCACAACAAATTTAAGTAGTCAGTTTTCGAATTTACTGAAAAAGGGATTTCTGGTCCCGTAAAGGAAATTTTACAAATTATGAGTTAGCAAACAGTTTGAATAATCAGTATTGTAGACCAGAAACTTGTAGTCGAGATTGAGGAAAGGTTATAATAATTGAAGAAGATAATTGAAGACGATTTTGTAGATCCTTTCTTTATTACTGTGCACCCAGTTCGTAGATTTTGGACGTTTAGTCTCTGCAGGTATGGAAACTTCTGTGTGGCCCATGATATTCATTCAAGACCTATGTATATAATATGCGCCTCTTCGTTTTGCGAGAAACTAATGACGTAATGTACGCAATCGTTGCATGACTCCTATTTGCTTATTGTTGTTCCCGGGAAAATAGTCTGCCCAATTCATATTTAACGTTTCAAACCAAAAATTCTGTTGGCTTGGCTGTTTGGTCCGTAGGATAGAAACGACATTGGTGTTATATGTAGTAGTATATAATTGTAAAACCAAAAAATTATTGCAAACAAGTTGCAATAATATGTGCTTGTGATATGATTTCATCTGTTGTTTTTTAACAATTGTATTTATTTAATAGGCAAATGTTTTAGTGGTGTGGATATAAATTTTTGTTTCTTACCGTTTCCGTACAAAATTTAAGGTCATAAAGGTTGCCAAAAACGATCACTCTAAGATTAAGGGAACTTGCGAAACGAATCGCTTTTCGCACGTTTAAAATTTGGCACATCTGGCTACAACACTTAAAATTAGATTTTGTGGTCGTCCGGGTCACCAGATCGATGCTGATTATCCCTTCAAACGTGGAAAGCGAGTGGAGTATAGTGAAATTTGAATTAGTTTCAGAGATAATCATTATACATTTTTGCGCGAAATTTATATATCTATGTTGTGTCTTCACTAGGAAATGTTTCTCCACGGGTATAACAATACATAATTAATAATGTATTTGGTCTTGCTATTGTTCCACATGGATAATCAGGACCTTATCCTTAAAAAATGAATATAGTCGGGTCCTCTCGACTTTGACTTCCTAGCATACATTTTCTTTCTGGGTTGCAAATACATACTTTTTCTCCTTATAGTTGATTCCTTGGTTCCTTGGATTGAGTGAATCTGATCGTGCTTATACAGATTTTAGGTTCTGATTTTATTATTGGCCGTAGCATTATCTTGCGACTTCCTGCAGGATTTAGCCACGATTAGCTATTGAAATTTGGCTATTGCGGTTGTTATGGTCGGGGAGGCTAATTTCCGAAAGCGTGATGTTTTGAGTTGTGAGGATTTGTTAAAGTTTTTAGTTTGACAACAAAGTTAGTTTAATATGCCATTCTATGAATGATGTTTATTCTGTTTTCGAAGCGAAGCTGTTCAAAAAGTTTCAAAATTTGTTTTAGCTTCCTTCGCTAATGCGAGGACTGAAGGCAAATCATTTGGTCTGGACGAGTATAGCCGCAGCTTCGATTTTTATTTATGTACGGTTATAACTACAGTCTTTAAAAATTCTGACAATTTGGTTGTGATCAGATGAAATTGTTGAATGCATTAAAAAATAAATTGTATGCGGCATATTTTGGCTAATATTTTGGTATATGTATTTATCGAAAAAGTGCGATATCGATGGAAATCAGCTGGTTCACTTGTAAATTTTGACGCCTTAAATTTATATTTATTTCAAATTGTTCTGTAATTCTAAAAAATTAAAAACCAAAGTCCAAAAATCAAACGAAATAGACAGAGTCATACAAAATGTTTAATGAGCGATTTGCTTATTATGATGTAAAACAGAAAGAAGTAGAGGCATTTGATGAATAATAAAACAAAATTATATATTGTATATGTATATCTATACCATTTGAATGCCCTCTGTGAATTTGCTACTTTTTGTTTGATTTCTTTCTATTGTTTTTGATATTCTTCTTCCTATCTGAGTTTGTTTACTGTTTTCACGTAACTGCATATAAAAAAAAATGGCCTTGCAAAATTTTTGCGGCGATATTTCGATTCGCAGTTTGTACAAAAAAGTTTTAAGCGTAACGATACTCCGATATTGAAATGTATAAGGATAAATCAACACATTTACATGAGAGAACATAGACAACGTATTATTTCGAATTCATGATATGTCATTGAATAGAAGCATCAGGTTGGATGATTTGAAAAAAAAAAAACCCATGAGGTATTTTCTCGTGAAGAGAAATATCATTAATTTATATTATTTAGTCGCACCTACAAATGAAATTTAAAATAAAAAAAATTGCAACGTAGTTTCAATAATATGTGGGATATTGTCGCCATAGAAATATAGTAGGCAATGAAGGTGATTTCATCTGTTGTTTTTTAACAACTGCATTTATTTAATACGCAAATGTTTGAGTGATGTAAACATAAATTTTGGAATCTACTAATTCCGTGCCAAATCTACGGTTATAAATGTTGCCAAAAAACGGTCACTCTAAAATTTTGGGAACTTGCGAAACGTATCACTTTTTCGCTTGTTTGAAATTAAGCTTATCTGGGAACAGCGTTTTAAAGATTGTCTATTTTTTGCATATGGAACTGTCGATTTGGCATTCACATGCATTCGAATATCTGAGTATCGATACGGTATTTTTTATATATAATAATATAATAATTAATTTGTAAAGAAACACAAATCTTTAACGCACTTGCTGTATCCATCTCCGATTTAATTTTTTACATTAATATAAGGAACATGGTGTCATGTTGCACTTATCGATGCGTTTCATTTGTAATGGTATAAAATAATCACGAATATAATTAAGAGTATTGTGTTTTTGGCTCCAATAATACATTTTTTATTTCATCTTGAACATAAGAAATGTGACAAACTTAAGACTTTTTAAAATAGCTGAAAAGTTTCTTAAACCGACTCCACATCAGCTTTGTGTCACCTAAAATCTCATAAAGATAGTTGGTATTTGGTTGATAATGATTTTTGTGGCGCCTCTGTCAGTTTGGGATAAGATTCTAAAACACGAAGCCTCCAAAAAACGTTTCCAGCTCCAATTTTAATAAATTTTATTTCTAATTTTAAAATTAACTTAAATCATTTCTTTCCGTCGTATTTGACTGTTATGAATTGCTCATACAAATGTAGAATAATATGATGTATGTATGTATGTACAAGTATTATTTTCACTCTGTTCTGGTATTACGTGGCACTGCTGCTCTTGAACTCAATGAGTAATGAGTGTAATTCTATTCTCTGAGACTAGAAGATGAACACCATTTAGAGCTAAACCATTTTCCGTTCCGTAGACTTAACAGTTTTGCGCTCAAAACAAACTCAAAAGTCGCTCAGAGCGGATACCAAAGGCCAGGCTGAGAGAGCCCGCTTGCGAGACAAACACAGTGAAAAAGAGAATGAGAGAGTGAGGGTTATTTCTGTTTAATAATTTGCTCGCTGGTGGTTACGATGTTATGTGCTAGTAGCACAGTGCTACTCTGTTTAATTGTTGTTGTTGTCAAAGTATCGATACAAAACCCGACACGGGAATCAAGCCAAGCCAAGTCTGTTTCACTGTCCTATAGGCAGAGCTCAGTTTTGGTTTTCAGTCTTAAATTAGTTTTGAACGTCAACGAAACGTTCGACGCACAGCGTTCAGCGTTGGCAGCTTGACGGGTATAATTATTATTTAAACGAATAAATTATATGCAACGTAAATTTCACTAGTGCTCAGTAATAATGTAGTGCTATGACACATCCTTTTGTTTTGTGACGGTGCCTTTTATTCTGCTCAGTATTTCATTTCTTGAACTTGGTTGTAATGTTTTGTGTTCCTTGAAATAGTTGAGAAAGAAGTCATGCTTTGGCATTTATCGAAATTGAATCTATAGGAGTTACTATAGGGTTTACTTTGCCTTGAAGTACTATACTTTAACAAAAAAAGATATGATGATTTATAGAGCAAAACATTTGTATAAGCTCAGCCTCATTGCGTGCGTTATCACATTATATTTGTAAGAGTGTGCGGGGTCCAGCAAAAAGAATGCCTAACTTGCAAACTAAAAGGTGTGGTTGTTTATACATACATATGTATGTATGTATGTGCAGAGCTAAGAGCGGAGCAGCCCCCGACAAAGTTAAGCAATTTTTTCTTTTTCTCTTTTATCAGCAATTTTTTCTTTTTCTCTTTTACGCTTATAAATAATGGGTATGTACATATGTACATAAGTAAATATGTTCATTGGTGCATACATACAATGTTAATAAGTACCCTACAACGTGCGTGGTTAGCTATGTATTTGTTTTATTTATTGCAAACAAAAAAAATCTGTGATTATTAATATTATCATCTTTAGTACATTAGCCAAAGTAGTTTTATATGTTTATATGTTTGTATCATTGGCATTAGCTCTAATTTACCACGATACAGATGCTTGATTTCTAACTGACAAAAAAAGCTTTGCTGGTATTGCCTGAAAAGTGGTAAGCGGTGGTATATTGCGTCAGGAGCAAGCCAAAATGGCGCCAAGAGTCAAGCGGGGGAAACACACGTGTAGAGAAATTCTCGGGATACAAAACAAAGCATAGAGCCATTGAGTAATAAGCGGACATGTTATAAATTTAAAGTATTTGTAAAATAAAAAAAAAACATAATTTGAATTTTTAGATCGTCTAAATAAGTGCACTTCATTTTCGAAGTATTTACAATAACATCATATAAAAAGAAACTTAAACAACCCACCAAAATGTCGAAACCAGTACCAATGTCAACATCTAATACTGAAAATGACCTACAAAATCTTCGCAAACCGGAACCATTTAGTTTCAGTGATTTTCTATATAATCCCGAGAAGGGTACAGTTATGGGAAGAGATCGTAAATCATGGGGTAAGTTCAGTGGTTTAATTTCATCGTTACACTTGTTAATTGTAGTACAAAGTAATGTTTCAGATTTTTTCGAACCAAAAAAAGGGTTAATTTAATTGTTTATTATATTCTAAAACAAAAATTGTGAATCATTCAAAATATATACATATATTTATATCGGACTCGAATGTAGCTTACTCGTTTCTATGAAGATACGATATTAGTAAAATATGTACATATGTATATTATTAAAATGACAACCCTGTCTAGGGAAATAAATAAGTACAAACAAATAAACAAATTTTAAATACAACATACGAGTAGCTGATGCAAATGTTTAAAGTCTACAAGTGTATGTACTATATACATACATATGTACATGAGTTTCGCATTACAAAACACATCCCATATATTCGTATATAAGCCTATATATGTACATATGTTGTTTATATATGTACATACATGTATATGTATGTCTCTACAGCTTTGTTTTTTTGACTGTCAGAAATATTCTACGCTGGTTGGTACGCCCTGACACTACAGTTAGAAATTAGTTAAAATTTGTATCGACATACATGTGCATACATACATATGTATGTATGTACCTACTTACGTCTGAATGTTTATCAGCATAGTAAAAACCTGCTGAGCGATATCAAATTTCGGATTTGAAGAAAATTATCGAGTTTTGTAATAAAGTATTTAACAGTACATATGTATGTATGTATGTAATTATATAGATGAATCAAACATATTACACACACTCAATGTTTACTTCATGCAATATGTACATATGTACATACATACATATGTGCGCAAATGCTTCATTCTTTTCTAACTTCACATGATCACAGCTCTATGTGAATAAAATGCTGAATGAATGAAACTGACATGACCAGACAAGTCAACCATTGATCCATCGGTCTGCGCGGCAGTCACTCACGGTCGTCGCATAACGCGAAAATCAATTAGGGACTTTGCACATAACACATTATAACATACATACATATGTATGTACATTGTTTTAATTTTGCCTGAGTTTCTGACAGTTATGCATGTGCATGTGTTAGAGCTACTTAAAGCGGCTTAAAAACTGTTTCCCTAATTAAATTTGCAATGTTTTTTTTTTTAATTCTTTCAATTTTTATTTTTATAGATGAAGATATTTATGTATATAAAACACATGTACATACATACATATGTATGTATGTATGTATGACAGCTTGGCAACGATCAGAGAGCTATATTGAGCATAGTCAAAGGCAGTGTTGCCAGGTTTTGAGCACCCGTATAAGCTAGATTTTTGAAAAAACAATCTAGAATAAGCCAAATTTGAAAAAATAATGCAGAAAAATAAGCTACACCCAAATGAGAGAAAACATGAAACCTTATTATGTTTTTATGTGGGTGGCAAAAATCTTTGGGGGCTATATTTATGATTAGGTCTTTAAATTTCCATTGCGACAGTTTCCAAAAGAAAAAAAACACCAATTCAAAGGTGATGAATTTATAAAAGTTTTTTGTATGATTGAACAAAAATCTTATTAAATGTCTTATTACTTACTGCCTATTGCTAACATATGCTTCTTCGATGCTGCGAAAAATTTGTTTATACATACATACATATGTACATACATATTTTTATTTAATTTCACAACTCCAAACGATTAGTGGTAACACTTCAGAAGATCGTAATTCGATGTCACTATTAATTAGAAATAAATTCACGATCATACGAAATGCACATAACCATCGGCAAAAAAAGAACAAGCATGCATATTTTTCTTACAGAACAAACCGTTTATGTCGCAAATACATTTAAAACTAGAATATGTTAGATGAAGCTATAAGCTAGATTCATATTTTACAAGCTTTTCGATTTTCAAACATGCTAGAACTAGCTTATAATAAGCTAAACTGGCAACACTGGTCAAAGAGGCAGAGGTCGCTCTTAAGTAAACTGTACTCTTGAAACGAGAATTCAAGAGAAATCATAGAAGTGAAACATGTACATATATACACACATACAATTCATAAAAACATTATTCATTGCTTAAGTAGAGATGTTCTCTTATACTCTGCACAAGACAACAGTCCTAATATGAATAAACTATTCAATTTGCGAAATCCAATATTTTTTTTAATTAAGTGAGGTCGGCTGCTCCGATGTCAATTTAAAAACGATAATTCAATCAAATCAATTGAGCCGTCGACATTGCTGATCCACAGCAATGAATTTTGAATTGCATTACTATTTAATTGAGTTGTTGGTTTACATATGCATAATGACAACCTAATCAAACACTTCCCTAATTTTTTTACAGCTAAAATCGGCACGTTTTATTTTGCTTTCTATGGAGTTCTTGGTGCACTTGTTGCCATTTGCATGTGGGCATTCTTCCAGACATTAGACCCACGAATACCGAAATGGACATTGGATAGTTCAATCATTGGTACAAATCCAGGTAAGCGCAATATTGCAAATTACTTACACATATAAATCTCATCTTTAACTTTTTTTCAGGTCTTGGATTTCGTCCTCTGCCACCAGTTGATAATGTGGAGAGCACATTGATATGGTATAAGGGCACACAACACGAGAACTATAAGCATTGGACAGACTCATTAGATGATTTTCTTGCAGGTGAGTCCTATTAATTCCATGTCATTGTCACATGTAGAAAACTTGAGTAACTACACCATAGATCTGCAAGACCCATAAGGTTTGCTGGTTTGTATATAATACATGGAAAAACCATAGACTGACTGGAGCTCTCTTTGTTTTTGCTAGAACTTAATGGCAGGAAATCGTTATTTCGATTTGGTTGTGCCGATTTTTAAAATTTTTTTTTATCTAAAAATTAGCTGAGGATGTAAAAAAAAAATAAAAATTGTAAGCAAATCACTGTCATCTAACGCACTTAAAGCTTAACTCTCTGTTATGTTAAGAACCATAAAAAACAAGTAAGAAAGCTACAGTGGAGTGTGCTCGACTGTGAGATACCCGCTACCCATTTTGAATAAAAGCAATATATTGCAGTATTGTTCTCAAAATATACCAAAATACAAGCTCTCTCTTTGTGGTCGGAGAGGGTTCATGTTTGTTGTACTCCTCCACTTTAAAAGTAGGGGACAGTTCGTCGAAAGTATTAGTAACTGTTTCGCAAAAGTGTTATCCCCATTTGGTTTTTTATGGTCCATGCCGATCAAGGGTTTATTTAGCCTAATTTGCCGAACTTGGAATTATATAGGCTATGCTTACTTCCGATCCATACCAGACTGCACGTCAAACTATTTTTTGCGGCAAGTGCACTGGTAAGAGTTGTTTTGATTGCCGGCTCAGCAGAAGTTGTTATTAGGTCGATGAACGGTTGAAACTGTTGTAGTTGTTGATAAAGTTCCAGTTACAGTTGCTAATGGCGTCACTGTACTGTGACCGTAGTTTTTACTATCGATTCAGCCGCACCAAATATGAGAGCGGACGATCATGAGTTATAGGATGAAGTTAATTGTTTGTAGTTGTTGGTTTTAATTTTTTGTTTAGATACTTGGCTGAAAACAATATTCCAACAAAAAATTAAATGAAAAGAAAGCTTCTTAGAACTGCAGTTATGCCCATTATATTTATTTAACATAAACAATAGCTAATAATGAGACACATAAGTATTATTGTTTCATGAGTTATTAAATCCGATACTAATGGGTTTGTTGATTTCGCTTATATATTTCGAAAGAAGTAATAAAAATTTTGGAATCCTTTGCCATATCATCAGAGCATTTTGTCCATTTTATGCCATAACATCAGATCATTTTGTATTCTTTAGTAATAATAGTATCTTCGTAAATTATACATGCGGTCATTCTAGTACAACAGCGCATGAATTTATTAAAGTGAAGAAGTTGAGTATTGCGAATGACTATTCAATAATTTTTACTATGTACGAATGACTATTTTAATTTTTTTGCCTGGGACGAAAGTTATTTTGATGCTAATGGAAAACAATTTATTGTATTAATAATGTCAACCTTTTTTAGTGTACAAAGTGCCCGGCTTGACTCCTGGACGTGGACAAAATATTTACAACTGCGACTACAATCAACCACCACCAAAAGGGCAGGTGTGCGATGTAGATATCAAGTCATGGTCTCCGTGTACTAAGGAGAATAACTACAGTTATCACAAGAGCTCCCCATGCATTTTTCTCAAGCTAAACAAGATATACGACTGGAGGCCCGATTTTTACAATAGTTCGCAGGATTTGCCAGCTGCCATGCCCGAAAATTTGAAGACGTACATTGCCGATATCGAAAAGAAGGAGGCACACAAAGTGAGTAGTAGTACTATAAAAGACTCATAGTGAAAAGACAACTTAGAAGATATTAATGGAAGTATTCGTGTAACATAGCTTAATACAATTTGGGTCTCTTGCGAGGGAGAGAATCCGGCTGATCAAGAGAACATTGGCCCAGTCAACTATTTGCCCATTCGCGGCTTTCCAGGTTATTTCTACCCATACCAGAACTCAGAAGGATATTTGAGTCCCCTTGTTGCCGTGCACTTTCAGCGCCCGAAACGTGAGTATAACTGGAAATATGATGATTTAAATTTATATATTTTTATTCATATATTTCATCCTTATCAGGGGGCATTATCATCAACATCGAATGCAAAGCCTGGGCACGCAACATTGTTCACGATCGCAAGGAAAGAATCGGATCGGTACACTACGAGCTTTTGATCGATTAATGAGAGACTAAAGAAAGGCAAGAAAATGTTAGTAACTAATAGATGTTTACTCTATTGTCTCTAATAGTCAGAATATAATAACAATCACAACACCATATTTATATTTTTCCTAAGAACTACAAATAACATCAAAAACACACCATTGCTATTATTATACATATGCATATATACCACCAAGATAAAAATCGAGTTTGATAAATGAAAAAAGAACAATTTTTTGATAATGCAATCTTTGAATACAACTCCTTTTTAAATTATACAAAACGCTAAATTAAATGTAAGCTAATTACGAATCTCATTAAGAATGGTTCCATGCTATAACTATTTTATGTGTTATTGCTTATTTAAATTAACATTTAAACAAATACAAAAACGGAGGCAAACTAAAAATTAATTAAATTTGAAAATGATAATAAAACTGCCATTTAGAAGTGGAAATTTGTACAAGAAAGCTAAATTAAAGCTAAATTCTTGTTGAAAGTACTCTTCAATTATAGTTATGTGAAATCCACTCGAAACAGGAAACCGAATTATAATAATAATTTATTATTATAATAGGAGTTCACATATTTAAAGTTAACAAAGTAAATCGTTTCGACCAAGAGATGTACAACTTAGATCTACAGTTCAACTTCAATTTGGGAGCCAACAAAATTTTCCAAAAAGAGTGAAACCAAAAAAATTTAAATGCATAAAATACAACAATTTTATACACAATATTTATATACAGTATCCTACGAAGAATATTTTAATCTATTTACAAAGAAACATAAATAAAAGATGCAAGTCAAATGAAATGTATAACAATCAACTCAATAAAAAAAAAAAACAAAAATTTCACTTTGGGTTTAGTTTATTTAACTAAGATTTTTTACAATATCTAAGAGTCGTATCGTAAATCTTTTTAAAATAATAATAAAGCGTATAACCGAAAATCCGTGTTATACTCCCATTGAATTCAGAATTTTGGACAAGCTATGAAACTACTATGAATCTACATTCAAGCATTTACGTGGTCATATGCTATTGTCATATGTTACTGTCAGATAAGATAGGCAATATTACCTAATAAAGTAGACACATTCGCAACCAAGATAAAAATCATGTCAATGAATAGATAAGAGCTCTTATAGAGTGAGTTCTTATACTTTCTGAATGACTGATTCTTTGTCATTTCTTTATCTCTTCCAATGTAGTTCTGTTTCATGAATGCACTTAGTAATTTTTAATAGACCTCAGCGGCGATTATTATTTTTACTTCGTTACAACAACAAATATATTTGGGAAATATTGCAAGAATTCCAGGTCCGCAGCCCAACTTTTTTTTTGCTTAAAAGATTTGGTATCCAAAGTGGATGAAAACCTTTCTTGACTAACTTTTAGGTAGAATATTACAAAAACTAGGTAACGAATCGAATTTATATTTTTGGGGTAATTGATATATTCATTAAATATGGTTCAGGTAAATTGCTAAATCAATTTTAATTTTTCTGTTTTTTTGCCACTTTGGTAGGTAATAATAAACTATCCAGTAAATAGCACCAATTTATGATTTCTGATGATACTTAATTTTTCATTGTATCCGCTGAATGGCAGCGCCGACAACACAAACTGGCAATAAAAAATTGGTTTTGTGCACAAACTTATATGATATTTATTGACAAAGATTCAAAATCGCTAATAACCCAAAAATTGCGAAAAATTGTTGAAAAATAGTTTTTAAAGGTTTGGTTTTAGTTTTATATGGTAAAAACAAAAAATTAATTAAAATAGAAATGTTTCCCAAATATTAACTTTGATAACAAAAGTGTGTTTGCTGGCATAATTAAAAAAATTGTATCCCGGACTTCACATGTCCTTATTTTTTCATAACACTAATAGTTAACACATTATCACAATTTCTAAATACATGTAATATAATGCAAATATTGTTGTGATCATCTTTTTCATGCGTTGATAGTTTAAAGAAAGAATAGATCAGTCAATCAATCTGTCAAAACAAACAACTTGACAGATACATATACATATGCGCAAATTTGAAAATCTGCTAAAATGCTACAGAACATCAAAAAAGATTTAAATTTCCGGAGTTAAGACATGTTGCCAGGTAGTGGCAAAGGAAGAGTACTATACATCATAAATTTCCTGAAATCAGGTTTCAGCAGAACCTAAATACATATGTAAATACTTTTCGCGATACTATTGCTGGACAAAATTCGGCATGGAAAAAAGACGAAATTTTGAGCATCATTAAAAAATGTAATAATAGTAAACCAATATCAGATAATAATGAGCATGGCTTAATGATTTATGGTTTTACAATCAAAATTAAGGAATTTTGTAAATTTCCAAGACCAATAGTTATAAGTTTTTAAAATTTTGACAATAATATTAATCAGGCGTGCTCCGGTATTCACTTTTCGTTTTCGTTTTGGGAACAAACCTAGATTTTCGTTGTTAGGTGCTCCAGTTTTCACATTTTTGTTTGTCATCGTTTTTCAATCGGAACGTTTCACTTCTTACTGCTGACTTGTGTATTGGTCAGAAACTTACATTAAAAAAATCAGTGGATGGAGCTCTTAATTTTAGTGAGACCGTTTTTATATCAACGTTTGTTTGATTAAATTTGGCTTTGCTCTTAGTTGTTCCCCATTCAAACTTACACATTTCCGCTTTTATCGATAAACCGATTAAAATTTTTCACAATTCAACTGGATATTGCAACGAGCCAAAGAAATACAAAAAAAAAAAAACCAAGAAATAATGCCAACAAATTTAAGCATCAACGACGCTGTTGAAAATGTTACATACATACATATGTATGTGTTTACCCAGCAAGCAATTTGAGCGATTTCTGACAGTTTTCTGATAGTTTTTATGAGCATTTTACATCATAAAGTGCCCAAAAAGAGTCCGGAAAGAGCGTTTTTTCCGTGAAAACGGTCGCACTTTAAGAGGGCAATTTCTGAGTCTAATATGACTTTTTTGACACAGAAATAAGTGCTTTCACCCTCCTAATCAAGCATTGAAAATGCTCCGAAAATACTCATAAAAGTATAATTTTAGGCACTTAAATCGCACTGAAAAATTCTTATCGGACTGGTTTTGGTTTATACAATCGTGTGGATAAATTGATCTTTATATAATTTTTATTTAATTCAACAAATTACAATATTAGAAAAATATAAAGAATTTGAAGAAAAATTTAAAATAATTGAAATATTATAAAGTTAGGATTTCAAATTCACAGTTTAATGAAGAACTTAGCATTATTAACTTAACGTATATTTTATATTTTAATTGTCCACTAATCACGACCGACTTGCAAGGCACGTAATGCAGAAACTAAATAAATGTTTTGTGATCTCGATTATCGCAAATCTGCATTCCGTTATTTTAAGCGCTGTTTTAACTCAGTTCTTACTTAACTTAACTCCGAATATGCTCAGACAATAGACCATTTTATGAGTCGATGTTTAGAATGCACTGATTGCGCCCGAAAACGTTCTTATTTATGTGCCTACTCAGAAAACACTCTTAAAATCGGCTCTTTTGGACACATAATTTAGAGCCCTCTTAACTTTGCTTGCTGGGTTCTTACATTCTCAGTCTCTCTCTGCTATGCATGTATACTAATTATGAAAAAATCATGTTATTGAATTAAATTTGTTACATTTTTTGTTTTGATTAAAAAATTATTTTATTTTTATTTTAAAACCCTATTACGAACATGACAACCATAAAATAAAAAAACAAAAAAAAAAATTTGTTTTGTTCCTTTTGGTCAGTGGGTCTTCCGGCTATAACGACGTATGTATAATCGTCGGTCCCATGAAAGTCGCTATAATCGGATTCTACTGTATTTTTATTGTTTTTATATATGTACATATTTCAAAAAATTTATATTTTTTAGTAAATTGAAAAAAATTATATATTTTTTATTAAATAATTACAATAATGTCAAATGATTGTCTATTCTAATTGTTTATGAGAAATGTGCATTCCACTATCTGAGATATCGATACCTTTAATTCTGTTAATTTATGACGATTTCCCTTTGTTTTCTACATATGTATGTATGTACATATGTGAGAGCCTTCGTATTTCGAAAAATGCTCCCATTGTTATGTGTGTATGTTTTAAGTATACCGAAAAAAAATACCATTAAATATGACAAATTCTAAACTCTACAAATTTGAAATTAACTTAGAAACTATTGTGAGATGCGATTTTAAACTGGAAATTTGTGTGCAGATTTCAAAAGCCTTCGTATAAACAAACGTAATAAATTAAAACAAATATATTAATAAATATATTTACCCCAATTATTTGGAAATTTAATAACCTTTCGGGAATTAGCGCTCCTATAGAATAGGTTCGATATTACTGAACTACGCCAAATCAAAGTGATGGACAAAGTCCATCTCATCTCTGTGGCACCTAAAATATCCCAAAGTTCGTTTCCGTTAGAAAATTGGGTGAACTAGAATGTCATAATATGTATGTTCAGAATATGATATGCCTTAAGTTATTCGAGGAGGCCACCGAAATCTCTGGAGATTTTGACCTACGGTGCCACAGAACGTTGTTTTATTTTAACATAATGTTTTTCCGTAAAACTTGAACGGAAAATAAAATATTTGACTTCTCTTCAGAAACAAAATGTTATAATATAAAAGAAAATTATTGAAATTTTTGGCGTTTTATGTAGGTTTTCAAAAATATTATGGACACTGCCAATATTGTTACATAATAACAAAAGGATAAGATGGAGTAACTTGTTGTAATTTACAATAAACTAAACTATGAACTGGTATTCTGCTAATAAATACTGATTATTATGAATATATGTATATATTTTCTTTTGTTTAATTAAGGAATAGCACAAAATAAGCTTTCGTGACTTTGGGCAACTCATTTGTTAGAGACGTTTGTGCACGTTAACAGCGAATGGTGAGATGTAAGAGAAGTGCATAAAGATTTGGTATGAACAAAAGATATGAATTAAAACAATTGTATTGAAAAAATATGTTTATCCCAATAATTTTCGATCTAGAGCAAATCAAAAATACGATTTGAAAATCGTTTCCATCTAAGATCTCATTTGGAATCTGGTTTCTGATTGTCAACATCACTTTGGAGGAACCGCTATCGGACTAACAACTAATTAGCGGAGTATTTTAAAATCATCTAAAAATTAGTAAAGTAGACAGATCTATTACTTAAATGATAGATAAACAAACACAGTCAAGTGCGCTCGACTGTCCTACCTATTTTAAATAAAAACAAAACACATACATGTATGCACTATGGTATACATACATACATATCATGTAAGAGTCTAGTGCGAAAACGATATAATAGCTCAGATGCATCACTGCCATTAATATTTTCAACCAAACCAAACCAACCAGTGCTGCTTCACCCTTACATACATATGTAAGAAACTGAAAAACACATATTTTTGACATGCAAAAATAACGCCTTTAGTTATTATTTTTCAATATTTTTAATGCAGATTTAGCAAATTTCAAATTAGTATTTACAAAATAAAAACAAAACAACGAAAAAACATTTTAAATCAACAAAATATGAGTTTACACACTTTTGACACTGTCAAGAAAGTGTTTACACACTTTAGTTTTCGATTCTGTTTTGTCCTATTTTCGAAAAACTGTACTTTATTTTATGCTTCTGCACTTTCGCATTTTTGCATTCCTTTTCATTCAATTGCGAAATTTTGCAAAAAAGCTGATTTTTAACATGCCTTTAGTTATTATTTTTCAATATTTGGGGTTTTAAATGCAAAATGATGTGGAAATGGTCTATTATTTAGCAAAAAACCCCAAATTTTGATCAGAACCCATGCCAAGGAGTTGGAAGAAGGGTACACGGTCAATTCACATGAAACCGTCCGCCAACTAATTCTGTGGAGCAAATACTATTTTCCCAATTTTACTGTCAGAATGATGTTGCGCTGATGTAAGGCTGTTAACGGCTTGTGCCATACACTAGTTGGTCCATCATTGTAGTATAGCATTTTTTGGTTTGGACATAGAATACGACGTCATCCCAATAGTTGTCCGGCGTGATTCTCATGTTAAAAGCCAAAATTTAAGCGTTTTCAACATTTACTTTCGAAAGCAGCAGCTTACGCGCAACCGTTGCAACGGTTGAAGAGTATTTGCTCCACAGAATTAGTTGGCGGACGGTTTCATGTGAATTGACCGTGTCACACCCTTCTTCCAACTCCTTGGCATGGGTTCTGATCAAAATTTGGGGGTTTTGACGGACCTTGCCCATTTTAAGGCGGTCTGCCCGCTCGTCAATATCCATATTTCGACCATTTCCACACTTTGCTTCCCGTTTTTCTTCATTTTCGGCTCGATTTGGAGCATTATAAATTATTTTTCGCGATACCCCAAGTAGCTCCACTAGCTAAGCTACAGATTTTCCAATTTGGTGACTATAATAAGTTAATTGGGTAACTTCATAAGTCAATCTAGCTCCAGTCATGTTAAATAATTTAAAAATCAGCTTTTTGACAAGTGAGTAGCAAAATTTCGCAATTGAATGAAAAGGAATGCAAAAATAGCGAATAGTGCAGAAGCATAAATAACAATAAAGTACAGTTTTTTCGAAAAATAGGACAAAACAGAATCGAAAACTAAAGTGTGTAAACACTTTCTTGACAGTGTCAAAAATGTGTAAACTCATATTTTGTTGATTTAAAATGTTCCCTTTCGTTGTTTTGTTTTTATTTTTGTACATACTAATTTGAAATTTGCTAAATAATAGATCTGCATTAAAAAAATATTGAAAAATAATAACTAAAGGCGTTATTTTTGCATGCAAAGTCAAAAAATATGTGTTTTTTTCAGTGTGTAAAGAGTTTCTTGACTACTGTATGTACATATTGTATTAGAACAGACATTGGAGTATCGTCCCAGCTGTTGACGCTGATCGAGAATTAAAATTGTTCTTTATGACGGGGATATGTACATATGTACATACATATATGTACCTCTTTCTGTATGTACCACATATTCAACATATGGTCATATGTATGTATGTATATATATACATATGCATGAATACAATTATTTAACGCCCGGATCAGATGTTTTATGTTTTATTATTACAAAACTACATATGGGTGTGTATACCTACATACATATGTATGTACATACATGCATTCATCCATGTACATATGTAAATATGTACATAAGTTTGTAAGAAGTCAAAGCAATATTTATTCCATTTAATTTCTATTCATTTGCACTCTCGGAAATGCTTAATTATGTGAAATAATACATTACTACATTAATACATTTAACATTTTAATACATTTATGACAATGCATGTACATCTGCATGCTTACATATTTTCATATGTTTCATACATACATACGTACATAGATTCATAGAGAACATTTTACAACAAGAAATACTTTGAGATTGACAAAATAACAAGTTGTTTGTACAAATTTACACACAAGATAAACAGGTTCACACATGCATACATACATATGTACATATTCCATTGCATGTGTGATGCATACATATGTATATGTATGAACATACATATGTCATCTCTTTCTTTAATTTAGATTGGCACGAATAGTTGATTAAAGAGTTAGTAAAAATGAAGCGATTACGAACACACCAACATAACCTTAGCCCTAGAAAAAAATGCACCAAAACAATCTGTGGTATATGTATGTATGTACACACATACATATTTATTTATATCATCTAGATTGAGCGCATGACAAAGAGAGTGACAGAGAGAGAGAACCCAGAGAGAATAAGCTCGTCAGCATGTGCTTGCTTGCAATTTTGTTGCTAATTTTCATACAAACAGTGCTTATGGTTAAAAATATCACGCATGACTGTATTTCATAATGTAAGGGCAAAATTTATTAAAAAAAAAAAACGGTATAAAACTTATGTATGCATATGTACGTATGTAAATTTTCATTCTGTATTTATACATACATATACATATGTATGTACACATGTAAGTGCATAACATGTGCTGATCATCTTGGTTGTATCATGATCTTGCTCTTTTATCATATACATATGTATGAGCATACTTACGTACATATAATGTATTTTTGTAATGCTTACTCTTTGCCTATAAACTTTACCGTCCACTAAACGTTTTGTTTATTATATGTACATATGTATGTATGTATGTATTTGTACATGCAAATATTCCCGTCAAACAATCATAGATGAATTGGAGCTTTGTGTCAATTTAAACACTGTTAATGTTGCTAATCCGATCAAAAATATGAAATACATGAATACATACATATGTATGTATGTACATATAAACAATATGCAATTCAATGTAAGCGTTTGAGTTGTAAAAACGGCGAAGAGCATTCTTCTTACTAAATTCTATTTCTTAAAAAATAGCTAAACTTCACTTACTCATTTTGATAGATTCATAGGTTTTTATATTTTTTATTCTTTTATACAGTCAATATTAAAAAAAAGTATTTGATCTAAAGGACAAAATTATTATATTCATAGGAACGTTTATGGTTTATGTTTCTCTAACTACATTTCAGAAAGTTCACGCAATATTTTTAAATTAAATTAATGGCAAACGTCACTACGATTCTTCGGAAAATTGGTTTTTTAAATTTTATCGAACTAAAAAAAATACTTTGGAAATAGTTTTCTTCTAATTCAAATTTAATATTGTGATGTAGACAATATTCTTTTACCAAGATGGCGTCAAATCAAGATATGTTACAAATAAAAAGATTAAGAATATGAACATAGTGCATAATTAGGTATATATAAGGCAGCCAAATGTGGCTAATACTTTCTAAAACAATAATTTTAAACCATACTAAAATAGTGAAGGTAATATTATGAAGTACAGTAAGTATAATTTGTTGCGTGACAATGACATTGTGGAATTTTTGCCATAGTACTGTAACTTTTTCAATTGTTTTTTACAGTGTAAACGGATAATATAAATATGGGCATACAAATAAAAAATAAATTAAATGTATTATTTTGATCGTGGTTAGTGGTTGTTTTCTTGGAAATGTTTATATATGAAAATAATTTGTGTATATATTACATTATATACTTTATAAGTTGGTAAACGTAATTTAGAATCAAGATTTTTAATCAATGCCCGGTGAGTTTTTATATATCACATATAATTTTGACTTACAAGTTGCAAAGATATGTATTTAAGGGTAGGGTACATCGTAGTCGACCATTATGAATGAGAGTTTGTACTTTCATTTGCTTGTGTTACGGCCGCATCATCGTAAAAAGCTTTCAATAGCTGTCTGCTTTATTCGAACACTCGTATCTTTCTATTCTTGTTGTGTGCGTGTTGACTGAGAGGCATTGTTGAATGTGTGCGTGTTGCGCAGAGAGCACCGAAGTAACAGAAGGCCTTATCGACGCGATGACTTTAATGCCTCCACAACATTTTGTGGCTCAGTTGACGATCTTCCCTAGAGAGCGCAATACACGGCACGCAACGAAAATTGTGTACCGAATTTCAAGAACGCAATCCAAGTGTAGCTTTTTTGTGTTTTGTTTGTGTGTTAGTTTATGTAAAACTAAAAATACAAAGTGAAAAAAAAAACATAAACAAACACTTATAGTATTATGCCAAGTGATATAAATAATTTTTTCGAATATAATTAAAAACATTAAAGCTTTTACACCTATACATACAAACAATCTTAAAAAGCACTAATATGTCGAAGAATAACGGAAAAGGCGATAAATGTGAGAACGATTTTCCTCAACCGGCCCGAAAACAGACTTTTTCCGAGATGATTTATGATCCCCGGGATGGTTCCTTTTTTGGCCGTACTGGAAAGAGCTGGGGTAAGATAAAAAAAATTGTTTAGATACCCAGAAAAACGTCATTTACTGATTTTTCTAACCAAACAAACAAACAGAAATCGAGTTTTTTCTTTATCACATTCTCTTACTTCCAACTTGAAGTCTCTTTAAGTCTAATCGTAGGAGTGTGAGGCAGTATATGTTATATTACATATTATAATGTTTATAGTATGTACATAGAAGAAACAGCAATAGTCGGCAAGAAAATGGACATATGAGAATATACTTAAATGCATATAGGCATTTCCAAAAATATAAATAAAAAAATAATAAGAAATACTTTAATTTTGGGAAATTAATGAGAAATATAATAATAAATATATTTTTGTTTTTGTTGTAAAATATTTTGATTCTCGGTTTTATTCGTAATATTTAATCAAAATCTTTGCAATTTTATTTTTAAAATATTTATACAAAAAAATTTAAACAGAGATAAAGCAAGCATCGACTATCGGTTAATTTTTTTAATAAGCCTTATGTAAATTTGGTCACGTTTGGGTTGTCACCTTGCAAATATATATATAAATTAAAAAAAAAAATAAACAATAATACTTTATAATAATGTGAACTAATATAATAATATATAAGACTGAATTATTTTATTATGATTTAAATGTATTGTCAGAGTAATTATTTGCTGATGATTTCACTGATTTTCACATTTTTCACGATTCAAGATTTCAAGAGCTCCGTTTTTTTTTGTCTTAATATCTCGAAAGCGACAAGGCTTGTCTCTTATTTAGAAAAAATTCTTATACAATGCATTTATCATGTAAAACATGTATGAAAGCTACAGTCGAGTGTCCTCGACTGTGAAATATCCGTTACCCATTGAGAATAAAAGCAAAACAATGCGGTATTCATTTTAAAATATACCAAATCAATATACCTTTATAATAATAAATATACATTTATTTATATAGTACTACATTCAAAACATACCATTGAGTGCAAAATATTCCAAATTGTCAGCCAAAGCATTCAATAGTATTTATTAAAAAACTTCTACAATTTTTATCTATCACAAATTTTCAGAAATCTCTAATACTATAATTATTATTGTATGTTTTAAAATTCATTGCTCTAGCTTAAAAATTACGCTTATTATTAGATTTTTGTCCATTTGTTGGGCGGAAGTGGGCGTGGTATTTGCTGGGCGGAAGTGTTGCAGCTAATCAAGAATATATATACTTTATAGGGTCGGAGATGCCTCCTTCTGCTGGTTACATACATTTGCAGTAAGCAGAAAGTTATTATAGCCTTCTACCTAACGGAAAATGTGCTTTTATGACATAGTTTTTTTTTAAGGTTAAAGATGTCACGATAGTGAGTGATCCTGGAAATGCCTATATGTACATACAATCACAGCTTATTTCAATCACCACCAACCGACAACTTTGAGTTAGTATACTGGCCAAACTAAAAGAGGTATTAACTTTATTTAAACGCAGGATTGTAGTTTAATGTCTTCACATAAAAGATAATTTTTCATTTATCCTCTAATTTTTTGTTTACTATATAAAATTATTGAAAAACAAAAAAATGCCAAAAAAAAGTACCACAGCTTATTTCAACCAGCTGAAAATAACTAAATATAAATATGTTAAACTGTGTTTTTAGAATTTCGTATGACCTCCTTCTTGGTTAATAGCTCCTTCCAGACAGTTTGGAATAGATTCCACCAATTTTTTTGTGATATAGGGGCTAATTTTGTCCCATTCTTCCACTAAAGCCGCTTTAAGGTTAGATTTGTTGGAAATTGGCTTTTTTCCGATGTTCTGGTCCAAAATGGCCCAAAAATTTTTTTACAACATTTATGTTAGGTTACTGAGCTGATGGTTTCATGACATGACGACAGTTGCACATTAGCCAATCTTGCCCAATTCCTGCCTTAAGCCTAGGGTCATTGTCTTGGTAGAAGCGGAAATCATCCTTAATGCCCAGTTTATCTGCACTTTGGATCAAATTGACATTCAGTACCTCTAGGTATTGAGTCTAGTCAATGGTCGCGTCAATAAAATTGAGTTTTCCGACTACGGCTGTGGACATACAGGCCCAAACCACGACGCTACCACCGTAATGCGTGACTGTAGGCTTTAAATTTTTGTTTTGAAGCCCGGAATTTGGATTCTGACCGACATATGGAGCTCCAACCAAGCCAAAAATGTTGATTTTGGACTCGTCCACAAATATGATTAATTTCCAAAAGTTTTTATCCTTTCCCACATGCTCCTTGACAAATTTCAAAGGAGCCTTTTGATTCGCGCGCCTTATAAACGGTTTCTTGCGCCTTATACTGTCATTAAAGTTACTTTCCCGCAGTACTCTCGAATTGATTCTGGGTGGCACGCCTTACGCAATTCCTCCTCTATAACACTGGCCAATTTTGGTGGCGAAAATTTTGGATTTTCCCGATTTTCCGGACAATATAACACCCGTCGGTCTCATTAAAAAATGCATTGGGTACATTTTTGCCCTTCTCATGCACTATACTTTCGCGAAAAAAACAATGAAATGATTATTTGCACAGTCGAAACACTCAGATGCAGCAATTCATAAATTTTTGGACGGGAAAATCCATCCTTTAAAGGAGCCATGACGTCATTTTCCTTCTCAATTGTGGTTCACGGACCCATTTTGAGATCTAAAGCTTAAAATGTCGAAAATTTAATTTCTATGTATTGAAAATACTATACACAAAGCAATAGATCCATAAACACCAGTTATTTTCCTAGGAAACTGATCTTCGCACAGCTGCAAAGTTGCTGGTTGAAATAAGCTGTGGTACTTTTTTTTTGGCATTTTTTTGTTTTTCAATAATTTTATATACTAAACAAAAAATTGGAGGATAAATGAAAAAATATCTTGTATTTTAAAACGTTAAACTAAAATCCTGCGTTTAAATAAAGTTAATACCTCTTTTAGTTTGGCCAGTACACTAACTCAAAGTTGTCGGTTGGTGGTGGTTGAAATAAGCTGTGATCCACATATGTACATATATACATACATATGTGTATGCATGAAATTGTTTGATATAGGTTGCAATGATGCAACGGAAAATGGTGTACACGATAATCTGTAATTAAATGTTATTAAATTGAAATGTAATATAAATTAAAAGGCATATCTCCTTTTTCATTCCTTGTTTTGAGACCGTCGATAAATAAGATTCTAATATATAATAATCATATGGAAAAAAAGACGTTCTTAATGGTAATTCTGGAAACGATTGTTTTGTACAAAGTCAGGTGCATCGTTACATCGATTCCCAAGAAATGTTTAGAGGGTCTCTTACTATAAAGTAAACTCATTTATAGTACACTACTAAAAAGTAATGAGTATGGATATATAAGTAAATTTAAGATATTCAGACGACAACATGTGCGACTACGTTCCGTTACGTATGGTTAAATGTTAAAAACTAAAAATGAAAATGACTATTGCACAGAAATTTTTAATTAAAACTTTGTGTTTGTTCAGTACTACTTTATGTTCATATGACGAAAGTCAATCGAACCAACTCAATTTAAGAATATGTCATCATCTTTTTGTTCGTGCTCGCAGTTGTTAGGTAAACTTAAACAATGAACTACCTTCCGAATTAAATAAATTGATTTAGTCTATTACATAAAGTAATGGATTCTATATAGGGGTATATTACCACAAAATAACTTTTTACAAACTTGCTTTTGCGTCGTTTCCAAAAACAAAATGCATTTGAAGTGTCTACAAATTTACATCAAATTAAATGTATATTGTTTAGAAATAAATACATTTCAACAATTTTTGACTTGGTAAACCTATTTTTAAGTGCCTACATATAATTGTTAAGTGAAATAATAACATTCGTTTAAATCACATTGATTTGGCGATATTGTGACTCTTTAAGAGTAAAATGGTCAGTTGTTATTATATGTATATAGTTATATTATTTTATCTAGTTACATTATTTTATCATCCTTACTATTATTTCATAACTCAGACCAAATGTGATGTTTACAATTGTACATTTTAGAGCACACATCGCAAAATCACGAAAATAGCTAACTTGCATTCAATCACGTATGTGTGAATAAAACAATAAAATTGCACATTCTCGGCTTTGAGATACCCCTACCAATTTAGAGCAAATCCATTTAATATGCATACTTACATATGTAGTATGTATGTTATGCATTTTCTGGTTGCATACTTAATTATGTTATGTATTTTCTGGTGTAAGTAAGGAATACAATTCGCATCATTCAAACGATTTTTTAGGGGTGCAAAAGTAAACAAAGTTAAGCAGAATGATTAATATAGAAGGTATTAGAAACAAATCAACCGAAAATGAACAATTTAATAAATAACGCCGGCCTGTATGTATTCGAAAAGTATAAGTTTGAATATATTTAATTTCTCATGCCTCCATCAGAATTCCTCTATTTTGAGCTTTATTTGTTTCTTCTTATTTTAAAAAAAGTTGCAAATCAATTTGAAACAATTTTAAAGCGCCACTTATTAAGTGCAATATTCATGATTACTTTCGATATCGCACTTTGTCGATAAATACATACACCAAAATATTAGTCAAAATACGGTCGCCTTTTCATATCCATTACCGAATCATTGATGATGCGTTTTCATTAGCCGCTTATGAAATGATGCTGCGAAAGGTTCCAATCTTCAGCAGATATAAGCTCTACCGAAAAGCATATTGATGTATTATCTGTAAAATTAAAATTAGTTAAAGCCTCGCTGGGTACCGGTAAAAATGTAATTTTCAATTGAAAAAAATATTTAAATTTATTCAAATAGATATTAATATGTAATGGGATAAAATTAAAACTAACAGATTGTAGATGCAGGCTGGTTTGATATCTTTCTCACTTTGCACATATGTAGATTTGATCTAATTTTGCAATGTGTTATGCGCCATTCACAAAATATGGTACTGTTCTGAAGATACGCGAACTTCTCATATATTTTGCTATTTTTAATGTTCTCTTTTATTCTTTTTGTTTTTTCACACTGATTTCGATATAATTATCGTGTAGACAACCACATATGAAGTATCACCTAAAGATTTTTTTTTATTTTTCAGCTGCAATAAACTATCTTTTCAATTTATGAAAGTGAAAAATACAGTAGTACCTAATATTATTATTATTTGGACACCTACTTCACTGTTCTTACCATCGATTTGAATACATTCCATAGATGCTTCAAATATTGCACCCTTTAAAAAAGTTTATGCTGAAGAAGCTTTTATAAATTCACAATACTAGCTGAACTTATGTCAAGAAATACTACAATATGTTTAACATAAACAGTTGCAAGAAATGTGACACATTCAAAGCTTCGAATATTTGTAAATTAGCTTAGAAAATAAAAGCAGTTCTACGAACTGAACTATTTTTCATAAATAAATCCCTGAAAAATAAGGACGAATAAATAAAATATTTTGAAATTTTGTATAAAGTTTAAAGATATGATTATTGATGGTATTTTAGTTATATACATAGTACATGTTGAACAAATATGCGATATTTTGGAAAAGCTATATTAAAACACAGATTATTTAAATAGTTAATCTTTCCGACATGGTGGCGCATTTTAATAACCATTACGGGCATTTTGTGCCATGTCATGTCAACAGGCCCTAAGCCCATTGTTGCCACACCTGTTATTGCCCATATGGCAAATAAAACTCGGACTCATTACTACGCGTATAGGTTTATTTGTAAATATACATATGTATTTGTATTCCTCCCACATATTCAATTGTCTAGTGGTTTTACTAACTTATTATTTATTCAAGGGGTCTCTTTTTGCAAACTACATTATTCTTACTAGATACACACCACTATAATATTGTTACTTCTAAAACGTAACATAGCAACAACACTATATGTCCGTAGATCATGTAGGTGGATATGGGCAATTGTTGAGAACGGCACTATTATAAAAAAAAATAAAACTTAAACTGAAACCATTCAAAAAATTAATTAATAAATTAAAATTGTTATAGCTCTGAACAGCAGTACATATATTCAGAGTTAAGATTGCTTTTAGAAACTTTTTCTTTTTTACTAAAAAATATATATATTCGCTAATTTTGTTTGTATTTCGCACGAATTTGTTCATTGTTGTAATTATCTTTACACGGAAAAAAAATTCCAAAATCATTCTGAACTGAATTTAAAGTGCTAATCAAGAGTAAATGGATTAATATTTAATAAAAATAATAATTTTTTGGGTATACGTTTTTTTTTACTTTTAAATAGTTTTCCACGCCACATTTTCGTCAGACATTTTCGTAATATGTATGTATGTACATATGTCGTTTCAACTATTATAATGTTTCGGATACGATTCAATTGTTATCATGTTTGCGAAATTGGCGAATGTGAAATAAGTTGAATCACAAAAGTTTCTAAACAAAATAAATAATGTATGAAAAGAAAATACGCTTTAGTTTCCACTCATTTTGGACTGAAATACATTTTCAGCAAAGCAAACCGGAAAAGCTTTGAATTTCATTATAATACCGATTTGCCGTGCATTTCGTAAGGTATCATTGTTGAAGTATTGTCGCACTCAACAAGCAAAATGGGGGTTGCAATAGGCACCTTTGTTATTCTATGTTACATTTAAAACCGGTTCGATCTGCTGACTGTCAGACTTTATTTCTTTATGCATATTTATTGACCCTTGAAATCAATTGAGGTAACTAGTGCTATGGCTGCAACGAACAATGGAAGATGGTTATTGATTTGTTGAAATATTTACATGAGACCTTCTGCTTTTGTTTTAGGTTTAAAGCGCCTCTTCTTTTCCTAAAAATGTATACCCAGTAAAACCAAGATAGTACAAATGACTTATTAGCCAAGCTAGAAACATTTTTAATGTGTAACAATTAAGAAATATGTTTTCATATTACTTTGCAATAAATGTATGTGCATCTGATCGATTTTTTCGAATATGAAATTAACGGTTGCTCGGACTTAAATACGAAAACATAGCTTTTGTGACACCTAGGATGTTTACCAAGTCATAATTTCTAAACTTTAGAATCTAAAGATTTACACGGCACCCTGTATATTACGATTTTTGGCCATTTGCAAATGACAAACGGTGTATCAACCTTAGTGTTTACATTCCAAGTGAGGCAGTCACTGATGGGTGGTAAGACTTTATTATATTGGCGATGGTCGCCCAGTATACAACGCCTTAAAGGTCTTTGTGCAGAAGGCTAAATTGATGGACACAGACACTCGCCCTTATTGACAACGCATAAATGTTTGTTTTCTCGTTTTCGTCTAATGAAAGGGAGATAGCTGATGTCATGAAATGCTAGTACATACATATATACACATGTTATACTTCCTTAACTTAGGTGTCGATGTGCTTGCATCTCATGTAGTTTGACAAATAAGCAAAGAAGTTTCATTGCATTTAAATTTATCGCACAATCCAGTCGTAACTTCATTCCTTTATTCTCAATATGTTCATTACATTTTAAAATTATTATTATTTATATAATATACATTTTAATTTATATTTATGTTATGTTGTTCATGCGAAAACCTTTTGCCATTCTTATCATATTAAGCTTTGACAATTAATCTAGTCGGAGTCTAGAATTTATCATATCTCTTCCTATCTATAGTTCTTTTTAAACATAATCAAATAGAGTTTTAACTGGCAATACACATGTGAACATTAAATATTCTTTACAAGAGAGCTTCAATTTGGGGTTTCTTTGATAACTCTTTTAATCTTGCATATTTATTTGTCATTGTATTTATAACCGAACAAAATTTTATAGAGTTCTTCAATTTTACTTTGGATTTATGTTTCCTGAATGTGTCCCTTTGTTAAATGAATTATTATATATATAATATATCCATTATTCTCTTCGATAATGGACTTTTTCTTTTTGGCCAATAAGTAAAAGTCCATTATCGTGCTAGTTTTCACATTTCTTGTGCAATTTTCAAAACTATCATAATTGTTATCATATGATTAAAGTAAACATAAAAGTGAAAAGAAAGATCACGACCAATATAAAAGTTCTTTTAGTCGCGAAATTTGAAGTAAGTAAAATTCAATGACGCAGAATTAACAATGCATAAATTCAATCAAGAACGAATACGAATACCATCGGCCTGGATTTTCGTACTTTGACAGTCTGAAATTATCAATGGGTTGTAGTTGGAGTTAAATAGCTCCTGGCTCCCAATTGGAGCTTTATTAAGCAAATAGTCAAATTCTATTTATATAATTTACGGTAAGTGATTAACGATGACTGCACAGGCGTTTTCCAATACTAGGCATAAGCTTTCAAAAATACTACCATTTTCCATATCGTTAAACCACTTTTGAAAATCTTTTTTTTTAAATTAAGTATTCAACAAGTAAGAAAGCTACTAAAGAAAGCTAATAGCCGCTACCCATTTTGACTAAAAGCAATATATTTTGCGGTATTATTCTCAAAATATACCGAATTGTATATATGGTATATCGATATTGTACCGCATACAACATATACCATAGACGGCACAATATACCAGATTGTCAGCCAAAGCAACTAAGACCCCTAGTAAGTAGGCGTTTTTGCCCATACAAAAGTATTTCTTTAATAACTTCGACATTTTTTATCTGATCGCAACCAAATTATTATTATTATTATATATATTAAAATTCGCAACTCTAGCTTTAAAATTACGCTAGGTATTCGA
Source organism: Drosophila sulfurigaster albostrigata (assembly GCF_023558435.1). Classification (NCBI taxonomy): domain Eukaryota; kingdom Metazoa; phylum Arthropoda; class Insecta; order Diptera; family Drosophilidae; genus Drosophila; species Drosophila sulfurigaster. Next base: position 888,010 of record NC_084881.1, read on the forward strand.
TTTTTTTGATTTGCTGGGGCGGAAGTGGTCGTGGCAAAAATTTGAAATAAACTTGATCTGCTTGCAAACATAACAAATGCTGTCGAAAAAAAATTAGTGATCTATGTCTTATAGTCTCTGAGATCCAGTGTTTCATACGGACAGACACACAGACAGAAGGAGATGTCTCCTTCTACCTGTTACATACATTTCCTGTCGGCACAAAGTTATAATACCCTTCTACCCTATGGGTAGCGGGTCTCACTAGGAAACCTATGTACATATGTATGTAAATTGCTAGCGCCCAGACGATTTCGAAATACGCTGCAAACGGCATTGAATTGAGTTCAGTTTCAGATCGACTGTGAAAGGCTGAGCATGGATGTGATTTGTCGTTCAGTCTTTTCATTTGTATGCTTGAGCATATTCATAAGCTAATACATGTGAAGATTCGCTAATCCACAGCTAATCCACTCGAAAGTCTCGTGTATTTTTTTAAATCGATCTAAATTTTTTTTAACTTTCTGATCCTTTTCGCTTACTGATTTTTGATTACTTAAAATGTTGTATTTTGAACGTACACTTAGTCCCCCACAAAAATTACAATTGACATACATACATACGAAAAAGATAAAGCACATCTACATCTAGTTAGTGTATTTATCGATTAAGGGAAACAACAGGCAATCATTTAATGTGTGAGCAATGTTGGGTGAGTGTGTGTGTTTATGTCCGAGTTCTTCTAATTGAAGACATATTAATGTCGGCAGCCACGTATTTAGGGTGTATATACATATGTACATAAGTATGTATGTATGTATATGTCGATATTTGTAACACACGCCACGGACATCCACCTTGACCGGGGCCATACCGTGGAGAACCGGTCGTCTGACAGTTGCCGTAGGAATTGTCAGCGAGTAGACATTCATCATAGTAACAGCACTGAGCTACAGAACTTGAATATCGCATGTTGTTTTGGTCATTGTCGAACAAATTGCCAAATAGCCCATCCCGCAGAAATAACTGGCAATATTCTGTATATCGAATTAGTCTAACGAAATTGAGAATTACAACAATCATTGATGAAGTAATCAGTCGAAAACTTCCTTTAAAATTAAATGATGACCGAAAACTAGGAAAGAAAGGTTATAGACAACAAAATTTATTGACCAAATTAATAACTTTTTTACTGGAAACAGACAAATAATTTCAGAACCAGTCCATTAAAATAATGCGAAACGCTAATAAGCCGGGTCAATTAATGAATACAGCATTAAATATAATATACATATAAATATGCGTCACACTTTTATATAAAAAATCGCGATCACTACCCATTTCTAAAATTCAAAACGGTGTGGTACAAAAAATACAAAATCCGTATACTAAGTAAAAAAAATATACTGAAATGATATACTAGATATACATGTAAGATATATTCAAAATTTTGGAGACTGTGTTCCAAGCAATTAAGCACCATATTCTTTGCCAATTTCAATAACAATATTTTGCAATATTTTTTTATTTAAAATTTTATATATAGTTTTGCGACTTCACAATATTAATTAATGCTATTTCTCTTTACTAAAAAATTCCTCACACGTATTCTTTTTAATTTTTTTTTTAATTAATCATCATGATGCTTCTATTCACTTTGCCGATATGAGCACGGAATTATAGTTTGTCTATTGTTCCGCATATGAATGCATGCTAATTTGACATTTACATACATTTCAATATCGGAGTATCGATACGTTTTAAAATTTTGTTGTGCTGGGAACTGCAGAACGAAATGTCGCCACAAAAAAAATTTTAACCAATTTCTTTCTACTGAATTTAATTATTTTTATTATGCATTTGAAGCATTTAAGTAATTGAAATAAGTTGTTTTAAAAATAATTACATCCTTTATTGATCTTCTGGCGGTCTTAAATTAACGTCAATAAACCAAATATGCAATTAACATATGTTTTAAAGGCATTTACTTTTTATGTCGGCAAGACAAACTGGCTCGTATTGCAAAACAAAAAAAAAAACTTGTGAAAGTGAAAACGGGGCACCTTCTTAAGCGTTTGTTTTCAAAACGAAAACCAAATGTGAATGTGAAAACTGGAGCCTCGTTGTAAGTTCTATCGTTGAGATCTATGTAGGTGCTCACACGACTAAATCTTCTTGTATACTAGTGTTGATTGGATCTTGAAAAATATACCGACAAATATGATGGCCGATAATGTGACACTTCAAATTTTTCGAAATACATGGAGAAAATCGAATTCTTGGTTAGTTTAAGTTTCAGTTTAAGTACGTGGTTACTGGCTTTTCGGCTGATTTCGAAAATCGACGTCACACAGTATTGCTTCGGTTATAACATTCACATTTCGTTTTTGCTTATTTTCACATCCACTAGTTTCTTTAGATTTTCAAAACGAGTTTGTCATATCGAAATGACAAGCAATGCCTTTTTCTATATCAAATTGGATCTTATTTGCAAAAGGAAGAAAACTCATTGGTTTATTTCAGACCGCCAGAAGATCAATTAAGCATGTAATTATTTTTAAAACATTTAAATTCTTAATTTTGGTGGGCGAGCGATAAAAATGTCACCATGAGTTATCGTTAAAGTTGCTGTACTTTTGTTGGAATTAGAAAGCTAAATAAAAATTGTTAAATATGTTAATGAATCGGGTGGCATTAATTTATTTGAAGTTGTGAAAATATGTTTTTTTTTATAAATTAATTTGTTTAAATTAATTACCTTAATGCTAAAAGTGCATAAAAAAGTATTTAAAATTACTGGAATCAAATCGGTTTTAAAGGTGGCCCTTTTTTTCTGGAAAACAGCTGATTGCCGTTCAATCAAGTATGTAGAATAAAATTATCTTTATGTCAGTTCTATCGAGGCAGGCAATTGAAAATACGAAATGTTTTTTTTCGCGTTGATTAATTTGGACAAAACCACAATTCAGCTGTTTCAGCAGTAAGAAATTCAAATAACAAAACGATGAACGAAAAGTAGTGAAATCCGCAGCACCTAAAAACGAAAAGGTACGCTTTGGTCCCAAAATGAAAACGAAAAGTAAAACCGGAGCAAGCCTTACGGCGAAAGTCTCGAGAACGAAAATGATTTAAAGTGCTCGTGCATACATTCCAGACGATGTCAGAAAATTTTATTTCTCAAGGCAGCGTTAGGGGAATACGTAAATACATGCCATGACCAGATAGTCCCATTTTAATACATAGTACATTCAAATATAAAATTGGGAATATGCCAAGAAAAATTGTTCCGAAATGTAAGAGATCAAATTACATTTATTTAAACTAAACAAGCGTGTACTTCAAGTAAGTTATTAAATTCTATTCTTCAGTGCCTCGCAAGTTCCAGGTTGCCGGGGTGAGCGTCGTTATCGGGAGTCTATGAAGATTATGCTGGGGAGATCTTACTCTCCCAATACGCTTGGCTTGATAAGAAGTTATAATGTTTTTTGCGTCAGATGGCCGGAGAAATGGTATTTTCAAGACCTTGCTTGTGTGAATCAAATATAAAACTAAAAACTCAAAGGATTAAGAAGTACAGCTAAAGCATAGCATGACCAGTGGAAAAGAAGTGAGAACGGTTCTTCCTACAAATCTGTTGATGCTCTCTCAGCAAAATATGTCCCAAATGCATTGCCACATACGATTGTTGCATTCGCGTGGATCGCTATATGACTTCGTCCTGCGAGAGTGCTAGGGTAGTTAGATGTTTACTAGCGAGTGACGCTTGTTAACTTGTATGTTTTTATAACCGCTACCCATAGGGTAGAAAGGTATTATAACTTTGTGCCGACAGGAAATGTATGTAACAGGTAGAAGGAGGCATCTCCGACCCTATAAAGCATATATATTCTTGATCAGCGTCAACAGCCGAGACGATCTAGCCATGTCCGTCTATCCGTATGAACACCTCTCAGAGACTATAAGAGATAGAGTTATAAATAACAGTATTTGTTTATGTTTGCACGCAGATCAATTTTGTTTCAAATTATTGCCACGCCCCCTTCCGCCCCCGAATATCAAAAAAATCGAATAACAAGCGTAATATTAAAGCTAGAGCTGCGAATTTTGGTAAATACAATAATAACTATAGTAGTTATTAGAGGTGGAGAACTATCGATAGTCTGCGCTATCGATAGTGATTGATAGTTTCCATAAAATATCAACTATCGACGATAGCTAGGAAAATCTATCGTCGATAGCTGTCGATAGTGCAGTAAAAGAAAATAATTTAATTAGTTTTCAAAAACAATCCATATTTGTTTAAAGTATGAGAGTATGATATTGGTTCTCCAATCTTTATCTAAGAATAATAAATAATTATTCAAATTATATGAATTTTTATTTTTTAGGTTAACCTCAACTGCTATTTTTATATATATTTCAACCAATAATTTTGTACGCCTATTTGAAATGATTTGCCCTCTTTGCTCAAGACCCTCTACGACTCTACGGAGGATGCGGGTTGCGGGTATACAAAGAAATTTTAAAAACTATCGACCACTATCGACGATAGTGATTTCCATCAACTATTGACGATAGCAAGGAAAATCTATCGTCGATAGCTGTCGATAGTGCAGTGAAAGAAAATAATTTAATTAGTTTTTAAAATAATCCATATTTGATTTGTGTGAATGGGCAAAAACGCCTACTTAGTAGGGGTCTTAGTTGCTTTGGCCGACAATCTGGTACACTGTGCCGTCTATGCTATATTTTGAATGTGGTACTATATTGATATACCAAATATACCATTTGGTATATTTTAGTATTTTCGAAGTATTGTTTGTATATTTTGAAAAAATTACCGCAATATTTTGCTTTTATTCAAAATGGGTAGCGGGTATCTCACAGTCGAGCACACTCGACTGTAGCTTTCTAACTTGTTTCATGTTAAAATCCGCTTGTATATATGTACATATACTATAAATATATTTACTATGCTCTATCTCATCAAGATTTTAAAGTTTGTATCAGTGGAAAAAGTCAACTTTCTCAGGCACCACTCATAAGACAAATGACGCATATTGTAGAAAATTTAACAAGTTAAAAAATTGCTGATGATCAGAAGCCGACCAACGCGAGTAACCATATTCTAAAAAAATGCAGAATATGAAGCTATGACGAGAACTAATGGTTATGTACAAGTAAATTAATAAAGTTTTTGAGAAAAAAGTGCGTTAGGGAAATTAAACAGCATTTACGGTCATAGCATGAGTCGAAATTTAATTGGCTACTGGCAATTTACCGGTCTTCACATTTGAAATACGTTAGCTTTTTTAGTAATTTATAATAACTTTGCTTTGCTAGGGTTAACTCCTAATCCTGTGGATATTTTATTCCCGCCTCCCGTAAGGTGTCGTAACTTTCTGCTTGCAGGAAATGTATCTAACAGGCAGAAGGAGGCATATATGGCCGATAAGGAAGATGTATGTTCTTGATCAGCGTCAACTGCTGAGAAGATAGAGATATAATGTTTTTTTGACATCACTTATTTATATTTGAATGTAGATCAAGTTTCTTTTCAATTTTTTACCCGCCCACTTCGGCTCTCGCAATTCGAAAAAAAAATCACGTCAGACCGAAATTTCCATACGCATACCATTCATACATACATAGATGCATACATACAACCGTAAGCACAGCAGCGAAAACCTCCGTATTTTAATGTATTATTAATTCATTACTTCAGAGCATATTCAAAAAATAAACTTTTGATTAATTACATTGTCTTTTATCAATTTGCAGGTCAACTTTTTATATTTTATGTCATCTTTTATATTATACTTGCAATTCTTTTTGCAATTTGCATGCAGGGCTTACTAGCCTCAGTTGATGATGATAAGCCAAAATGGCAACTCGAAGAGTCTTTGATAGGCACAAATCCCGGTTTAGGGTTCCGTCCACTTAGTGAACAGACCGAACGAGGTTCAGTTATTGAGTTTGACAATAAGAAGCCCGCTGAGATTGAGTACTGGACTGGCCTGCTGGATGATTTTCTTAAAGGTAAGTTTCCTAGACTATCGAGCATTTTGCTCGGAATAGTGAATTTTTTTTAAATACTATACCGAATGTCCTAGAAGAATTATCCACCAAAATAAATATAATATTACAGAATATAACATTCGCATATATGTTTGTACATTCGCAGATTATAAGCAAACTGAAGGTCGCAAGATGAAACACTGCGACTACAATCAAAGTCGTAACCCTAACGACGTATGTGTTGTCGATGAAAATCAATTTGGACCATGTTCCTCTGCAAATGGCTATGGTTATAGGGTAGGAAAGCCCTGCATATTCCTTAAATTGAACAAGATTTATGGCTGGGTTCCCGAAATCTATGATACACCCGCGCTCAATATGCCGGACGACCTTCAACATCTTTTTAACCAAACGAGCGAGGTTGAAGTAAGTTAAATACACATTATAATAAATGAGTAAATAAATTAATTTATTTACCAAATTTGTAATTGCAGCGTCAGAAGATTTGGGTATCGTGCAATGGCCACTACGGCAAGGATAAGGAGCAATTCCAGAATATAAGTTATTATCCAAGTCAGGGTATTCCAACATATTATTATCCGTATTTGAATCAACCTGGCTACTTAAGTCCCATTGTTGCTGTACAATTCAATAATCCACCTATCGGCTCAATGTTGGATGTAGAGTGTCGCGCATGGGCTAAAAATATCATTTATAGTGGAAGTATGCGTGATCGCATGGGATCGGTAACTTTTCAATTTTTAATGGATTAGGATACCAACAATAAAACCATCATGTGATCGCAGCAAACAACGCAAGCCTTATGAGATCTGAATCCTTACCATCGATTAATAAATCAAAATCTTTATCTAAATACTTAAATGAAGTTTCAAGATTAAAATATATCGTGTATATTTACATAAAAAGAATGTTACAAATGTCAATAATTATACAAATCTGCCGATAAATAAAATGTCAAGTTATAATGTCGTGACCTCTACGATCATTCTAGTAAGACTATCGTAAACACGATTCTAAACTTATCCATGCTCTTTTCATCTATATATTTATATATATACATATATATATACATATATATATACATATATATATTTAATTTTGGTTTAAACTTTAAACAATGCATCTCCCCGGTATGTTTCTTAAAGAATCTAAAAGTTTAATTAAATTGCAAATAATTCAAAAAGTATCAATGGTGATTCTTCTAAATATTTTAGGAAACGGTCTAAATAACATGATTGTCTAACTTGAATGATAACGAGAGCTAAGTATAATTGTATTGTATTTGTTAGAGTTTTCTGTTTACCAATGATATTAGTTGTCAGTATTTTATGTATAATTATCATTTACTTTAATTCTTTTAAAATGTGAATATTGAAGAAACCAAATAAAACGAGTTGATGTACCATTTAAAAATGATAATGAAGTACTTATATAAATAATCTTTAATAATATTAACAATTATGAAATTTCTTTACATTTTGTTCGTACTTTCTTAAGCTTTTTATTGCAATACTTAATAAATATTATACTAACAATTGATAAGAACTTAAAATATTGCTTATACAAAGCTTAGGGACCGCAAATAATAATTTCAAGCTTAAGTAAATCAAAGCCCAAGATACATTTTAGGACGAGAAGAAAAAACCATTGATTTATTTTTTTTATACGTATATATATTTTTTTATAGAGTTATTGGTTGGTTATTGGTTGTTAACTTCATAAAATTTCTAACATCATAGTAGTCATGGTTATATTGTTTGTGTGTTTGCTTCGACGAGCTTGCTTTCCCATAAGCCTTACATATATAAATAAAACAAGTAAGAAAGCTACAGTCAAGTGTGCTCGACTGTGAGATATCCGCTACCTACATGTGAATACATAGGCAAAACAATGCGATACTCATTTTCAAAAATATCAAATTAATATACCGCAAAAACACTTACTATATCATGGGATATATAATATTTGGTATATTGATATAGGTAGGCAGGCTGCCCCTACAAGAGACGGAACATTTCCGGTATAACGTATCTTCTTCTCACAGTATCGATGCATTTTTGGCAAAAACGACTTTAGCCTGGCGACCATGTTGCCCAACGCTATCCACGGGTCCTGCAACGGACCATTTCTCTAGTGCGAGGAGCTCTGCCGAAACAGTTTTCGACTTATGTAGGTTGAGCTGCAACACACTCATTAGAGGCTTGTAAACTCACGGAGGGATTTGTCTTCATGGACAGTTCCACTCTCAGGTTCGTCAGATTGTGAAGCAGGGTGGCTTGGGTCATGCTTTTTAGACTGAGATGCTCCTCAATCTGCCCTGACCTCAATGTGTGAATGTCATTGTCCGTCGTATCGCATTTTTTGGGACGAAGGAGAAGGCAACAAATAAGACGAATAACCGCCTTCAGGCGCGACTCGACGGCAAAGCTAACCTGTCTACCCAAGGCAAGGAAAAGCTGGCCTGGGCCCACGTTTGAATGCGTGACTACCGCCCCAACCCGCTCCCAAACGACTCGATGGTGCGCTTCCACCAGAACTGCCTACTTAAGGGTGGAGTCCATGGCAAGCAAGCTCCTGAGAATCCCTGAGAGCACCTGACTCCACAACAACTCAACTGGTATGGTTGAAATTCCAGTCACCAAACTGGAGAGTTCATTACTGAGCAAAGTTTGACGTGGTTTACAGATTACATCCGTGCCGAAGGTAAATTTCTTGTTCCCTATAGTCGAGCGAGCACTTCAGTTGCTTAAGCACGTGATCATTCAAATCAATAAAGAGGTTGAGTATTTGCTTTACAAACGCAACTGTAATACGGCGTGGGGCTTAGGGAGTGTGCACCTTCATCTCATAAAACGACATTCAACGGCCAAAGACGAACACACATTGAAGTTAAGGAAGGTAGACGCAGATATCGATCTAGAGACCTTGAGCGCTACCACCCTCTGCCCCTTATTGAGCTTGCAAACTTTAAAACGCGGATTCCTTCTTCATGTTGTAGCAATACTCCGGCCAAACCAATGGCACTGTCATCTGTATGAAGCTCATGATCAGCATCTAAACGGTAACTAGCGATTACTGGGTTTGATAACAGGCATCTCTTCAACTCGTCAAATGCATCTTGTAGTGCTGGCTGGCACATGAATTCCTGTTCCTTGCGCAATAGAAAACGCAATGGCTCTGAGATGATAGCATATCCAGCTACGAATTTGCGAAAATAACCAGTGAGAGACCCAGGAACTTTCTCACATCGGTTACATTGGTGGGCTTCGGAAACATTCTAATGGCATTCGTCTTAATATCCACAGGACTAATGCCGTCTGCGTGTATTTGGTGACCAAGGAATGTGATTTAAAGTCAATCCACACTCATGCAAAACTTTAAGAACTCGCTCTAGCTTCTCATACATTTCATACATAAAAGTATGGCTACCAATAAGGATGTCATCCATGTAGAGTATCATATCGCCTTTGTACACTCTCCTCTGTAATTCTGCCATAAGTCGATTAAAAACAGCAGTGAATTTCCTGCTCTCTGGTGCTATTTCAATCTGGTAATAGCCACTGTTAAGGTCCAGGGATGAAAAGTTTAAAAAATTTATATCATTTTACCGCCTGCAATTGTTCTTCAATGTTCGGTACTGGGGAATTTTCCTTCTTGATCAACTTGTTCAGACGTCTGTAATCGACACACATTCGATCATTACCCTTCGGTTTTTTGATGAGCGCTGTCGGGCTGGCGTACTTTGATGTGGATAACGTTATAATATCCTGCTCCAACAACTCGTCGACCATTTTGCGAATAACTTCCTTCTTTGGCTCGTAAGCTCGATAACGCGCTTGAGAAACTGTCTGACCGCTCTTAACAATTATATGGGCTTGGACTAAATTTGTTTTTCCTATGTCTTGCAATCCTGTAGAGAAAACGTTGGGGAATCTTTCCAGCAAATTACGTATTTGGCCTCTTTTCTGATGATTGTGAAAATTGACCAAAAGTTTGTCTACAGCATTGTCGATTGGAATTAACTGCTGATGAACTCGTTTAACTTTTGTGACATATGGCTGAAAACTTAGCCTGAGATGAGCGCTAATAATAACATCTTGACTCAAGAGAAAATCCTCCTGTAACAGGTGGTCGGTGCTACATATACTTTGGCTGTGACCACTTTTCCTTCGATGTCCATATCCACAGTGATCGCTTCTGTGATGATACATGAACCCCCGCAAATGCCTCTTATTTGCATAGAACACTTGTGGCGTTCAGCGTTGATTTTTCTGGCAACAGATTGGCGCATGATACTAGCCTGGCTACCTGTATCAATGAAGGCGCTATACCCGTGTGAATTTATAAAGATTTTTCTGATGAAAAGTTTGTCATGGTTGATGACGGATTGACAAGCTCCATTTGGCTCATGAAAGTTATTGCATTTATTACAGCGCAGCTTTTTCTTTTCCTTTGAGCACGAATTAGCAAAGTGTCCCAACTCTCCGTAATTGTAACACTTCAGGGTTTCCCTTGACGTTGATGACTTTACGCCGCTGTCCTGCTTTTGCTCAAAGTTGCTACCTTTTAGTAAGAATTATTTTTTTATTTGTGCTCGGTCGACCTCTATTTACAAAATAAGATTCAGCTGCATCACGAAACAGTACTCCTTGACCGTCTCCTTTGATCGTCTGGTTGCATTTGCCATACTAAAATACACTTCTGCTTCGTCTGGGTTTGCTCCGAACTCATCCTGTATAGCTTCAGCAAAACTATTCCATGTCGTGTGAAGAATAGGTGAGGAATCGAGCCACATCTTGTCTGGTCCCTTTAGTCGTGTGTACTATATATTGCGAGCAATACAAATTTCTCGTCCCATTGCTAAGCATCAACCACTTTGTTGACTTGATCAATGAACTGGTTTACGGAAATGGCGTTCTCATTACTTGGATCAAACTCCGGCAATGTGTTTGCAATTTCTTTCACCGATGCTTGCCTCATGACCTGTCTAATATGTCCGTTATCATTGTTGATATTTTCGGGTTTCACCTCAATGATTTGCTGCTGTTGATTGTTTGCCATTCAAGCTTCTGCATTTTGCCTTTTGCATTGCGAATAGCTGACCCATCATATGCTTCAATGCTTTCATTTCATTTTGCAATTGTGAAATTCTTCTTGCTGCGTAGAAAGCCCAGCCGTTACTGGCATCTCTACTTCCTCCGATTGCTTAAACTCTATTAATCTTAGAATTAATTCAGCTCGGGTGCCTGGGCATGACAAATTTCTAGCTGGTAGCAGGTACCTTAACTCGTCTACTTTAAGTCCGTCTATTTTCGTAATTTTTCTTAATTCGATCGTCTCTCTGTTGGCGTTGATTGCGAATTTCACCACAACTGAATTAATAGGCCTTCGAGTGATAACTATGTTATTTGTAGGTTTATTTAGATAATTGAGTGGATATGTTTTAACATTTTAAATTATAATATTCTCCTGTAACGTGCTTCTTGCTCGAGTGCGTGCTTCATACAGACATCGTCACGGGTGGCAAATTTCGACACTCGACTCACACCCGTACTTTTAAGAGTGCGAGTGCTACTCGTGCACTCGCAAAACGAGTGAGAGATACACTTATTCAAAATCATGCGAGTGCTGCGAGTATGAGTCATTGTCATACTCGAGCCTTTCTTGCACTTGCCTATTCGGCACCCGATCATTTTAGGCACTCGGCTTGTACACACTTGTGTCTCGCGGGTGGTTGTTCTTCGTGCAACCGATCATTTTAGACACTCTTGACGAAATGCTCTGACACTCGAGTGTTTTGCTCAGACACTCGCGAGTGTTTGATCAGACACTCTCGAGTGTCTCAGCAAATACTCGGGTGTTTTTCCCCAACCCCTATTGATGCTTGTGTGTCGCGGCTCGCGGGTAGATTTTATGACTTTTGACTTCTTTGAATGATTTTTGGGTGTTTTTTTACTTTGACAAATGGTCAAATAAAATATCAGGTGGTTTTTCCTGAAATTTATGGAAATTGCACAAATTTGAAAAATACCCTTTTGTAATTATATAGGCATTTACAATAGTGTTATAAACAGGTAATAAGATTTCTGATTTTCCGGTTATTGATGAATATGAAAAAACCATGAACTCATAAAACAGGTAAAATTTACTTTATAAAACCCGGATTTTCCAAAACTGATTAGTTGTATTTTTACTTGTTTTGTTCCTTATCAATATATAAAAATTCTTTAAAATTAAAATTTAATTTTTATTTATTATATAAGACATCAAATAAATACACTACACAAAGCCAAAAAATAGTTTTCGAATTTAAATTTTCAAGAAATAAAATGAGTGCAAGAACAGCGCACCAGCAATAACAAGAACAATACAAAAAGCCGACGGCATTTCTTGCATCTTGCAATATACATACAATCGTGCCGGTCCACTCATAATTTTTTACAAAGCGTATCGGATACACTTACCCATAACCACCGGCACCGGCTTTACCCGAGTGCATAGAATCACCGATCGCAAATCGCCGAGTATGCCTCGGCACTCGCGCTAAGTGTAAGGCTCGCGAGTGTAAGGCTCGCGATACACTTATTGCTCATGAGTATAAGGCTCGCGAGTGTCTGTATTTTTGGCCACTCGCACTCGCGAGTGTAAGGCTACCGAAAAGGCACACGAGTAACGGGTGCACCCGTTGAGTGTGTATACCCGTGCCGTTCTCTGGCTTCATAATACTCGTGGTTGAATAAATTAGTGCAAACTCTTTATCGAATATGCTAGTTGTGAGATACCCACTACCCATTTAAAAAAAAATATATATACCAAACTAGTAAACTAAAAATGGTAAACATACATCAAAGACTATATTTAGTATATTAAAATAGTGTTACATTAAAAATATACCATAAATATGCTATATTGTCTGCCAAAGTATGCTATGACCCGATTGGAAGTCGTAAAAAACTGCCACACTGATATGCGTGAAATCTTTATCTAAGCTAAGACATATTATATATTTCACAAGTTCCACAAATGTTAGGCTGACTATTTTTTTTTTATCAACTTTAATGTAAAATGCAAAAAATGCATGGCCATACCACTGAAATGCGAAAAAAAAGCGACTCATGTATGAAATCCGTTTGATGATTTTTGGTGCCTGAATTAATTATATTTTGCCACAGACTTAACAAAAATTTGTGTCGGTTGTTTTCCATAGACATTCGCGAAACAAAAACGATTTCTCTTAACTGGGAAATGCGATTGATGATTTTGGGTGCCTGGTGGCAACATAAAACAAATTTCGTTTCGAAACGTAAAAAAAACTGAGTGTAGTGGAAATAGGCTATAATAGGCTTGTTTAATTTAATATTAAATATCACGTCAAATTGCCGATATACAAATATTTTTATTTGATATTTTTGTATCGATATGTGACGCTAAAGTGGCTGAGTTAACTTTACGCACATTGAATGTGCTGCTATTGATTGTGTCCCGATAGCGCCCAACAATCGATATTGCTATCGATTGCACTCCACCTGTAAGCGAAAACATTTCGCTTTAAACATGTCAGTCGAATGAGCTGTGTCGCCACGGAATAGAATTAAGACGGAATTATTTTAAATTATTGTTTTAACAGGAATAAGGGATGCATTATTTATTAAATGGCTGATTGATTTATAAATATTTTTCTTTTGCACCCGCAAACAGCTGTTCGAATGATGTGACTTTGGTATAAGAACTTCCATCATATAATCGCATCATTAAATCATATGCGTTTGATCTAAATATAATATAAGTTTCTAAAAGCGCAGCCAAAACTGTCGACTTGTCGACGACAATATTTCGGCATTTTTATCTAAATCAGCACGATATCAATGGCAATTATTCCATTTAAAAGTTTTTAAACTTTTTGATTATAAGGAAAATTGTTGAAATTATTAAATAATGAATAGATTATATATGAATATATGCTTTTTAATCGTCCTAAAGAAATGTTTTATATCCTTTGCGTTGCTTCTATTTACTTCAATATGATTCTTCTGCTTGCCTGAGTTGCTTTGCCTTTCCACAACTAAACAGCTGTTCGTATAATTTGATAGTGGTGTAAACACTAATAACATAATCGAATCTTTCCAGCAGATGTCGTTGGTGTAATCAGGAACTGAAGTCAAAAGGTAAAGTATGTGAAAAAGTGGTTAGTGAAGCGAAATGCGTTACATTTGGATTAGAAATAAAATCTCTGAAATTCTGACGAAATTTCGCGGTGGAAGAATGTGCAACTTTTCTTTTGTAAATAAATAATGAATATCAGAAGTTTAGAAGTGGGGACATCTATGCTGCAGGCTTTCACAAAAACAAATGTCCGCTTTGTGCATAGACTTGAGCACCCTTGCACTGCATAAGTCAATTACTTGTCAACAAGTAAAAAGAACAAATACGCATTGTACATATGTATGTATGCTTTATGTAGACGGAGAGTTTGAGTTTGTGCAACAAGACACCCAAGAAGGGATCGTCTGAACAAAAAAAACTCGGCCCATATTGTTAGTATATTATACATATGCATATACATATATTAGGATATTATGTACATTTTAGATTAGCCAGATTCTGTTGTAAAGCATTGCAATTCGGCTGAATACTGTTAAATTTATATGTATGTTGTATACACTTCAACCGAATAGCCAGATTCTGCGCCTGAAATCTACAAATTATATTAATATTTCTTATTAGACTTGTTAAATACTGCATTTTCGGAATAACTGACAAAAGTATTAGTTAAGTAGTATCCTGTTCTGCGCTCAATATGGAACAAGTGATAGATGTCGGTTGCGTTAAGGAGGAGCAATGTGAGGTAATGTGCAATATGATAAGAGCACAGGATTGGCAATTGGCGATGAGACACAGGGACTTAGGACTTGTCAAGATTGAACAGGAAATGAATATTGCGTGGCCAGGGACTAACAATGCAACTGAAGAGATTAAAGAGTTAAATTTGGAGAAGATAAAAAAGTGAGTAAGCTGCAATGGCATTAAAATGTGTTACTATTAATCAACTTTATTTTCTAATCCAAAGATACAATAATAATGTGAAATCGCAGTTTACTGTAGCTGCTATCAATAAACCTTTCAAGTGTTTACATTGCGTTAAGGACTTCGCCACCAGCAGCAACTTAAAAGTCCATCTGACTCGTACTCATTCTGGAGATCAAGAACGTCCGTTTGTGTGTCCGAATTGTCCAAAGTCATTTGCGACAAATGATAATCTCCAGAAGCATATTCGCAGGCATTCAAATGAACGAACACTGCATTGTCCCCACTGCCCAAAAGCTTTTGCTACCAAGGATAACTTACAGAAACATATTCGCAGGCATTCAAACGAACGGACACTAGTTTGCCCACATTGCCCGAAAGCATTTGCCACAAACGACAATCTTCAAAAGCACATCCGTCGGCACTCAAGCGAGCGTACCCTGCAATGCCCACACTGCCCAAAAGCTTTTGCGACCAATGATAATCTCCATAGGCACATTCGTGGTCACACAGGTGTACGGCCTTTTAAGTGTCCCTATTGTCCAAAACCTTTTGCGCAAAATAGGGATCTGAAAGCGCATATTTTGGAACATATAGGTGAAAAGCCCTTTAAATGTCCACATTGTCCAAAAGCTTGTGTCCGGAACGAAGGATTAAAGAAGCATATACTGCGACTACATAAGGATGTAGAGCCGGAACATTCGGTAGTGAATGGTTTTCCAAAACAGTGAGTATCTTTGTATCACCAAAAATAGTTTTAAAAAATTTCTAAATCTTAACGTTCCAGCAGCTGTTGGCAAGCAACAAAGGAAGCTACATACATTAATGATTCCAGCGGCAGAATTCTTATGTGCAAATATGATTTATTAAAACATTCGACACTGATGCCCACAGACGAGGCGTAGTGATTTGAATGCTTCAAGCAGAGACTTGGGGCACGGAATCTTGATCTCAGTGAAATTCAATTCAGCAGCCGCCATGATTAATAAAATACTTCATTAAAATGGCTAAATTCTTAATAATACGCATACGCTTACGTATATTTTTTTAATTGGCATCGAAATTCAAAGCTTTTCTGGATTGGTTTGCGTTGAGTTCATTTCGAAATACTTAGGTATCGTTTTAAATAGTCTGCTCCCATATCTAAATGTTTTATAATATTGCTGTTGCAAAATAATCCTTGGAACTTTAAAATAAAACAAATCGCTTCTCAATCTTTCATATTTCTTGGAGTATATTTGTTAAAGTTCATTTTGAAATTAATCTTTGCGAATGCTTGGTTTACTTAGTTTTATTTAACTTTAATTATTTACCTGGAGAATTTTCTATAATTATTATACATTTTTTTAAATCGTTTTAGCAAATTTAATTTGAATTGCAGTTTAGATTTTCATATATGTATGCGCACCATAACGTAATCACAAAATTTTATCACAATTTGCGGAAATAAGTATTGCATTAATTTTAATTGCTACGTTCACTTAGAGTATTTACCTTTACAATATTTGGAATTTAATCAATAACATTTAAATTTTTTTAAGAGAACAAAGTCAATAATTTATATAGGTTGAGATGAAAGTTTAAGTATTAAAGATTTTTTGGTGTATCTTTCGTACTACAAGGTACACCTAACATTGCACAGCGCCCCAAAGTTTAGTCTCTTGGTACATTCGATTAATATTGTCCCTGATCAGCTTAGCCTTATCTGAAATATTAAAACGGCAAAACGATTGAATACAACTAAATTATGTAAGCTCAAGAGGAATAATATTAAAAGTTTTATATTTTTATAGAATGTACTAACCGTGGGATAAATTATGCACTATTAGATTTTTCATCAGAAAATCGATACACATTTCATGGCTGGCTCCAAGTGAGTGCATATTGCACGTGAAGGCACTGTTTGAAATATGTACGGAGAGTTATTGGAAGTTTGATTTCTGAGAAATGGCTCACCTAAGTTGCCGAAAGACAATATCCTCCCGATCCTTGACAGGCTGCTCTCCCTGCATTATTAGGTTCCCTTTGTTTGACCTGAGATTATGCTTTGAAATCGTTGTCGTAGTAGCAGCACCATGATGCGAAGAGCTTGATGTGGACTCGAGCTTAGGAGTAGACATAGTCATATTCATATCTCTTGCGTCTCTGCTTGTTTCTACTATTGCTAAACGGTGTTTTTGCTTTGACTGGCAACGTTGTTGACGACGCAGTTGTTTTGTGTGACGATGCTCCCTCTCTGATTGGATGGCGTCAAGAAATGCAGCATTCCAGAAACGCATTTTCTGCCAAATGGGTTGCGTACGCATTGATACGAAAAGATATTCGCGGTAAGGATCACAGCCAGGAACTTCAACTACAAGAAATTTTGAATATAAGTTTAATTATGTAAAATAATCAAAAAATTATTAAACCTTCGTGGTAAAATAAGAAACACAGATTCATGAGAACCGTTGCTGGTCCATAATCTTCAAACTCGGCGCATTCGAATAATGCCAGGGCATAATATTGGGCCAGAGCGTTTAATGTTGATGACTCTAGACGTTTGCTCCTGTTGCGTTGCACACTAAGAAACCTTGTGAACCAGAGACGACCTATCTCCAAACGCAATAGAACACCAAATTCAGATTTTAATTCGAGGTTGACAGCCATAAAATTGTTGAAGAGCAAATGAGTGAAATGCTTCATAAATTCCTTGACAGGTTCTTCGCCAGTTCGGCAATCTAGACTAATTGAAGAAGCCCATGACGGCACGGAATTTTGCGATTCCGAACGTATAAAGTTACGCCAGTCACTCGATTCCATGCTGGGACTGCCGTGGATCTGGTCTGGCTCATCACGTAGACTTGTTAGCGTGCTACTATTTGAAGTATGAGTGTTGCGAATTGGCACCCTCACAGCGCCCCACTGTTGGCGCGTAATTTGTTCGACCAATGTTTCATTGCCAACACCTGCACCACAAACTGGAGTTTCTGTGGGTGATTGAACGTCAATTTGTGGTGCCTTAATTGATGCATCCAAAAGTTCGCTAATCCGTTGCATATCCTTCTGTAAATCCAGTTCACTGCGTCGGGCACCAGCAATAGCTCTAGCTCGCGCATAGCCTCCCGAGTTACGGGATTCGATTTCCATAGAGTTGGAATGTGTGGTGCTGCTTGCAGCATCATTAGATCGTGCAGCTGACTGTTCAGGCAACGATAACGAACTACTGTCGTCACTGCTGCTGCCGCATGTGCTGCTTGAGGAATCGGAACTGGAGCGTACGTGTCCTTTTCCCAATTTATCAGCAGAATGAACTCCCGAAAACTCCAATCGCGTGGCTGAAATAAGCTAAGTTAATTACTATGTTTTGTATATCGTTAAAAACAAAAATAAGATAATCTACTAACGTGCCGCTAAATTCGGTAGCCTAAAACGCCCCGATATGATCTCTTCGTGCGCCCGGCGTGCCTTTATTCGACGCGCTTCAAAATCAATTTCAGTGTAGTCAATGGTCTCATCAACTGTTTGTAGAAGGAGTTAGATACATATGGTAGATATTTATGTATTTTTTTACCCACTTACATTTGGGCAATTCCTCTTCATCTTCACAGTAGTCTGAATCACTGCTGCTGCTACTGAATGTTAACTATAAGTAAATAATGATTTTAATGCCGATTACTGGTAATATTATTTGGCATTTGACTTTTTGTTTTGTGAAACAATAAGAACTTAAAAGCACAATAGCATAACCACACTGTTTTATTTTATCATAGCTGATAATTTTATCATTTGTTGTTTAAATGATCAATTACAATTACAAGTACAATTACTGTATTTACATAAGCTTTACGATATATGTATGCAATTGATCTTTGACGAAATTTTGTTTTGTTTTTGTTTTATTTTTTATATGCTATTGTCTTAATTATTAGCTTGCAAAGTATGCAAAAAATACAAACTCTCATATATTGTACAATAAATAAGAATGAAACGCTCGCGATAGTTTATAAAATGTTTATAAAATTTTAAAATGAAACTATTATAATTCTTCATAATGGTGCCTACTAATAGAAAAGTTCACTACTTTATTGTGATTTCAAAATGTAATAAAGTCAATTGCTGTCGACTACAGCTTTCTCTTTTGTTTTTCTTTATACATATATTATTATGGGACTGATTAGCAAAATAAATATGCCTCTTTACAAATTTCACTATATACACCAAGGGATAAGCGAGGTCTTTAGCATTTCATCTTAACCTTACTCAATGAAATTACCTTATTTGATATGCCATTGATCAATTCATTACTGTTTCCAAGGACCGTCAATAGCTTTGACTTGAGTGTTCCAATACTAGGCGTTCTCTCAATAAGTAATTTGATTTTTGATCTCTCATTGGAAAATGCGGCAGTTGGAGTTCCTGGAGTAGGCGTGAGAGGTGGCTTTGCATCGACCATTATGATTTAACGTACATACGTTAATTAAGAGTTTTTTTTTTTAACGTTTTTACTAGCTGTTACTGTAGCCATTTATTATACGATTTCGTCTGAAACTTTTGTTGCTGTTTGGACTGCGATAGCGTACATATGTATGTGGTTTCAAATATTGATTTTTCGTGTATATTTAGAAAAAAACAATCGAATCAACGTAGCACTAAGCATGTATTCTTATTATTCTGTTTCTTCACTTTCATTAGGTATTTTTAACCTTAGTATGTACATATATTAAAGCAATTTGACAGCTGTTACTCGTATTGGTTACAAATACATTCGGTTTTTTTTTTGGGCTATTCTTCCATAAAATAAACCTTTTTTTTTTGGTATTTTTAAAATGTAAAAATGCTATATTATTATAGCACAGGTCCTTATAAAGAAAATCTATGTATACACACTTAAAAATACATTTGTAATTTGATTTTAAGTAATATTTATCCCCAATACTTTCACCGCACTCGATATACTAGTGTTTTATGTTTTAAGAATCCGTGTGTGTAATGCTTGCCTTACAAATACTTGCATGCAAAAGCTTTCGCAGAACTTTTTGCACAATAACATTAGCCGGCGTTTCTTACATGTGTCTTAGGACAGCTGCAAGATTTGAACGGGAATCTGACAGGTCGATATTATATACATATGTACGTGCGTTTTGTTATTCACCAATATTTATATGACTGGATACACATACATACATAAATATGCAAATAAATATTTTTTTAATTTTAATTTCCCATTATCAAGAACAATTACAAAAGTTCGTAGATTTTAGATATGCTTGTATGTATAAAACAAAGAACGACATCATTACCAGAACCTTTTACAACAGTGCCAATAAAATTGTTTGTAGTTTCCACATAATTATTATTTTTATATTTTTTTGCACCCTTGTGCAAAATTACATTTTGCAATCTATGCCGTAGACACGGATAGAATTAGAACATTTCGAGAATTAGAGAATTCTCATATATGTATGTATATTATTAATATTGTTCATAAAAAACTTACATTTTAAAAATATGTCAAGGAGACATTAATATTAGCTTCTAAATATTGATTGCATCGTCTAAGGGTTAATGAACATTTCATTGTCGTCTCGCTCACACTACTACGCTGAGACCCTTTCACTCGCACTCATTGGTATGATTATAGAGGGATAACTTTTGCCGACGAGACTACCTTCTATAATAGTATCATGGACGAGACTATATAGCCATGTTCGTCTGTCTGTCTGTCTGTCCGTCCGTCCGACCGTATGAACATCTAAATCTCAGCAAGCGTAATTTTAAATTTTTTATGATTCAGATAAAAATTGTACAAGTTAATTAAGAAACATTTTTTTTATATACTCTATGGTATACTTATACCAGCTACCCATAGGGTTTGCAAGCCCAACGTGTTGTGGGTCCGGGTTCAACTCCCGATCGAGAATATGTGTATATTTTGTTTTTATACCCGCTACCAATAGGGTAGAAGGGTATTATAACTTTGTGCCGGCAGGAAATGTATGTAACAGGTAGAAGGAGGCATCTCCGACCCTATAAATTATATATATTCTTCATCAGCATCAACAGCCGAGACGATCTAGCCATGTCCGTCTGTCCGTATGAAGCGCTGGATCTCAGCTACTATAAGAGATGGAGCTATCATTTTTGTTGCCTCGCCCACTTCCGCCCCGTAAATCAAAAAAAATCGAAGCGTAATTTTAAAGGTAGAGCAAGTAAATATATTTGGTATATCGATATAGTACCGCATTCAAAATATACCATAGACGGCGCAATATACCAGATTGTCAGCCAAAGCAACTAAGACTGATAAGTAGGCGTTTTATCCCATACAAAAGTATTTCTTTAACTTCCACAATTTTGATCGCAACCAAATTTTTAGAAATCATAACTACTATTGTTATTATTGTATACACCAAAATTCGAAGCTCTACCTTTAATATTATGCTTATTATTCGAATTTATTGATTTGCGTGCAAACATAACAAATGCTGTCGAAGAAAAGTAAGTCGCCTCCAAGAATTTTGTAGACCACGACAACGGTTTATCACTTATAAAAACGAGGATTTTAAATTACGGGAAATATTTTCTTTGAGAACTATTCGTTCAAATAAGCTACCAAGTGACAGCGACCTTAAGAAACAATGAGAATATCCGAAAATGTCAAAATGTCGTTGTCGATTTAAAAGGACAATAAGGCAATAGGTTGATCCAATGCAATCCAAGAATATAACAGCAACATGGATAGTGACAACTCAATGGAAAAGATTATTTGTAAGATTTCCATAAGTAAACCAACTTTTGTAAGGAAATATTAAACATTTTGTAACAAGTAAGAAAGCAACAGTCGAAAAAAGGCAAAATATTGCGTTATTATTCTCAAAAAATATTACAATTATTACAAGTGGTATATTTTGTATAATATATCGATATAATGACACATTCAAAATATACCATAGACGACACAATATACCAGATTGTCAGCCAAAGAACTAAGACGCCTAGAAAGTAGGCGTTATTGCCCATACAAAAGTATTTATTTAATAACTTAGAAAATTTGTATCTGATCGGAACGAAATTGTCAGGAATCACAACTACTATAGCTATTATTGTACATATATATACACCAAAATTCGAATAGAGCTCTATCTCTTATAGTCTCTGAGATCAAGTGTTTCATACGGACAGACGGATATGGCTAGATCGTCTCGGCTGTTGAATAATAATATATAAACTTTATTGGATCGGATATGTCTCCTTCTAACATACATGTTACATATGTTTCCAGCCGGCACAAAGTTATAATACGCTGCCCTATGGGTAGCGGGTAAAAACTACAATATTTTTTTTAAAATCTGCTTAAATTATAATGCATTTAATACATACAGTTAAATCAGTTTTAGTAATGATGTCTCGGCCATTTCAGGGGGCTGTGTTGTTGGAACTGGTGTCGATCTTAGTTGTAATGCTATTTTCTTGTCTTTTCAGCTATGCGCATGCTGTCATTTGTATGGTTCCATCGTTTGCGTTTTTAAATCTTAAAGAGAGTTTGCAGCATTATCGGGTATTCACCCTCACGTATAATGAATATTTCTTGTCCTGTATGATAAATATTATTATTAGCAATTATTTGTTTTCTATTTTTATTGTTATTATTTTTATTTTATTGCGACTGTGGAGTTGATTTGATCACTTGGTACTCTGGAGAGTGTGACGGTTTCTAGAAAAATATAAGTATTCTAGGTAGGCCTTCCCTCTATAAATTCTTGCATTCCTGTTCCAGCTGCTTTAAGAATGGGCTTGGGGTTTGTGATCGGTGAAGATTTTAAATTTCACTCTGCTGTTATAGTAGGTAATTAATAGCTGATAGATAACATTTATTTCTCATTAGCTGCATAGCTCTCCTCTGCCTTCGAAAGTATTGCAGAAAGGAACAAAATTGGTTGTTTTATTTATGATAGGACTCATCGTCAGCTGAAGCTCTTTTGTAAAATCTGGATAACAAAAAATTATATCTTTTGACATAAAGTACCTTCTTAGTTTCTTAAATGTTTTTAATGCTTCTATATCGAGAGCAATTCGTTTAGTATTTTTGTACATAGATTGATGAGTATGCTCATAAAGAGAAATAACGGAATTTTATATTTTAACATAACTGCGAATAAACTTCGTATAATAGTAGGAGAGACCAGCTGAGAGCTGAGATCTTCCAGCGTTTTAGAGCAGGAATAGTTAGCTATCGCTGGGACTTTACTTGTGTTTGTTTTGATGCGTTGGGCGGAAATAACGAAACCGAGAAACTCGCTTTTATCCTTTATGAAATCAGATTTGTCTAGTTGACATTTTATGATGGTTTCTTGTAATGTTTCAAAGTTCGTTTTCAAGTGTTTGTATTGAGACTAATTGATTGATGTTATCTTATACAGTGAGTTGATAACAACCAAAAAAGGGGAGGTACTCACGTACATAGGTCCCACCTTTTGGAATGTGCTAGCAATCGTTAGCAAACTGAAGTCATTTATGTAGAAGAACGGACAGTCCTCGACAGATTCTCCATCTCTAACCATGAGCACACTGCTATACCATTCATGAGCACACTGCTATACCATTCAGCAATACGGAATACGGACTGGGTCAAGTTCTCTACTATTGTTACAACTACACTAGGTCCACCGAGTATGATCAATTCGGAGTAGGATCTAAAAGAATATTTGCTCATCCAAAAGATCTTCTTCTTCCTAACATGTTGCGGAAAAAGGAAAGGGACTGGCAGCATTTTCCAAAACTCCCGAATATGACACCATTTTAACTCCCTTGCGAATGTCGGATCGCCCGGATTTCAATTTCGGCAAATCTACGACAACTCTATGATATCCCTACTCCCTGGAGGACCTTTATAATTATTTGTCTGCCGAATGTGAGAAAATGCATTCTTGTCGCTCTCAACGACTTTTCGGCAATCAGATTAATTTCCTTTTTATTAAAAACTTTAAAGAAGGTATGTGACATGCACATTAGAAGCAAAGCTGTCAACTGATGGCAGCAACCAGCATGAATATATACATTTGACTGTCCACTGATTAGTGACAAGCGGATGGTAAATAGGTTTGTCGATGCTAAGCTGGTGAAATGAGGTACTCCGTGAAAGACGCGGTAGGGCTTGATATCAATATTTTATTATGCACCTCATGTAAATTAGCGAGGATGATATGAACTTTAAATAACATACACTTAATTAAGTTCGTCATGTAGCTTTCAAGGAAGGACTGCAGGTTAACGCTTGGTTACTGGTTGTCGGTTGTCATTACAGGAAATACAAACGTCTGATTCTATCCAGGCTCTAGATGAGATCTTTACAATCGAATTGAATGTGCATAATTGATATTCGTAATGTCTCACGGCTATTCCGGAGAATTATTTTGGATTTTGGCAAAAATGCAACCATATCCATGGTTTTGCTTACAGCATTACCACACGCAGTTCTTTTTCGCATGTGTCTGATTTTTTACGTACAATTAATACTGAGAAAGAGATGGTCAAATTATTCAATAAAACTGTGAATAAAAGGTAGTATCAGATGAGGGTCTAATTGTTGGTAGTAAATTAGTCGTGTATGTAAGTTTTTAGTTTGGGTTCGCAAATAATTTTCGAAAGGATTTTAAAAGTTTTTATATTTTTCTCAATTTTTGGGTGGTTCCTCGGATTATTGTGTTTATTGTTTGGAACCCCTATTCTTTAATTTGGATTTTGTTTTCTTTTTGAAAACGAATTTAATTGTATTAAGACCACTAGAAGATCAATTCGGCATGTAATTATTTTTAAAACAACCTATTTCTAACACCACCTCGAATTTGGAAATAAAATGTTGTCATCGGCAATAACAAATTTCGTTTTGGAGAGCGACCGATAAGTCCGTTAAATATATATTTTTCAAGGTAACGCATAAATCATCTACGCAGGTTGAAATCATCCTCATGTGAGCTTTATCGACGGAGGAAATTGGACGTTGTTTACTTCTGACGAAAGCACAAGTCAGCTGTTTCAACAGCAAGAAATAAAACGTTCCGATTGCAACTCTGATGACTCATCAGAAATAAAAAGCTCTGATGAAGAAAAACGGCGGTTGGAATTGTGGAATTTTATTTTTAAATCGGCAAAGTGTGTCTCTTGCCAAAAGGTATACAGAACAAGTGAAAACATATCAAAATTAGAGACTTGGGGGAGTCTTCATCATAGATTGGTGCTTTTGTCAATACAGGCTATAATTCTAATTCTCATCGAAAAGCTGAGCTTGATAAGGTTACATCGCCACAGACATGCATTCGTTTTCAGTTATGGATTTCGTGAATACAGATCATTTTTGATCTGCGCTTTAAATTACCATCTCGCAGGGCATTTTGAAATGTGTTTATGGCAGAGCAATTCGAAGAGAAAAGAATTAAATTGATGGAATTATTACAAAAAAATTGATTCTATTACCACGAAAATTCGTACATCTAAGGCTAATGAAGCATTTATACCTTTGACGAGCACTTTTGTCTCAAATGATTTTAAACTGTTTTGTCAATTTGCATTACAGTTTGATACAGCTTCCAAAAATTTTTGCAATAGTTACTTATAATGCTAAGATGAAAGCTTCTGAACTATTTCAGAAATGCAGCCTGATATGCTCATTTTATTACTTTGGTAATTCATGGCTGTCTCCAACTTAATTGTTTTGCCATTCTACTTAGTAAATGTAAAAGTACTGCTACGTTTGAAAGACAGTTATATTCATATAAAAAGCTGAAAGACTATCAATTGGGCGAAACAAAAATATAGTTTGAAGCAGAAAGTTTCTACTCGATGGAACAGTTCATATATTAGAGTAGATTCCGGTTATAGCGACTTTCAAGGGACCGACGATTTTACGTCGTTATACCCGGAAGACGCACTAACCGAAAGGAACAAAACAAGTTTTTGTTTTGTTTTTTTTTTATGGTTGCCATGTTCGTAATAGGGCTTAAAGATAAAACAAATTAATTTTTAAACAAAACAAAAAAAAAAGGTGTAAATTTCATTTAATATCATCGTTTTTCCATAATAAATCGTATACCTGCATGATCCTAAGCATAAGCTAAGGCCACTAACCATACAATACATAGATGCGTCAAGTCATACAACCAAAAGGTATAATTAAAAACAGTATTATTGCAGCCCCAGTCGGGCCGTGCGCCAGTGGTGTCATTTCCGCTTTTTTCCACATATATATACCACATTGCTTTATAAAAATAAGCTTTTTTCCCAGCTTTTTTCTCTGGCATTCCGTTTTTTTAGCTTTTTGTTTTCGCTGATCCAGCTGTTTTTGCTTAGAAAAAAATGACACCACTGCCGTGCAGTGTTGCCAACTCTTAGTGGCCGTTTATAGCAGTGAAAGCATAAAAAATAGCCAAAAATAGCAAGATTTCTTCAAAAGTAGTAAATTAAAATAGCCGTTTATTTTCAATGACAAAATCTTATATTTTTGTACATTCAGTGTTGATTATTTAATGATTCTTCTTCGATAAGCAAATTGTTTAAAACTTGCGCAATTTCCACCTCCTCGGAACCAATATATTAGAAAAATGCGGTAAACTCATCAAGTATTTTTGTAAAGCTTATATCTGTCGATGCATCAATCAATAAGCAAAATTTTGAATTTGCATGTCGTTTTGCAGACATTCCTGGAAATGTGGCGACAGCACATTTTTTATTACTGCCATGCACTTTGTTCGATGAATTTTTATGTGGCTTTCTTTAAAGATTTGCGCGCATAAATTATTAAGGTGGTCAACCGAACTGATTGAACAGTGTTGAGCCACAAACAAGCAGAAATTCCTTTGAGGATGTCTCTGTAGATGTTTTGGGAAACTCTATTGTTTGGTTACCTCGCCGTACTCCAAGGTTTGCCTTGTGTTTTTTAGTTTCAACGGGTGATTTCAAGTCCCACAACTTTGCATTTAATGTGCATTTGCAATATTTGCAAAATGCTTTTGATTTGTTAGTTAAATCTTTTGCAATACAGTCCTTAAGTTGGGGATCCTCAAACCAAGCATCGCGAACTTTTTGTTTATACAATTTAAGAAACAACCGCACAAACACAATAATCAGGGGTAAATAATATTTTAATATTTAAAATACACAATTCGGTCACGCTGGGCGGTAAGCGTGGTGTGTATATATCGATAGCCACAAACAACGCCTCTATTGCCAATATACGATTTCCGAAAATTAAATTTGAAGGTCCACTTTTTTTTAGTCGACTTTAAATAAATAAATATAATCAAATATTACAAATTATTTAAAATAGCTAAAAAATAGCAAATTTTTTTTGTGAAATAGCCAACATAACAGGCTTCTGCAAAATTGAGTGGTTTCTAGTTTTAGGTCATGAAAAATAGCCAAATCTGGCTAGAAAATAGCCAAGTTGGCAACACTGCTGCCGTGCGCTGCGATTCGAACACCGAGCCTCTTCGGCTCAACGAAAATTCGAAGTTCGTGCGAATACGCACGGGCGTATTTCCTTGCGCTTTGCTTTCGTTTCTATGTATACGTGTATGTAAATATATGCTCGCCTATGTCAGTATGTGTATGCATGTGAAGTTTTGCAACGTGCGGTTGCCTCGTAAACGAGCAGCTAGCGCACGTCAATTTTGTTTTGCCGCGACGAAAGTCTCGAAGAAGAGGACAACAAAAATTGCTGGCATTCTAGATGTTTGCAGTTAAATGGCACTTGCACAAGGACCGCGTTGGCTCTGCTCAGTGTTGCCGTTTTATCCTTTTTCCGGACAGATCTGTCCGGTTTTTAACTGCGTCAGCCGGAAAAAATTTAAAACATCCCCTAGCCTTTTATCTGTCCTTTTTTTATTTTGACCTGGCCTTTTTATCCGCTTTTTATACCCGCTACCCATAGGGTAGAAGGGTATTATAACTTTGTGCCGGCAGGAAATGTATGTAACAGGTAGAAGGAGGCATCTCCGACCCTATAAAGTATATATATTCTTGATCAGCGTCAACAGCCGAGACGATATAGCCATGTCCGTCTGTCCGTCTGTGTGTCTGTCCGTCTGTGTGTCTGTCCGTCCGTCCGTATGAACACCTAGATCTCAGAGACTATAAGAGATAGAGCTATAATTTTTTTTCGACAGCATTTGTTATGTTTGCACGCAGATCAAGTTTGTTTCAAATTTTTGCCCACTTCCGCCCCCGCAAATCAAAAAATCGAATAACAAGCGTAATTTTAAAGCTAGAACTGCGAATTTTGGTATATACAATATTTACAATAGTAGTTATGATTCCTGAAAATTTGGTTGCGATCAGATAAAAATTGTCGAAGTTATTAAAGAAATACTTTTGTATGGGCAAAAACGCTTACTTACTAGGGTCTGAGTTGCTTTGGCTGACAATCTGGTATATTGTGCCGTCTATGGTATATTTTGAATGCGGTACTATGTCGATATACCAAATATACCATTTGGTATATTTTTAGTATTTTTGCAGTATATTCGGTATATTTTGAGAAAATACCGCAAAATATGTTTCTTTTATTCAAAATGGGTAGCGGGTATCTCACAGTTGAGTACACTCGACTGTAGCTTTCTTACTTGTTATTTTTGTGTAAAGTGCTGAAAAGTAATCAAAATGTACATTACTTTTATATCGATAGCAGCACTTTTAAATGAATGTAATCGTGAATCGTATATATCGATATACAGTGCTATCAGTTGTTACTTTTATTGTGAAATTTGTGCGGGAAAGATGCCAAAAGAAGCTTATAAACAAAAGTTCCGTGATTCATGGCTAAATCAGCCGGATCTGGTGCAGTGGATGTGTCGTGACCAAAAAGCTAATTTAGTAAAAACCAAATTGCGCAACCGACTGCAAATAGAAACTTTAAATGCGATTTTATCGATCAGGTAAATATTTTAATACTCTTTTGTTTCACACATTTATTAAAATTGTTTTTTCTTTTTTAGGTTTGGGCTACGCCGGAAAGGCGTATGTTGCCATGAATATGAAATTCCTGAGAAATATTTAAAAATGATTGGAAGCAACCAATCTACAAAAAATCAAAGTTTAGAAGTTTGCAATGATGACATTGACGATGTTCTAAACGAGTTGGCAAGCAATAAAGAGTGATATTACATAAAATGTATGGAAAAAATATTTTGTTTTGTTTTTTGTCCTTTTTTTTAAATTTTTGTTCTTTTCTATCCTTTTTTTTATAATCAATCTAGCCTTTTTCTGTAACGAGCTGACGGCAACACTGGCTCTGCTGGTGGTTTGCAAGCCCAACGTGTTGTGGGTCCGGGTTCAACTCCCGATCGAGAATATGTGTATATTTTGTTTGTATACCCGCTACCCATAGGGTAGAAGGGTATTATAACTTTGTGCTGGCAGGAAATGTATGTAACATGTAGAAGGAAGCATCTCCGACTCCATAAAGTATATATATTCTTGATCAGCCTCAATAGCCGAGACGATCTAGCCATGTCCGTCTGTCCGTCTGTGTGTCTGTCCGTCTGTGTCTGTCCGTCTGTCCGTATGAACACCTAGATCTCAGAGACTATAAGAGATGGAGCTATAATTTTTTTCGACAGCATTTGTTATGTTTGCACGCAGATCAAGTTTGTTTCAAATTTTTGCCACGCCCACTTGCGCCCCCGCAAATCAAAAAAATCGAATAACAAGCGTAATTGTAAAGCTAGAATTTTGAATTTTGGTATATACAATAATAACTATAGTATTTATTTCAAATATACAAAAATACCAAAAATATACCAAAATGTATATTCGGTATATCGATATTGTACCACATTCAAAATATACCATAGACGGCACAATATAGCAGATTGTCAGCCAAAGCAACTAAGACCTCTAGTAAGTAGGCGTTTTTGCTCACACAAAAGTATTTCTTTAATAACTTCCACAATTTTTATCTGATCGCAAATTTTCTGGAATCACAATTACTATAGTTGTTATTGCATATTGCAGCTCTAGCTTTAAAATTACGCTTGTTATTCGTATTTATTGATTTGCGGAGGCGGACGTGGGCGTGGCAAAAATTTGAAAGAAACTTGATCTGCGTGCAAACATAACAAATGATGTCGAAGAAAAATTATAGCTCTATCTTTTATAGTCTCTGATATCCAGTGATTCATACGGACAGACGGACAGACGGACACGGCTAGATCGTCTCGGCTGATTAAGAATATATATACATACTTTATAAGGAGATGCCTCCTTCTACCTGTTACATACATTTCCTGCCGGCACAAAGTTATAATACCCTTCTACCCTACGGGTAGCGGGTATAAAAAATGAACAGTGTTGCTTTGTCGCTGAACATAATTCTCAGTTCTCATGAAATACTTTTATTCATCTAACTACTAGCATAAAAAAAAATAAAAAGTTTGTTTGTATTTTAGTGTGAAAATGAAAGCACTATGTTAACTATACAATACAATCGAGAATTTAAAAAAATTCAAAATTGGTGAATAGAATAATAATTGTGTATTTGATGTCTTCGCGCACAATTCTATGTTGGTCATAAGAGTTTTATATTTAAGCACACTAGTATTTCGAACACTATAGCACCTTTTGTTACTTTAGATTAGATGTATTTACAAAATATATAACGTATATGCCGCATGTTTACAAGAGATAATAATAATCACCAAAATCGAATTTTTTATATGAGAAAATGTAAAACACCTTTGTAATACTGCTTGTGATCAGAATATTAATTTAATCTAATTGTGCACTGGATATAATCTTCAAATATATATTTACAACAGTCTATTCTTGGCGAAATTGTTGTTTTTTTGTTTTACATTTCGATAAACTCAACACACTTTTGTAAGGTACAGGTTTCGAAAAACTAACGCACAACCCGAAAATAGAACAAAATAGAGAAAATATAATAATAGAGAATATAACAGACGCGATAGACACAATTCAGAACTGAGAAACTTGTACCAATGTCTTCTTTTTTGTGAGATGACAATGTTCCCAAATATTCTACAGAGCGTCGTAAAATTTGTTTAGACTGCAATGGTAAGTCAGTTTGTTAGGCGACAATCTCCGAACGAGACGGTCAACAGATTCAATACATATTGTTGACTCTATATATACATACATATATTAGTATATCTATATAAATATATAACTTTGCGAGTATATTAAAGTGAGCAGCGTTTTTTTGTAAAAATATAATTATGTAAGTGATTTGTTTGTCTGAACAAGAATTAAATTAAATTAGAAACAGGGAGCAATATAAATAATATTGAAGTGTGTGCTAAAAATAATCAACAGTTTTACTGTATGTTGAACTCCAATAAAAAATAATTTTAGAAAGTTTTCGAAACTCATCGTCATATTTGGAGTTAGAGGATGTGTTATTTGTCATCAATATGCAAAAATTTATTATTATTTTTTTTTATAATTTTAACCAACAAATAACCAAAAAAAAAAAAAAAAAATTATAATTAGTTTGCATACGCTTTTTGAATGTGTGTATACTTGTAAGAATGTATCTACAATGCCCAGGGAAAACCGCCAAAGAGCAAAACGCGTGCAAAGAAAATTCTACTTTGACTATACGCAGCTGATGGGAAGAGAGAAATTTGTCTATTTTAGGCTGCTGCATAATAAATCTGTGACCAATGTGGTTACAATTTTCGTTTATTGTTTATTAAATTAATACAATATGATAATGTTTGTAAACTTAATTCAATAATAAAGGTTTATTTTGCCCGATGAAATATTTAGTTTTGACAATAATGTCAATCTTAACTTTGAATCTGCACCATTTTACATACATTACATGCTAGATTTCTAGCAATTTGAGTCAAAAATTTGAAGTATGATATATATAAAGTTTTTATTCCTGCTATTGACACAACATTGTAAAAGTTATTTAGGAAATTAATAGTACATAGATATACGAAGTATAACCTTCGGTACATATAAGAATCTTTTCAGCGTATTAATTTGGTATAAATGGGGTCTCCCAGTTAAGCACGCTCGACTGTAGCTTTTTTTACTTGTGTAAACGTGAGTAATAATAATTCATTTTGAACAATAAAGCACCATCTAGAGAACTATAAAACAACTAGTACCAAAAACGAACACGAAGTTAAAGGCGGACCCAAATACGATGACGACAACACAATTACTTAATAGGAGTATCCGTACAATGCCTACATGGGTAGTGAGTATTCTAATGATTTTGGGTAAATAGTGAATATGTATTAACTGGCTCGGTGCATTATCGTAGACTGAGGCAAAAGATCGATCCGGACCTCCAGCACCACTACCGCCTCAAAATGGGTCGAAGAAGGAGAGTCCATACAATGTGCCCACATTGCCTTCCAAAACAAAAGACACACCCGAACCGGACTATGAAGTGATCGAGTTTTCCAACCAACAGCAATACTCAAATGAACCAATGAAAACCCCACATTTTCGAAATAAGCCGCTAGGTTAGTATATACTAATCATAGAATGATGGTCATATTATATATATATATCATTATTTTCAACTAAACTTACATTGTTTCTTATGTTTCTTGTATCTTTGTAGATAATAAATTGAAATGTACTTTGTGTGGGTCGCAGAATCCTTGGGTAACCTGTAGTGAGTGTGCTGGCCAAATCTTTTGCGCGTCGTGCGATGATATGTTCCATAAGCATCCCAAACGCAAGCAACATATTCGCAAGGTCCGTATAATCCTATGTTGACAAAACTTTCCAGCGCTTATCACTTATTCATGCATTTAATCAAAAACAACTAAGAATGCTACAGTCGAGTGTCCTCGACGGTGAGATACCCGCTACACATTTTGAAAGAAAACAAAATATTGCGGTATTATTTTCAAAATATACCGAAAATACTACAAAATACTTAAACCATAGACGGCACAATATACCAGATTGTCACCCAAAGCAACTAAGACCCCCAGTAAGTAGGCGTTTTTGCTCACACAAAAGTATTGCTTTACTCACCTTGACAATTTTTATCTTATCGCAACCAAATTTTCAGAATACACAATTACTATAGTTGTTATTGTATATTTAAAATTCGCAGCTCTATCTTTTAAATTACGCTTGTTATTCGATTTTTGTTAGTTTTCAGGGTCAGAAGTGGGCGTGGCAAAAATTTGAAACAAACTTGATTTGCACGCAAATGCTGTCGAAAAAAGTATAGCTCTATTTCTTATAGTTTCTGAGATCCAGTGTTTCTTACGGACAGACAGACAGACGGACATGGCTAGATCGTCTCGGCTGTTGATGCTGATTAAGAATATATATAATTTATAGGGTCTGAGATGCCTCCTTCTACCTGTTACATACATTTCCTGCCGGCACATATTTATAATACCCTTCTACCCTTTGGGTAACATATTTGTTCGTCGCTCAATTTAATATAAATTTCTATTTTCACTTTGCATATATTTAGGCTGTTGAGTTGGGTACACCACCAATACCGCCAAAAACACAAAGTGGCGCAGCGCCGCCCATCGCACCGCCGCGACGCAGTAAACGTGGATTACTGACACCATTTCTAGGCCGTAAGGAACAGGTACGCCACTGCACGATATTTTAAAGATAAAAAAAATATAAATATTTGTACGCCTTTAAGTGCGGCATAGACTTGCAATTCATCTATGAAGTCACCTGTTATAGTGCACTGCATTCTATGTTATTAATTAGTAACCAATTTGTAATCGATTTTGAATGCTTCAATAAATCAACAAAAATTATAAACAATAAAATTAATTTGAATAGCAAAATTGAAATCGCAAAGGATCCAAAAAATCTTTCACAGATGTTGCCGCCACCTTCACCGACGCCATCCCACAAATCGAACGTTGGTTGGCGATCAACGTCGTCGAAGACAACGTTCGTAAACGGGTCAAATGGGATGAACAAAAGGCCGTTGCCTGACCCGCCAGGTTTTGTAAATGCTCCAAGTGAAGTTGGGTGCTTGTCGCGGTCGGAAACGCCTCAATCTGTTTTTGATACAATACAACGTCCGCCATCAGTGCAACTTGAAAAGATTAAAACGAAAGCGAGTGCCACCTTAGATCGCATGGCACAATTGCAAAAACGCTATCATCAACAGAAGACGCAATCGCAGCATGACATTGATAGTTCTAGTAGATCAACTACTCGAAGTGATCAGGTACGCATGATGTTACCTACATATATACATTTTGTAGTTCCGATACCACATTTTCAATGTATTGTCGTCGTCTACGTCAACATGTGTACATACGTCTTGTCCATCGTCCCTCGTATCTTTCTCTCTTTTTCTGTATGTTGTCCCACAGCAATCGCAAAATGTCATCAACTTTGAACATTGGTCAAACGTATCACCATCGCCCTCGCACTTTCATTCTGGCAGCATGTCATCCGGTTTGAATTCATCGCATTTTGATCTATCGGATGATTCCCATACTTTTCATAATTCTCTACTGTTTCAACATCAACATCACCAACAACATAAGGCACCAGTTGCTCAGCGTCGTCAAATGAGCAGTTCGGTATTCAATTTAAACAGTTTGAGTCGGCGTCCCCTAGCTGAAATGAAAAATGGAAGTGCATGGCTGGTCAATCAGCGTATGCAACAGGTGAGCTATTTATGTAATCTCTCACGTCTATCGATTCATCTAAAATTGAGATAGCGATAGTTTCACCGAAAAAATCAAATTGATAATACAAAAATACCCAAATTAATCTGATTGTGTTATAAAATTGGATGAATAAATATTACTATTAATCCGTATTAGGTTACTATAACTTTGTGCTACCAGAAGTATATATAACCCTCAGAATGATGCATCTACGATCTCATTCTTGATCAGCGCAACAACCACTAACCAAATAATATTATATATACATAGATACGCCAAATAGGTGATAAAGGGGTTGTAATGAAGACTTATTGAGCATGGCAACAATTGCTGAGGAACGGCTGATTAAGAATTTTAAAAACCAGTCGCAGTGACCAGCAAACGTCATTGAATTCCATTCAGTTGCAGATCAACAATAAATAAGTATAATCTTTATGATTACCGGAAATAATATTAGATATTACTCAAGAAATATAACTTCTCACATGTGTAAAAGTGACTATCTAATATTTGTTTTTATTAAGTTAAGATGGCAAGCCAACCTACAGTCCAAGTACTAACATAGCCAGACTAGGTGCAGATCGAATACTACATGAAATTTAAAAATGCAATTAATCTTAAATTTGACATTTTTGAGTACTGGTTGAGCATACTGTTGCTCCCTTACTTTTAAGTGTAATTATTTTTGGATAGTATTGATTTTAAGCTGAAGTAGTAGTACATACGAATATGTCGGTTTCTTATTGCAGGCGCAATCCATGGCACAACTCAACTGTGAAGGTTGTCGCCAGGGTCATCAGGGGGGAAACTTATCAAATCATCAAATAAGATCGACAGATGAGTGGACTCATTTTGGATCCCAGCAGCAGTTCAATCACTCTAATCTCTCGCTGAATATGAATCAAGATTTCCAGTTACAACAGCAATATCCATACTATCCACCTCCCGTATTTATGAACCAGGGTGGCATTATGCCTCATATATATCCGGGCGCAACCCGATATCCAGCTATGCATCCAGGTTCGTTATGATCATGCATAACATTATTAAAAATAAAGAGTAATACTTAACTTGCTTCTCTAGGTGCTGTGGGTTATGGGCCACCTTCACCAGCTTCTCGAGCAGCATCACGCTCTCGCTATGCGGCATCGCCAACACCAAGCAGAAAATCACTCTCCTTGCGCCGTAGCAAAAGAAGCAGCTATGTTGATGATGAGTTAACAGACGATGAGGATTCTGAGCAGGATGATCGTCGCTCATTAGTATCAAGTCGTTCTGGTATGACAAGTGCCTCACGCGGGCATCAGAATCATCAGCGCCAACGTCGTTTGTCAAGTGCATCACAACTGATTAACAAAGGTGTTAAGGATGAACTAAATTCAGATCAGTTACACAAAGTAAAATTGATGAATCGACGCGGTTCAGATTCTAAATCTGTGCTAGTTGAGTGTCAGACCGACATGAAAGATAGAAAATTTACATTTAAAAGAGACCAAGTTGAAGCTCAGAAAACTAGTCGCATTTACTCAGATTTAGAAACCGAAGGCCCTGGAGCTCGTGCCTTGGTCCAGGCAAAGATACAACAGAAACTACAAGAAGCTGATAAGCAGAAAATCAATCGAACTGAGTTGAAACAAAAACCAGAAACAAAAGATGAAAACACACAAGCGGCTTCTGTAATAGCAAAGGTGGCTTTGACTTCATGCAAATTGCAGAACGAAGATAGAAACGTTGAAGAGGAACAGGAAAATGGAGAAGCCGCTGGTACTGAATCCACACAAAATTCTAGTTTTATCACAACACAGAAAGATGTCGATCTTGGCCCTCCTCCGACGACACCAGATTATGAGTGGGAATGTGAGTTTTGCACCTATGTAAATGAGCCAAATATTAAAATCTGTGCCATTTGCTGTAAAACGCCCAGCAAGCCACCAAAGAGATTAAAGGAGCGAAAGTGTTCGGTTAAGCTACCCAAGCGTTCTGAGACAGACTGCAGTACCGGAAGTTTAAAAGCCACAACTCAAGACTTTTCTACTCAAAGCGAAACAATAGCAGACACATTTACAACAGATTCTAATAGGATCAGTTCTATGAATAAGTCCAAGCCGAAAACATCCGAGAAAATCGAGTCAAATAAGTCAACAGCAAATGGGTTTATTCAAAAAGGTAGGATACAAAAGAAAATCTCATTTTTTGAGGGTACCAAGACCTGAACTATCCACCATAAACCCATTAAACTTAACAGTGTGCATCAGTAATAAATGTAAGATGTTCATATAGATATTTTTTTTAATTACATTGAATTGGAAATATACATCATATCCAACTAAACACAATTGAGTTTTGTTTAATTAACACATAAATTCGGTAAATAATGCTTACTACTTCTTTCGAATGTATGTCATAGAATCCGTGAAGAATATTTGGGATAAACTCGATAAAAGCATTCAGGCACAGGCAGAGCAGGTTCTACAACAAGCTGAGAATGCATCAGAGATGCCGCCTTCAACAGAGCTGACATCTAACATTGATTTGAGCCATCAAGAGGGTGAAAAATTCACATCGCGACCACCACATAATATTTCTACCCAAGTAAACTATAATTTTCCTAATTTCCTATTTTAAATATATATAGCTATGAATATTCGCTTTTTTTAATGTTTGCTTGCAGACGACTTACGAAACACGATCGGAAGAGCCAATTCTACAGGAACACAACGATCCACTAAAATCAAATAAAATTGAAAGACAACTTTCTTATCACAACAGCTCCCAACCGTTCAAGACAGAACACTATGGCGCTTCTAACGAAAATCTAATTGGCATAGATCTTAACTCTAAGCACCAGCAACAGAGCCCAGACCAATTTGTAAGGCAACCAAACTTCATAAATGAACTTAAGGCATTACAGCTAGTAAGTAGAGTTGTAGGAAGCATGAAAGAATTACGATTTTTTTTTTGGGTATTATCGTGCTTTGATGAAAATAGAATAATTTTCGATACATTGTGAGCGTCCTTAAATTCTTGAAATATTTTTATTATGTTTATGAAAATCGCAGTCACAGGAGTTTTAAGAAAAATTAGAAAAAAAAAAATACGATGATGTCGGTTTGATTTAATTATAGTATATCCGCTACCCCTAATTTATTGTCTTCATCAATTATAGCCTCTTATACTTAAAAAATATTATTTCGTTTTTAATAGTTTCTACTGAAGAATCTGTGCTTTCTTAATATACCTAACTCGTAGTTTTTTTCGGCAAAGTACACAATTTTAAGCATTCATAGTCCTTCATAAACCTTCAGGTGGTGCTGTTCTTTCTTTTTATACCCGCTACCCATAGGGTAGAACGAACGGTATTATAACTTTGTGCCGGCAGGAAATTTAATTAACAGGTAGAAGGAGGCATTTCCGACCCTAGTATATATATTCTTGATCAGCATCAACAGCCGAGGCGATCTAGCCATGACCGTCTGTGTGTCTGTCCGTCTGTCTGTCTGTCCGTATGAACACCTAGATCTCAGAGACTATAAGAGATAGAGCTATAATTTTTTTTGTTGTTTGCACGCAGATCAAGTATGTTTTAAATTTTTGCCACGCCCACTTCCGCCCCCGCAAATCAATAAAATCGAATAACAAGCGTAATTTTGAAGCTAGAGCTGCGAATTTTAAATATACAATAACAACTATAGTATTTGTGATTCCAGAAAATTTGGTTGCGATCAGATAAAAATTGTGGAATTGTTAAAGAAATACTTTTGTATGGGCAAAAACGCCTACCTACTAGGGGTCCTAATTGCTTTGGCTGACAATCTGGTATATTGTGCCGTCTACGGTATATTTTGAATGTGGTATTATATCGATATACCAAATATAACATTTGGTATATTTTTTATTATTTTTGCAAAATATATTTCTTTTATTCAAAATGGGTAGCGGGTATCTCAGAGTCGAGTACACTCGACTGTAGCTTTCTTACTTGTTGTTTTTGTGGAGGAATGTCGATGACTTAATGCAAATAATTTAAGTAACCGAAATATTTAGTCTGAAATTTATTCGAACTGGGTGAAAAAACGGCTTAACCATATATCGAATCAGCGATCTCCTGAGAAAGTTGCATAGGATAGAATAGAAGAATATTACGTGCGCTTAGAGTTCATAAAATCAAGAATATACTTTAAGGGTCGGAGATGCCTCCTTCTACCTGTTACATACATTTCCTGTCGGCACAAAGTTATAATATCCTTCTACCCTATGGGTATCGGGTATAAAAAGACAGAGAGACCAGCGGAGGCTGACATCTACCTTTTTATCATACCAATAGAATAACATTAGGTCATGTTTATAGCTGAAGATTATGCCTTCATTATGTCTTCCTATATTTATTATTAATTACGAATTGCAGAAATCGAGGTCCCCTTTCGACCTTCACCATGCTTCTACTGGTTATCAGCCCGAAATGGCGAGAAAATCCGAAATTGAGATGCATATTATACTAAAAGAGTTGGAGTTTTATAAATTTAATGTTGAGGAATTCGAAGC
This sequence comes from Drosophila sulfurigaster albostrigata, assembly GCF_023558435.1. NCBI lineage: Eukaryota > Metazoa > Arthropoda > Insecta > Diptera > Drosophilidae > Drosophila > Drosophila sulfurigaster. The sequence goes on from NC_084881.1 coordinate 927,225, forward strand.
CGCACTTAAATACTGCAGCGCAGATAAAAATCCCATACAATGGTTGAGAGACAATTGGCACAAGCTTGTGGAAACTGTGCAGAGTCTGGCGACGAAGTATGGTCAAGAGCGTGCAGAGAACACCATTGGTACCATATCACAGCAAGAAGCCCGCAATGCGCTAAGAAGTTCAAGTGGAAATGTATGGCAAGCAGTAGCAGATTGCATACAGCAAAGACAACAAAATTACAGCAAGTTAGCAGCAAAAGGAAACTTTTCCAATGAAGATATTGTAAATGCTTTAACAGCTCATCAAGGTAATTTGGATCAGGCTGTATTCGAATTAAATCGCACACAACTGAGACCATTCCTATTGCGCATCTGGGGATCGCCAAATGGCATGGAAAATGAGAGCACTTCCATAGATGTCAAGTCGGGTTAGTTTGTAGGTTGCAAAACCTTCTAATCACCATGGTTCTTTTTCATATCACTTTAGACATATATTTTTTTGGTAACATATTTGTGTAGATATCCATGACTTTCTGAACACACATGCTTTGGATTGTTTGGCTCCACATAGTGAGACTGCAAATGCACATGATACACTCAATGCGAATGATATTTATAGTTATAGTCCTGCGAAGTCTTCGTACGCCACACCAAGTCCTTATCAAATGGAAGATAATACCCTTAAGAATCTGGAGATCTTAATCGGTAACATGGAGCAAATTCAAGCAAAACAAAACCAGGAAGTCTTACGGTCAATTGAAACTATGCTACAAACGTACAAGGGCAAACCAGATCATGAAACAGAATATGAAACAGATTCTGAAGTGATGCGTATTCTGACAAGGAGTCCAATTAGCATGATCAAATCTCCTTCCACGAGCACAGTACAAGACAAGTCCAGGGATGTCAAGAACTTTGTCTGGCAGCACATTCAAGATATTGTTCCCAACCTAGTGCAACAGGTAGAGCAAGAGCTCAATGAAAAGAAAGAAAAAATATTTAATGTTGCTGAAGATGGAGAAGAAGCGCATCACGAAACTACGCCGATTCACGGTATACCTAGTGATAGATTAATGAAAGGCGTTATCCTCCCCATTATAAAATATAGTTCAATACATGAGGAACTTCCTCAGAACTTTATTTATGCAACGGAGATAGTTAACTTTAAATTGGGATCTTGATCGGCCAATAGAGAGATTGCATGAACAGGAATGGCAGCCAAGAACATTTGAGGGAGCTAAGCATCTTGTCTATAAGAGTTATAAGGCAACAGCAAAAAAGTCCAACAACTTTTGGTGAACAGAACATTGAACAGAATAGCAATTCAGCGCCTATAATTCATTTAAGTTCTGCAAATAATCAGGATTACCAACTAAAGGAGGTGAATCAAAATATGCCGAAGAATCGGGAGACGTCTGTAGAAACACTCCAACTGGATCATGATATTGAAGTATTCCAGCCATCAACATCTCTTGGACCATATGAACCCCATAGTACAATAAATAAAAATTACGAAATTAAGTCCTCGATTAAGAATGAAGAAGTTTTCGATATAGAACAGACTCATTGCAGATCTGAGGAAACGGAGAACACGGAAGCAATTGACTATATGTCGGGTATGGCGACAATTGAGACCACGCGGGCAAATTTTCACCCGCAAGTAATGAACAATAACCTTCCTTATACATTAGAACCACAAATAGAAATCAAGCAGCAAAGAGAGGAAAGCGTTGACATCAAATTCCAAGAATCTACAGTATATGATGTTAAATCACATAATGGTGTCCCACAAATTTTGGATTTTCTTCAGATCTCTACTGAAGGTTCAGAGTCGAGTCAAGTTGAGAGCAGTATTGCCGTTTCTACCAAAACGCATGACGGAGGAAATGTACATTCGCAGATGCAATCCAAGGAAGGTACAGACGCTGGCACTCAAATAGAATCAGGTTTACCGACTATACTCTCTCCCGCTTTGTATGTCCAAAGCGATTCAAAAATTAGTGATTCTAGAAACAAACGACATTCAAAAATACCAATTAGAACATTAAGTTATATTGATAGTAAAGATGTTCCCCATTTGCCCAAAAAGGAATTTGTTGAAAGTAGTGAGACGAATTCTACTCAACAATTACAGTGCACAACTAGTTTGCAGGTCGAAGAAGTGTTTTCAAAAGACGATGCAATGACTAGTACCAATGAGTTCGAAGAGGTGTTTGTAGATGCAACAGATTTCAGCAATGACGATCTACAATTAGAAGTCGAATCCCTCACAGATTCGGAAACATTTCCCCAGTCATCTATCGAAAAGTCTACAAGTAAAATATCAATAAGCATTGAATCGAATAATATTGAATTCGAAAAATTAATGCGTAAAGAGTTTATACCATCCGGGGATCCAGCAAAACAAAATTTAAGTGAATTAGTTGAAGATACACAGCGTCTAATAAAGCAAATGCGAGATGAAATCAGTATTAATGATTTTGAGTCAACAGATGAGGAAGAATGCTCCGAATATTCTGATGAATATGATGACGAAGAGGAGGAAGACGAATGGTACAGAAGTGAGGACGAAGAAGAGAAGCACGGGCCAATAATCGAAGATGCTTCCAGTGGTTCCGAAATCGAGGATATTCTAGAAGAAAGTGAAGGTTCTTATAAAGACGAAAATGGTGATGAAAATGTCATTCAAAACAGAGTAAAGCTTGAAACTATCACAACAACATCATCAGTCACTGCCACAAATCATAAAGTCATTGAAGAAAATAATGAAACTTTAACTGTTTCCCTTGCAGCTATCTCAGTTAATGACGAGATGAGTTTATCCAATGAGATTGAAAGTAATGCCAAAATCTCAGAAAGCACTTCAATAGGAGAATCTGAAGATATTTGGGAACCTACCATTTCGGAAGATATTACATCTGTTGTTGAAGCTAGAACACATAACGAACTGTTACAAACATTGTCAATAAATAATCCTGCTCACCCTGTTATGGCAAATGCAGCTGACGGCGTATTATTGCAGTCTGCGGAAATAGTTTCTCAAGGAACTCATTTGGAACCTTTGCGATGCATTTCAATAAAAAAATCTCCAGAAAAAAATCATCAAGTTGATAACCCTAAAAAAGCTCCACATATTGCAGATAATTCACTAGTAGAATCTTCAATAGACTCTGAATTGCTGCCATTAGAAGATTCAAATAAAATATTATTGGTACAGCTTCCATCAGATCCCTCATTAGGCCAGAAGTACACCGCAGATGAAGAAGTTGATATATTGAAAGAAACAAGCATATCGAAAACGCTAAAAACAACAAAGTCCTCTATCAGCAAAATACCCAAACTAACAAGTGATCATAATTCCAACTTAACAAAAAATAAAAAATTGTTATCGCGCTCCAAATCGTTTTCTGCACCCATAGGCATCTCTTCTGTAAAACGGATACAACAGGAGTATCTGCAAAAACAGAGTCAATTGAATACTATATCAAGCATTAGTAGAGTGCCTATTAAAAGTAGTTTAACCAGGAAAAAATCTTTAAGTGAGGCCATAGACAAGTTTAACAAAAGTATAACTAACGATGGTTCCGGCTCAACTGGATCTGCATCTCCAATGACGACTTTGAATCGTCGAATACCAAAAAAAAAATACCACGAAGCCTGCTTTTCAGACGATGACTACGAAACCTCAGCCCCCGAAGAGGAGGGTACAGAGCTAAATATAGATGAGCTCCTTAAAGGTGAGATTTTGAATCGTAAACTGAGAGTTCCTGTTTTCCGTGCCTACCCTAGTTTGCAAGAGACGGTTATTGAGGAGCCAACAGTAAGTACATATATCTATATTTAACATTACATAAATAAAGATTTCCTCTCGCTTGAAGGTCCTGGCTCACAAATATGTGGACCTTAAATTAGTGAACAGCATTGCTGAGGCTCAAATAGTTGCCACGTTAGTTCATATGAAGTTTCAAGAGGATGTTGCTCTATGGGCAGTCAAAGAATGCTCAGATCTTGATCAGGCTATATCGCTGTTACAACAGGAATGTGAGCTCTGTATGAATACCTACCCGATGAATGAAATTGTTTGCATGCTGAAATGCATTCACAAATGTTGCAAAAAATGTGCGAAGAGCTATTTTACAGTTCAGGTACGAATAGGCATTTGTATTAAAACATTTGTTGAGGATTTTATTAACTTATTTTCGTTTAAGATTACCGACCGTAGTATCAACGATTGTAGCTGCCCGTTTTGTAAGCTACCAGAGCTCAGTAACGAAGTGGCGCATGAGGATGAACATTTAGAATATTTTTCAAACTTAGATATATTTCTTAAAAGCATTTTAGATGCCGATGTCCATGAGTTATTCCAACGCAAGCTACGTGATCGCACTCTGCTGCAGGATCCCAATTTTAAGTGGTGCATTCAATGCGCCTCCGGTTTCTTTGCCCGCCCGAAACAAAAACGTTTAATATGTCCAGATTGCGGGTCAGTCACTTGTGCTCAGTGCCGAAAGCCATGGGAAAAACAGCACGAGGGCTCCAGCTGTGAGGCATATTTAGAATGGAAGATCCAAAATGATCCAGAGCTGCAAGCTCAAGGTGTACAGGAACATTTGGCACAAAATGGCATTGATTGTCCAAAATGCAAATTTCGTTATTCCTTAGCAAGGTAATCAAGGCATAGCAACTGGGAGGGGGAGTATATAAATACCAATTGCAATATTTTTTAACGTTTTAGGGGTGGCTGTATGCATTTCACGTGCACCCAGTGCAAGTTTGAGTTCTGCTACGGCTGTGCCAGACCCTTTATGATGGGCGCCAAGTGCAATATATCTTCGTACTGCGCTAAGTTGGGCTTACATGCACACCATCCACGCAATTGTCTGTTCTATTTACGCGACAAGATACCGATGCAATTGCAGTTTCTTCTCAAGGAGCATAACGTTCCATTCGACACGGAGCCCCTGGAACTGCAGTATGAAGCAAGCAGCTCAGCAAAAGCTCGAGCTTTGGTTCGCTGTCCCATACCATTACAGAAGGAGACCCCGCAGGGTCTAGTTGATACTGTTTGCAATAGTGATGTTCCCGATAAACATGCTGGAATGTGCCGGTAAGAAGTGTAAACACAAAAGATGCATAGCTACCATACAAAGTATCACAATTACTTTCAGAACGCATTATGTTGAGTACTTGGCCAGTAAGGTTGCCAAGGCAAGTATTGATCCGCTTCCCATTTTTGACCTGACAGATTGTGTACAGGAGCTCCGCAGACGCGGCATTGAACTGCCCGAGCGAGGCCCATGGGATACGGACGAAATCTATAAAAATATGTGCTCAAAGGTTGGTAAATGGTCATAATATTATATATAGAATTGAATTGTATATATTTGCCTTTTCCGTTAGTTATCTGTTTTCTTTTCTTTATGACGAAATCGCATTACTTGTCCGACAACACTTTCAGTTCATCCTAGGTATAAATAGACATGTCGGCCGATCAAAAACAACTAGTGTCTAAATTTAGATTTATTGATTTTTGTTTCTTGGACCAGTATTTATATATACACAGTTGGCAAAGATATAAGAAATGTTTATTACTATCAACGTATTTCAATAATATAATTTTCTTTTTATAGGTAATCAAACAGCACATACCACTTAAATCCGCCTAAAGATGGAGATGAGTTCGAATTGAAATTGGTTTCAACTTAATCAAAGTGTCCCCTCCATTTATTCTCTATGATTTCTGGCTTATCTTACATCCTATCGTTTTAATTATTGTATCTTTTGTTTTTTTTTTTAATATAACAAAAATAAAATAATATTGTACAATAATTATATTGGAAACCAATAGGCAAAGAATGCAAAAATAATTTTGAGGCCGAAGCCGAAGCCGAAGCTTTTCAAATCTTTACCATATTTACTAATAATCAAATGATAATATATTGTTATGAAATTAAAATTGAATTAATTTTAAACAATAAAAGTAGAGCAACGTTCATGCTATTATTTAGTAAACACAGCAGCTTTAATGTACAGTTTACTCTTATTAAAGCGTTTTGATTAAATAATAAAAGCGATAATATGAAAACAAACATCATAAAGTGGCTTATGCATTTACTGGCTCTGAAAATATAAATACATAAATACACTAAATGCCCTGCCATAAGTGTTCACGCTCTTGTAAGTTTTCTTGCTTGCGTTTTCTTCAGGCGAGCACGCGCGAATGTAACTTTCTTAAATGCTATATAATATTAAACTTAATTAAATAATTAATTAACAATTAAATGTGTTATTAATTCTATTTTATTTTATTAATATGTAAAAAAAAATATATTTTCTAATTTACTAAGCACTTTACAAAAAATTATATATTTTTTTTGTGTTTTTGCGGTATATTAATTTGGTATATTGTAAAATTAATACTTTTCAGTTTTGTTTTATTCAAAATGGGTAGCGGGTATTCTACAGTCAAGCCCACTCGGCTGCAGATTTATTACAGGCATAAATTGTTTGCTTGTTTATTGATCTCATTTATAAAAAAGATAATAAATGCAATGTTTAAAGTTATTGTGAAATATCTAAGCTTTCCGCGATTCCAAAATCTAGATCCACTAACTCATTTAATTTCTCATCTATCTAAATGCAAGAATTTGAAAATAAAAAGCAAACTGATGTTCCTTATACCGATTTTAGTGGGACTTCTGACTTTTCTTAATCTTTTAGTGTTTTCTCATATCTTTCGGATAGTTTTCAATAAGTTTGCATTAATGGGATTGTATTTAAATCTTGCAAACGCGAGTCTTATTTATTCAACTTGTGATTATAGACTCTCCAATACTTCATTACTTTATACCACTTAAGTATGTTATAGTTAGGTTAATATTACGATATCTCTAGCCTTTCAGGATATTTGGACGATGACGTACTAACGGCAGTACCATTAAGTGGCCCAGCGATACCAAGCACGGGCTTGTTGACGCGCGGAGAAAACAAAACAAATTTGTGAACAGCATGCATTAATCGAAAACCGCGAATAAATGTTAAAAGACTCTGTACAGCTAATTAATTTAACTTAAAAAATAATTTAGGATACAACAATTAAATAATAAGGTTTTGAGCAGAGGAATAGATTTACTAGAGCAAACTACGTTATTGAAATTATTGTAATTCACACATAGAATACGGAAGGGATTATTGCAAGCTGGAACTGCAAAACTAATTTGACTTAACAGCTCCAAAGAGTCTATTTCACCATTAATTACTCTCTGTATGCACCTTGCGTAGTTCTACGGTCAGAAAGAGAAGGAAGGTTTAGTAATAAAAGTCTACTGCGATAAGGTGGTAATCTAATATTAGGATTCCAATTTAAACTACGGAGAGCAAATAACAAGAATTGTTTCTACACTGACTCAATCCTATCTTGATAAACCCTATACTGGGGATTCCAGACAAGAGATCCGTACTCAAGGATAGGACGAACCAGTAAGACGTACAAAGTTTTGGTAATGAAGGGATCGTTGAACTCTTTCGACTAGCGTTTTATAAATCCCAGAACACCCATGGCCCTATTTACAGCAGACAGAATATGCTTATCAAATTTTAGTTTAGCAACAAGCAGAACCCCTAAAACATAGTTATTTACCTGGGAAGAACCCCTACAGAAGGTCATAAACTTACATTTATTCCTATTGAGATGTAACATATTTACTCTGCACAAAGATTCTAGGCGATTAAGGTCATCAGCGTACATAAGTACACGGGAATGCTCAATAACAGAAGAAAGATCATTTATAAACAAAGTGAACAATAGAGAACCCAAATGGCTACCCTGGGGCACACCAGAAGTAACTTGGACACATTTAGATACAAAGCTATTATTATAAACATTCTGAATTCTGTTGGACAGGTATGAGGAGATCCACTCAATTAGGCTATGAGGAAACCCCAAAAGATTAAGTTTATACAATAAGAGGTGATCACTTACTGAGTCAAAAGCCTTACTAAAATCGGTGTAAATGACATCTGTTTGCATTTTATTCTCGAATCCTTTAATTACAATAGAAGAGAACTCCAATAAGTTTGTAGAAGTGGACCTAGATTTCAACAACCCATGTTGGTAAGGTGAAATTATAGATTTACAAAGATGTTGCAGTTGAGAAGTTATGATTTCTTCAAATGCTTTCGGAATTGCAGACAATTTACATATACCGCGATAATTTTGAACTTTAGATTTGTTCCCCTTTTTTAGGATAGCTATAATATATGATTTTTTCCAGATTTTTGGAAAAGAGCATGAGTTTACGGACAATTTAAAAAGCGGTTTACAGATACTACTAGCACAATACCTTAGCACACAACTATGCACTCCACCTGAAAAACAGGTTTTATAGCTAATAGTTCCGTTAAAATAGAGCTTTCAGTAATTAAAGGACCAAAAATACAATTGGATGAATTTAACTGATAAGGATAAGAAAAGGAATTTTGAAAACTTGGAACAGAATATGTCGTTTGGAAAAAGTATGTACATTATATGTATCATATTATGTATCCAGAACAGCCTCCCAGATACAACTCGCTCGTCCTGATCCAAAGATTGTCCTCAATCTCATTCGATTTAAACTGCGTACATTATATATCTTATTCTATACAACATGTTTCAAATTATTTAAATTTATCCAATTTAGTATTAACAGCGGCTCTAAGCTTCTGTTAATGCCTTCAACTTCACCATTAGCTTGGGATGAACACGTCAAAATTCTGATGTGTTGTATTTTCGCATCTTTTACGAATTTTTCAAATTTTGCAAATGTACAGCAACTTCTTCTGAGACTATCACGGCTGGTCTGATATTTGCTCGATAATAATCATGTAACGCACTAATAGTCTCCTTCTTTTCCTATTTTCGGTGAAAACGCTATACATTTGAAACATTTGGTTTGTTAATTTGTTTTTCATACCTGTGCACAGTGGATCCACTTGTATGAAAGAGCGGCCAAAAATACTAATAATGGCCATAGCGTGCTGAAATTTATAAAAAAATATATAGATAATTTGTCTAAACATGTAATAACAAAAATTTGACATATCGAACGGCTATATCCTTTAGCTCTCATAGGAACAATCGATACAAAATTAAAAAATCATATTTGTTTAATGTGATTTATTAAGATTTTATTATTTATATACATAAAAGTAATATATTAAGGAAGAATGGAAGATATTTTCATATTTATACATATTATAAAAGAAATTTTTCTGCGTTGGTTCCATTACCTGCGCACCCCATATTAAAAATATAGAGACGTGGAAACACACACTTTTGCCAAGTACCTACCAAAATCAAATATGATTCAAAAGGCAAAAATAAACAAAATTAAAATAGGAATTTACAAATTAATAGTTTAGCAAAAACATAAACCACGAAAGACGAAGACAAAGCAACAGCACAATAGCAAGGACTCACTTTTAACTGCTTTGATCTTTTTACTAGTAAACATACATCTGCAAGTTTCTGCAGTTCATTTTAAAACATTTCATACCTTAAAAGTAAGACAAATACAATGTCATACAAACCAAGTTCTGGATTTTCTAGGAACACATCTAAAAGTTTAACTAAACATAAAATAGATTTTCACAAAATACACAAAAAAGGGATATTCGATCAAATTATTTTTACGAAAAAACTTTGTCAGGAAACTCAACTATTAATATCTCGATTTAAGGTAAATAGCTTCACACAGCTTTGTGTTACTTCAAAATCAAATTCATGTATTTATAACGCCCATCTTGCAATCCTTGGATTTAATTCAATTTTTTAACGCAAGAGTCAATGAATTGTAATGTCATAAATTTAAAATTTTTGTCTTTATACCCGCTACCCATAGGGTAGAAGGGTATTATAACTTTGTGCCGGCAGGAAATGTATGTAACAGGTAGAAGGAGGGATCTCCGACCCTATAAAGTATGTACATATATTCTTGATCAGCGACAACAGCCGAGACGATCTAGCCGTGTCCGTCCGTCCGTATGAAACACTGGATCTCAGAGACTATAAGAGATAGAGCTTTTGCTATGTTTGCACGCAGATCAAGTTTGTTTCAAATTTTTGCCATATACAATAACTATTTTGGTATATACAATAACTACTATAGTAGTTATGATTCCTTAAAATTTGGTTGCGATCAGATAAAAATTGTCGAAGTTATTAAAGAAATACTTTTGTATGGGCAAAAACGCCTACTTACTAGGCGTCTTAGTTGTTTTGGCTAACAATCCGGTATATTGTGCCGTCTATGGTATATTTTGAATGCGGTACTATATCGATATACCAAATATACCATTTGGTATATTTTTATTATTTTTGCAGTATATTCGGTATATTTTGAGAAAAATACCGCAAAATATATTTCTTTTATTCAAAATGGCTAGCGGGTATCTCACAGTCGAGTACACTCGACTGCAGCTTTCTTAATTGTTTTGTAGTATTTTCGGTATATTTTGAAAATAATACCGCAATATTTTGTTTTAAATGGGTAGCGGGTATCTCACAGTCGAGCACACTCGATTGTAGCTTTCTAACTTGTTTTTTTTTTGTTTCATTTTGGGGAAGTAGAATTTTTCTGCTAATTGAATTTTGTTTTCTTCGGCACTGCGGTGTGCTCTATTATGGATTTTGAGGATTTCCTCCTCTTGTATAGATTCGTTTGTGAGGTCTTCAGTCATTGATTGCTGGAATCGGGTTTTGACGTTTTTGAAATAATAGTTGTATTGATATAATAGTTGTATTTTTCCCATAATATCCTCAGTTGTTTGGATGCAATTTATAACCGAAGGGTTGAGGTAATTTTTAAGAGTTTCTACTAATTCTTTTTCGTTAAATTCTTTTTTGTATATTTCGTGTCGATGGAACGTGGGGAATGGTATGGCGAATATGTAGTCGGATTTATCTGATTTGTTAAGAAATATTTGGTTCTTGAAAACATTAATGGGGACTTTCATACTGGGTATTAGTTCGTGACTTGAATTGATTTGAACAGTTTATACGAGGGTTGCTATTTAAGTTTCTGGCCTAGGTCACTCTAGTCATATTAGACCAATTGGCTACTTCCCAAAAAAAAGTTTGGACTTTTCTTGATAAAAGCTCCATACAACTTTTTCATGTCCGACCTCGTTTGATATCGATAAACGATTAATCAAAAACTTACCTATGCAGAAAAATCGAATTAACTCGTGAACACTTTCGAGCAATAATTTTTCACAACGTTCGACTTGGATTATTACGACAAGGGTGCATCGATGAACTTAAATCTCTGTAAGGCGATGAAGTGCCATCCTATGGCCCTGTGAAAAACTGGTTTAATGGATTCTATCGTGGTCGATGCTCGCTGGAAGACGAAGGATGTGAAGGTCGTCCAAAAACTGTCGTGAACTGATGATGCAAGATCGTCATGTGACATATCGTGAAATAAAGGCATCCTTTGACATTTCTTCCACCAGAATACATTCGATATTGCATACATTCGATATTGCAGGTCGTAAAAAAGGATTGTTCTCGTTGGATCCCGCACAATTTGACAATTGCTCAAAAAAGGCTTGTGTGGATTGGTTCAAAAGACATTTATAAGATCGTCACAGGTGACGAATCATGGATCTATGGTTATGAACCCAAAACAGCAATCGACCGTGTGGGTCTTTGAAGACGAGCCAAATCCAACGAACGTTGTTCGTGGAAGAAGCACTATTAAGCAAATGGTCGCCTGTTTCTTCGGTAAAACTGGTCATGTGCCGACTGTTTCGCTTGAGCAATGTAGGACGGTCAATTCTAAGTGGTACACCACAATTTGTTACCCTGAAGTTCTTGTAGAAATTCGAATAACGAACAAGAAAAGATGGATCATTCTGCACCATGACAACGCGAACTCTCACACAGCAGCTCAAACCCGTGCCTTTTTTTCCGGTCAAAACGTGGAATTTATGGGCCATCCGCCGTACGTCAGGGCTGTACGGCGGATGGCCCATAAATTCCACGTTTTGACCGGAAAAAAAGGTCACCCAATGACTTCTTTTTATTCCCGCACATCAAGGAAAAAAGGCGTAGTCATCGATTTTCGATGTCAGAAGATGCTGTTAAAGCGTTCAAAAACAATGTTTTGGAGGTGCCTCAATCAGAGTGGAAAAAGTGCTTCAACAATTAGTTTGAGCGCATTCAGTATATAGTATATAAATCTTGCTGGAGAATACTGTGACAAACAATAAATCCATTTTTTTTTATAAATATTCGCATTTTCATGATTAGGCCAGAAATATAAATAGCAACCCTCGTATTCTCGAGAGTGCGTCAGCTACGACGATCTCCTTTCCTGGTTTATAGAATATTTCGTAGTCATATTCTTCTAGGTAAGATTTCTATCTTTTGATTCTTGCATTTCCGTTCCAACTGCTCAAGGAATGTGTTAAGAGTTGATGGTAGGTAAAAATGTTGACCAGATGATGGCCAAAATTTCTTTTTCGTTAGCTTCATAGTTTTCTTCTTCTTTCGATAGTATTCTCGAAAGGAACGAAATTGGTTGGTTGTTCTGCGATATGACTGCTCCTATTGCGTAATTAGATGCGTCCGTTGTCAAGTGAAATTCTTTAGTAAAATCTGGATAGCGAAGGATTATTTCCTTTGAAATAAGACAACTTCGTAGTTTTTGAAAGGCCTTCAATGCTTCAGAGTCGAGAGTAATTGGTTTTTTTGATGACTTGTTTTTGGACACGTGTCCATCTTCCCCTCTTAAAAGAGACGTAGGGGGTTTTTCTAACTTAGCATAACTTTGTATAAATCTTCGATAATAGCCGGAGCAGGGATAGTTAGCTATCGATGCGACTTTATTTGGATTTGTTGCGATGCCTTTATCGGAAATTACAAAACCTTGAAATTCGACTTTATTCTTCATGAACTTGCATTTATCTAACTTACATTTCATGTTGGCATCTTGTAAGGTTCGAAAAATTAACTCCAAGTTCCTGTAATGGGATTCATCATCTTTACTAAATATTATGATATCGTCTATATAAATGAAACATATCTTGCCGATATGTTCATGAAGTACATCATCCAAAGCTCGCTGAAATATAACGGCTGCGTTTTTGAGACCAAATGGAATCTATACGGGAGAATTATATGGGGACTGAGACGGTCGAATTTTTCCGTCTTCTAAAAGCTCTTTTATCTGTTTATTCACTTCATCTTTCAGTGTCATTGGATATTGATAGAACTTGAAATATACAGGGGTGTCGGTTGATGTTCTTATTGTTGCTTGTACATTGCACAATGGTCCCAGTGCGGCATAAAATCGAAAAAATTATGAAACTATTTTTTTGAATATGAACAAAATTTTGATTAATAGACATCCCAAATAAATATAAATAGACATTTTTTTTGAGCTTTACTGCAACTCTGTTAATATAGCGCGGTCGTTTAACCAGCTGATTCATTGCAACCCTGAAACTTGCAAATTGGTGGCAACTTTAAGGCAACTTTTAATTGTGTTACAATTGGCTTAAATTGAGTGAAAATACCAGATTAAATATGGAAAACAAAGATCGAGGTATGAAAAATCAACAATAAAACTATTTCGTGTTATTATTATATTTGTGTCTATGTTGTCAAATGTTTTGTAAGTGTCTATTTAGCAGGAATGTGTAACAAAAGTAGTTGTGTTACTTTTTCAGCGCATATCGGCGCAAGCAACTAACCAGGTAAAGTTACTTATAAATATATAGGAATTCAAATTTAATTGGTATTCTTTGCTCGTTTTTGCCCCTTTTTTTGAAATAACAATACATGTTACAGATTCTTATGAGTTCTCTCATGCAGCGCTGCTCAAAGTATTTCTTTAATAACTTCGATCGCAACCAAATTTTCAATCAATTCAATTTCAATCATAACTACTATAGAAATTATTGTATATACCGAAATTCGCAACTCTAGCTTTAAAATTACGCTTGTTATTCGATTTTTTGATTTGCGGGGGCGGAAGAGGGCGTGTCAAAAATTTTAAACAAACTTGATCTGCGTGCAAACATAACAAGTGCTGCCGAAAAAAAATTATAGCTCTATCTCTTATAGTCTCTGAGATCCAGTGTTTTATACGGACCGTTATATGGGGGCGTGGGGAAGGCGTGGTCAAATTGACACAAAATTTTTTTCGAAATTCTATCTTTCTCTCCCAGATATTTCTGCAAATTTTCAGAATCTTAGGTCCATTTTTAGAGTTTATGCCAAAAATATGGTCCCATTGTGCATTGGTTGTGTAGGTCTGTTTTTGATTTGGATTGGCGAAGAGGTTTGGAAATTTTTTTTAAGAGTTGGTTTAGATTTGTTTTCTGTGTTTCTGACAGGTGGGTTGTTCTTGGTACTATTGCTGCTTCGAAGATTTGTTCTTTTAAAGGGATTTTTATTTTATTTTAATTATTTGGCCGTTCTTCAATCTACACGTAAAGTATGGGAGAGAGGAACTCTTTACTCTAAAAAATTTAGTGCAGAGTAGTCATCTTCATGGTTGTTGTCGTATTGGTCTACTTGTTCTACACATTCTTCTATTGTTTGTTCTACGTCTGCCTGAGTCTCGTATTCAGCGACTGCTTGTTCATAGTTAGTTGTGGTATCGTAAGTTTCTGTTATTTCGTTGTTGTTTGTCTGTATGTTAAAGTTTCTATGTCGTTTCTGTCCGTCTGGTATAGGACCGGGGGGTCTTTTCCCAGCTTCGAATCGTGGTCTGTTCATGTAGTTGACAAATTTCGTTTAGACGCTGGAATCCACATCCATTGGTTCTGGACGCGGTAGCGGTTTGTTGTCTGAAAGGAATTGGTGGTGGTTGTCTATTTGAGAAGATGGCATTTCGTGGGGCTGGTATGGGTTTACCATTAGTGTTTCTAAAATGTGTCGGAGGTCCTTTAAAAGTGGCATGTTTCGACCTAGAGGTTTGTATTTCCATTTTTAAGCAAAGATGCAGTGCGGTAGGTAAGTCTGCTGGTTCTTTCATGCCGAATAGCCGAGGCAAGTCACCTTGTAGCACTAGAATGAAAATGTCTAGCGCCTTGTCTCCGTATAATTTCGTCAACATTGCTTCCCCGTTTCTGTCAATATCCATGCTACTCGTTTTTTTTAAGATTAGGGACAAGTGTCTGTATACATCTTTGTGGAAATCTTCCATTGATTGATTCGGAACTTGTACTAATGTAGTCATTTCATTATTTCATTAATTATTCTAGGGTGGCTATGTCTCGTTTATCTGCGTAATGTACCGAAAGACATCTACACATGGCATCCCAGTTAAGCGGTACCTTATATGCTACTAAACTTCGTCTGCACTTTTCGTTATCTTGTCTCGGATAGTGTGTAAGATATTATGATATTTGGGCGTACCTTGGTATGAGTCAAATGCTTGTAAGACACGCTCTACGCTTTTTTTCCATCAGCTAAATTCTTCGGGGTTTCCGCTAAATTCACGCAAACCTTTTGCTATGTCGGGTACTCTGTCAAGATCTGTCAAATTTCGTTGATGTTCTGGGGCAATAACATGATCTGGGAGACTTGAAAAATCTTCTACAGGATTGTTATGTTGTCTTAATAAGATTGCCAATTATTCGGCAAATATTTCGCTTATAGCCGCTGTTAGAGCGGCTCTATTATCTCCGTTCATGATGGGTCCGTTTTGTTGATGTTCTAAATGCCTATTGTTTTGTCTCTCGATTGAACACTGTCTTTGTGCTTCGTTCACTTGTTATATCTCTTCTGGATCTAGTATGGGGGTCGAATTAAGTTATTACGATTGGCCATATGCGATAAGAACGAATTTAAACGCTATATATTTTTCTTCTTTTTTTTGTTTTTGATTATATTATAAGTTTACAAGCAGTGGATGTTTTTTTCCTTCGACCTTGGAGGGTCCCTTGGGAATCACTAAGTTGGAATAAGATATATCACCGTTGTGATCTTTTTGTTTGATTTATCGTTTTACACTTATTTACGTACTCTTTTACTATGGACTCTTTTGAGTCTTGTATGCTATGCAATGATTTGTTTCTTTTTTCTTATATTTTTTTTTTAATTCTGCTTTTCGCTTTTGGTTTTATTAATTTGCTTTTGATTTGCTATAGTCAATATGGACTTCTTTGAGTCTTGTGTTTTTTTGCACTTTGCTTTATATTTTTAATTTTTGCTTTTGCTGAAACTCTTGAAGCACTGCTATACCGGGAAGTATAGGAACAGCGAACAGTGACTGGCAGCTCTTTCCTAGTCTCCCAGTTATGAGACCCCCTGCCGGTCTAATTACAGACAATAAAATAATTTGGGCTATTGACTCCTTTGCGAAGGT
Organism: Drosophila sulfurigaster albostrigata; assembly: GCF_023558435.1. Classification (NCBI taxonomy): domain Eukaryota; kingdom Metazoa; phylum Arthropoda; class Insecta; order Diptera; family Drosophilidae; genus Drosophila; species Drosophila sulfurigaster. The sequence continues at coordinate 943,574 of NC_084881.1, forward strand.
CAGGTCGCCCGGTCTCGATGGACTCGATGGCCCACGATTGTTCCGTGGCTATCGGGTATCTATTCGGCGTACCTCGCATGGGGTCATATCCCCACTCTTTGGAGGACCTCGAAAGTCATTTTCCTGCCCAAGGCGGGCAAATGCAGTCATGTGATTCCAAATGACTTCCGGCCTATCAGCATAGTCTCTTTCCTGCTAAAAACATTGGAAAATGTACTTGATTTGCACATCAGAAGCAGCTCAATGCATTTGTTGTCCCCAAATCAGCATGCATACACTAAGGGCAAGTCCATTGAGACAGCACTCCATGCTCTAGTAGCCTCCATCGAAAAAGCAGACCATTATAAAGAATATGCCTTGGGTGCATTTCTAGATATTTCAGGCGCCTTCAATAACGTCACACCTGCGCTATTATGAAGGGCCTTACCTCAGTTAACACGGCTCCAGTGATCCACAGGTGGGTCAACCGCCTTCTTTGCGACAGGCGGGTGGTGGCTACGTGGGGCGATGCGGCTATTACAAAGGAAGTGCGAGGTGGCACTCCTCAGGGTTGGGTTCTCTCGCCTCTCCTTTGGATTTTGGTCGTAAATAGCTTTCTTTAAAAATTCACTAGACTGGCCCCCAAGTTAATTGCCTATGCCGATGACGTAAGCATTTTGATAACCGGGAAATGTCCAACCACCCTTAGTTCCGTAATGGAACTTACTTTACGGGAAGCTAAAGCATGGGCCGAATCAGCCGGGCTCAGCATTAACGCGGACAAAACGGACCTTATCCTCTTCACGAAGAGGTATAAGGTACCTGCGTGGTCCCCCTAAAAATAGGCTACACTATGCTAAAGCCGAGCCAGGCAGTAAAATACCTAGGTGTAATATTGGACAGCAAACTGTTATGGAAGCTCAACGTGTTAGAAAGGGTGAAGAAGGCCAACGGAGCCTTGTATATGGCGAAAAAGATGCTTAGTTGCACTTAGGGCCTCTCTCCTAATCTGATGCGGTGGATATATGGAGACTAGTAGAGACTTGGACTATACTATCCCCCTTACCAGTATTGACCATTGTAAAATCACAAGAGTTTTTGCAATTATAAATTCCGCTTTATTCGCGAACACAAAGAATAGACCTAATTGTTGTTGGTACAACGAAAACGAAACGAAAAGGTAGAGAGTGATGATGCGCTGATGAGTTCTTGATTTCAACTGTCTTTATAATTCTATGCTAAGTTACATTAAGCCTAACTTAACTAGAGCGGCGAAGCGAGGCGAATTCGCTCAGAGAGCAACAAACGAAAGCTTTATTGCGCTCTCGCTTCGCCCTAATTCTAACAACTTCATGATACTTCATTTGCTCTTAATTATTCTAACTCAAATGCGCCAACACCGGCCCCGATGAACGGCTGTGCCTTCATACGATTGGGAGAGGCGCCCAATTGTGTACTGGCCGTTTGTATAGCCCTCCTGCGCTAGTTCGCACGTCTCCGCCTCGACTCGACCCGCTATCCACTGAATCGGCGGCTCTCCGATTCGCAGATTTGGCTGCAACCGGTCCCACTTGGTCCGTGCCTGCAGGCCCAGCACATACTCCCGGGACCATCGCTGCCAGAACGCTCGCTTGAGCGACGAGACAGCTCGCCATCGCCTTAAGCAACTCAGACCCTCCTGGTCCGGGGTCCGCGATGCTGCCGGTGCCACCAGTGGACCGCCCACCAGTAGATGCCCTGGGGTTAGTGCCTCTCCGTCGTTGGGGTCGTTGCTTACGGCTCCTAGCGGACGGGAGTTGAGCACCGCCTCGACCGCCACGACCACTGTCTGCAGCTCCTCGGCCGTGAGCAGGGCGTTGCCCACCGTCCGTAGGAGTAGGTGCTTTGCAGACTTCACACCTGCCTCCCATAGTCCTCAGAAGTGAGGAGCCCTCGGCGGTATGAACGCAAATTCGCATCCGCTTCTTGATGCGAAGTCGCGAACTGCGTTCTCCTCGGCCTCGACTCGCCTCCTCAGCTCCTCCAGATGGCGACTTGCTCCGACGAAGTTCGTCGCGTTGTCGCAATGGACTCGGCTCGGGCATCCTCTTCGACCAACAAACCTTTGGAAAGCCATTAGAAATGCGTTAGTTGACAGATCGGATACAATTTCTAAGTGAACCTCTTTTGACGCAAAACAGACGAACAAAGCTATGTACGACTTGTACGGCGGCTTTCCGCGAATCCTATAGGTAGTCTCAACTGGGCCACAAAAATCAACGCCACAAATTGAAAATGGGCGGAGAGCTCGGAGTCGATCAGCAGGCAAATTTCCCATTATTTGCGTAAGCAGCCGAGGTTTGCATTTAAAGCAACGGATGCATGATCGTACTGTCTGACGACAAAGCTCTTGAGCATTGACTAACCAAAGTCGTTCTCTGACAATGCTCACGAGCGCTCTTGGGCCAGCGTGACAGTTGGTCATGTGAAGGTACCTCACATAGCTGCGAGCAAATTGTGAGCGCTTCGACAAGAGGAGTGGAAACTTAGCATCATACGAAATAGGAGCATTTACCAGTCGCTCCCCGACTCGCAACAACAAAAAACGAACACCAAGATCCTTCATACTCATGTATGAAAGGATTGAGTCGTTGTAGACTCGAGCTCACACGTGTACTCTTACGAACCCTTTCTATATCGTCTCTGAATTCGAAATCCTGCATTACTTCTACTATTTTACTGAATGCTTCTTTCAGTTCTGATGCCGTTGGAACCATTTCAAATTGAACTGTTTTGTCTTTGCATCTTCGAATGAAGCGGAACACATAAGCGAACACTCTCAACAGACTTGTGTGCGACGAAAAACTTTCGATCGAGTCCACTAGATCTGACTTTACCACTATAGCTGTCAGTCCAACAGCTGTTTTGCGCACTTCCAAATTGCGCGTCTCTTCAGAGACGAAATGGTGGTTAACTGGCCATGCGTCGTGTGGTTCCATCAAGAATGACGGACCACTAAACCACATTGACGCGCACAGTTCAGTCACATCGCAACCTCTCGATACAATGTCTGCGGGGGTTCTGCTTAGTTGGAACATGACGCCATTCCACGCTCTCTGACCACTCTTGAATCTCGGAAGGATGTGACCGGATCCAATGAAGAGTGACTTCCGAATCTGACCAAAGAACCGTCCGTTCAATTGGTGATCGGATCAGCCTTCGTATGCGGTGGCAGAGTTCTGCAAGAAGGTGAGCTGCACACAATTCAAGTCTAGGAAGAGTCTTAGTCTTGAGGGGAGCTACTTTCGATTTTGAGGTTAGTAATGATACTTTACAACCTTCTGCAGTATGCGTACGAACGTAAATACACGCCCCATACGCTCTTATTGAGGCGTCGGCGAAGCCATGTATCTCTATCGGTGACGTAGGCTCTGTGAACAAATATCGTGGCACTTTTATGTTTTGCAATTGTGTCAAATTTGACTTCAATTGCTGCCACGATGTATCCAAACTCAATGGTATGGATTCGTCCCACTCCAACTTTTGAAGCCAGAGTTCTTGAAGCAGTATCTTTGCTTTTATAATTAAGGGACTCAATAGCCCAAGCGGATCGAATAACCGCGATGTCACCGAGAGAATGTTCCGTTTTGTCGCTTTAAAACCCATGAATGAATCGTCGATCCGGAATTGGAACACGTCTTCATTTGGCAACCAAATCACACCTAGAGTCTTGGTTGCGTCAGTCTCGGAGATCGTTATCGGCTTTGGTGTACTGTCTGATGCGGAGAACCCAGAAGCATTCGAGAACCACTTCGCAAGTTCAAAACCTGCTCCTAGCAGTATCTGCGACACTTCAGACTTAATTGTCTTCAGGTCCTCGACGCATGCGGCACCAGTCAACATATCGTCAACGTAGAAGTCTTGCTTGATAACTTCAGCTGCCACGGGGTGCGAGGATTTCGCAATCTCGCTCAGCTGGATCAAACACCGTATGGCCAAGAATGGCGCTGGCGCAGTGCCATATGTTACAGTATTTAATCTGAATAATTTCAACGAGTCTGATGGATCTTTTCTCCACACTATGAGCTGATAGTTTCGATCTGCCTCGTGCACCATTACTTGGCGGTACATCTTTTTTGATGTCGGCCGTTAATGCGTATTTATGCAATCGAAAACGAAGCAGAGTCGAAAACAGCTCTTCTTGAATGGTCGGCCCGACCATAACAATGTCATTCAACGCCTTATGTGTCGAAGTGCGACACGAAGCATCAAATACGACCCTCAGCTTTGTCGAAGTGCTTTGGGGCCGTAATACACATTGGTACGGAATAACATAGTGTGGTGTACTTGCAAGGATGTGAGTCACTTCGGACATGTGGCCCAGCTCTACATATTCTTCCATAAATTCCAAGTACATTCGCTTTAACTCGGGATCTCGAGTTAAGCGTTTTTCAAGCGACAAAAAACCGCCGTTTAGCAACTTCAAATGAGCACCCAAGCTGGTGCGAATCTGATTTGAACGGCAGTCTTGCTTCGAAACGACCAGACGGCAATCTTCTCACATTATTTGTGAAATGATCTTCACAACTTTGTTGTTCAGCGGAAAGGACTTTGGAGGGAGAGCGACAGTCCAAAACTTCAGCAAGGTCTTGTCAATCGAGCTCAAACTTTCTTCCTGATAGCTCAAATTGACAGTCGTCTTCTGGTGAGATTTTTCACCAGGAGTGGACCTTGCTTGATTTGGCCAACAGACAATAGGTCAAAGAATGTTTCAGCGCCGATAAGAAGATCAATTTTCTGCGGTTTGAAGAAATAGGGATCCGCTAGCTGAATATTGTCAGGTATCTTCCAGCCACTGACATTTACAGTGTTATCTGGCTGATAACCTGAGATCGATTTGAGGATCCATAAATCGATCGCGTATTCATTGCAGCCAACTCGCGACTTCACCACAGTGTGTATCTTTTTCTTAACTTGAGAATTGGATTCACCAATGCCAAGCAAGCTGATGCACGAGTCTTCTCTACGCAAATGCAGCCGCTGAGCTAGTTCCTCAGTCACAAAATTAATTTGTGACCCAGAGTCCAGCAAAGCTCGGGCTAAGACGAAATCGCCTGAATTCGTCTTTATTTTGATGACTGCTGTGGCCAGGATCACTTTATCCGACACGGTCGCATGCATCGCATGCGAAATGGATGGACGATCAGGCTCAACAGCGGAGAGACTCGGGGGTGGTAACGCTCTACTATTTGTAGTCGCAGAATATATGTGCAGCAACGTATGATGTGAACGGCTGCATACACGACACTTTTTTGCCTTACATTTGGCGACAGTGTGACCCTTCCGAAGACAATTTATGCATAATGCAGTTGTTTTCGCGTAGTCAAATCTCTGTTTAACTGCCAAGGCAGCAAACATCGAGCAACTCACGATGGAATGATCTTCGGAATTGCAATATACCCATATTTGGGTCTTTTGATCAATCTTATCTTTGAGCGTCGTACACGAAAACGAGCTTTTATTAAGCTGTTTAGCGGAAACGGCTTGACAATCGGACTTTGTCGAATTCTCAGCTGACAAGTGCTGATATCGACGATTAAGCACAGTTTCACACTCACTCCATAATGGAATTTTCGTGTAATCTAGCTGCTCATCCCACTTCTTCTTTGTCATTGCATTAACTTTGTGCATGACCAGGTGAATAAGGATTGCATTTGCAATCTTATTATCATCACCTATCGACAACAAAGATCCGTATATCGCAGAGACAGTGTCAATCAAGTTTCGCAACGCTGAAGCGGAGGGCTGCGAAATCTTTGGCAAATTGAAAAGAGCAGTGATATTTTCATTAAATATCAGACAATCATTGTCATATACTCTTTTCAAACTCGCCATTGCTTTCTCATAGTTGTCCTCGGTGACTTGAAACGCTCTCACCGTTCCAAGAGCCTCACCAGAGAGACAAGAAATGAGATGATTGAATTTCTCAATGCGCGGAATTGAATGGTCATTGTCAACAAGAGTCTCAAACAAACTTATGAAATTTTTAAATTCGGAATACTTTCCGCTGAATTTTGGCAACGACAGTTTAGGCAGACGGGTGCGAGGAGCGGCAATCGGCTGAATCGATATATTGTCGGATGATGTCATCGAGAATTTGATCATTAATTCTGCTAATGCTCTTCACGCAAATAGCAAGTTTCTTTTTAGAGCCTTCAAAAGTTTCTTTCGAATTCATTTTTATTTAGGTTATTAGAGGAGACGTAAAAAAAAAAATAAATACAAAATAAATCTTGTTGTTTCCAACAACAACAACGAAAACGAAAATTAAAAAAAAATTGATTATTTTTTTTTTTTAATTATTTATTTGAATTATTTTTTTTATATTATTTTTAAATTGTCCTAGCAACGAATAAGCTATCTCGGACAATAATAGGGGAGTACACAATTCGAGGGAGCAAACGAGATATCGCACTGATATGCTCAACCAACGGATGTAGGGGAGCGAGTTCTGAGCGCTGAAAAGCGCGCGACAACGAACAGTGCAAGCAACAACACAGACTACAGAGCGCAATGCACCGGTGCAGTGTTGGCTTGCGGGTATATATGAGTTAACAACAATGTTGACACAACAGAAGGTGGCTAAGTGCATCGACACCCGAAATGCACTCAGCCAATTCTGCAAGCTCTGCAAAGTCTGCAGAACTTACGCTACATCCCCTGAGTCAGCACATCGATCGTGGGACACTTGCGCAACGCGGGATCGCAAGCAGCAGCGAGTGCCACATGCCCTGTGTCAGCACAATATCCATCGTAGGACACTTGCGCAACCAGCGCCAACGCGGGATCGTCAGCAGCGACGGCAGCAGCGGTAGCGGCAGCGAGGTTTCATTATAAGAATTAGAATTGATTTAAGTTAGTTCCATTTTTGCAACACAATAAAGCAAATCGCTTTTTTTTTAATAAATCAAAGTCAACAATTTGGTAATTGGCGACCGAGCAGGGACCAAGTGAAATAAAAAAACAGAAGACTTTCGCGTCGCGTACCAGTGCCTTAAGTAGCCACACAGTGTAACTCGCTATAAGTGCCTTTATAAAAGCCACGACGTGAGTGCGATTTATAAGGAATAAAATCTATTCCTCGCGATTGAACTGTACGATTTCGCTTGGTCAAAAGTAACCGCCGACAAAGTCTGTAGTATCCGTTCGCAGATAACCGCGCAATTCAAAGTGTCACTAAGGATCCCCAGTAGCCGTTGCACCGCCGCGCCGCCGCACAGCAATAGGAGGAAAAGGAGCCATCCGAAGGACCAGCGTGGGATAGATTCGCCGGATGTATCTTATCTTGTAAGCGTAGAACTTAAGAAATTAAAGCCCATTGAAAATCAAGAAAGTGAAAATAATTAAACAAATATTAAAAATTTAAACAAACACAGTAAAAGTGAAAACAAAAATTACACAAACATAGAAATCTAAGCCAATTTATATGAAAAAAAGTAAAACTATAACAAAAAAATAAAACACTGCAAACGCAGTATAACTTATTCCAATCCTACGATTCCTAAGGGACTCTCTAGGATAGAAGGAACAAACCAGCTACTGGTTTAAAAAAAAAAAAAAAACAAAATTAGAAAACGAATTCAGAAAAAATTTATAAGAAATATTAAGAGTTTTAAAAAAAAAAGTTTCTATATCGCTTAAAATTTTGCTGTTCGAATTTCAAATTAAAACACAAAATAATCTTTAAAAAAGTGGTCCGCTTAAAATCAACCAGTGTTTTGCATTGTCCGAATTGAAAAGCCTTATCCAATAGACAATGCCTGATTCTTTAACAACAGCCATGAATAACCTCGATTTAGCCGGTAGTTCCCGATCAGGAAGGAATGAACCAACCGCCACCAGCACTCCGGTAGCTAGTCCAGAATTAAGAGAAGTTATACTCGCACTGATCAAAGAAACACTCCCATCAGAGTCAACAGCTCATGGCCATGATCACTTTAGTGACATACCTTATGTGAGTCCTGTTGCAGGCCATGACCAAGACAAAGTCCCAGATGTTTGTAAATTGATTAAGGAGTTTTCAGGAGATAGAGCCACGTTCAACTCTTGGAAAAAGAATGTTGATCGAATAGTATGCATGTTCGAGGGGCAAGAAAATTCACACAGATTTTATCTGGTTACTCTGGCCATCCGAACTAAGGTAGTTGGCGAAGCCGAAACTGTCCTTGAATCTTATAACACCCCACTAAACTGGAAGGCAATTTCCAAATGCCTTACAGCACATTATGCAGACAAAAGAGACTTGAAGACTCTTGAGTATCAGATGTCCTCATTAAAACAGGGATATTTGACCATACATGAATTTTACCAGGCAATTTATCACAATCTGTCACTGATCTTGAACCAGATCGGAGCAACGGAGGAATCTCCGGAAGCAACAAGAGCATTAACAAGCGTGTATCGAGGAAAAGCTCTAGACATTTTTGTGAGAGGTCTCAATGGAGATTTACCAAGACATCTTGGTATTAAGGAACCAAGAGATTTAAGCCATGCCCTACATCTCTGTACTTTACTCGAAAACCAAGAGCATAGAAATATGTTCGCACCTAGATCTAGACAAATGCCACCAAGTCTACCACCGAGACAATCTTTACCAACTAGCCACAAAATATCCAATAACAATCAAACCAATTGGAGGAGCTTTGACCCTAGACTTTATTACCATCCAAGTGGTAAATCCACCATGAGTAACCCTACTCCACCACATCTATATCAGACATATAGGCAACAACCACAAATGGGACAAGGGCCTTATCAGACACAGCGCCCGCTTCAAGTCACCAATCCGATTCCACCTCCTCGTCCAACTGGACCAAAGCCAGAGCCTAAGCCAGTACCAATGGACGTAGATCCATCCATTAGGTCGAATAGGATAAATTATATGAATCGTCCAAATAATAACTTTGCGGGGAAAAGACCACCGCCGCTTTCACAAGCAAACCAGCCTCTCAAGTATCAAAGGCAATTCCATGTATCCACTGGAGAAGCCGAACAATTCGCAGATAATGAGTATCCGTCTCCTTATCCTGAAGAGACATCCGAACAAGACTACTACGAAGCTTGGGAACAAAATGGATTAACCAATTCATATGAAGAGGACGATGAGACCAATGAGGGCCACGTTTTAGAGACAGTCGACACTTCCGATATCCATTTTTTAGATTGAACAGTTCTTCGTTGCCTTACTTCAATTGTGCTACGAGGGACGGGAAAATTTTCAAATTTTTAATTGACACCGGTTCTAACCAAAACTATATTCAGACAAATCTAATACAGAATCCGAAACTTAACGAAAAGCCATTTTTTGCAAATTCCGTTGGAGGGCAAACTAAGATTACCCACCACACTCACATTAGTCTATTCAATTGTCCTGATCACCCAATTAAATTCTTCTTATTACCCACTCTTAAAACATTCCATGGTATCTTGGGTAATGATACACTAAAAAAAAACTCGATGCGGTGATCGACGTAAAGAATGATATTCTGGTTATAAAAGGTAATTATAAAGTAAAGATAAAGCAATTCGCAACCCAGACAGTAAATCATATTAAAATCCGAACAGAACACATGACAGTATGTCAAAAAGACATACTCAATCAAATAGTTAAAAAACATACTGAACTATTTTCGGAACCTGACGAAAAATTAACATACACCACTGCGGTATAAGGACAAATCAGAACAAACACAGATCTACCAGCTCATAGCAGACATTATCCATACCCAGCCTCTCTAAGACCAGAAGTCGAGAAACAAATCAATCAGTTGCTCGATGATGGCATAATAAGACCTTCACGGTCACCTTATAATGCCCCAGTATGGATAGTACCGAAAAAAAGCAGATTCATCTGGTGAAAAGAAATATAGACTTGTTATAGATTATAGAAAACTTAATGCTATAACAATATCAGATAGATACCCAATTCCAGAGATTGGCGAGATCATCGCTCAATTAGGTAGAAATAAATATTTCACAGTGCTCGATCTGAAAAGCGGTTTTCACCAGATCCCGCTTAATTCAAAGGATATAGAGAAGACAGCGTTTTCAGTAAACGGTGGAAAGTTCGAATTCACCAGACTGCCGTTTGGCTTAAAGAACTCCCCATCTATTTTCCAAAGAGCTCTCGATGACATCTTACGAGAACATATCGGAACAAGATGCTATGTCTATATCGACGATATCATAATTTTTAGCAAATCTGAAGATGAACACACCCAAGATCTCGACAAAGTATTCTCCACTTTAGCCAAAGCAAATATGAAGGTACAAATCGATAAGTGTGAATTCTTTAGAAATGAAGTTGATTTCCTCGGCTTCACTATTTCTAATAACGGGTTAAAAACAAACAAAGAAAAAGTTAAGGCTATTAATAATTTTTCGGTTATTACAGACGCTTTATTCGTGACTATGCCAAATTAGCAAAGCCACTCACAACCCTACTCAGAGGAGTTAATGGTCGTTCTTCAAAAAAATATCTCTCATAAAGTAAACATAGTCTTTGACCAGAATTGTAAAAATGCAATTAAGAATACTTTAGTTTCGCAAGATGTGATTCTTGCATACCCAGATTTCACAAAAGAATTTCAGCTAACAACAGATGCTTCAAATTACGCAATAGGCGCAGTACTAGAGCAGAATGGCAGACCGATCACTTTTATTTCGCGTACACTAAATAGCACTGAAGAAAACTATGCCACGAATGAAAAAGAAATGTTGGCCATAGTATGGGCTCTTCAAAGTCTACGCATGTACCTTTACGGTACTTCTAAAGTTATTATATTCACTGATCATCAACCATTAACTTTTGCATTAAGCAAAAATAATCATAATGGTAAACTCAAAAGGTGGAAAACATATTCAAAAAAACCAATTATTATTACTGACTTCAGATAAGGAATCTTACGAATTCGAATTACCATTTCCACAGTATCATCGTCATACAATAAAGAAAAAAGAGTACTCTGAAGAAGACCTGATAAAAATCTTAAAAGAAAGGCTTGACCCAAAGATTGTAAACGGCTTGCTTACTTCTGAAAGAATAATGGGAAAAATTCAAAATATTTACCCTTTTCATTTCAGTAGTTATAAAGTAAGATACACACAAACCCAAGTAGAGGATATTCCTTTAGAATCTGACCAGAATGAGATAATCGTCAAAGAGCATGTTCGAGCTCATAGAAATCCAATCGAAAACAAAATCCAAATTCTCAGCAAATTTTTTTTTCCCAGGTTTAACAAAGAAAGTAACGGCTATTGCCAAGCAGTGCGAAACTTGCAAACTTTCTAAGTATGATAGGCATCCTCAACATGGGGAAATCCAACCAACTCCAATACCTACTTACCCTGGAGAAATTATCCATATAGATCTATACACTACACAGAAAACTTTAGTATTTACTGCCATAGATAAATTTTCAAAATATGCTCAGATTAAAATAGTAAAATCAAGAGCTGCTGAAGATCTAAAAACGCCCCTTCGGGAGGTAATGATGGCATTTGGCATGCCAAAGTTAGTCGTCATGGACAACGAAAAGGCTCTAAACGCAGCGTCAATCAAGTTCTTATTAAAAGAACAACTTAAAGTAGAAGTCTTCACGACCCCACCGTATGCTTCCACAAGTAACGGTCAAATAGAAAGATTTCATTCAACTATGACTGAAATCTTGAGGTGTCTTAAACGAGACGAGTCGACAGCCACTTTTGAGGACTTGATCTTTAAAACAGTAAAAGAATATAACCACTCAATCCACTCAACAACGAAAAAGAAACCTATAGAAATATTTTTTGGCAATCAATTTAATTCAAACCCAATGGAACTCGAGCGCTTAAGAAATCAGATTAGTAATAACATCAGCAAAAAACAGGAAGAGGATATATCTTATCACAATCAGAAACGATGAAAATATGAAAAAGGCGAAACCATTTTTATGAAAATTGACAAAAGACTAGGGTCCAAAATAACCCCTAGATATCGAAAAGAGATCGTAGCTAAAGACAACAATACAACAGTGAAAACTCAATCAGGAAAAATTGTTCATAAAAATAATATAAAACGTAATTTTGTCCACAGGTTTTTTTTGCCATTATGCTACGGATTGGCAACCGTATTAGATTACTCACACTCACAGCTAATCCCGATAAAAACAGGAATCGCCGCAATCCAGGAGAATACATTTAAAATAATCCATGTTTTCGACATAAAAGAATACGAAGAAATGACCTCAAAACTAGAAGAGTCATTAAAGAACGTTAGCTACTCTCATCAATTATATCCATACTTAGAATATGAACTAAATATAATTAAAAACGAGTTACGTAGGTTAAGACCGAACAAACGAAAAATTAGATCCATAGATGCTTTAGGAACAGCATGGAAATGGCTGGCCGGTACACCGGACAGAAGTGATCATGAAATTCTAATAGCAAAATTGAACGAACAACTAGAAAATAACAATAGACAGGTAATAATCAATAAAAAATTAACTGCAGGAATAAATGAAATGAGTCGCGTAACAAACGCAATATTAAAACACATTATAGACACTAATGATATTAAAGAAAATTTTGTATCAATTTAAAATACAAACTTCAACTTCTAAAAAATGACTTAAACAATCTAGTAAATGCAATAAGCTGGGCTAAAACCAACACTGTAAACTCAATTATATTATCAGAAATCGAAGTAAATAAAATAGAAGAAATATTAAGTAATGAAGAAGGAATGTTTATCAATATAGAAGAATTACTCGAATTTGCTAAAATAAAGATAACAACAAACGGCAATAGTATGCTCTATATGGTAAACATACCCCTAGTAGGAACACAACCATGTAACTCTATGATAATTAAAGCAGTTAAGCAAGACAATGTAATAAATGACATAAAATATGAAAACATAATAATTTGTAACAAAACTATTTACGCTATAATACAAGAATGTGAAACATTTAGTGATAAGACAATTTGTAATAAAAATAATGTTATTAATCTTAGTAACGACTATAGCACCGCTACTTAAAAATAGAAAACCACACTGCAAAGCCATCAACAATCAACACATCCCAAATCATCAGGAGATAGTGACCGGCACCATCCTTCTCAACAGCTTCAAAGGCAACATTAAAATCGACAAGGAAGAAATGGAGCTAGAAGGAACTTATCTAATACAGTTCCAAAACTCTACAGTCTACATCAACGAAGACAAGTACGAGTCAATAGAAGCAAAATACGCAGAAGCAACCCCCCCACTTTTCCAATTAATGGCCGAAAAGACGTTAACAGAAGAGGTTCTTTCGCTACAAATGCTGAAAGAAATCAACATCAATAACACTCGGAAACTGGATACACTAAGAAGTGAGAGCTTTAAGGCAAACTCTATCAGCTTCGGACTTTTTGGTATCTTAGTGATAACATTCATCATAATGGCCATATGGATATGGAAGCTGAAATCCGCTCCAGAATTACAGAAGGCCACACAAGCACAAGAAGTCGAAACTCCAAGCAATGGAACGCGAAAACGCTTCTACATTGCGTCCGAGGACGTCCGCGCTTAAAGGGGGAGGAGTTGACAACAATGTTGACACAACAGAAGGTGGCTAAGTGCAACGACACCCGAAATGCACTCAGCCAATTCTGCAAGCTCTGCAAAGTCTGCAGAACATCCGCCACATGCCCTGGGTCAGCACATCGATCGTGGGACACTTGCGCAACGCGGGATCGCAAGCAGCAGCGAGTGCCACATGCCCTGTGTCAGCACAATATCCATCGTGGGACACTTGCGCAACCAGCGCCAACGCGGGATCGTCAGCAGCGACGGCAGCAGCGGTAGCGGCAGCGAGGTTTCATTATAAGAATTAGAATTGATTTAAGTTAGTTCCATTTTTTGCAACACAATAAAGCAAATCGCTTTTTTTTAATAAATCAAAGTCAACGATTTGTTAATTTATGTATGTATATACGTATGTGCGCTTAGCAACAGCACACAACTTACAGCGGCTACGAATCTGGTGACAAAGGGGGCGACGAAAGCGAAAATTGCAACGAACTAAGAGAAGTTCGATGCAATGGAAATAAGAATTTTCCCTAATCACTTTCACTTAGAAAACAAAAACAATATTCTGCCTAAGCGGTTCACTTTTTTAAATTAAAATATAAAATTTAAAAACAAATGCTCTACTATTACGTATGTGCCAAGAATTGAAAGCGTCACTAGAATTTTTCAACTTGGCAACCAATTCAGTTGTTCGCTTCCAATTTTTCGCACAGTACCTGGAATTGGCGATCTTTAATGATCCCAGCCACTTTCCTCTGTGTTTTTTTCTGCAGGTGCAGGGTATCCTCCAGCGATGATGCAAAGAATACAGCGATGACACCAACACAAGTAGAATCACAGCACTGGCACAGTCAATAGTCTGTTTATATTTTATTATATTTTATAAACGACCAGCGCGAATTTGTTTTGTTTATGTTTTCTATTTTCCAATCAAACACTCGCGTTTGTGAAGGGATGGCTTTGTGTAGGCTTGTATTTTGTATGGATATTTATTAGAATAATGAGATATGATGAAATTATAATTAAAGGGTACACTTGTTAAAAATGATCTTGCTTTCGCGTGCTTTCCCTTCTTCGTTTCTTTTTTTTTGTGTGACCACATATCGTACGATATCGATAAAACGATAAATGATACCCTAGCACTCACTGCAGGGCTCATGTGGCACTGTAAAAGTTATGTTGGTAACAGCTTCTGTTACCCGAGCTTTACATTCGGCCTCTCCTGACAAATCGCAGCGTCCTCGCAAGAGTCGTTTGCTGTGATCTCGCCATTGTCTTCTTCGTCTGATTCATCCGGCGGCAGCTGACACCAATGCTTCATTTTGCCGAAAGAGTAGTCAGATTTGCAATGTTTCTGCTTTCGTTTAACATGTGGCAAATCTTCGACTAGATATTTGTCATTAGGCAGCACCTTTGTGATAATAAAAGGGCCTTTATAGCGAGGCTCCAATTTGCGGGAGGTGCCCGTGCCAAACGGCTCATTCTCGACCAGAATAAGATCATCTACTTTATATACGTTGGCGTTGGCTTTATTATTGGCCAATTGCAATGGCATATCCTCAGATGTGTAGCCCGATTGGGAGGCATCGATGCTATTGATACGACTACAATGGGGATATTCCTGCTGCTGCTGCTGATGCTGTTGCTGCAGTCTTTGCTCGTCCTGCAGCAATGCCAGCTGCACCTTCATTTCTTCCAAACGTTTCTCTAGCTGTAATTTGTCGTTGTATGCTTTTGTACGTTCCACGATAGCTTTGGAGGCTTGTAAAGTGCTCTCGTCGACTTCTTTTTTGAGCAAGCGTGCAGTCAGCTCATTTTCAACAAGCGTTTGCTTAAGTTCCTTTTCACTTTCTTGATAAAACTCAACGGAACGCTGCAACTCGATAAGTTGTGTCTTAACCTCCTCGTACTTGGTCAATGCCACCCAGTTGCAAGTCAACTCTTCTTGCTGCAGCTTTTGCAGTTCCTCCAAGCGCTGCGCCGCTTTACGTTGGTATTGGGTCAATTCTTCCTCCATTTCTGCAATCTTTTGATGTGCTTCCTTCAGTTCAAGTTTAGTGATCCGTGCATCAGCACGTAACGTATTTTGCGCCAATTGCAGCTGCAGCTGTTCCTCTGCATGGAAGACTGCCAATTGCTGCAGATCATCAAAGTTTCGTTCTGTGCGCGAAGCTTTTCCAACAACGCTCCTTCACTTCTTGGAAATTGACTGGAAAATTATCGCATGGAAGACTGGACACTCTGGATCTCAAAACCAAATGACAGTTTAGCACTTACGATGACGTCTTGGCCCAACAGAAAATCTTCTGGAAGTATCTCATCTTCGACAATGTAAACTTTGGCGGAAACACTTTTTCCGTCGATGACTATTTCCAACTTTATAGCTTCGGTTGACATACATGTACCTCCACAAATGCCTCTGATTTGCATGGCACACTTGCTATGAACGGCTTTAATTTCTTTGGCTACTGACCTGCGCACAATACTAGCCTCACTTCCGGAATCGATGAACGCGATGTAACAGTGCGAGCTGACAACAATATTCTTTAGGAAGGGCATGTTTGGTTGCAAGGTGCCCACGCGCATTACAGTTGCAGACTGACAATTCTCATTCCGTGCATGAAACTTATTGCACTTAGAACATCTTGTTTTTGTTGGTGGCTTTGGACAAGAATTGGCAAAGTGTCCCGACTCTCCGCAATTATAGCATTTTAAAGCTTCCTTCTGCTTTGCTGACTTAGCATTGACCTCGCCTTTTTGATTGTCGCTGTAATCTTTTGGTGTCATACTCCTCTTATTCTCGCTGAAACGGCTTCGGTTCATGAAGAAGTTTTCAGTTGCATCCCGTAGCTGCTTCATACTATAAAACTGAATCGCTGCAATGCTATTTTGCAACTGTCGATGCTGTAGACCGGCTCTGACGTACCTGATGACCGCTGCTTCACTAAGCTTATACCGAACACCAAGGGCTGACATACGAAAACAATATTCTTTAACAGTTTCGTTCGACTTTCTCGTTGCATTGGCCATAGTGAAGTGGATCTCTGCTTCGTCTGGTTCGATACCAAACTCGTCGTTTCAAGCTTCGGCAAAGTTACTTCATCGGGTATGCACCACTGGTGATGAGTCGAGCCACATCTTGGCAGGACCCTTGAGGCGAGTGTAGATGGCGAGCAGCAAAAATTTCTGATCCCAATTGTAGGCATCAACTACTTTGTTTACCCGATCAATGAATTGTTTGGCAGTGATGGCGTTTTTGTCACTGGGGTCGAACTCTGGCAAGGTATTCGCTATTTCTTTCACTGACGCTTGCCTCGCTGTGTTAATTACTTGCTGACCTTGACTACATTGCTTGAATCTGGTGATTGAATTTCACTATTCATTGCTAGCGGTTGCTGGCTGGGAACTGTCGATGTATTCTGTCTTTGAACGCTCATAAACTGGGACATCATCTCCATTAGCTGTCTCATTTCGCCTTCTAGTTTCGAAATAGCTGTTGCCTGTGACGCAATTGCATCTTCTTGTTGACTGGCAAGACTAGCTGCTTGCGGCATCTCAATCTCTGTCGAACCCTCATGCTCGATCAGTCTCTGGATTAATTCAGCACGCGTTCCTGATGTTGGCAAATCCACACCGCGAAGAAGGAATTTCAACTGATCCACCTTAAGATCATTTATTTTGTGCATATTTTGTCTTTTCTGTTTAGTTCTCTTATTGTGTTTTAATAATTCTGCACACAATCACACACGTACGCTGCTGCTACGTATTTCACAATGTCTTGTATTTCGCACATACACACACGCATGTACTTCTAGTATGTTCTCTAAGACTCCACCGTCTCTTGGTGTAACCACGACTTTGAATGCGTCTGCCACGAAGAAAAGAAACTAATCCGTTATTTGCAGTTTTCTTTGTCACACAGACCTTGAGAACACGTCTCACTGCAAACTTTCAACGCCGACTATTCTTGCTGGTTTTCTCTGTCTCAATTTTGTTTCTGCACAATGTCTTCCTATTTCATCATCCTCAATTTCACGCTTTCAAATCCACACAACTTATCAGATCCCACTTCTGAACTGTGAAAGGATGGCTTTGTGTAGGCTTGTATTTTGTATGGATATTTATTAGAATAATGAGATATGATGAAATTATAATTAAAGGGTACACTTGTTAAAAATGATCTTGCTTTCGCGTGCTTTCCCTTCTTCGCTTCGATCTCGTACGATATCGATAAAACGATAAATGATACCCTAGCACTCACTGCAGGGCTCATGTGGCACTGTAAGAGTTATGTTGGTAACAGCTTCTGTTACCCAAGCTTTACACGTTCAACAACAATTAGTGTCCACCCGGGGGCGCCATGAAAAATCACAAGAGTTTTTGCAATTATAAATTCCGCTTTATTCGTGAACACAAAGAATAGACCTAATTGTTGTTGGTACAACGAAAACGAAACAAAAAGGTAGAGAGTGATGACGCGCTGATGAGTTCTTGATTTCAACTGTCTTTATAATTCTATGCTAAGTTACATTAAGCCTAATTTAACTAGAGCGGCGAAGCGAGGCGAATTCGCTCAGAGAGCAACAAACGAAAGCTTTATTGCGCTCTCGCTTCGCCCTAATTCTAACAACTTCATGATACTTCATTTGCTCTTAATTATTCTAACTCAAATGCGCCAACAACCATATAAAAACAATATTCTTGGAACCGGACTGCTGGCGGAAAGGGTTATGCATTCCTGAAGCCCTCAACCTCTTCACCGACGGGTCGAAGATGGATGATATTGTCGGAGCGGCCGTATACTGCCCAGACCCGGTCTCCAAACAATCCTATAAACTCCCAGACCATTGCAGCATCTTCCAGGCGGAAGTTTTTGCCATTGGCAAGGCTGCCGAATTGGCTCGGGGTTTACAGCGTAATCACACCTCTATTAACATCTTTGTTGCCAGCCAGGCTGCAATAAGATCAATGCACTCTGATGTGGTCAAGTCCAAAGTTGTCCTGGACAGCAGAAGAGCAATAGAGTCGCTGAACGCATCTGCGGTGGTGCGTTTCTATTGGATCCCAAGCCACCAGGGCATCGATGGCAACGAGATCGCAGACATCTCGCCAAAGAGAGAGTTGGGCTTGATGTCGGTAACATGTGCAATGTTCCGATATCCCTGCGAACTCTAGGCAGGGAAATTGAGGTGCGCTCTAGACTTCAGTGGGACGCGAGCTGGCGCAATGCCAACTCGTGCAAAACTGCAAGGCTGATGTGTGCCTCTACTAACAAAAACTTAACTAAACTTAACGTCATGCAGCTTTCAAGGAAAGACTGCAGGCTAATGCTAGGCATTTTAACTGGTCACTGTCTGTCAGCTGTCCATGCTGTAAAGCTGGGTATCACGAACAGTGATCAGTGCAGGAAATGAAACGAGCCCGGGGTTAAGGAAACACTTGAGCATCTTCTCTGTAGATGCCCAGCGCTATCCCGACTCGGGCTGAAATACCTCAATTCGCCGTACCATAACGATCTTCGTAACGTTTCACGGCTACCTTCTAGGATGCTGCTGGCTTTTGCCAAATATGCATCCATACTGTGCGACATCTGAGACGAAGATACGCTCTACCGGTACAGCTGTGGACCTCCACTGGTCTATGTTTTGCCCCGTACAAGGGCAGCCGGTCCCACCTAACCTAACTTAAATGAACCGCCAAAGCGCGAAAAAAAAACAAATCCGAGATTATCCATTGGTCCGAATAAACTCTCGCCATATAAAGCTAATATTTCAGTGGACAAATTGAAATTTAATTATTCCCAGGAAATATTGTTTTTCAAATTGACTGTTCCGGCTGATCATTTTAATAACATTTGTCAAATAATATATAGCAAAGAAAAAATTCGAACTCGTCCGCAATTTCTTTTTGAATATGTACTTTACATATGTAGATAGCTCAAAAATTGGTTATCCCTCTCAATTGGATATCACCATGTAAGAGGTCTGTGTAGTAAATTGATTAATCTTTGCCTTAACAGTATATCATTTTTTGAATAAGGTCGGTGTCATTTCTGAAACGTGGCCCGACATACACGATTCGAAAATGTTATGGATTAAATATCATATTTTAGAAATCCTTCCTACAAGAGTGGAAAGGTCAGCCACATTAAGGTCTTTAATAAGCTGCCTCGGCTAATAGTGTTTTTAAAAATCTTTAAAAATCTGCTATATACTTCACTTGCTTATTATTGATAATTGGCTATATGTCTTATATGTGGAGTTCCCAACATAAAGTTCGTCAAGATAGATTAGAACCCAAGCAAAACAATTTTTGCTCTTCGGCTATCGAGCTCCAAACTGTGATTATAGTACTCACCTGAATTGAGTAGTCGATAAGATAAATATAAAAATTCATAACTGGCTTAAAGAAATTTTCTTCTGGTGACTGGTTATCAAACTACAACCTAAACTGTAGCTATTTAAAAGTTAATTTCTTAAAGCTGTATTTTTTACGAAAATTATAAAAATTATAAAACAAACTTATTCTGCGAAACATTACAGACAGACATGGCTATGCCGTCTCGGCTGTTGACGGTGATTCTTGATCACCGATATATACTTTTGGGGTCGAAGACGCCTCCTTCTGCCTGTTACATACATTTCCTGCCGGCACAAAGTTTGAATACCCTTCTACTCTATGAGTGGCGGATACAATAAGACGCTATTCATAAATTAATACAAATCTCCCTACACATAGTTGACTTTAGCTGAATTTAAAGAAGTATCGCAATTTTCAGGTGCTATAAAAAAAATCACAAAACATAAGTATGTGTGTACATGTCCGTTATATGTTGAAGACTATAAATAGGATTTATACTTATAAATCTTCTGAAATAGAAAATGTGAAACTCATAAAAATTTATTTATTATTAACATGCGCCACAGCGGTAAATGTGGACAAAACGATTATTTATTTTTGGTGACTTTTAAATGTGCATACAGTTAAACTTAAATTGGATTAAATGAGCACAATTTGACAGTCATTGGAAAATAGCCTACTAGCCCAATCAGCCTTCTTTTTAATTTATTATTAAAGCTATTTGCACAAACTATTTAATACTATTAGCAATTATTCCGAAAATACGTATACAATAAGTCAACAAAGTATGTAGTACATACTATGTACATCATGAATACTAAAGTTATTATTGTATATTCCAAAAATCACGGATCTAGCTTCAAAATTCTACTTTACTACTACTTTATATTCTACTTTACTAATCAATATTTTTCGGTTTAAGCGGACGTAAAAGGCGTTGCAAAAATTTTAAACATATATCTCTATCTCCTAAGTTTCTGAGATCCAGTGTTTCATACGAACAGACGACCTAACAGACAGTCAAGTGTCGATCGTTCTTTACGCCACTCCAATCTGGACAGAAGCGATTAAGACCAGGAATTACGCCTGAGGCATCCGATAAGCGATAGACGACAAATCGGTGGGCACGGACAAAACAGAAGTAGCGCACGTCGTGCAGCTAGGGAGGCCAGCTTGAGAAGCCGGCTACACATGTGGGACTCAAATGGATAGAGCGTAAGCTTTGACCAGAGATCATGTGCTCATTTGCGGGAAGCCCGAAGTTTGCGAGGAAGCTTGCAGCTATGCAATGTATGTTATGCAGGAATTGTGTCGACTTGAAATAGAGCGAAACGTAGCCGTTTAATAGTGAGCTCTGAAAACCTGTGAAGCAATAATTAACACCAGTTCCGCAGGGATAGGTAGATCGGTCATTGATCCATCTTCCCATTTACTTTTAATTTAATTTAAGAAAATAAAATATAATTATGTAAAACATTAAAATGAAAAACCTGACGAGAGAGCTGGCTCCTGCAGGCGCAAAGTTAGTAGAGTCTATAAAAATTAGTTCTTCACGCGACCACCAAGTACTGAAGTAACAATATTACTTTTAATCTTATTTTTATACTCACACTTTCTATGTGGTGCCTGATTGTACTTACACATTCAGATCGCGACAAGTATTTCAGACATGAGTAAAAAGAAAGAAATATAAAAAAAAAGAGTAAAAAAGTACTCAAATCTCGTGTACGAAAGTGATATTGTATTTATTTGCTGCACTACATAGTAGATGCGGTAAATCGCTGCAGATCTCTGATGAATACATATGACTATAAAATGCTGAAGCCATTAATCGAAGATCAATGTGCGCCACAGAAAACACCAAAATTCAAATCGTTTTCGTATGGTTTGATGCGCCTTTTCAACGAATAAAAAACAAGCTCACGTTTTTTTAACGCCTTTACATCGATTTGGAAAATACAATTCATTATTACAAATTATTGTGAATATAAAACAAAGCTTATTATAGTTACATATAAAAAAAGTAAGGTATACATACATATATACAAATGGTTTATAAAATAAAATTTAAATTACATTTGGTCATGCATTATTATGTATATTTCCTGAAATATATGTAAATCACACTTAAATATATATGTAATTTCATTAGGTTCTACATAATTGCATTATTTGGTATCATTTGTATAAATAGGTTCTATATTAATAACATTTTTTATATAAAACTATACTTTCAGATTATAAAACCATCTTAGCGGAAGACTAGAAAGGTAACAATAGTGGAAAGTGATCCGAAGACATGATTTTCTTATTCTATTTAACGTTTATATATCAGTATGAATTACTTATTAATTTTACATTCTTGGTCTTTAGAGCCTCTTGTTGGGCTTATGTACTTCAAATTCTAAGCATTGACAGAAGTTTATTATCTAAAAATATTATTTATGTATATAAAATTCGGTCTTGTGTTATATGTTATATACAAATTCCAAAATCCCTTGTTTTGGGGAAGTCATTTTTCATTATCGGTTGAATAGATAAACAAATATGAATGTTTCACACTCACTTTAATTGCAGCCATCTACAAGACCATATCTAAGGCATGCAAACTTTCAATTTCGGGATCAAAGCTTGCATCACATGTTGATAGCCAATCCCAAACGCGCCGCCGGACCATTGTTTGATCAATAGGTATATCTAGACCATAGCTTGACATCATCCTTTTGAAGCGTAACTTATTCTCATCTCCAGAGATTCGTCCTTCGCGCTGGTTAAGATAGATGCATGAATCTTGATCATGTTGATTTGGAGAGATTAGCGTAGCTGACTTGGAAGCTGAAATGCGGCATTCCACCCATCGATCTTTCATGTACTTGTTGACTTCAGTAATCTTGCAACGATCCTCGGAATCGTGACTCAAATACTTGCGAAAGCACCGCATAAGCCGTGGTGAGAAGCGACGGAAATTGTCAGGCACTTTTGTCGTCTTTCTCTGCTCATACTTCATAAAGTTGGCATACGACTGATCCTTAACCCAATCAGCGGATTGCCATGGCGGACTGCCAGTAAGAATGTTGTATAGCAATATACCAAATTGCCAAGAGTCGCTGATTGGCAAACACTGAAAGCGCTCATTTTTTATTAACTCGAGTTGCTCTGGGGGCACGCAACTGGTCCACGTATGCTTCACCTTGTGTACCAACAAACCCTTTTTAGTGGTAGCCCCAAAATCACAAAGTTTCACTCTCGTAAAATCTGGAGTAAAAACCAACACATTCTCAATTTTAAGATCACGATGCACCAAATTTTTTGAGTGCATAAAACCAAGAGCTGAGCTCAACTGTTCGGCAATCAACTTGCAGGCTGTCTCATGCAAACCATTTGGGCCAATATTAGAGGCCAAATCCCCATACGGTGCATGTTCCATAGCATAGACGTAGTAATCCATGGTTTGAAATGCCACAGCATATGCGCTGAGTATTTGATGATGATGAGATAGCTCATAGTTGTAGTGGAACTCTTTTTGAAACTCTCTGATCGTGGTAAGCTCAGCGTGGACCGCCTTTAGCACAACTGTTGTGTTTGTTTGCCTGTGACGGCAAAGCAGAATTTTGGCAAAACAGCCCTCAGCCAATGTCTTTTCAATGTTGTACTGATCTGCGAATGTCATCAACGGCAGCTCCACATCTGGAATCAAATGAATTTGGCCCCCATCATTCTTATCTGGCTTCTTGTAAATGCTGCTACGGCGGCTTACAGATGTACCTGGTACCTCCAACTTGCCGGTGCTAGTGCTAATCGGTGTCAATGGAGTACTGCATCGCTTCTGGTTGTTATGATTGGTACAGGTGCTACTGTTGTTATTGCTATTGCGGCTATTCGTACTGCCACCATCGCCGAATGATCGGCGCAAGCGAAAGGAAAACGATCGTTTCTCTAAAAAAAGAAAAAAAACGAAAAAATTCAAAAATTAATTTAAAACTAAAAGTTAGTGTATTCTTAATAATATCCAATTTTCCCAGATCAGGTTGATTTTTAAAAAATGTTGCTGATACTCAGATCCATTGGTTAATTGTATATCTTTTTATGGTGTATATTTATATTAATGATTTGATGACAAGAAGCATTGTTTCTAAATGTTTTGGCTATAGCTCTAATAATAGTCTTTAAATCTTTCCAGACAGATAAAATGGAATTAGAATAAAAAGGGACGCCGATAGACAACGTTAAACCGAAACGAACGATCGAAAAGAAACATAGAGGCTCATTACAAACAATTCAATGTAAAATAACTTTTTGTAGTTTTGAATTTATAATGTGTTATTTTTTAACATATCGAAAATATAGGGCCATATATTTTACTATCAACATCACAAACAAACAGACAAAACCTTTCAGCGCGACATAATTTTACATTGTTAACATATACATACATATGTACATATGTATGTATGTATAAAGCCCAGTGTTTCTGTCAGCCTATCCTCCCATTTATCTCAGCACATACAACTTTCGGCGCTTTAATATTATAATATATTATATTTATAGCAGAAGTAAAATAAAAGTTGGCAGTCACTTAGGAAAATGTTTGAATAAACTTCTTGGAAAAAAAATTATCAAGAGAGTAAAATTAGCAAATTTACTTAATTGATGCGAAACACAAGTCAATAAAGATAACAATTACTTATTTACGGTTGATTTGCTTCTTTTTGTTTGTTATTCTTCCTGTATGAGTTTGTTCTCTTTTGCACGCTTGAACGCTATGTACATATGTAGGTATACATACAGTGGATCGCAGCTTATTTCGTGCAGTCGCAAACTGAAAGTTTGAACCTTCACTGCTACTATACCACTAAAGATATTTCAAACATTTAAATAAAGGTTGGTAAAGCAGAATTTGTAGATTTGAAATTAATAAGAAAAAATTTCTTAATTACAAAAGTAAAACATTAAGATAAAAAAAAAATTTTTTTGGACTTTTTTTATGCCGCAGCTTATTTCGTGCACTTCAAGATAGATTCAGATTTTGTTTAACTTTTCTTACTATGCCACGCTCCTCTTGTTCGCAAACAATTTTATTTGGTGCATTTTGACCTTTATTTTCCACCCGATTTTCACGAAAAAAGCGCTAAATTATATATTGTACAGTGCTAAAGCTTAGTGAAACCTTATCCGCAATAGCACGCTGGCTGTTCCCATCTTTAAAATATTTGAGAACTAATTCTCGTTGTTTAATAGTTGTTCGAGGTGCCTTGTTTGTAATTCCCCAAAATTTTCGTATTTCAATGTCTCAAATGTCAAAATACTCATTAAATCTTTTAGTTTAACTACCAAAAATACCAAATCTGGCGTGAAAACCTAATATTCTAGTCAAAAAAGTTAGAATTTCGTCTATATAAAATGTCTGCACGAAATAAGCTGCGGCATAAAAAAAGCCCAAAAAAATTTTGTTTATCTCAATGTTTTACTTTTGTAATTAAGAAATTTTTTCTTATTAATCAAATCTACAAATTCTGCTTTACCAACCTTCATTTAAATTTTTAAAATATCTTTAGTGGTATAGTAGCAGTGAAGGTTCAAACTTTCAGTTTGCGACTGCACGAAATAAGCTGCGATCCACTGTATATAAACATTAAAAAATTTTTACATTTTATATTAATTTAATTATAGGATAACTATTTTGAAAACAACGCAAAGAAAGTAATAATTAAGAGCAATATAAAGCAAAAATCGAAAAGGGGGAAATTACAAATAACAAAAATGAAAAATACACAAGCCGCATAGCATAAAATAAAAAAAAGGCTGCTGGAATGGGAGTATATTTTTGCGGTTTATTTTTTGGTATATTTGTAGAATATAGTTTAATTGAAAATGGGCAGTGGGTATCTCACAGTCGAGCACTTTCTACTGTAACTTTCTTAATTGTTTCTGTGTATATTTCTTCCGACAGCCGCCTGATAAATGCATATACTTCAATACCTTGTATGTATGTAAGTAATCATTTAATATCGTAAATGATCTGATCATAAAAGGTGATAGAGGTCCAATTAACAAGTCCCCTGTAGAAAGTTTCTCTGTACATAAAGGAACAAATATAAAAACATTGCACACATCTATATTTTCCGCTGTAAAGAGCAAATCTGCTCAACCTCAACGAGCCCATCGGAATGCCTATTATTGTTTTCACACCTCAACGGTAGCTATAGGTCGCATAAACTTCTACAGATGTTGGAAGAATTGATGCAGAATAAACATTTTAAAAGATTTTCATTTAAAATTTTGAAAACATATTTATTATTTTACAAAAAACTTGCAAGCTTGCATTTCTTTTTTTTATCCATATCTCAATTCCCATATAGTAATTATGTATCTATTCTATACCACTATTATCATCATACAGAATATTTGTATTAAAAAATAAACTTTTAAGTAAATAAATGTAAATCATAAAAAAAAATGGAAAGTGTTGGAGCGAAAAGTCTTACCAACGCGTATTTTAGGCAATTTTGCAGACAGATTACCTATACATAAATGGGTAAAATCAATAAAATTAAGGTGAATCAGGGATAGTAATAAGTTGTATAATTGAAATTCGTGTATCTGAATAAGCAATACCAGCGGGGCCACGGCCCCATTCCGGTCTGGTTTGTTTCGTTCTCGGTATGGTCGTGATACCTCGCCTTGTCTGCTTGACAGCCCGCCCGCTATAGTATATGACTTTGGGGGCATTGCTGACGTCAATGGGCAAGTCGTTGTCACTCGTGTATGTATCTTTGTATACGTAGACAAAGTGGGCTGCTGTGTCTATTCTCAGCAGCCGTGCGGGCGTCTTCAAATGAGTTATATTTGCATTAATTTTTAAATAATATCTATAGGCTGTCTGAATTATTATTATTGTTTCGAGCACGGGAGATATTGTCCAATCAACTTATTTGATTACCAATAAACAAATACAGACAACAAAGACTGACCGACTATTATTACTTTGTTGACGATATGGTATTACATTTGGATGCAAAATATATAGAAATCTAGAACTGGTGCTGAAACATACATTTGGTTTGTTTACCCTTAAATTGTTTACATAAAAAAGTATATAATGAAAGGCTGTTATTGCCATGGGTGTCGCCGCTTCCAAAATTCGATTGATGATTATACATAGCACACATTCATTTTCGCAAATATATTTTATTCGTATGAATATTAATACATACGTAAATTTGCGGGTGTAAAAGCAAATTTCTGTTTAGACTGGATGGAACAACAAATATCAAATAGACAAAAAGCAATAAATAATATAAGACATTAATTTTTTAATGTACAGCAATTCCGGGGACTACACACAAACCTGAATACATTACATTACATTTATAGATACATATTAGTTATATTTATATATATATTTGTTTATTTGTATATATGTATGTAAGTACATATGTATATATGTATGTAGTTTTTGAGCGACGAAAACAAGATGAAAAACGCGACGGCAAAGATTAATTTTTATTTATAAGTAAACGCAAATATAATTTTATTGTTCTATTCGCGAATTTATAAAACGCCATTAGATCTTTGATTGCTATCTACATATATCGCGTATATATGAATGTACATACAAAGATGTATACATGTGCAAGGGGGACAATTCATTCATACATACATACATATGTACATATGTATATATAGTATACATTGTATACTATAGGCAAGCGAATAAATATCCCATATCTAAATTGTTTCTCTGTTTAAGTAAAAACGTATTGATAGAAAGACATGAGTCAATCAACTCTACAATACTAATCAAGATTATATATAATATTATATTATCATTTGTCTTTTTTCCGTTAGATAAAAGACAATAATACCTACATATGTATTTGCAACAGAGAGTTGGTAGCAGAAGCGAAGGTATTTGAAAATATTTGAAGGAGGAGTAGGAGGCATATCAGACAGAGCAAGCTTTTTTTGTGCCGCGAAGTGTAGTTTTTTTCGAGCTGTCGAGCTGTGCTTTCGTTTATATACATGCGTCTATTTATTTACATGCTCACCTATATTGGTATGTGTATGCATGTGAAGTTTGGCAACGCACAATTGCCGCGTAGGCTATTAGCTGAAGCAGGCCATCCATTGGCGAGCATGTTGGTGCAAACACAGACAAAATAGAATAATTTTAATCCCATGCGAACATTTTGACGACGAACGCTACCATCCACGAGAAAAATTTCGTCGAGCACAACATATTCGCCAACATGCTCGCCTGTGGATTGCGATCAACACGATAACAATTTGGAATGTTTTATGTTACAAACATTTTTACAAAACTAAGTAAAACTTTTTTGCATGTTTTTGATGGTATAAGAAGTTATATTTAACATTTTAACTATTTTTATAATTGAGCTTAAATAAGTAAATCAGGTCACAAGTGCTTTGAATATACAAACGCACAAAAAATATTATTTAAGCATTAGATACAAAAATGTCAAGCCATAATGAGACGTATTTAACTGCGCAGTTAAAAGAGCACTTCGACAAAGAAGAGGAAGTTTTAAATATTTTGGTTAATCTGGAGCAAGCTTTTCGTGAAATTTACAAGTATTTTCAATGTGAAATGGAGAAACAGATTATACTCATCGAGAGACTATGGCTACTGACTCAACGATATCTCATCTTGATCAGTTCAGTCCCAGGTTGTCGATATCCTCAGGTTTATACTCTATCCGCAGAGGAGGCGATAATTAATGAGTACGAGGAAAAAATAGAAATTCTACGCGCTGCAACGTATGCAAGGAAAACTAATCCTTCATAATTTACTAAATATATTCAATCTCTTTTGATCTACAGGGATAGTATGCAGGATGCCATACTCAATTTAAAACAGGATTGCAAGCAGTTCAATAAAATTTACAACCAACTAAATAAACGCATAGGGACCGCTTTGATAATGGGCGATGAGCATCATCAAAGCATTCAATGCCACAAAATTATGATAACAGACATTTTCAACTATTTTTATTCTACTGTATTAAAAATCAAGTGTTATGTGCATCAGTTGGACCCCATTAACTTAGAAAGTGTTGAGGATTATCGTGAACTTTTAAAGAAGGAGACCGAATATGAGGATTTTCAAGATTACCTCATGCAGTCATTTGTATATTGCAAGTGGCTACAATCCAGACCCACGTGTCCCATACAAAAGCTAAAATGTTATCACAAGATAGAAACCTTGAAACATACAAGTCGTATCTAAGGTCGAAGTAAATTTAAATACTGTCTGATATGTGAAAGATTCACTAAATTTGGACATTCGTTACTTTTATCTCTTATCTGAACCATAACATCTGTAGTGAACATATGTTGTACAGTAATATATATGTATGTCGATACTTGCAGCAGAAAGTAATAATTAAGAAAACTAATATTACATATATGTATGTACATAATAATGCATATATAATACATTTCAAATATACCATAGTGTAAAAAATATATCAGATTGTCAGCCAAAGCCACTAAGACAAGTAGGCGTTTCTCACCATACAAAAGATTTTCTTAAATAACTTCTACATTTTGTATTTGATTGCAACCAAATTTGCAGGAATAATCAAGACTATATAGTAGTTATTATAATACGGAACAAAATTCGCAACTCTAGCTTTAAATGGGCATGGCAAAAATTTGAAACAAACTTGATTTGCATGCAAACACAAGTGCTAGCGAAAAAAAAATTATATCTCTAACATATGTCCTATAGTCTCTGAGAAATAGGTGCTTATACAGACTGACGGGCTAACAGACGGACATGGCTATATCGTCTCGGGTGTTGACACTGATCAAGAATATAAACATACATTTCGTGGAAGCACAAAATTATAATACCCTTCCTCCCTATGGGTAGCGGGTATAAAAAGGCGTATGCAATATAAAACGCAAAACACAACACTCCATCTCAAATCTGTAGGGGCGATGTTGTCTCTTTGAAATGGAAATTACATGAATTCGAAATTACATGCTTGATTAGTACAAGAGTATCGAGCAGTCTATACATAGTATAATGGAACACGTTCTTAAACACTCAAATCAAATGTCATAATACCACAACCCTATCCACAAGTAGGAATTGCTTGAGTTCATTTTTCACGGTATAACGAACCCTTTAAACCTCTGAAAGTGGTTTTCTCCTTCTCCTTGTACTGGGTGGCAATCAGGCCGTATTTATAAGCAAAACGTGAGCAATGAGGTGCTCTTGTAATGTTGTAGTTTATAAGAACAATGACGTGCATATATAAGTTCACACTAGCCAGCTTTCCCTCAGTTTCGCTTCCGTTGTATTTTGAGAGAACTACTAATTTCACTAACTAAAGGAAATTTGAAATATTTTAACTAAATTTTTATACCCGCTACCCATAGGGTAGAAGGGTATTATAACTTTGTGCCGACAGGAAATGTATGTAACAGGTAGAAGGAGGCATCTCCGACCCTATAAAGTATATATATTCTTGATCAGCGTCAACAGCCGAGACGATCTAGCCATGTCCGTCTGTCCGTCTGTGTGTCTGTGTCGTCTGTGTGTCTGTCCGTCTGTGTGTCTGTCCGTCCGTCCGTATGAACACCTAGATCTCAGAGACTATAAGAGATAGAGCTATAATTTTTTTTCGACAGCATTTGTTATGTTTGCACGCAGATCAAGTTTGTTTCAAATTTTTGCCACGCCCACTTCCGCCCCCGCAAATAAAAAAATCGAATAACAAGCGTAATTTTTAAGCTAGAGTTACGAATTTTGGTACATACTATAACTACTATAGTAGTTATGATTCCTGAAAATTTGGTTACGATCAGATTGTGGAAGTTATTAAATTGATTGTGGAAGTTATTAAAGAAATACTTTTGTATGGGCAAAAACGCATACTTACTAGGGGTCGTAGTTGCTTTGGCTGACAATCTGGTATATTGAGCCGTCTATGGTATATTTTGAATGGTGTGCTGTATCGATATACCAAACATACCCTTTGGTATATTTTTAGTATTTTTTTTAGTATTTTCGGTATATTTTGAAAATAATACCGTAATATTTTGCCCTTAAAAATGGGTAGCGGGTATCTCACAGTCGAGCACACGACTGTAACTTTCTTACTTGTTTTAACTATTCAAATATTTCAAACAAAGCTTTGCAGAGATGCTTATCACCTTTTTTTTTGCAAATTTTTAGTTTTCCCAAATACATTATAAATAACACATACTGTTCATTTGCAAGAATAAGAATAAACCTTCAAAATAATATATAAATTCTTGAGTATTCAAATAAATATGTATATTCAAAATTGGTAACCAAATTTTAATCAAATTATATTCACTCTGAAGATTATGAGTAATATTATCAAATGAATCCAAACAAACCTGACGTCTACTCCAAAGGGAATTTATTTTAATAATAAGGTGCAAAAAAGTTTAAAAATATTTTTTCTTTCCATAAGCGAAAACAAGCAGAACCCAGTTTGCGATTCATGGCTTTAATAATCTTCCCCGTTGGTTACAAAATTGACAAGTTTAATGAAAATAAGTTTTTTATGAACAAATTGTCTTGACTTTCTACCAGATCGCGGATGATTGCAAGGATTTGATTGATATATAAAATAAGATATTTTATATTTTCTTGAAATATAGCTGATGAAAAATCACACAGACGATATTACATATTAACATAGACTAGAGGTTGCTGATGAAAGACGACTGAATGCGCAAACACTTTACATGGCGTATTTTTGTGGCTTGAGCGTAGTGTTGATTTTTATAGATCAGACAAGCTGATCAAAAATTACATTTTATTTGTTGTCGAAGCTTTGCTGGTGCAACCAACCCAATCAGTATAAAAAAAGACTGTCTTTTCGTACAACTAAATGGACTTGCTTATGTCGTCTCGGTTATTGACATAGGAACACACATTTAAGATATGATAAACAATTTTTTTTAAAGTTAGTTCAAAATAATGTTTTTTACATTTATTGAGAAATTAGAAAAAAATAAAAATAAAACTTAAGTGTGGACAAAAAAGCAATTTGGCATTTTTAGGTTGGCGTCCGTGACACTGTATATCTTCAATAATTAATTAACAAGTAAGAGAGCTACAGTCGAGTGTGCTCGACTGTAAGATACCCGCTACCTATTTTGAATAAAAGCAAAACAGTGCGGCATTATTCATAAAACGGTATATTTGGTATATTGATATTGTGCCGATTGTCGAAAAACTTAAAACAAAATTAATCTGCGTGCAAACAAGTGTTATCAAAAAAAAACCTCTATCTTCTATAATCTGTCAGATCTAGGTGTTCATACGGACGGATGGACAGACGGACTCGGCTGTTGACTCTGAACAAGAATATATATACTTTATAAGGTCAGATATGCTTTCTTCTGCCGACAAAAAGTTAAAATACCGTTTTTTAAATTATGTTAAAACTATTCATTCTAATTCATTCATTCTTTCTTGTTTAATGAATGCATTTTATAAGAAATATTTCTTTTAATATAGACTAGCTTTAAAGACTGCTCGTTTTTGGTTTGAAAATTGAATTGAGCAAATGCTATCGAAAAAAATTATAGCTCAATCTCTTGTAGTCTCTGCGATTCAGTGTTTCATACGGACGGACGGACAGACACACAGACGGACATGGCCAGATCGTCTCAGCTGTTGACGCTGATCAACAATATATATACTTTATAGGGTCGGAGATGCCTCGTTCTGCCGGCACAAAGTTATAATAACCTTCTACCCTATTGGTAGCGGGTATAACAATACATTTAACTGACAATAAAGTAATATAACTTTCCATTAGTAGGAACCATTATGAAGTACTGTTATTGTTATATTAATTTTATATATTTACGGTTAGTAAATTATTGTAATTGTGATTTTTGTTTTTTTACACTTTTCGGGCAACGGAATAATATAAGATTTATACACTCTTTATTTATATTATAGTAATATAATCCATAACAAAAAGTTTACTAAACAATTTTTACTATGTATTTAAACTAAATATTAAAACTAAAACGTGCAAGATAAACTCGAGGCCATATAATTACCAATTGTAGCCATTTGTGGTTGCGTTAATCCTGTTTAGGTATTCAAATTAAACTCGTAATTTGATCTAGTTTTGTGGTGTATTTTTGAACTATATAAACGTCTTTTACACTTATAAAGTCACATTGCAAACTGTATTTGAATGCAAATTATTTATTATATATTTATAATTGACAATTTTGTTTGATTCCAGTATCAATAAAAGATTAAGTCCTTCTAAACACAAAAATCATAAGATGGAGACTTTTAGATTTACGTGTGATTAATGAATTAGTTTCATAGCAGATTCACAATTTTCAATAAGTTTATATGCGATAATAATAATGAATAACAACTGAGCCGAATCGCACTCACTTAAATAAGGAACATACAAATTTCCGATAAAAGTTCAACAAAAGCAAGAGAAAACACGTCCGTACTCAAGCAATTTCTCGTTCAGAATGTTTTTATATATTGTAATAAGTCAAATTTTATATTTGTTGCATCTCCATCGGGCTACTACACCGTTCCGGATAATCAGTGTTCGTGCTTGCTTCGGCCTCCTCGAGTTGGAGAAAAGCTCTAGCGCTCATCCAAAGCACACTCAAAAGCTATTTTACTTTAATTTATATGTAGTTTACTTACAGTACCAAAAGCACACTAAAAAGCTATTTTACTTTAAAATGTATTGTGGGTGATTTTATATTCGCCTTATACAGGAGCGGATTCAAAGTAAGGTCGATAATATTTTCAATATCTGCTACACATACGGTAGGAAATGTACGAACAGACAGAAGGAAACGTCTCTGACCCCATACAAAATATACAGTGGCTCGCAGCTTATTTCGTGCAGTCGCAAACTAAAAGTTTGAACCTCCACTGCTACTAAACCACTAAAGATATTTAAAAAATTTAAATGAAGGTTGGTACAGCAGAATTTGTAGATTTGAAATTAATAAGAAAAATTTTCTTAATTACAAAAGTAAAACATTGAGATAAAAAAAAAAATGTTGGGCGTTTTTTATGCCGCAGCTTATTTCGTGCACTTCAAGAATTTTTATTTAAAAATTCGAAAAATTAGCCTAATATTTTGTGTTGCCTGCTCTCTGCTTTAGGACAGCCTTCAGACGGGTTTCCATTGACGATACCAATTTTTTGGTCGTTTCGACTGGAATTTTTTGCCATTCTTCAAGCAAAGCTGATTTTATATATTTTTTTAACGATTTTTCTTATTTATTATTATTATTTATTTTTTATTTTATTTATTTTCTTATTTATGAAGCATTTTACGAGACTTTAAAACAATTTTCGATGTGTTAGGTAAAGTGACCAAGGCCATTGTTTTCTCATGAATATTTAAATGTACTTAAAACACTAACGTTACTACAATTGAGTATGCATGACATTAAGATACTTTTTTTTTTAAGATTTACTTGAACAAATTGTTGCCAATCAATACAATAAACGAAAAATATTTAAACTTAAAAAAGGAAAATCTTTTTGGATACTCAAAATTCTTGAAGCAATTCAAATGGTAGAAATCTGAGACGTTAAAATGAGCAACTAACCCAGTTGATTTTGTTCGTATCATGATGCAACTTTGCGATGCGTTTGCGCAAAATGAGTTGACTGTGTTGGGTAGTTGACGGTGCAATTGGGAAATATTTTTTATTGGTCATAGCTGCATTATTATTATTTTTTTTTGTGTTTTAAGTTCTTAACCGACCCACGGGCAGGGGGGCCGCTCCATAATCACACGAGTGAAAACAATTTGACGCCTTTACAAGATGAAAATCGCCACAACAAATTGATTAAAATGTTACATCAGTGGTCCAAATTGGTTTGTGTTACGAAGTCTATGACAGTTTTCGAACTGCTGAGAATTGCATGTGAAACATTTCCGATAATTCCGCAAGTATCGCACAAGAAGTCCAAAGTAGAGCTGGAAAATAATCGATGTTTTCGATGTTTTTGAAAGTAAATATCGATGGAACATCGATGTGTTCAGTTATCAAAACATACGCATGTTTAAATTTTCACTTGTATGGGGCTGTCCATATATTACGTAATCACTTAGGTGGTGGGAGGGGGTCAAGGAAATGATTATGTTTGATTACATGGGGAGGGAGGGTTCTTGAACAATGATTACTTAATCATTTTATAAAAATTTTGTTGTTAAAAGTATTTATTCAAAAATTGGTTTAGCGCCGATTAATCTGTCAATAAGTACCGAATGCAATAATTCATATAAATGTAGCTGTAAGTTTCGATTGGAAATCAAAGAGACCCTTTTACCGTGTGGCTGGACGGCGATAGGGAGAATGCCTAGTAATTCAGTCATACGAAGGATGTGAAGACCTCGAATGGCTTGACGAGGACTATGTAGACGACGAAGACTAAGATGATACCTGCGGATATAAAGAGATTTTAACAAGCCAACTTCCAATAATAAAAAATATTAAAGATTGGCTGGAATCTTCTTTTGAAAATACAGATTAAAAGAACAAATTTTCATATTTTTCTTTTTTTGTGATTACGTAATCATTGTTAGGGGGGGAGGGTGTCCATCAATTGATTACTTTTGATTACCAGGGGAGGGGGTCAAAAATCGCAGAAAACGTGATTACGTAATATATGGACAGCCCCTATGCAGAGCGTCATTTAGAAACAACACTTCTCACAAACCAACACCATGGTTCGCTTCCACGGAAATATAAATTTCACTTCATGTAATCAAAAATTTTATAAAAATTAAATAATGCGACACAAAAGCAATTTTACTTACTTTGTCCTCAATTCACAGATATAATAAAAACAAGCGATAATGGCCAAAGAACCGATGTTTAGAAAATTTAAAAAACGTCAATAGTATCGATAGTGTCATCGATTGTTTTCCAGCTGCATTTTCCACATGCATTTTAAAATTGTGAAAGAGTTGTACTCCTCTAAGAGGTGCAAAACATCGATGTTTCCCAATATCGATGTTTTCGATATTTCCCAGACACAACATCGATATATCGAACAAAATTTTTGAATTTATAAAACGACCAAAAAGTAAATGAAAAATTAAATAAATGTATTTCAAAAACAACTTAAAATGAATATAACGGAACAATTTTTCAGTTTCTTACAAACTGACAATTCATTTTTTCTGATAAACTACATTTTCATTTAAGGAGATCAAATTAAATCTATATTTTTATTCAAAAATAAGAGAATGTTTACGTGTTTTGCCTTTAGAGCTGCTCTACGCTCTGATATTAGCTGTCCAGCTTTGGTGGAGAGCCTTTCAGATTCGACTGATGTGGCTGGGACACAAAAATCGACGAGCGAGTGGTTTTAGGCCATTGTCATCTTGGGAGCACTGAAAAGATACAAATTTAGAAAAGCTATGCTATTCAATTTGTTTATATGCTTACTTTCCAAAATTCCAAAGGATCACACTCTTCTGGAGCGTGTGAGCAGTGTTGCCAAAGTTTGTCGAGAAAAAAGCTGTTTTTGACGGGAAGAATGTTGCAAAAAAACTGAAAAATTAAAAAAAAAGTAATACAAAAGCGGGTTTTTCAATTGATTATATTCTTTACATTTTTCTGATAGGCACAGGGGGAGCACACGAAATCTGTTCTATTAAAACATTTTATATAGAATTTGAACAGCAGCTGCTCTGATCTTTACAATATTTTCAAAATTTCGTCAATACAGTCCTCATTTTCCTCATTTTTATTCTCATACGTTAATCTTGTTCGTATTATTTTTAGGAATTTATGAGGCATGATGTTGGTGCATGATGGTGATGATTTGTCCTGTATAGACGTATGCGACTAGTGCTGTCATCTTCAAAGTATTTAATGACTAGGTTTTCTAAATGGTCCACCTGAGCCATCGATGCAAAGTAACAAAATTTATTTTGTTGGTTCGCATAAAGCCGCCCGTAGCACTTTTATGATTTTTAGTCAAGGCATGGGTTCGCAAATCAGACAGTTTTGCGGTGATTGTGCATTTGCAGTAACTGCGCAAAACTCTTCTTTCATCCGTGTCGTCCCTACGTGCCCATGTCTTAAACTCATCGCTTGTTAGATAAGCGTCCCGACATTTTTGTTTGTAGTTTTTTGACATATTTTAAAACAATAAAAACACAATGAACTTAATTCCCTCAATTCATTTGTGCCGTTAGTGATGCTACGAGCTGAATTGGTTTATCGATGTTCTTTGAGGTTGCTTTAAGCAGGCCATCCACAGGCGAGCATGTTTGCGAATATGCTCGCCAACTTGTATTTCATTTGCCCACCAACTAGGGCCAACATGTTCGCGAACATCATTTGTAGGCAATTTTCAAGCAGTCAACATGTCAGCGGATAACGACATATATGAAAAACTGTTAAATTTAGTAATGGCCAAAGTTATGGAGACCTGAAATTGTTAACAGGAATTTCTCCCCAGAGCCTTGGGCGCATAATAATTGAAATATAATAATATAATAATTGATTTTGCAGATAAAAAAATGAATTCTTTCATACATTTTTTTGCTCATTTTGCGCTTTGCAAACACGTCTTCTCTCTACAAAACGATTGCGCAAATGATGTTCGTGCAAACGTTGCCATCCATTGGCGAACATGTTCGTGCAAACACAGACAAAATAGAATAATTTTAATCTCATGCGAACATTTTGACGAACACGAAATTTGACGACGAACGCTACCATCCACGAGAAAAATTTCGTCGAGCACAACATATTCGCGAACATTCTCGCCCGTGGATGGCCTGCTTTACAACAATATACAATCGATTTGTCACTAAGTGTTGGCAAGCATCGTCAAAACAGCTTCGGTTAATATTGTTCCATACTTTTGGGCATATAGAAAAAAAATCTGAAAAAAGCATTTAGTAAAAAAAAAAGCCAGAATTCCCGCTGCCCGCTGTTTGCAATTTTTTCTAGCAAATGGCAGTTGAAAAAAGCAAGTTTTGACGGGAAAAAAGAGACTCTGGCAACACTGCGTGTGAGCCACAAAATGTCACAAAAGTCGATGTATCGATGTCACTATCGTACTATCGATGTTGAAATTTTTTAGGCCATGTTTCCGATGTTTTTGCAGCTCTACTCCTCTTCCTATTCTAATT
Source organism: Drosophila sulfurigaster albostrigata (assembly GCF_023558435.1). Lineage (NCBI taxonomy): Eukaryota > Metazoa > Arthropoda > Insecta > Diptera > Drosophilidae > Drosophila > Drosophila sulfurigaster. Next base: position 981,683 of record NC_084881.1, read on the forward strand.
TAATATGTTTATATATCTCGCAGATTGCGTCTTTAGCAATCCAGCTTACCAGTTTGCCAACGTTTCAGTTTACGTTTTGTGGAATGTTTGAGTGTCCCGGAATGTAATGGGATGCCTGATTATTTTATCGATCATGTTGAATGTGACATGATTGTCGTGGCTCATTTTGCATGATTGATGGTTCTATTCTATTCTATTTCTGCTGTCCGTAAGAATAGCGACACGAGGCAGATTTTTGGATAAACCAAAGTCGAGTGCTTTGTCAATTCCATATACAATGCTTGCAATCCAATCTACTACCCACCAAAACCCAATTCGTTAAGCTTTCTTTGGAGGATGTTCACGGAGTCAAATTCTTTCTTGAGGTCTAGACATGCTACTAAAACTTAGTATTGCTTGGACTTTAGCAATTGAACTTTATTGATTAGATCGTTGATGCACAATAAATCTACGACGTCGAAAAGCATATGATCTCTCTGCGATTATCGAGTTAGTGCGAGTGTGCTCCTCCATTCTTTGTTTCACTAGTCTCTCTAGTATTTTGAAAGAAATACTCAATAGGCAGATGGGTCTGTAGTTCCTGACTATTGAGGTGTCCGAACCTTGCTTGGGAAAGGGGACTACTCTAATCCTTATCCAGTTTTCAAGAATCTCGCCCATGGACGATTTCTAGATAACCATCTCTAGAAAACAATTCTTCCTTCTGTGATCTACCCTTTGAATCATTCTGTAAGAAATGCCGCGTAATCATCCAGCAGTGTTGGGGTTTCTACCAGTTACAAAGTCAATAAAGTCTAAAAGGTCAAGCGTTGGTGTCTTTCATGCCATTGCCAACGATTCGGGGACTCGTAGGTCTTGTGGCGTGTACTACATCAGTCTGTCTACGTCAGAATCCCAGGGTTTTTTTGGTGTGTATCTATTTTCTGAACTGATTGTAATAGTGTGTTGCTTCGTAATTCTTACAATTTGAGGACTCAGCATTAAAACACTAACACATGCACAAAACATTACACATATGTTAGCTCTTAGTCGCTTTTTTGTTTTCGAAGTTTCTTGTTCAAACTCAACATATTGTAAAGTTAGTTTTTAAAGACAATTTTCTCAGACAAGACGCGTAGCCCGCTTTCTTGCAATCCCAATAAAGTTCGTTTAAAAGTAAATTAAAATAAAATTTTTTGTTTTATTTTTTATTTACCCTCCATGTAACACGAAAAACATAATTATATAAAAGTTCACAACATTTTTTCACATAAAATAAACATAATAAACGGGGCGATATGGCCCCGCACTAAGACGTGTTTCGTTGGAAGACGTCCGCAGCACGCATCAAAAGTGGTATAAATTTGGACCTACCGGTCGGGAAAAATATATCTTAATTTAAATCGGTAGTTCTTGAGAATGTCGTATAGGTTGTTGATGATATTGGTTTTTGTGATTCTGGTGAACGTTTGAGCAAAAATTTCACTAAAAATGTTGGAAGTTTTTCGTCAATTTAAAATCGCCTAATCAATTTAAAAAAAGTCCATTCTCCATTCAAGCAAAAATGTTGAAAATTGTTCACGTTATGCTGCCAATTTCAAAAACCATGCTTCGAGTAAAATGAGTTCAAAGTTTTTATATGCCATTACTTAACATGTGACGGTCTTCCAAAAAAAAAACTTGAATTAAGGGTAAAAACTAGTTTTTCCACCCAATTTTTTTTTCTGTATTCTAAGATAATTAAACTATCTTTTTAGTAAAAACAAAATGTATTGCTTCGGGATGCCCCATTTCTGCAGCCGCAAAACTGGATTTTCTTTAACCCTCTAAGCCCCAAGAGTGCCTTGAGGCACTCATTTACATTGCGTTATTGTGGGAAGTGGCATTAGAGGGTTAATATACATATTTGAAATGTTACTGGTGCCCCATGAAACGCCCCGTTTCCACAGCACCAACAAATTGGGGTTTTCTCGGATTTTTTCAATGTAGTTCAAATGTTACACTTGCCCCGTCTAAAAGCCCATAAAACTCGGATTTTCTACGTTCGTGTGGTTTGTTGAAAAATCAAGCGCAAACTTAGACATATCGAACTAAATTTTCGGTATACATTCTGAGTCATGCGATATTAAGTCGAGGTTAAAGCGAAACGGAGCTCATCAAAACAAAAATGTATAGTAAGATTATTTTGATCGTTTATTTTTTTTGATAATTTGGTGGTAAAAGTTTCTTTAAGCGCTGTTCTCAGATGTGCAAAATTTTGAACGTGCCGCAAAGCAATGTATTTTGCAAGTTTCATATATTCTAGAGTGACAGTTTATGACCCTAAACTTATAACGGATATGGTAAAAACTTAAATTTATGGTCACATCACTCTAAAACTTACCTATTAAAAAATTCAATTATTAACACAAAAATAAGCGAAATCACATACATTGCCCATTTCTATAACGACAATAACCCAAGCTAATATTATTTTAACTTGGTTGCAATATTTTTGATTTTAAATTTGATATATAGTCTTCAAAATATTAATTAATACAATTTCTTTTCACCAGAAAACGAACCAAACGTTATTTTTAATTTTTTATATTTATGCTTGATGCTTCTCTTCGCTCTGCCGATATGAATGCGGAATAATAAGTTGTCGAGTTTTTCGCATGTGGAACTGCAAGTTTGATATACACATTCGAGGTGGAGAACTACCGATGGCACTATCAGGACTATCGATAGTTGGCCACTATCGATAGTGGACAATCGCTATCGTCGATAGTGGTCGATATTTTTCAAAAATCTTTGTAGACCCGCATCCTCCGTAGAGTCGGGGAGGGTCTTCAGCAAACCAGGACAAATCATTTCAAATAGGCGTACAAAATTATTGGTTGAAATAAATATATAAATTGCAGTTAAGGTAAACCTAAAAAATAAAAATTTATATTTGAATAATAATTATTTATTATTTTTAGATAAAGATTGGAAAATCAATTTTACACTCTCATACTTTAAACAAATATGGATTATTTTAAAATCTAATTAAATTATTTTCTTTTACTGCACTATCGATAGTTTATGGAAACTATCGATGGCGCGAATCAATAGTTCTCCACGACTAATCCACATACACTCCAGTATCAGAGTATCGATACTCTCAAAATGTTTTTGTGATGGGAACTGTGGGAGGAAATGTCGCCGCATAAATTTTGCGAGCCGTTTTATACCCGCTACCCATAGGGTAGAAGGGTATTATAACTTTGTGCCGGCAGGAAAAGTATGTAACAGGTAGAAGGAGACATCTCTGACCCTATAAAGTATTGATCAGGTCCGTCTTCCGTATGAACACCTAGATCTCAGAGACTATAAGAGATATAGCTCTAATTTTCGACAGCATTTGTTATGCTTGGACGCAGATCAAGTTTGTTTCAATTTTTGCCCGCCCACTCCCGCTCCCGCAAATTGACAAGGCAGCTAGAGCTGCGGGTTTTGGTGTATACAATAATGACTATAGTCCTCGTGATTTCTGAATTTGGTTGCGATCACTTTTGTATAGGGAAAAACGCCTACTTACTAAGTGTTGTAGTAGGCTGACGATCTGGTATGGTTTTCACTTTATAGTATATACTGAGTGTAGTACCATATCAATATATGGTATTTTGTGGCATCTTAATTTAGTGTATTTAAAAAAATACCGCAATATTTTGCTTTTATTCAAAATGGGTAGCGGGTATCTCACAGTCGAGCACACTCGGCCGTAGCTTTCTTACTTGTTATACCCGCTACCCATAGGGTAGAAGGGTATTGTAACTTTGTGCCGACAGGAAAGGTAGAAGGAGGCATCTCCGACCCTATAAAGTATATGTATTCTTGATCAGCGTCAACAGCCGAGACGATCTAGCCTGTGTGTCTGTCCGTATGAACATTTTTTTCGACAGCATTTGTTATGTTTGCACGCGGATCAAGTTTGTTTCAAATTTTTGCCACGCCTACTTTCGCCCCGCAAATCAAAAAATCGAATTACAAGCGTAATTTTAAAGATAGAGTTGCTAGTTTTGGTATATACAATAATAACTGTTAGTAGTAGTAGTTATGATTCCTGAAAATTTGGTTGCGATCAGATAAAAATTGTCGAAGTCATTAAAGAAATACTTTTGTATGGGCAAACACGCCTACTTACTAGGGGTCTTAGTTGCTTTGGGTGACAATCTGGATTATTGTGCCGTCTATGGTATATTTTGAATGCGGTACTATATCGATATAACACATATACCATGCATATATATACCATTTGGTATATTTCAATATTTTGTTGTATATTTGGTATATTTTGAGAATAATACCGCAAAATATATTGCTTTTATTCAAAATGGGTAGCGGGTATCTCAGCTTTCTTACTTGTTTTTCCTTGACTAAAACACGCCTTGACAATTTTACCAGAGTGTTTAGAATCAGTGCTCTGCTGAAAAGTCCATATTCAAGGGGTATTTCATCCTGAGAATACTTGAGAATGACGTTACTAAATATATTTACATAGACTTATTGGTTCATGATCTTATCGATTATAATTAATAGGACACACGCCACTCATCATGTATAAAGGATATTCAGCCATTTGTTTAGTGGTCAGTTCAAGCGGCTTTTGGCAAAATCCAAACTGGCTTTGAGATTTCTTTTACGAAGTAATTGCACTTTTCTGGATTTCGTGCATTCAAATTTTCATCCGCCAATCTTCGGCCAATAGTCACATCTCTGATTCCCAAAATCAGCACTGCTTTAATATTCCCAGAGGATGCTAAAGGATTAGTTTTGCTAAAGAGCATAATGCGTCGGTCCTCTACAATTGTGGTTTTCCGTATCGCACCACGGATTTCGAGCTTGGTAAAACCTTTTAAGCGACTCAGAACTTTTTATACGTTTTTCCCCTCTTATTTAAGCTCAAGAGAGGACCACATCTCTCCTTGGAGCAGGGAAATTACATCTTCTCATAAGTAGAAATACCATTAATTAAAACTAAGGAGTTGCAGAACTGCATATGAAATTTAAAATAAAAAGTACTGCTACCAAGTTGCAATAAAATTTGCGTGGGATATTGTCGCCATAGAAATAGATTAATAATGTGAGTTCATCTGTTTCTTTCAATAATTTCATTTAATGAATAGGCGAATGTTTGTGGCGTGCATTGTTGCCAGAGTCGCTTTTTCCCGTTAAAACTGGCTTTTCAAATACCATTTACTTGAAAAATTGCAAACAGCGGGCAGCGGGAATTCCGTTTTTTACTTAAATGGTTTTTTCGATTTTTTCTATTTGCCCAAAATTAGAGGACAATATTTGCTGTAGCTGTTCTGTCGATGCTTTCCAACATTTTAAGTGACAAATCGATTGTACAGTGTTGTTAAGCAATCTCAAAGAACGCGCCAATTCTTATCGTAGCGTCACTAAAGACGAAAGTGAATTGATCTAAAGATCAGTGTGTTTTGATTGTTTTAAAAAGTCAAAAGACTTAAAACAAAAATATCGGACGACACGGAAGACAGTTACTGTCTAGTTGCGCGCCCATGTTTTGACCAAAAAGCAAACGTTAAATACTTTGAAGTAGAGGTGGGCGCGGGCCTGTATTTTAAGGCATGGGCCCGCATGAAACAAACTCTTTTTGAGAGGCCCGACACGGCCGAACACGAAACTTTTTCACTAAGGCCCGCCGGCCCGGCCCGAAACTTATTTACACATATAAGGAAATTCAAAAGACATGTAATTTATATATACATATATATATATTTATTAAGGTATTTATATTGAATATTGTTATGTATTTAATGAAAAACAAATTAATTCATATTTTTATTTAAAAATAAAATTTTTTCTACATTTTGCTTTTAGCCTAGTGCGTTTTTCATTTAAACCATGGCCCACAGATTTCGTAATTTCACAATAGGCCGCCAATGTTGAATTAGTGGTGTGCAAACAAGTAAAATATTGTATAACCAAATCAATAGTAGCATCGATAAGCAATTAAAATGCGATAAATGGCGGTTCTCATTTGATCAAATCAAAATTGTTTTCAGGCCTACTTCGGGCTTTTACGGGCCTATTTCGGGTTTTTACGGGCCGGGCCTTTTTTCTAAGGCCCGGGCCCGCACGAAGCCCGTACGAATCTTAATTATAAGGCCCGAACCCGCTCCGGGCCTGTGTAAGCCCGCGGGCCACGAAAAAGCCCGTACCGTGCCCACCTCTACTTTGAAGACGACAGCACTATTCGTTTTTCTACTCGTTGTTTTCTACTTAAAATGGAAATACATTTTATTTTAAATCATGCATTTACAGTTATGGCTTGCGTAGACTTGACAAATAAATTCCTCAAAAGGATAGGGACTGGATGAACATATGACAATAAAAATGATTAGAATGAGGATAGTTTTAATGAAATTATCCAAATATTGTGAATATTAGGGCAGCTGCTGTACAAATTATATACATATGTTTCAATATAACCGATTTCGTGCGCTCACCCTGTGACTATCAGAAAAATATAGAGAATCAATGAATTGAAAAATCTGTTTTTATAGCTTTTTTTTTCCTAATTTTTCACATTTTGTGCATCGTTATTCCCGTCAAAAACAGCTTTTTTCTCAACAAACTTTGGCAACACTGGTGGCGTGGCAATAAATTTTTGTTTTTACTGTTTACGTGCCAGATTTAGGCGCGCAGAGAAGTGCTAAACACCAAAAATTGTGGAACAAGCTGGTGCTGTCCATTTCAGCCGAGCAGAAATAGAAATTTTTTGTGGAAATAGACAAAAAAGTAGATTAATTAATAAAATTTTTGAATTTGCTTAAATTTTAATTGGTCTTTATTGTTTCTAAGGCATAGTCTCAATCGATATAAATTAGGCATATCGGCACTTTCCAAATCATCTTTTAAAATATTGATATCATATCAATCATATCTTATTTTGGACGTCAAGCAGGCCATCCACAGGCGAGCATGTTGGCGAACATGCTCGCCAACTTGAATTTCATTTGCTCACCAACTAGTGCCAACATGCACGCGAACATCATTTGTCAAAAATTTTCATACAGTCAACGGACAACGACAGCGGCACTGTAATTGCATTGATGGCAATACATATTTGCTTAAAAAAAAAGAAGAAAAAAAACTTTCTTACAATGGACAGTTGTATATATGAAAAACTGTTAAATTTAGTGGTGGCCAAAGTTATGAAGACCTGAAATTCTTAACAGGAATTTCTCCCCAGAGCCTTGGGCACATAATAATTGAAATATAATAATATAATAATTGATTTTGCAGACAAAAAATGAATTCTTGCATTTTTTGCTTATTTTGCGCTTCACAAACACGTCATCTCTTTACTAAATGATTTCACAAATGATGTTCGTGCCAACGTTGCCATCCATTGGCGAGCATGTTGGTGCAAACATAGACAAGATAGAATAATTTTAATTCCATGCATTTTGGCGAACACGAAATTTGACGATGAACAATATATATGTTCAATATAGCATTTCACTAAAAATATAAAAAGCAAAAGTAATTAATACATGACAACCGCAGCCGTTACAGATTAGCGTCAACACTCAAGAAAATAGTGCCATGTCCGTCTAAAAAATTCTATAAGTTACTTTAGAAATAATTTTATATGGCACACAACAGTTGCTGCATTCGGGTCTAACTTTTTGACATATTTCGTACCCAAATATAGCAATCGGCTTATTTTAATATTTTCTCTGTATATTTATTTGATATATTTTAAGATTAATACCGTGCAGTTATGTATTTATTGAAAATGTTTAGAGAGTATCTCACAGACAGAAGATGTTGCGTAACGAGCACACTGAGGCTGGCTTGTTTTGTCTTATGGGTTCACAAAAATATGCAACAGTAAAAATAATTTCTTGCAATCCTATTCGATTACTTGCGCCGACCAGATTTTGGTCTATTCATTCTTTTTTATACCCGCTACCCATAGGGTAGAAGGGTTTATAACTTTGTGCCGGCAGGAAATGTATGTAACAGGTAGAAGGAGGCATCTTCAACCCTATAAAGTATATATTTTCTTGATCAGCGTCAACAGCCGAGACGATCTAGCCATGTCTGTCTGCGTGTCTGTCCGTCTGTCCGTATGAAACACTGGATTTCAGAGACTTTAAGAGATAGAACTATAATTTTTTGTCGATAGCATTTGTTATGCTTGCACGCAGATCAAGTTTGTTTCAAAATTTTACCACGTCCACTTCCGCCCCCTCAATTCAAAAAAATTTAATAACAAGCGTAAGCTAGAGCTGTGAATTTTGGTATATACAATAATAACTATAGTATTTATGATTCCTAAAAATTTGGTTGCGATCAGATAAAAATTGTCGAAGTTATTAAAGAAATACTTTTGTATGGGCTACTTACTAGCAGTGTTGCCAGATTCTCCGGAGTAAAATTTGCTAGATTTAAGAAAAAAAGTTGCTAAAAATTGCTAAAAATTATAAAAAAAAATTGCCAAAAAAATTGCTAAATCTTTTAAATGTTCTTTTTCAAATAGTATGTACATTTTTAAATAATTTGAGAATAAAATATTGAAATTAAAAATTAAAAATTTAAATAAACAGGATTTCATATCTTCTTTTGTTAACATTACAAAATACTTAGAATTTCGTCCAATTCTTCTGCTTCCTTACTATCCGTGTACTTTACGTTTCCTGAAATTTGAACTAAGTACTCGTAGGGAAGTACATAATTATGGCAACATTTGTTATGCCTATGTGTCCAATACATATGGGTAATTCCAAAACGGAATTTGTCCCGTGCGAGACTCTTTACATTGAAAATAACATAAACTGAAACAATTTTGAAAATAAGAAAAGTTTATTTTTATAGCTCTAGATAAGTACTTTAATTAGAGCTAAGAATGGTTTTGGATTTTTTTCTGTTTTGTTTTCTGATGTGATAATTGCAAAAATTAACCGATTCGTACGCAAAACCAAAAAATGAACGAAATTATATATTTTATCGGAAAACAGATCAAGTTCCTAAAATCAATCTTAGCTCTAAATATAGTGCTTATCTAGAGCTTTAAGAATAACATTCACTTATTTTTAAAATTGTTTCAGTTTATGTTATTTTCACTGCAGTGAACTGTAAAAGTCTCGCACGGGACAAAATTTCGCCATGGAATTACCCATATATAAATATATTTTTTTTAAATTATTTTTTTTTTAATTTTTTTTCATATAATTAGCTTCTTTATTAAGTATCGAACCAGTACAGCAGGAAGAAAATAGTACTATAACAACACAGCTAAAAATGTATTTTGTTGAACCAAACCTCATATTAGTGTAAGGAGATTATGTGAAGTTTACGATTGGGTTATCGTTTTGGCGAAACCTTGACGTTTCAATCGCCTCAACGGTCTAGCTGGTAGGAGTCTCCTAGCGAGACTAGCAACCTGTCGCTATATCGGCTCGTATTTTCAATTGTTTAAACTCAAACTAACCTTATATGCAATATCGCATTTAATGTTATAATGCTCATACAGTTACGTCAGTTATGTTTTGCTATATTCATTTGTGAGAATATACGTTCAACTTCAGCGTTCGACCAAGGTAGGGAAAAGATTTTGAGCGCAAAATTTGCTAAATCACTAAAAGGGTTTTGATTCAAGTAGCTCTTATAATCGAACCGTTGAGTTAAATACAAGTTCCGATTTCATTGTGAACTATTAATCGCAATTTTTTACAGTGAATGGCAAAAAGAGAATACAAAATAAAAGGGCTTTAAGTAAAGTATAAATTAAAAATTGCTAAAATAGCTAACAAAAAATAAAAAGTTACTAGATTTGTAGCTAATAGCATTTTCAAAAAAAAAGTTGCAAATATTTTGAAAAGTTGCTAGATCTAGCAACTAAATTGCTAAACTGGCAACACTGCTTACTAGGGGTCTTAGTTGCTTTGGCCGACAATCTGGTATATTGTGCCGTCTATGATATATTTTGAATGTGGTACTATATCGATATACCAAATATACCATTTGGCATATTTTTAGTATTTTTAGTATATTTGGTGTATTTGAATAATAATACCCCAAAATATATTTTTAGTATTTTTGTAGTATAATTGGTGTTTTGAGAATAATACCGCAAAATATATTGCTTTTATTCAAAAGGGTAGCATCTCACAGTCGAGCACACTCGACTGTAGCTTTCTTATTTGTTTTTTTTTTTTATACCCGCTACCCATAGGGTAGAAGGGTATTATAACTTTGTGTCGAAAGGAATCTCCGACCCTATAAAGTATATATATTCTTGATCAGCGTCAACAGCCGAGAAGATATAACCATGTCCGTCTGTCCGTCTGTCCGTCCGTCCGTCCGTCCGTATGAACACCTATATCTCAGAGACTATAAGAGATAGAGCTATAATTTTTTTGACAGCATTTGTTATGTTTGCACGCAGATCAAGTTTGTTTCAAATTTTTGCCACGCCCACTTCCGCCCCCGCAAATCAAAAAAATCGAATAACAAGCCTAATTTAAAAGCTAGAGTTGCGAATTTTGGTATATACAATAATTACTGTAGTAGTTATGATTCCTGATTTGAAATTTGGTTGCGATCAGATAAATATTGTGGAAGTTATTAAAGAAATACTTTTGTATGGGCAAAAACGCCTACTTACTAGGGGTCTTAGTTGCTTTGGCCGACAATCTGGCACATTGTGCCGTCTATGGTATATTTTGAATGGTGTACTATATCGATATACCAAACTTACCATTTGGTATATTTTTATCATTTTTAGTATTTTCGGTATATTTTGAAAATGATACCGCAATATTTTGCCTTTATTAAAAATGGGTAGCGGGTATCTCACAGTCAAGCACACTCGACTGTAACTTTCTTGTTAAATTTGTTGCTCGCAACATTAGCACATTTATTCTGATTTGTGTTTTGAGTTCAGAATGAAATTGGTTGGTGCTCTAATTTGTTTTAGTTGCACAGCAATTTATATGATGGTAATTTTATCGCAACAATTCAAACTACCTTATAACATCAAATAGTATTCAAAACATTATGCGAACTAAGATCCTTAATAACTCCGAGTAACTCTCACAGCCTATTGCCGCTCTTTAAACTAATTCTTCAACTATAGGAATATTGGTTAAAATCATGGCCAAATAGTTATTTTGACACCTTTAGTTCGTCTTCGATTTAAATTTAGAAAGTGAAAAGATCAATCCATATTCCTACATAAAGCAATTGTAATCGAAGACATGAGTTTCATGAGAAAAACGGGTATTATGATAGTAACATTTGGTAATTCGTATAACTCGAAAGTTAATAGACGTTTTTGTTTGGCCTGAGAAACTCTAAACGTTTATAAATATAATATAATGTGTGTATGTATAACAACTCAAAGTGTTGTACGAGATAGTTAGGTTGAAGCAATGTAGTGCCTATTAATAGAGTTGTTCGAGCTGATACTGAACTTATGAACTTAACTGGCTCAATGGTTGCCAAGCAGCCTCGCATTTGGGCCGTCCGTTGTCAAAATTAACAGGCCAACCCCATTATTGAATACGCGAATCAAAATATCACCCAGTGGCCCAGTCATTCAGTTAGTCAAGAATTGTGTTGCGGGACGTTGCATTCGGTTCGGAAAGACAAATATCTAGACGATAAACGAGTCGACTATTTTTGCATTGCCTGACAGAGGCGTCGAATGAATTTGTAATTGAGCGCAAGGCTTCACACGAACGCTATGCACGAGGTGTCCCAGAAAACCTCGCGACCCAGTAGTGAACCACATGGTATTAAGGAACAATTGGAGGACAGTGTCAAGAGCCATGTGGCCAAGTGTGCCAGCGCTTCGTTAAGCAATAAAAGTGTAATTGTAACCGTTTCATTGCCGCCTCCCATTTCCCAAATAACAGTTCCCAATATTAGTTTGATTTCATCAAGCGGAAGCATCACATCAAGTGGTTTAGATAAATCGAGCCAAGTCCATCCTCATAACAATAAGGAGAATAACATCCCTATCAAACAGCAAGGAGCACCCACTCATTATGTAGCCCGCCGCGCATGGATATCGACGGACCGTATGAATGAGTTGCGCCGAAAAGCACAAGATGCAGCCAAGCAAAACAAAATATTCACAATACGCGGATGCTTTAATTCCGTCCGAAATGCGTTGCTGGCTCGTGGATGGGTGGAGAAACTTGATATGCATCGTAAGGTTATTCCAATGGGTCAAATGACCTATGAGGACCTAACACAACGGTTACCTAAGAGAAAGGCTGGTGAAACGAGGCGACAATATATTGTCAAATGTGAACGCAATATAATGTCTAGATTTCTGGAGCACATGCCAGTTGACTTTTTATGGACAAATCGAAAAGAGAAGTGCGACTACTTAGATCAGGCCAAAAATCCTGGTATGACTATTAACAAATTCCATAGAGTTCCGTTTACCTCCAAGGAAGGATTATGTACCCAACTTCGGGGGATTTTCATTGGTTTTTTTGAGGAAGGCATGTCAGAAATGTATTTTCCACGTTGTTTTAATGTTTGGAGTCCAGAAGAACTTGGTGATTTCGTCGACAATTTTAAGTTGACGGCATGTGTGGCCTATTTGCGGGCAATACTCTGTAAATATTGCAAACAGGGCAGCGATGCAGTTTTCTCGCCCAGTGGCAAGATACCCTACTCTTCAATAGATTTCGCTTACAAGCGCCTAGTCGACTTTATTGATAGTTGTCAACACAATGACATCGATAACGAAGACCCACCAAAGATTTGGGAGCATGACTGGGATGCATTTCTTTGCCAGCATCACCAACTGGTCAATGAGGATGGCCGCATACAACACGATGGCCAACGAACACTCGATCACATGATAAAATGCTGCATATCACTGGTGGAGAAAATGAAGACACATTGGCCCCAATACAGCCTAGATGGTTATCAGAATTTATGGATCGTGAAACCAGCCAATAAATGCCGTGGTCGTGGTATACTTCTAATGGATAATCTTAAGAAAATATTAGGCGTTGTTAGCCCATCAATAGCTACCAAAAGTCGATACGTCGTTCAAAAGTATATAGGTAAAAAAAAAACAGTAATATTAATAAGAGTAATTATGCACCAATTAATTTGTTGCTGTCAGTAGTAATACACTTTATATCTTGCACCTTAAGTAGTTACAAATGTCAAAAGAAATGTTACCCGCGTAACACACATAATTGTTTCACATAATGAAATGCTAGGAAGAATTCTAAATATGTTGATAACTTGGATATAAGAATAACAATATCACATTCACGCACCGAAGTACCTTGTCAATGTGTAGAATTACCTGGGACCACAGCTTCATCTGAGTTGCTTCTTTATATGAAGATATGGGCAATCCTCTGATGTCGAACGCGACATTTGTACTCGTTCAAACTGAAAAAAAACATGTGCCAAGACATTATTTTAATTTTGTAAAAATTGAAACTTATAGCTCTTGGTTAGCACTACAATTGGTGCCAAGATGGATTTTGGGCAATTGTTCGTTTTCAAGAAAATTGCAAAAATGTTGCGCATTCGCACGCGACAAAAACAGACTTTACTTTTTCAAAAACCAGTTCAAGCACCGATTTCAGCGAAACGTGATGAAAGATTTTAATGCAATCAATTTTAATGCATTAAGCATATATTTATCTAAATAGTGTATTTGATTTGACTTAAAAATATTAAGTTGTTTTTTTTAATTTAAATTTTAATCACTGTCGCACGCGACATTTTTTCCATCATACTTTTTATTTACTTTTTTCCTTTTTTAGTAAATTAGAGGCATTTTTATTGTTTTTTAATATATTTAGTATATATTTTTATTTTCAACAGAAATTTAATACAAAAAAATAATTTTAATAAAGTTCAACAAAAAGCAATATATTCATATTATGTACATTAGAAAGTTAATTACCAAACTTAAATTATAATATTATTGTCAAAAATATTTGATTTCAATGAATATGCTGTTCTAGCTGATCTTGTCTGTTGGCCATTGCAGCCAAACCAATCTTATACCAGGTATGCCGCGCACATCCTTCCATTTGTCATATAACTATTGTATAGCCAAATTTTCAATTTGTGCGGATGATATGAAATAAGTTTTAACTCCATTTATGTTGTTTACTGCACATTGATAAAAAGAGAATGCTCTTGGAGCACGAGGTTTTTTAATTTTGTCATTTGCCACATTTTTCTTTTAATTACGGCTCCAACTCCGTCAACCGCGCCTTTTCCGTGAGAACTGGCAAAAAAGTTCCAGTCAATATTTGCACAACCAATTTCTTTTAAAATTTCATTCAAGCTGTTCAAAATGTATTTATTTTTGAATTTTGCGCAGCTGCCATCAGAAAATACACTGCCGCTCAACTGAATAGGTTCATCATCTCAGTGGTAGAAATTTATCTATAATTTCTAAACCAGTTTTCCGATTTACATAATTTTTTTTTCTTTAATTCTTAAATCATATTAAAATTAAAATCTGTAAAAGTTTTTTTCAAAAACATATTATTTATTCCTTATTTATTTTTTCTTCTGAAAGCTTAAAAAATCAATGATTTTTTTTCGTTCATCTGAATAGGTTCAACCTAAAAAAATTCAAATTATATACATAAGTAACTTAAGATATTTTTATATTTTTGGCACTTGGCTTATACTTAAGTACATTTCTAATGTAATTTTCAGTAAGTTTAATAATGAGTGAATCTGCCGTTTTTCGATATAACTTCATATAAACGATCGGGAAGCGAGCTATACAAATTTTTCAGTATTTGCAGCGAAATTGTTGTCCAGGCCGTTTTAATTGCCGCAACTAAAGTTGTTTTGCTATCAAATTGCCTGCCTCGTTAATATACCTTGCGCGATAGCAACCCCCATACGTTTTCCATTATATTGAGGTCAGGTGAATATGGGGGCCATTCGAGCAAGTCCACATTTTGAGCCTTAATCCATTCTTTTATCACCCTAGCTGTATGAATAGGAGCGTTATCTTGCTGGTAAGTCGATTTAATAACGTGAAAAATATTGGAGTAATAAGGAAAGGCTGTCTGTATTATAGATTTGTAGGTTTCTGAGCTCATTTTGAAAGTAACAAATTGCAGGTCACAAGTGCCAAAGACTGATACCGACCCCCAAACCATTACGCCTCCTTCACAGCTATGGCAACGGCTCAGGAAATGCTCTTCCTTTCGAAGATCGTGATAGTAATAGTTGTATCCATCGGGGCCGTCCAAATTAAATTTTTTTTCGTCTGAAAAAACCACTTTCTGCCATTCACTCGTCCAGCTCATGTCCTTACGCGCAAAGAGCAGTCGTGAAACTTTACGTGCATCATTTAACGGTGGTTTTTTTTTAAGTTTCATTCGTTTTAGATGATCAGCCGACAAAATCACTCTTTTAACTATTGACACACTGGCTTTAACACCCCAAATTTCTTTAATTTTGTGTGCTGAGAGATGCGAATTGGACGCAGCTCGCACAATATGCCTCCAGCCTGCCGCAGAGGTGGCGTGTTTGACTCCGCCTTTCATATATTGTCTTCGTCCAATTTTTTTTAACGATTTTGCGATGGCTAAGACCACTTTCACGATAGGCTTCAATTTGGCCTCTTTCATACTCCGATAATTGTTCTGCGCTTTCCATTTTTCAATTAATTTAAAGAAAATATATGAAATTAAAAATTTGCATCAAAAATGTGTCACTAAACCGCCAAGTTTAATTGCAAACTAAAAATCTTTCAGCTGAACCTATTCAGTTGAACCAAAAAAATTGCACAGAAATTAGCGAAAGAAATAGCAAAACAGAAAATACAAAGTAACGGTACATCACAAACGGTTCTTTACTAGCACACACTGATTGACAAAAATATAATGATGAAATGTATTTAAAAAAACATGAGTACGGTCAATATGTGATGAAGAAATCATGAAAATGCAAGCGGATTTATGTGAACCTATTCAGTTGAGCGGCAGAGTTTTGAGAAGCTTTCACACACTTTTTTAATTTCTCTAATGAGCTTTAAAACAAAAATATAAACGTCATGTTTATTATGGATGAGTTTATTACTCACAATGGCAAACGACCGTGAAGCACCAGCCAACCAATTGTAACTTGCTGGTAGCTGAAATGAGCTCTTTGTATCGCGTTTTGATTTGACAATCGGAAATTTTCAGCAAAATCAATTTGAATAGCAAGCTCAGATGGCTTTAAGTTTGTTTTTTTTTTCTGTAAAATATTTTTGCTGTGCTCTTTTCACAAAGAAATGGGTTTTAAATGATGATAGCTTAGCTTCTATATCATTAACCAATTCTGATACAGTTGAAGCTGTATTCGAAAGGACTATAGAATTGTCAATTTTACGCCATAGTTGCCAGCTTATTTCATCTTCCATATTACTTAAATATGCAAGAGGAATTAAATTATCTTTGAGTAATGTTAAACAGTTCTTACAATGGCTTGTCATGCAATATTCATCTTGAATATTGCAGCAAACCGCTTTAAGAAACGTCTCAAAATCGCTGGGAAAGGATGGAATTACATTAGCGCAACTTTTCAAAAGAAAATCGAAGTTCGCATGATATGTACATGCAACACACACATATTGTGCGGCATTTTATTTGCTAATTGGACATGGCGAGGTCGCATATTAAAAAAAGTTGATAAGCCTACCTTCTCATTTGGGAAGTATTTTTTGAACAACTCAAACGTTTCTGAGACTGTCATTAGCATGAACCGCTTAGCCACTAGCTTACCCTCAACTATTATCGTGTCTTTTTTTCTTGCAGCTTGCACACTTATATCATCGTTTTGATACAAATTGGAAATGTTATTGATTAAGCTTTTTGGTTTTGCTTTTCTGGATTGGTTTATGCATGCATTTCCTTCGTGTTTTTTATATTTATTTGCTAGAACTTCCAGAACTTTTAGGTTTTTTTTTTAAAATCTTTGGGCAGCGCTTTCTCTACTTTTTATACGGCTTTTACTAAAGTTTGATGGCAATTATAAACCGCAGATTCTTGTTGGCGTACGCGTGAAATATCAAAGAGTTTTTGGCGCCTCTCCCGTTGACGTATGCGATCATATTTTCTTTTCTCTTCAATTATTTTGCCATTACCTTCAGTCAGCCTTTTCCTCGTCTGTCTAGCATTTCGCATTCTTTCCTTGTTTTTTAATTTATACATTTGCATTTTTGTTTCATCATTTTTTATATTTACTCTCCACTGTTTACACCGTAATTTGTTTATTTCTTTGCCTTCATTCATCTACATTTAAAAAACATTATCAAACGAATAACATAAAATAAAAATTTTACTTACCATGTCGCACGCGACAAAATTTCAAAATTTTTTAAAAATTTAGCAGTGCTTATATTTAACCAATTTTTATTTTATTATATTTGGTGGCAAAATACATATGTGTTTGGACACAATTTTGCATGCTCACTGGACAAAAACTTTAGACGCACTCAGAACAAATGCACTTTTTCACTGTCGCACGCGACAAAAATAGAACTGATGAGCTGATAAGAAATTTACAGTTATTAGTTATTGCATAGTTTTTTTATATCTTCTTTGGATATTATACGAGATATTAAATTGCGAGTATCAATGCATACAGCCACTCTTTAAGAAAATGAATCAAAACAAAACTTGCAGTAGAAATGTTCAAAACAGAACTTTTGCTAATCTTCGACTTTGCATTGAAATTTTTTAAAGTATGTTATGAGTAAATGGAAAAATTGCTTATATTAGTTAAATTTAATATTTTCCCTATAAACAAATGTGAAGAAAACATACTTTTATAGACTTTGAATTTTTTGGCAGTGGTTGCAGTTTCTAGGGAATTGCCCACATGTTGTTCTTTTTGCTTATCAACAGACACAAGTAAAATTATTTTTAGCATGGAAAGCTACTTTTGTCTCTCGCGTCATACAAAACAAATAAAATCAGCAACCAATTCTAATATGAACGCGATAATCCGAATCCAATAAATTTGCAGCCTACAAAAAGAGAACACTGACAACAACAAAATTCTCAAAGCAAAGCCAAACACAAGTGGGAGTGAGTCCAGGAGCTCTGCATTGGGCTTACATGTAACATATGTCGTGTGAATACACTTGCAGATCGAATGAGAACACCCCGGTTCTTATTGTGTAATTATGCATTATTGTTTTACATTTTTATACCCGCTACTCATATGGTATTATAACATTGAGCCGGCAGGAAATGTTTGTAACAGGCAGAATAAGGCATCTCTGACCCTATAAAATATTTTTTGAAGTCTGTTCTGCCGAAGTCTGTTCGTTCATTATCGCGAAGCGCATTCGGATGCTTTCACAGGCGATTGCATGAGCATACTGCTCTCTCAATCCTTTTGCTGACAGCGACGAGAAGCTGTACTTGCAATAACTGTACTTGTCAAAGCGGCAAAATGCAGACAACCAATCACAGCACAAATAAAGGATGATGCAATTTATATCGGACATATTTATATCCGTGATCAGGGTCAACAGCCGAGACGATATACCCATGTCCGTCTGTCCGTCTCAGCGATTTAAGATATAGAGATATATTTTTTTTGACAGCACTTGATATGTTTGTTTCAATTTTTTGCATATTTTGCACTCTATGGTATATTTGGAATGTATCAATATACCTACATATATAACGCAATATTTTGCAATTATTTAAAAAGGGTAGCGGGTATCTCACACTCGAGCACACTCGACTGTAGCTTTCTTACTTATTTTGTTTGCTAGAGCTGTTGCAAATACTGAACCAACGATAAAAATTACTGTGTCTAATCGCCTTTCCTTGCACTCTATCTTGTTCGAGTTGGATTTTAATTACTCAATGATATTTTCGAATGGTTAAGTCCGTAGTTTCGTCAGAAAATCAATTCAATTATTTAACGGATCCTTATCGCATAAGAGCACGTCTCAATCATAGCTCAATTTAAAATATTTAAATATTCTATTACAATAACGCATTTCAACGCCACATAAGCGAAATGTAACTCTCATTCAAGAAAGCACAAACGATCAAAGTTCAAGTGTTCTTTTTTAAAAAAAAGATTTTCAAAGCGTATAAGGGAATTCCAAGAGAATATCACGAAAATCGTCATCCTACGCGTAGGAATTTCAATAGATGGCGCCACTTTCGCGAAATCAGCTTTTAAACACAGCTGATCTGATGCAATAGCACGTGTTGTGGAAAAGTGCAGAATTTAGTGCAATTTAAAATTTAGTATAAAACTAAATAAAACGATAATTTGTTTCAATTTTTGCGATGAATTATAAAGATTGTGGTTTGTTCTACGTGTTTTGTTATATGCGGCGTATAAAACCGTTATAATGTCTTCGTAATTTTATGTCAAAGTGTGTCGTACATCATGGGGCAATTTGAAAATAAATCTCATTTTCAAATAGACTTTTGAAGTTGTGTTGAAGGTTGTTCAGGCAAGAGACCAATTGTGTGTCGTAGAGAAATTAATTCCTGTTCGATTGTATATACATAGTTCACAATGCCATAAGCGCCGTTCTTCTTTGAATTTTGCATTTTTATATCATAACCTCAATTGCAAAAATTCACTATTTTAGGTTAGATGAAAATCAATGACGAGAAAAAAAAGCAAAGTTTATATTGTTTGTTCACTTTTAAGGAATATCTATAAATAGTAATTGATATGAGTAACTTATACTTCTAATGGATAATCTTAAGAAAATATTAGGCGTTGTTAGCCCATCAATAGCTACCAAAAGTCGATACGTCGTTCAAAAGTATATAGGTAAAAAAAAAACAGTAATATTAATAAGAGTAATTATGCACCAATTAATTTGTTGCTGTCAGTAGTAATACACTTTATATCTTGCACCTTAAGTAGTTACAAATGTCAAAAGAAATGTTACCCGCGTAACACACATAATTGTTTCACATAATGAAATGCTAGGAAGAATTCTAAATATGTTGATAACTTGGATATAAGAATAACAATATCACATTCACGCACCGAAGTACCTTGTCAATGTGTAGAATTACCTGGGACCACAGCTTCATCTGAGTTGCTTCTTTATATGAAGATATGGGCAATCCTCTGATGTCGAACGCGACATTTGTACTCGTTCAAACTGAAAAAAAACATGTGCCAAGACATTATTTTAATTTTGTAAAAATTGAAACTTATAGCTCTTGGTTAGCACTACAATTGGTGCCAAGATGGATTTTGGGCAATTGTTCATTTTCAAGAAAATTGCAAAAATGTTGCGCATTCGCACGCGACAAGAAACAGACTTTACTTTTTCAAAAACCAGTTCAAGCACCGATTTCAGCGAAACGTGATGAAAGATTTTAATGCAATCAATTTTAATGCATTAAGCATATATTTATCTAAATAGTGTATTTGATTTGACTTAAAAATATTAAGTTGTTTTTTTTAATTTAAATTTTAATCACTGTCGCACGCGACATTTTTTCCATCATACTTTTTATTTACTTTTTTCCTTTTTTAGTAAATTAGAGGCATTTTTATTGTTTTTTAATATATTTAGTATATATTTTTATTTTCAACAGAAATTTAATACAAAAAAATAATTTTAATAAAGTTCAACAAAAAGCAATATATTCATATTATGTACATTAGAAAGTTAATTACCAAACTTAAATTATAATATTATTGTCAAAAATATTTGATTTCAATGAATATGCTGTTCTAGCTGATCTTGTCTGTTGGCCATTGCAGCCAAACCAATCTTATACCAGGTATGCCGCGCACATCCTTCCATTTGTCATATAACTATTGTATAGCCAAATTTTCAATTTGTGCGGATGATATGAAATAAGTTTTAACTCCATTTATGTTGTTTACTGCACATTGATAAAAAGAGAATGCTCTTGGAGCACGAGGTTTTTTAATTTTGTCATTTGCCACATTTTTCTTTTAATTACGGCTCCAACTCCGTCAACCGCGCCTTTTCCGTGAGAACTGGCAAAAAAGTTCCAGTCAATATTTGCACAACCAATTTCTTTTAAAATTTCATTCAAGCTGTTCAAAATGTATTTATTTTTGAATTTTGCGCAGCTGCTATCAGAAAATACACTGCCGCTCAACTGAATAGGTTCATCATCTCAGTGGTAGAAATTTATCTATAATTTCTAAACCAGTTTTCCGATTTACATAATTTTTTTTTCTGTAATTCTTAAATCATATTAAAATTAAAATCTGTAAAAGTTTTTTTCAAAAACATATTATTTATTCCTTATTTATTTTTTCTTCTGAAAGCTTAAAAAATCAATGATTTTTTTTCGTTCATCTGAATAGGTTCAACCTAAAAAAATTCAAATTATATACATAAGTAACTTAAGATATTTTTATATTTTTGGCACTTGGCTTATACTTAAGTACATTTCTAATGTAATTTTCAGTAAGTTTAATAATGAGTGAATCTGCCGTTTTTCGATATAACTTCATATAAACGATCGGGAAGCGAGCTATACAAATTTTTCAGTATTTGCAGCGAAATTGTTGTCCAGGCCGTTTTAATTGCCGCAACTAAAGTTGTTTTGCTATCAAATTGCCTGCCTCGTTCATATACCTTGCGCGATAGCAACCCCATACGTTTTCCATTATATTGAGGTCAGGTGAATATGGGGGCCATTCGAGCAAGTCCACATTTTGAGCCTTAATCCATTCTTTTACCACCCTAGCTGTATGAATAGGAGCGTTATCTTGCTGGTAAGTCGATTTAATAACGTGAAAAATATTGGAGTAATAAGGAAAGGCTGTCTGTATTATAGATTTGTAGGTTTCTGAGCTCATTTTGAAAGTAACAAATTGCAGGTCACAAGTGCCAAAGACTGATACCGACCCCAAACCATTACGCCTCCTTCACAGCTATGGCAACGGCTCAGGAAATGCTCTTCCTTTCGAAGATCGTGATAGTAATAGTTGTATCCATCGGGGCCGTCCAAATTAAATTTTTTTTCGTCTGAAAAAACCACTTTCTGCCATTCACTCGTCCAGCTCATGTCCTTACGCGCAAAGAGCAGTCGTGAAACTTTACGTGCATCATTTAACGGTGGTTTTTTTTTAAGTTTCATTCGTTTTAGATGATCAGCCGACAAAATCACTCTTTTAACTATTGACACACTGGCTTTAACACCCCAAATTTCTTTAATTTTGTGTGCTGAGAGATGCAAATTGGACGCAGCTCGCACAATATGCCTCCAGTCTGCCGCAGAGGTGGCGTGTTTGACTCCGCCTTTCATATATTGTCTTCGTCCAATTTTTTTTAACGATTTTGCGATGGCTAAGACCACTTTCACGATAGGCTTCAATTTGGCCTCTTTCATACTCCGATAATTGTTCTGCGCTTTCCATTTTTCAATTAATTTAAAGAAAATATATGAAATTAAAAATTTGCATCAAAAATGTGTCACTAAACCGCCAAGTTTAATTGCAAACTAAAAATCTTTCAGCTGAACCTATTCAGTTGAACCAAAAAATTGCACAGAAATTAGCGAAAGAAATAGCAAAACAGAAAATACAAAGTAACGGTACATCACAAACGGTTCTTTACTAGCACACACTGATTGACAAAAATATAATGATGAAATGTATTTAAAAAAACATGAGTACGGTCAATATGTGATGAAGAAATCATGAAAATGCAAGCGGATTTATGTGAACCTATTCAGTTGAGCGGCAGAGTTTTGAGAAGCTTTCACACACTTTTTTAATTTCTCTAATGAGCTTTAAAACAAAAATATAAACGTCATGTTTATTATGGATGAGTTTATTACTCACAATGGCAAACGACCGTGAAGCACCAGCCAACCAATTGTAACTTGCTGGTAGCTGAAATGAGCTCTTTGTATCGCGTTTTGATTTGACAATCGGAAATTTTCAGCAAAATCAATTTGAATAGCAAGCTCAGATGGCTTTAAGTTTGTTTTTTTTCTGTAAAATATTTTTGCTGTGCTCTTTTCACAAAGAAATGGGTTTTAAATGATGATAGCTTAGCTTCTATATCATTAACCAATTCTGATACAGTTGAAGCTGTATTCGAAAGGACTATAGAATTGTCAATTTTACGCCATAGTTGCCAGCTTATTTCATCTTCCATATTACTTAAATATGCAAGAGGAATTAAATTATCTTTGAGTAATGTTAAACAGTTCTTACAATGGCTTGTCATGCAATATTCATCTTGAATATTGCAGCAAACCGCTTTAAGAAACGTCTCAAAATCGCTGGGAAAGGATGGAATTACATTAGCGCAACTTTTCAAAAGAAAATCGAAGTTCGCATGATATGTACATGCAACACACACATATTGTGCGGCATTTTATTTGCTAATTGGACATGGCGAGGTCGCATATTAAAAAAAGTTGATAAGCCTACCTTCTCATTTGGGAAGTATTTTTGAACAACTCAAACGTTTCTGAGACTGTCATTAGCATGAACCGCTTAGCCACTAGCTTACCCTCAACTATTATCGTGTCTTTTTTTCTTGCAGCTTGCACACTTATATCATCGTTTTGATACAAATCAATGTTATTGATTAAGCTTTTTGGTTTTGCTTTTCTGGATTGGTTTATGCATGCATTTCCTTCGTGTTTTTTATATTTATTTGCTAGAACTTCCAGAACTTTTAGGTTTTTTTTTTTTAAATCTTTGGGCAGCGCTTTCTCTACTTTTTATACGGCTTTTACTAAAGTTTGATGGCAATTATAAACCGCAGATTCTTGTTGGCGTACGCGTGAAATATCAAAGAGTTTTTGGCGCCTCTCCCGTTGACGTATGCGATCATATTTTCTTTTCTCTTCAATTATTTTGCCATTACCTTCAGTCAGCCTTTTCCTCGTCTGTCTAGCATTTCGCATTCTTTCCTTGTTTTTTAATTTATACATTTGCATTTTTGTTTCATCATTTTTTATATTTACTCTCCACTGTTTACACCGTAATTTGTTTATTTCTTTGCCTTCATTCATCTACATTTAAAAAACATTATCAAACGAATAACATAAAATAAAAATTTTACTTACCATGTCGCACGCGACAAAATTTCAAAATTTTTTAAAAATTTAGCAGTGCTTATATTTAACCAATTTTTATTTTATTATATTTGGTGGCAAAATACATATGTGTTTGGACACAATTTTGCATGCTCACTGGACAAAAACTTTAGACGCACTCAGAACAAATGCACTTTTTCACTGTCGCACGCGACAAAAATAGAACTGATGAGCTGATAAGAAATTTACAGTTATTAGTTATTGCATAGTTTTTTTATATCTTCTTTGGATATTATACGAGATATTAAATTGCGAGTATCAATGCATACAGCCACTCTTTAAGAAAATGAATCAAAACAAAACTTGCAGTACCATGTCGCACGCGACAAAATTTCAAAATTTTTTAAAAATTTAGCAGTGCTTATATTTAACCAATTTTTATTTTATTATATTTGGTGGCAAAATACATATGTGTTTGGACACAATTTTGCATGCTCACTGGACAAAAACTTTAGACGCACTCAGAACAAATGCACTTTTTCACTGTCGCACGCGACAAAAATAGAACTGATGAGCTGATAAGAAATTTACAGTTATTAGTTATTGCATAGTTTTTTTATATCTTCTTTGGATATTATACGAGATATTAAATTGCGAGTATCAATGCATACAGCCACTCTTTAAGAAAATGAATCAAAACAAAACTTGCAGTAGAAATGTTCAAAACAGAACTTTTGCTAATCTTCGACTTTGCATTGAAATTTTTAAAGTATGTTATGAGTAAATGGAAAAATTGCTTATATTAGTTAAATTTAATATTTTCCCTATAAACAAATGTGAAGAAAACATACTTTTATAGACTTTGAATTTTTTGGCAGTGGTTGCAGTTTCTAGGGAATTGCCCACATGTTGTTCTTTTTGCTTATCAACAGACACAAGTAAAATTATTTTTAGCATGGAAAGCTACTTTTGTCTCTCGCGTCATACAAAACAAATAAAATCAGCAACCAATTCTAATATGAACGCGATAATCCGAATCCAATAAATTTGCAGCCTACAAAAAGAGAACACTGACAACAACAAAATTCTCAAAGCAAAGCCAAACACAAGTGGGAGTGAGTCCAGCAGCTCTGCATTGGGCTTACATGTAACATATGTCGTGTGAATACACTTGCAGATCGAATGAGAACACCCCGGTTCTTATTGTGTAATTATACATTATTGTTTTACATTTTTATACCCGCTACTCATATGGTATTATAACATTGAGCCGGCAGGAAATGTTTGTAACAGGCAGAATAAGGCATCTCTGACCCTATAAAATATTTTTTGAAGTCTGTTCTGCCGAAGTCTGTTCGTTCATTATCGCGAAGCGCATTCGGATGCTTTCACAGGCGATTGCATGAGCATACTGCTCTCTCAATCCTTTTGCTGACAGCGACGAGAAGCTGTACTTGCAATAACTGTACTTGTCAAAGCGGCAAAATGCAGACAACCAATCACAGCACAAATAAAGGATGATGCAATTTATATCGGACATATTTATATCCGTGATCAGGGTCAACAGCCGAGACGATATACCCATGTCCGTCTGTCCGTCTCAGCGATTTAAGATATAGAGATATATTTTTTTTGACAGCACTTGATATGTTTGTTTCAATTTTTTGCATATTTTGCACTCTATGGTATATTTGGAATGTATCAATATACCTACATATATAACGCAATATTTTGCAATTATTTAAAAAGGGTAGCGGGTATCTCACACTCGAGCACACTCGACTGTAGCTTTCTTACTTATTTTGTTTGCTAGAGCTGTTGCAAATACTGAACCAACGATAAAAATTACTGTGTCTAATCGCCTTTCCTTGCACTCTATCTTGTTCGAGTTGGATTTTAATTACTCAATGATATTTTCGAATGGTTAAGTCCGTAGTTTCGTCAGAAAATCAATTCAATTATTTAACGGATCCTTATCGCATAAGAGCACGTCTCAATCATAGCTCAATTTAAAATATTTAAATATTCTATTACAATAACGCATTTCAACGCCACATAAGCGAAATGTAACTCTCATTCAAGAAAGCACAAACGATCAAAGTTCAAGTGTTCTTTTTAAAAAAGATTTTCAAAGCGTATAAGGGAATTCCAAGAGAATATCACGAAAATCGTCATCCTACGCGTAGGAATTTCAATAGATGGCGCCACTTTCGCGAAATCAGCTTTTAAACACAGCTGATCTGATGCAATAGCACGTGTTGTGGAAAAGTGCAGAATTTAGTGCAATTTAAAATTTAGTATAAAACTAAATAAAACGATAATTTGTTTCAATTTTTGCGATGAATTATAAAGATTGTGGTTTGTTCTACGTGTTTTGTTATATGCGGCGTATAAAACCGTTATAATGTCTTCGTAATTTTATGTCAAAGTGTGTCGTACATCATGGGGCAATTTGAAAATAAATCTCATTTTCAAATAGACTTTTGAAGTTGTGTTGAAGGTTGTTCAGGCAAGAGACCAATTGTGTGTCGTAGAGAAATTAATTCCTGTTCGATTGTATATAGTTCACAATGCCATAAGCGCCGTTCTTCTTTGAATTTTGCATTTTTATATCATAACCTCAATTGCAAAAATTCACTATTTTAGGTTAGATGAAAATCAATGACGAGAAAAAAAAAAGCAAAGTTTATATTGTTTGTTCACTTTTAAGGAATATCTATAAATAGTAATTGATATGAGTAACTTAATTGCAATTTTACCAAAACGATAGTCGAAAATATTGTTAAAATCGGACAATAAATTGCAACAAAAGTAAGATATTTTAAGTCCGTTTCAATAAGCAATTATGGCTCTGCGAATATTACAGTTTTGAAATGAGAACACTATATACTAAAACAAATGTTATTACACATGAAAAGTGAAATTGAAAAGTTAATAAGAAGATTTTAGACGATTTTAGGCGATCGCTGAGAACATGTTTGGTTTTGTTGAGCATAAGGATGCAGAAAACTAAAATATTTTAGATTTTACTGATATGTATAGTCTTATAGTTGATGAATATGCTTTAATTATACATACGTAAAAGTATAACAAAAAAAATATTTTCCATTGAGTTTAAATCCCTTAATATTATAAAGCCGACTTGAAGAAACAATTTCGCTCAGCTAGCAAAAAACTCAATTTCTTATGATCAGAAGTCAAATTAATAAAAATTTAATGATGTAATACTTCAAATTGAAGTCAAAATTAATAAAATTAAAATTTGTTAAATTCATCCGCATATAAAAAAAATTTTTTTTTTTTTTTAAATATTTCCAGTAAGAGTAGACCCGCCCACTTTTCACAAATTATGCTAAAAACCGCATAAAGAAATCTCAAGTAGTTTAAGAGTTATTAATTTCCATCAAGAAAAGTAGTCTCCTGGACCATAGTGCTACGGTCTAATCTAACCAAAAATTATTTTTAACTCTCCTGTTAACTTCGTAAGTCACTTTTTTTAGCTCTACACTTTGCAAAACTATTTGATTTGGGAAATCACTAAACGTCAAACCACTGAAAAGTGTTCACCATGCTACAGAATTACGAGTGGTTTTCGTAGACAAATAGATATAAGTAGAACATGTCAATCCATTGTAATGTAGTGATTTACAAAAATTTTAATTATATAAATTTACTCCACAGAGTAAACTGAACACACTTTAATTACAAATTGAATTAATTTCATTTTTTACAAAGTTAAAATGCACCTACAAGTTAAATTTGAGTGGAAGTGTGTGGTACCCCTGTTTAACATATTCGAAATATTGCTGTAACATTTCTAGCTATTAAGCTGCTATCACAAGGTTGAGTTAAATTAAGGTTAATTAGGCAGCTTGTATAATATTGAGTTTACCCTGTCTCTTGTTAACTCTTTGGAAGTCATTGCTCAAAGTGTCGCATTATTTCGCAGATTGGAAAATCGCCGATCCGATTAAATTTACCAATCTATACTGCCTCATATAGGGTATATCGCCTCAGCGATTTTTCCCAACAATGAATTTGCTAAAGAGCTTCCTAAGCATTTAGAAATTTCAGTTAAGGCAAATGGTAAGCCAAAACCAATTTAAAAAATGTTTGTAGTAGTTATATCCGTTGTATGGACTCAACGAATAGGGTGTATGTATTCTGTTTGATTACTTGTTAGCTATATCTTATATAGCTAACAATAGTGTCTTATCTCTAACGTAGATAAGCCCTTTTCTATTTTTATATTAATGTTATGCACCTGACTTAAGTGCATTTTCAAGCGGTTAAAATTATCATATCACAACGCAGTGATCGTGTGATACACTTATGGGTATTCAAAATGATCACGTCGCAGCGCAGTGTGCACAGAATTCTTTTTAAGAATCTGTTATCATCTATAGATAAAATCATATTTGGTGATATATTTATTTAGCTTAGGCTAACTCGGTGGGCGGCTTCATGATTATGCTTCAATAATTATTTTTATTATAATCTTTACAGTCCCTGAATTAATTTTCAACCCATTTAAATGCTTTTAAAATTTTGATGTTAATTCATACAGTAGGCTCCTGTTGCCGATTATATGTGTGAAAGAGGAGATTGTGTATTTTATTATTTAATTGATTTGAGGACCTCATTCATTTTACTATCGCAGATATTGAATTATTATAATTACGCCACTGCACTATTACCCCTTTATCTTGCACTTTGACTTTATTAAAAGTGTTAAATATACTACAATTGTATCATCAACGCCTTCATAAAACGGTTGTAAGGAGAGTTGTAGCAACCGAGAGATGAAGTGAGGTGAAAAAAATGCAAATTTCCAATTTCTATCATATTTCAACCAAGCGCATATGCTTTAATGACCAAAATTCCATCAATCAACTATTTAGAGGTGCAAAAGTAAACATATTAAGGTCGAAAAAGTGGACAAAGGTATTAGAATCAAATGAACCGAAAATTAGCAATTTTAGCGCTGTTCCAAGATGATCGAAATAAATCACTTGCGAAAAAATGCTATATTTCGAAGAGAAAAAATCGAGAATATTTTTCAAGTTACTTAGTATTCTAACAAAAAAAAGTCAAAATATTAAAATCTCTCCAACGATAAGTACAAATCTCTAGCCATTTCTGTAGCGCTCCTGTTCAACCACTTTTTAAAAAATGCTTTCTAACATCAATTAACAAATTAAACAACGGCAGTTCAGTGTTTTATTTAAACACGCCTTATAAATACTTAATAAATAAATAAATATGTATACCAATATGCATATTTGATATTTCGATAATAAAAAATAATAATAATAATAATAATACAAATTCTACCTGTTAGTGCTGTTATAGCTATTTGCATAGTCTTTAAGATCATGGGATGCGAGTATAAAAGCGACATACAAAAATCTTGCTCAATTACTACCGGAAAAATCGGTAAATACTTGATAGAAAAGACTTGTTTCGTGTTTATACCCGCTACCCATAGGGTAGAAGGGTATTATAACTTTGTGCCGGCAGGAAATGTATGTAACAGGTATCTCCGACCCTATAAAGTATATATATTCTTGATCAGCCGAGACGATATAGCCATGTCGGTCTGTCCGTCCATCCGTATGAAGCACTGAATCTCAGAGAGTATAAGAGATAGAACAATAATTTTTTTTCGACAGCATTTGCTATGTTTGCACGCAGATCAAGTTTGTTTCAAATTTTTACCACGCCCCCTTCCGCCCCCGCAAATCAAAAAAAATCGAATAACAAGCCTAATGTTAAAGCTAGAGTTGCGAATTTTGGTATATACCATAACTGTAGTAGTACATTACTGTAGTACTTATGATTCCTGGAAATTTGGTTGCGATCAGATAAAAATTGTGGAAGTTATTAAAGAACTAATTTTGTATGGGCAAAAACGTCTACTTACTAGAGGTCTGAGTTGCCTTGGCCGACAATCTGGCACATTGTGCCGTCCATGGTATATTTTGAATGGTGTACTATATCGATATACCAAACATTTGGTATATTTTTAGTATTTTCGGTATATTTTGAAAATAATACCGCAATAT
Organism: Drosophila sulfurigaster albostrigata; assembly: GCF_023558435.1. NCBI lineage: Eukaryota > Metazoa > Arthropoda > Insecta > Diptera > Drosophilidae > Drosophila > Drosophila sulfurigaster. The sequence continues at coordinate 1,011,774 of NC_084881.1, forward strand.
TTTGCCTTTATTAAAAATGGGTAGCGGGTATCTCACAGTCGAGCACACTCGACTGTAACTTTCTTATTTGTTTTTTTTTATTATTGAGAGCAATATGGTTCCGGTTTAATCATTATAGGTGAACTCAAAGACTTATGTATGGTCTATAAGTAACCCAAAAGTTTGATTGTATGAAAAATAAAAATAAATCATTTTAGCTAAAAAACTGGTTTCAATCTGTAACAAACGTTTAAAATTAATATGACTGCAGTCAAAATTGACGATGACACAGAATCAACGCCGCAAGCATTATGCATTATGTTTAAAAAAAAAATTGTTTTTGTTTTGGCAATTGCCGCGGTTTACTTTATGTACATTTTGTCAAATGTTAATCATATATGTAAGTTTGTCTTTGATATAATTACAGTCTTTAATTATATTACCGCTGCAGTTTCTTGCTCCATGTGTAAGATAAAAATGTACCGCCCTCTACTTAAATAGAATCACATTAAATACCAACACTTGCAACCTATCTAAGCAAACACCCCAATAACAAATAACAAACAAATTAATAAACTAATTTTTTTTTTTAGTTTTGCATTGTTTTATTACTTTGGAATATCAAATTTTAAAACTTAGAGTTAGAGCTGGTTTTTGCTACTATTCTACACAGAGAAAGTATATTTCAGTGTGAGATTTCATCGCACGCCCTTTTGCTGGTAGCTTGCTTCGCTGATTCGGAGGCATCACCGACATTGACTGCAGGCATGTAATAGCGCTTTCACTTTTGCTCATTGATTTTTAATTAAGGAATGAGTGAGTGATAGAATTTTGGCGAAGATTTTTATATTTATAGATTATAATACCTAAAGTGTGAGTACCATTTAATTTTTTTTCAGAACGCCCTCTTATAGTCTTTCAAACTAAATTTGACATACGCCAATGGTTTCTTATAACAAACACGCAGCCGCTAGTTGTATGGTTCTATAGGGAAAGCTACTTGCGATTTAGTTCACAGGAATACAGCCTAAGCAATCATCATGAGTCGGTGCACCTAACTAACCACGCGATTCAAAAGAAGTATCCAAATGGTAAAAGGGATAAGAGACTGCCCAGTGAGAACATGTGGGATTGCTACTCGTTTCAGGCGTATTTGCGTCAGATTGGGAAATACAATATGTGGTTGGAACGGATTTATCCAGGAATGCGAAAAGCAATAGTGGGTACCATGTTGGCATCTCAAGAAAATATGGATAGACGGATAAATACGTTCGAGCTGTTTGGCGCGGATTTTATGATATGCGAGAACTTTTATCCTTGGCTTATTGAGATTAACTCAAGTCCTGATCTAGGTGCAACAACTAGCGTGACAGCACGTATGTGCCCCAAGTGCCTTGAGGATGTAGTTAAAGGTGAGTGAGTTCAACTAATAGTTTGCGAAAATAAAAAATATTATCTTAAAATTATGTTTTTCTAGTGGTCGTGGACAGACGTTTGGATCCTAAGTCTGATTTGGGGAATTTCGAATTGGTCTATCGGCAGGTGGTGCCCCCGACACCCGCCTACATGGGCCTCAATCTATTTGTCAAGGGCAAACAGTTACTGCACAAGGTGAATCATGGCCATAGTCATTCTACCAGCTTATACCAGCAACAGCGAAAGGAGCGTAGCCTTGCGACCAGCAGCGTATTCCGGCAACGTTCCGCCATCGTACCAGCAGCGACTGTATCGCGCATACATCGCGCCATGCCCACATTTAACGCCACTGAGTATATAGAGAAGTACATGATAGAACCACTGAGCAGCAGCCGAAGTAGCATCAACAGCACTCAGCATCACCCTGATGCTATAAAAACAACATTAGCCAATTCGGCATCCACAACCGCTTCAACCTACCCATGTATTTTAAAGCAGGCCGGGCAATCTATTACCCAACTGCTGAGTGACACACATAAAAAAAGAAGAGACTTCGGCGCTTTACCACACAAACGACAACGTAGCTGTGGACCGCGTTTTAGTGCCAACCAAGTGGTCAGCAACGAAGCCAAATTTAAAATTCTTATTAAGAATTATGGAGCTTCTAACGGAGCGGATAATTTGCTGGAAAAATCAGACCCACCAAGTGCATCAGTCCTTAGAGATCGCAAATGGCGAAGCTTACGTAATGTAACAAACACCTCAACTAGCATCTCCAAAACTAAGCCAGCTCAAACTGCACGGTTGATGGACAGCAGTGGTATATGTTCGTTTAGATTTGCACGCAGCAAATCTGAAATAGAGTACTCGTCTAATATACATGCTGTCGGTCGAACCTTTGGTCGCAAGTCGAATGGACTACGGCTACCTATCAGCGTTTCGGTCCAAGCATTACACCGTGGAGAACCCATCTTAGCCGCTATAAAGCAGGTCTCTGAAGCGAAGCTTTCTCAGCCGCAAATTGCCATCTCACCCATTGCCGGGCAACAAACTGACCATCTCAACGGCAACAATACTTCATGTAAAACACCTACTTGTTAAATTAAGCCTACAATATAACTATATGGTGTTTCTGCTTATTGCCAATGAACCAAACAACACTTATGTTAAAAGATTTTGATCTTTAATCGAATATCAAAGCCTTTCCTAGCAGTATGTTCTTCGTAAAATCGGTTATCGGTTTTTTAAAAAAAAGTAATAATTACATCCACAGTTCCGATTTTTCTATGTATATTTGCGATAAAATTTATTTTTCGTTAAGAACATTCTTTGTTAAATTAAAAATTATTTTATTAATTATATTGTGCATACCGCAATGTTCGTAAGGCTGTTTATTCGTTGAAACACCTACATCCCAACAGGTTTACGAAATATACAGCAGGGCTCCGGTTTTCACATTCTCCCGTTTTCACTTTCACAAGATTCTTTTGGTTTGCAAAACGAGTAAGTTTGTCTTGAAGAAAAGAAAAGTGAAAGCCTTTTTCTACATTAAATCGGATCTTATTTGCAAAAGGAAAAAAAAAGTTGACTCATTGGTTTATTGTCATCCTTTTAAGAGCACCAGAAGATCAATTAGGCATGTAATTATTTTTAAAACAGTTGTTTTTAGAATTTCTGATCCCACCTCAAATTTGGAAATAACATTTTGCCGTCTTATATAATAAAACGGATGGCACTAAATTTGTTGATGTAAAATTTGTTTTTTAGAAACTAATTTGTTTAAATTAATTTCTTAAATACTTAAATGCTAAAATTTCATAAAAAAGTTGTTGAAATCAATGAAATCGGTTAAAAAGGTGTTCCCTTTTTTGTGGGAACAGCTAATTGCTGATCCACTGTTTTTTTTTCTTAATGTAAGTTTCAAATCTTTAATTGCGAAAAAGACAAAAGACAAATATATTTCTTTCAGAGGAAAGCATAAATCATCTATATATGTAGGATAAAATCATCCACGAAAAAATTGGACATACAAAAGTATTTTTCTTGTTGTTTTTTTCTGACTAAAACACAAGTCAGCTGTTTCAGCAATAAGAAATGAAACATTCCAATAGCAAAACGATGACCAAAACTTGTGAAAACCGGAGCACCTAAAAACGAAAATCTTGGTTTGGATCCCAAAACGAAAACGAAAATTTAATACCGGAGCACGCCTGATAAAGACCACACATGCATAGCTTTGCCGATGTTTTTCTACCCATAGGATAAAAGGGTGTCTGCAGAAAAGGTATGTAACAGCCAGGAGGCATCTCCGGCTCTATAAAGTATAACATATATTCCTGATCAGAGTCAACAGCCAAGACTATGTCATGTCCGTCTGTTCATTTGAAACATTGGATCTCATAGACCATTATAGCTGTCAATAGTATATTTTAATGCAGTACCATACCAATATATGTATTATAAGGTTGTGCCGCACAGTGGGCGATTTGGTCCCGCTAGCGGCATTTAATTCAAATTTTCAAATTTAAAAATCCGTTAATATTTTTTCACATATCGATAGCAGATGCTTTGATTAGATTTTTAAAAGCTTTTTGAAAGCTCTACGATCAGCTGATCATCAGCTGTGATCGGTCAAACACACCATATGATTTCGCAAAGAGCTTTACACAATTTTTTCTCTTTGCGCGCATGGAATTTGAGTTCCTCGGAAATTTACAATTTTTGGTGAATTTGTTAGAAGTTTGGTTTTTTATTATATTCAAGGTATGTATTTTCAAAAAAATCAATGTTTGTGACCGGTCTATAAATGTGTAGCTCATAAAACGTAGTGGTAATTCAGTGTTCTAACAACTAGCCCGGATTAGCGTACACCTGTCTTTCGTGGAGTAAAACTTAATTTATTCAACTAAGTTCAGTCTAACTCCTTTATTAGCCGAAAGTGTGAATCAGTGGCGTCCAAAATGTGTAATATCAACTGCTATTATCTGCTAGCCTTGAAACTATGGTACTTTTTAGACACAGTGTTAGTACCAAAAAGGGATCTTTTTTTAGTATTGCACTCAGAAGTCATCCCATTTTTTTCCATCATCCCATCATTTTTTAGATAAAGTTTATATATGAAATATATTAATTGAAGTTCAAATAAAATAAAAGTACAACAAAATTTTAAATTAAAAAAAAATTTGTTTAAATTAAAAAAAAAAATTTAAAAAAAATTTAAAAAAAAAATTGGTTAACTTAAAAAATTCTATGATTTTTTTCTGATCAGTGAAAAAAAACCGACTGAAGATATCTATTTTAGTTTAGAAGTTATTAATTAAATGCCGCTAGCGGGACCAAATCGCCCACTGTGTGCCGGCAGGAAATGTATGTAACAGGAAGAAGGAGGCATCTCCGACCCCATAAACTATATATATTTTTGATCAGCATCAATAGCCGAGACGATCTAGCCATGTTCGTCTGTCCGTCCGTATGAACACCTAGATCTCAGACTCTATAAGAGATAGAGCTATAATTTTTAGACAGCATTTATTATGTTTAGATCAAGTTTGTTTCAAATTTTTTCCAAGCCCACTCCCTACAATAACAACTATAGTAGTTATGATTCCTGGTTGCGATGTAATAAAAACTAGGGGTCGCAGGTGCTTTGCCTAACAAGCTGCTGTTTTGTGCGTCTATGGTATATTTTGAATGCGGTACTATATCGATATACCAAATATACCATTTGGTATTTTATTAGTATTTTTGCAGTATATTCGGTATATTTTGAAAATGATACCGCAATACACCTTAGACGGCACAATATACCAGATTTTCAGCCAAAGCAACTAAGACCCCAAGTAAGTAGGCGTTTTTGCCCATACAAAAGTATTTCTTTAATAACTTCCACAATTTTTATCTGATTCAGGAATCATAACTACTACAATAATTATTGTATGTACCAAAATTCGCAGCTCTAGCTTTTAAATTAGACTTGTTATTCAATTTTTTTGATTTTCGGGGGCGGAAGTGGGCGTGGCAAAAATTTGAAACAAACTCGATCTGCGCGCAAATATAACAAATGCTGTCGACAAAATTATAGCTCTATCTCTTATAGTCTCTGAGATCCAGTGTTTCATACGGACAGACACACAGACGGACATGGCTATATCGTCTCGGCTGTTGACGCTGATCAAGAATATATATACTTTATAGGGTCGCAGATGCCTCCTTCTACCTGTTACTTACATTTCCTGACGCACAAAGTTATAATAATAAATATAATAATAATAATAATAATAATAATAATAACATTAATAATAATAATAATAATAATAATAATAATAATAATAATAATAATAATAATAATAATAATAATAATAATAATAATAATAATAATAATAATAATAATAATAATAATAATATAATATTACTCTTTTTTATTTCTTTTGTTTTGCGCGGACGAGGAAAATCAACCTTACGCTGATCAACAATATATGTACATATGTACACATTTTATGGGGTCAAAGATGGATCCTTTTGTCTATAAAAAAAGCTACAAAACTGTTTTAGCCTATGGATAGCTTGTATAAAATAATAACTTCGGCTACAATTTATAGTCAACCAGATAGGGTTTTACATAACTGTAGTATCAATTTGCAAAATATAACTAATGAGTAGTATTGATGATTACATCCGTAATATCAAAAAGAGCCAAATAGTAATGATAGCTCTAGTTACAATATACGTTTACACATATTTTTTACAATGTAAATCTTATAAAACATTAATTTATACAAATTTGTCAAGAAGTCAGTCTTAAATGTTTTTGATTCCATTTGAGATTAAAATACATTAAAATACATAAGAACAAAAACAAAAAATTATTGACCGCATGATAATAAAATTTATTATTCTTGTAAGCTAAATATAAATGCTTAAATCTGTATGAATTACATAAAAGAATATTGTGGAGGAATATTGAAAAATATTTATTAGAAAAAATCTATCGTTAAGATAAATATATAACATTTGTTATAAATTATATTTGCTGTTACTGTTAAATATTTTATTTAATGCCTTTCAAAGATCTGCTAATTATTAGAGACTTTAATTAAGTTAAATACAAAAATATTGTTGAACTTTTGATTTAAATAAAATTAAATCTTGATCTGGAGATATTTTAACTGTTATTCGATAAGATTAATTTATTTCAGATAGAGCTATGACGCTGTAAAATAAATATAAATTAAGTTATTTAAAAATAATTATTTAAAAGTTTAATAGTCTATATCTTACCGCGAACTTTTATTTAGGTGCAGTATACTGAAGTGCCAGGTTCTCACGTGTTGTGGAGTTTAAAGTCGTCCTAATGCCTAGATCAAGAGCTTTAGAGCTTTCTCTTGATAGTTTTTTGCTTCCCGTCTTACCTCCAGTAATTTTGGCATTCTTTTCTTTAAATTTATCTTTGTTTAATTTGTTTGAGGGTGTGACATTGTTAAGGATCTTGCGAAGTAGACCGCTTCGATGATTCACCCTCAATTTAGGCAAAGATTCGAAAAGCTTCATTTGGGTACCATTGAGTTCAAGGGGTCGCGTGCCATCTTGTTCCTTATTTACACTGTAATTGACTTGAAACGCGCGCTCGAATTGACCTGTAGACGCCATGGGGTTCCGTGGAAAATCCAAAACTACGCGTATACAATCCCTTACGGCCAAAGGGCAAATCCTTGCAGTCACTTCCGTGGAAGGTGATAAGTCCGGTGTGGAGTTAATCTCAATCAGTATGGGATTATAATATTCATCTAGCATAAAGTCACAGCCATATATCTCGAATGCGTTTGGCGTCAACTCGGTTTCATCTAAACTGGCCAAAACCACAGCCGTCAAATTCTGTTTGAAACCATCATATATCTTCGCCCAAGTACCATCAGGCGCACCTACGTGACGCAAATGACATTTAAACTGATCGAGCGACCACATATTATTCTTCGGTAGCCGAGAGTCTCTTGTCATCTTGTTCTTATAACGCTTCTGCACTGAATTGTTAGTAAGATGTATGGATTCCCGTAAATCATCCATCGTAAACTCTTGCGAACTGAAACGTAGATAGCAATCCTTATATATCCAAATGGATACCTGTGCATCACTTATTGTGAGCAACATGTACTGACGAATATCAAACTTAGTGCGATAAATCAGACATGGCCGTTCTAGAAAAAAAATATAATTTAAATATGAGACTAGATATAATATCTTACAATTTTAAAACCTGTGCATTTTCTATAATTTCAATAGTGCCGTTTCTTTAAAATAACGATTAAGAAAGCTAACCATTTTGATTAAAAACAAATTTTGTGGCATCAAATTTAAAAGATACCAAATAAAAAATACTGAAAATATATCACAGTCGGTCATGGCTATATCGTCTCGGCTGTTGACCCTGATCAATAATATATATGTATACTTTATAGGGTCGGAGATGCCTCCTTCTGTCTGTTACATACATTTCGTTCCGGCATACAGTTATGAGTAGCGGGTATAAAAACAAAAATAGGTTTTAAATCTTGACATTTTTAGCTTAATCTTTTCTTACACATTGTATATAAAACTATTAATTATTATACTTACCAATATATTTTTGTACAATGTATTTTCGATTTTGATTGTTTGATGTCCATTGAAGAATATCATCCAAGGAATTACGTATAACGATTCCAATACCGCGAGACTGATATCCGGGCTTTAATATCCAGAGATTACGGCAACCATCCCACCGATAATCTGAACGCAATGATTCAATTTGATCCAAGTATTGAGCAGCAAGTCGAGCATATTCCGCCATGACCTTTTCGTTAACCTTAAACTTGGCATTCGTCTGAAGTACCTTAGATGACTGCATCATGAACGATTGATTCTCAACCATTTCAGTTGGCGTTAGCATTTTAATACGTGCATCGTCAAGCGAATAATGCTCTTTTTGTCTAATCATGTTCTTTACCTTATTCAAAGCAAAGTCAATCGTTGTGCTTATTACGGCACCATGTTCAATATCAACCATATCGATAGGACGGTGCTCCTTTATATAGCGCAACAAAGCACGTGCCTGAGTATGATGGAAATCTTCGATAAAGGCAGCACGTTCCTCCATGCTATTTGCGCCCAAGCGGTAGACGCGCGGATAGCTCATTCCACAAATGCCGTCTTCGCGAAACCAACGTTCTTGCTCAGCGCAACCAACCAGACCGACTTTCGTAGAGAAATCAAGAACCTGACTGCGTCTTACACGATTTCGATAGGGCTTGACTTCTGGAAATGTGTCCCGAGCGCCTTTCGTTTGCCAAATGAAGAAGGCGGGAAAATTATTGATCATCTTGGATAAGACAACTGCTTCATACTCATTGCCACGTCGCGCCAGTTCTAAAAGTGAATCTTCTGACATGGTCTGTAATTTAGCATGACGGTTTGCCGGCAGCTTCTCCAACCAACCGCGACGCACCAGAGCGCGTCTTACTGTATGATAGTTACCGTACACGGTAAAAATTCTTCGATTTCGATAAGCATCAATGACCCGTGTCCGATAAGTATTACGCAGCTGACGTTTGTGTGCATCAGGCGCTAATGCGCCTACCGAATTTGTAATACTTGTGGGACGCACCTGTGACACGACGATATTCGCGGAGCTGGCATGAGTATGATGTTGGCTTCCTCCCTGCGCCAAAAGAGAACTTTTATTCAAACTGTTGCCACCTACATTATTTGGCATGGAGCATTGTTTACAAAGCGTGATTAATTCCGCATCCAAATTTTGTATGAGTGTCTGTATTCTGGAGACAGGATTATAATATCTGTTTCGTGTATTAAATGCACTCGTTGATGCCTGACTCATGTTAAAATGGATTGCTAATGCCAGTGATTAATCTTCGGATGACTAAGTAAATGCGTCTGGTGCTTATGCAGCTGTTGCTGCAAATAACGAGAAATTTTGAAGCAGTATCAAACCTTTTCAGTATTGAATTTGAATTGGCAAAATATTTTTGATTTTTAATACACAGTATTACCTGAACAGAAGAATTTTCTGAATCACAACTCAAAAAATAAAAACATATCCTCAATCCACAAGAAAATACTGACTATTCAAGATATTTTCACATTCAAATAACAGAGTTAGTTATTAGAGGTCTGCATGAATGCACTCAAATTTTTCGGTTATTTGAGTACAATAAGCTTAAGTCGCAATTCGGCGTGCCAAACCGGTTTCAACAAAGTGAATTGCGCATTGGTAAGGGTTGTTTTCGTTAAATGCAGAATGAGTGAAATTCAAACCAATGTGTAATGGATAGAATGAGTGAATGCAGAGTAAATGTTTCGAGTATTCCAATGAAATTTTGGCATTCTCGTCGTTCATGGCAGGGAGAGCAGGAGCAAAAATTTAAGATTGCAGAGCTTGGACGAAGGCGTAAGAACAGTGTTTTGCGTATGTAGTACATAATATATGAATATACATAATATATCTGTAAATAGAAAAGCACATTAATAATTATATATATGTATATATATAAATTTATATATGTAAATATAAAAGAATAAAAATTTAATTTCAGAAAAACGATGTATTATTGCTATCAATTCAGATACAATAAACAAAATTATGTTTCTGCATTTAGTCATTGAAAAATAAAATAAATAAATTATACATATACATATAATAATTAATTCATGTCTTTCCATTTTTCTATGTCTTGTATTGAAAAGCAATACAAAAACAACAAAAACAAACGCAATAAATTTGACGTCTCCAATGCGGCGCACAACTAACCGAGTACTCGGTCGTGAAACTCATTCGTGTATTGCGTCGCCGTTTGGATAGAGTAAATTTTCTACTCATGCCTTTACCACATTTGCCAAATCCGTTTTACTCAATGTCTCACTCAGTCAGTCAGAGCTTAGAGTGAGGGTACCGAATGCTGCTTTAACTATATTCATGCAGACCTCTATTAGTTATGCAGCACTTCGACTTGGAGCTGCAGGTTACGAAACTGCATGCATAACGACACTCGCGCAGTGTCAACATTTTTGTTTAGCAACAAAGGCAACGCCATCCACAAAACTGCAACGGAAACGGCTAGCACTGGAATCAACGACTTCATGTATGTTTAGTTTTAAATTGGCAAGTAAGAGTCTAGCTTTGCACATATTTTTGTTTTTCTAAAAACTCAAGAAAACATTCATTCTTAATTCATATAATCATGTAGGCAGTAAACGAGTACTAACTGTTGATTTTTATCCACTTGTTAGTATTCCACAAATTATTAAGCAAACTCTTTAACCCATACTACTTGCATATGCTCGCACACACATACATATGTATGTTGATAGATAAATGCAAATAAATTATACATTCTGTTTTAATTTTAATTTGGAACGCAAAGCTTCATCCACTTCAAAAATTGGCCCATGTCCAGGAATAATGAAGTTGCACAATTGGGACATTCGATATCGTTGCTCGCGTTGCTGTTTCTCATTCTCACTGCCCGCTAATATCCAGATCTGTTCATCCTCTATGTCTTCGCGCCGCTCGAAAAGGTCGCCACAAATACCCACAGTGCCTCCAATATGCGAGTTGTGAACTATTACGGATACACAGCTGAGTGTATGACCAGGCGTCTGCTCGACCAGCACTTCGCCATGAATGTCCAATGGACCAGAATGCTCGTAATATAGATCACGATTTGAAATGCTTGAACCAATTATATGTAGACGTGCCTGTTGGAACAGATAATTGCAACCCACATGATCAGAATGTCCATGGGTACAAACGACAATGTGAATGTCGTGCAATTGTAATTGCTGTGTTTTTAATAAAGTTGTTAGGTTTTCACCATCCCATGCAGTTAATGTGTCTACAATAATATTGGTACCATCTCGACAACGTATAAGTGTACAACTGCAATTTGCATGCATAGTAGTGGCATCAGTGCTGTCCTTGTAAGAATAACCTTCCTGGAGAACAATGACTTGATTTTTTAATATCGGCATTTTCAACATAAAAATATTTATAGTATAACATTGACTTCCAACTAAAAAGACTTTTTCTTCATTTATCTGTCAATCGATTACGATTACGATAATTCTTCAGTCAAATCTGTTTTTTCTCCAAGTTATAGACTATTTCCACTTCACTCAGTTTTTTTTACGTTTTTTAAAGTCCCGTTTCGGGGTTTCCATTGGCACGAACCGAAAAACCACTGCACTAAAAAACCTCGGTTTTTTCGGTTTTTTTCCGTTCAGGTCGAATGTTACGTTCGCCCAATGTAAAAACTTATAAGAAAAAAAGTCGGTTCGAAACGTAAAAAAAATAAATGCAGTGGATAAAGGTATTCCACATAAGAATTTTTTTTTCTATTTTACCGCCGCATTACTGCTAACGTGAAAACCCCCAGCTTATATACACTAAACGTACCGTCAACTTCAGCGTTATTATAATATATAATAAATTAATAATTAAATAGGCAACAAAAAAAAAAAACTTGACTATATTTAAAATGCACCATAAATCGAAGAAAATTAATAACAGGGTGCCTCAGAAATTAAAACTTACAAAATTTTAACCGAAAGCCGACTTTTGGAGATTGTAGGTGCCACACAGGTTAGATGGAGTTCGTTTCCAAATCACTTTGCATGGAGATTTATTCTAAATCAGTAATTCAGTAGTTTAAATTCTTTAGAAAAAAAAAATAGACAGAATACATTTTATCTCTTGAAGCCAAATCATATCAATATAATACATACGCTTACATATAGCGCAACGAAATACCGTCGTGATCATCTCTCGTCATTAGTTCTGCGAATGAACTGTCAGTGACGTTTGCCTCGCGCAATGTTCGATTTCTAACCGCAGCGCTCTGTTTTTCTGAAGTTGCAATAATGGTGTTGAAAATGAACTCATTTAGTTTCAAGGGAATAAGAATCAATCTATGGTAAGTGGTGTTAATCTTCCGGACAGCTTATCAAATTTTCAAATTTAATTTATTTAATTTAGCTTTCGCTGTTATATTCTAATTACATAGATTCTATTGCATTATTAAAACTTTTCGAAAAGTAGAACGTTCTGACGCAGCATTCCACAATCGGTTATGTGTAAGAGAGGCGCGAATGTATCCACATCGCATGATGCGACAACGATCCTTAAAAGTATTTTAGCTAATATTGGATTATAAATTAAAAACAAAAAGTGCGATATTGATGGAAGAAAGCTGATTTTTAAATGTTTTAGCGCTTTACAATTATTTTAAATTGATTTGCAATTATTAAAAAAAAAACGAATAGGTAATAAAATAAATGAAAATAAACTTTGGTGTAAACACTTACATCATGGAAACGCATTATTCAAACAGACTGGAGGATAGTTTTATCGATATCAGTCCAGCCACTTCGCTGGTCAAATGGTGACACCGTGCAAATTTCACTAAATGAAAATACATTTTGCATTGTTTAACATGTTACCTGTATGAAAGTTTTTATAATATACATGTTTTTCAATTACCTCCCACGTACTAATTGCAATTCTTTGCAATATATGGTGCAGATGCATCAAGTGCTTCTGCGACGACGGTATGCATATAGCGGAATCATACCGCCCTCTCAAGTCTGGTATGATTTGTTGAGGTTTCCTCGATCTAAAAAAACTAGTGCATTTGTATGACGTATGTCCGAGTTACATCGTTAAAAGCCGCACTATCCGACAGAATCGTGTTTTTAACGGAATGGACGAGTTGGGCAATGGAGAGATAAAGAACATATCTTACACAACCAAGATGAAGACTGCACAAAGCGTACATGAGATATTGGATTCGATGAGCCAACATTCCCAACAAATCGAGTATCAGGTGCAAGCCATACTAATGCTGTGGTCATATTACCAACGTTTACCGAATACAGCAAGGCCACTTCTAACAAAACAGTTAAACAAAAAAATTGTACCCCATCTGTTGTCGCAAATACCTAAGATGGATATTCACGATTTGAGCGTTTGCTATTTGTACTTACGTAAAATGCATGTACCAAATAGCGATGGCACACTCCAATCTATTCTATCACGTGGGCTAAAACTCATAGAATTGGCCGTGGGAAAGGATTTGATCCCACTTCAGGCATTGTCTCGTCTATTGGTAGGCATTAATCTAGATCGTGACTTTTTTACACCACTCGTCTGCCAGCACTTCAAACCCCACCTTGAGCAGCATATAGCTGACTGCCAATCGGAATATCAAGTCCGCTTGGTGTCCACGTGTCTCTTCCAATTGCACGGGTTAATTCACCAAGAACTGCTAGATGTCTACAAGCAACGAGTTAATGAACTTCTTCAAAGAGGTATTCTCAACAGTGGCACACCTAAGGCACTGCTCAAGTTGTTGCATATGCTCAATCTGCCAGTTTGGTCAAATCAGAATACAACGTTAATACGACAGTTGATGTTACAACTTCGCAACTGTATATGCACAAGGCAACTGGAGCCCAATGATCTAAAAAGCGTTTGTCGCACTTTTTTACACCATCAAGAGCCGGCAGAGCTTATGCAACCACTTAAGGAGGCAACCGAGTCACTTCTGCAACAGGAATCATCGGCAGATGCACTCTCGTGTGCAGTGCCTTTTATGGACTTGGAGCAACGTGATGACTATGTACAACAGTTTCGTAAACTTTTAAAGTCAAAGTCTGCTTGGGAACAGCCCAATGCTAGCGGTCATTTCTTCAGCGTGCTGCGCGCTCTGAAGATTGCTGATGTGCGCGACTGCGATGCATATTGGGCGGCTGTAATTAGAACGTTGCAGATATGTTCTAAAGAACAAACAAATCTGCCTTTCTTACGTCATTGCCAGCGTTACATGAACTTCAACAATAATTTGGGTGGCACGTATCGTCACCTCGAATTTGAGCGTGTGGTAAGCCGGCTTTGTCTCGATGCCATCGAAAACAGCTTGACTGGGCGACTTCCCTCAAAGTTTGCTCATATGGCCGCCTTTGTTATGGCCTATGGCCATACACCCTTTGCATGGAAGAAGTTTCCCAATATTCTAATTAGCAAGTTACTCGCCATGATGCCCCAGTTTAATATTCAGGATTGTTTTCTTATTAGTCGTGGCATTCAAATTGCCTGCGAATTGCGCTTTCGTCGCCATGTGCCTTCAATTCTGGGCATGCAGCTGTCAACAATAGACAGCATACTGATTGCATGCAGTGAACGTCATCTTTTAGCCAGCGAAGAAATAAGCCAGCCATTGAAGGCCACCGATTTAAACATCATTGTGCGTACACTCAGCCATAGAAAATGTGAGTGACTTGGAATCGTAGATAAATATGTAGATAGTCCATGACAGTTGTCAAAACCTTCGATACTTACGAGTTGATACCAATTTATTTTTAGACTATTTTAATTCAAATTTATCATGTTTATTGCAAATAATTTCAGCACTTAAGAACACTCAGGTGTATAATCTAGCACTGGAGCTTTATAAGAGGCTTAGTATTGAAGATCTGAACTCACGTGTAGTGCGAGACATGGCGTACAATTTCAATACATCGCACTTCGTTGTACCTGCTCTGTTAGAGTCTATGTTCAAATATGTGACTCTACAGCACAATCACATCACGGGCGACACTGTTGAGAAAGTTCTCACATGCGCTTATAATCTTGGCTATACCCCTGCATCCTTGGAATCACTTGAGTACGCAGCTGAAATTATACTCCGGTAACTTCGCATATATAGAACCAAGGCTGCAAACCACGAATAATCAAGTTGAGGGTATTGGGTTCATTTTCATGAAACGTGCTTGATTCGGATTTAGATTCGGTTTGCAGCCCTCTCTAAAATATATTTTAAATATCTTTACTGATTTCTTATTATCTGCAGTGACTTTGATCAGATGAGCGGCCTATCTGTGGTGCAGTCATGTCTGGCATTGTGTTATTACAAATCCATTCCAGATCAATTGATCAACTTGGTTTTCTGCACAAAGTTCATTCAGCGGATCGAGGAAGAAATACAAACATGCTATTCAAAGGCCACATACCCTGGATTAGTACTTAATCGAATAATGCAACTTAATCGAACTGTATGCTTGGATTTCCCAGAGGCAAATGTGCCCTGGTTTCAGCAGAACTATGTCGAGGCCCAGCTTAGCAAAAGTATGTTGAGTGCAACATACAAAATAATCGCAATATTAACTGGTCTACCATTTTTCTATAGAATCATTTAAATTCAGTGATTTTGGCACGGACATTAGGCTATATTTACAGGGTCTGCTTAAAGACGATAAATATTTTCGATGCAACCATACAACACCTTATGGGTATCATATCGACTTTGTGATACACTTCGATAAGGATAAGAAACCCATTCCTGCATCACCCATAGAAGCCACAATGTTAGATCGAATAACTAAGTAATATTTTGCTATTTTCGTTACTTGAGGGTTTTGATATAGATATTTTTGGCTTCTTTTCAGGGTTGCCATTTTATTACTTAAACTAGATTCGTTCTGTGAAAACGATTTCTCAGCGTTGCGCGGTCCCGATTTGTTAAAGATGAAACATTTGGAAATGATGGGCTACAAGGTGCTGCAAATTAACGAGCATGACTGGAATTCCAAACAGAGAATGGCACCAGATGCCAAGGCGAACTATTTAAAGTGTCTCCTTCAAATTTCATAGCAAAATATTCTTTTTATATTTATTTATTGAAAATATAATTCAGTTTTAAGATCAATTCGGGTATTTTGTGATTTACTATTGCCAATGTTTAAATTCTAAGATATTTAGTTCGAAATATATATTATCCGGTTTGCTATACTTGTAATCGTTGAAAAATTAAAATCGATTTAGTTAATATAGGTGTAAATCTATATTATAATTGTGATTGGTTGTCCAGATGTGTACACCATTTGTAGGCGTTATTAAACATTAATTGCCATGGGCTTTCCATTTGGGTGGGAGCTTGCTCAAAGCCCGGAGGCACATATGGCCACTGGTACATGACACTGCATCTCTCTGGATGAGGCATAAGAGCCAGATGTCTACCATCTGAAGAGCAAACACCAGCAATTCCTTCGGGACTGCCATTGGGGTTCATGGGATATTTTTCAGTTGGCACACCTTCATCATCCACATATTGCAGTGTTATTAATTGTTCCTTCTTCATCTGATTTCGCATTTCATCCCGCTGGAAAGCAAATCGCCCTTCGCCATGTGCGACCCAACAGCCCAAAACTAGATTGTCCATACTGCGCAACATTATGGAGCGGTTGGTCGGAATCTTTACAGTTGACCAACGGCACTCAAACCTTCGCGAAATATTACGAACAAGGGCAATTTCAGGAGTCTTCTTGCTCGTTGTGCTGTCATACTTATCGGCCTTTGTACTGCCTACAAAACCAATCAATGTCATTAATTGACAACCATTACATATACCAAGAGAGAAGACATCTTCACGCTTCTTGAATGCTTCGAATTGTGGCTGAAGTAGCTCACTGTGCAAGATATTGGCCGCCCAACCTTTAGCCGAACCCAAAGTATCAGCGTAGCTAAAACCACCCGGAAACACCAATCCGCGATACTGAGAAAGGCATGTGGACCCTGTAAGAGATAGATAATATGAAGAGTCATCTGTCGGGAATAACAGTATGAGAATTACCTGCCAATAAATCTGACATAGTTACATCGTGTACTTCAAAATAAGCTCTAAACAGACAAGCCATCATTTCACGTTCACTGTTAACACCCTCCTCACGCAGGACGGCTACACGAATCGTCCGAGTACAACGCTTTAAAACCAATTCTGCATGAAAATTCTGTGGGCCTTTATATTGTGGTGGCTGGCGATAATTGAGGCTCTGATATTCTGATTGAACGCAATCAACATTGGCCTGCAGTTTCTCCAGTTCAAAACTAGTGCGTTCCCATTGCTTGTAAAGTGGAAGTAATTTTTTATCCAATAGTTTCGTTGCACCTCTTGTGAGCACTATTCGAGCTTTATCGAGGCCATATCCATGTGTTGATCCCAGATAAAAATTGGGGACGCCGGCTTCATTAAACCGATTGCGAGCCTTGCTCAGGTGTGTGCTTTCTAACTCCAACACCCAGCCACACTCCTCACTGAACAACAAACTAAAATCGACTCCAATTTCTTTGGGTGCAGAAAAATTGCCTGACATTGCCTCGTTAAAGTCCACCTTTATGCCACTTAGTCCTCCGATTGCCATTTCGATAAGACACACTATTAAGCCGCCGTCGCTAATATCATGGCCTCCAAGTAGTAGCCCTTCGCTCAGGAGGGATTGAGTAACTTCAAAGGCCTTGACTAATACTTTGGTATCTGTCATGTCAGGTGTCGAGTCCCCTTGTTGAGAGTAAGATTGCGCAAGAGCCGAACCGCCCAAGCGGAAAGACTGTTCAATATTGATCCAAAGCAAAACAGTATCTTTGCCACATGCTGGACCTTTTAGATCAGGCGTAACTCGAAGGCGCACATCGGGACAGGGTGCATAAGTTGATAGAACAAGAGTTCCTGGCGATTTAACGGTCTCGTTGTCCACTTTCGCAGCCATCGAAAGTGAATCCTTACCACCGTCTATGCCAATTCGCAGTTCCCGCAACACTTGACTTAGTGCAAGACAAGCCTCGTACATTTTGTATCCTTCGCCAGGCAGTTTAGCGGCCCACATCCAATTGCCAGAACACTTAATGTCTGCCAATTCGGTAATCTTCACAAAAACCAAATTACTGAGAGCTTCGGCCACACACATGTGAGCCATATTCACTGGACTGACAATACCTGAAAAATAAAAGTGGTAATGATGATAGAAAAACAACATGAAGAAAACGGTACTCGATTCTAATCCAAAGCATAAATTAACATAACAGTTCCACATGACATTTTAAACTGTTATGAATAATTAAAGACAAGTTACCATAACAAGTAAATGTTAAAACTCATTATATCATCAACTTTTCAACTACAATCAAGAGTTTGAAAATGAATTTGTATGTATAATGAATGTAGATTTTCTTACCTATGATAGGGCGCGTTCCAATGGATGTGGCAATTCCTGAATAGGTGAAGTGTGAGACGGTAGTCAGGGCATAGTCACACAGAGGTGCCTGAAATGGACCCACACATTGTTGTTGGGCAATTAAGCCGCCGACACATCGGTCCACTTTGTTGGTAAGGAAGCGCTTGCTTCCAACAGCAACAATGCTCAGAACGCGATCTAATGCATCCTCTATTTGTAAGTTATTTGGCAGCTTAAGTTTTTGGCGTGGGATGGGTAAGTCATTCAGATGATAAGACCGTTTGGGCATATCCCCCAGTACATGTGACAAATGCATATTAAAAGGAGCTGCGTCATAGTTTTGAAGTTCATTCTGTTGCAGTGCATGCTGCATATCATTGGGAGCTGCTTGATCCACGAGCGTTACCATACCATCGCCGGTAACAACGCCAACAAAACTAATGGGACAACGTTCGCGGGCACAGATGCGCTCAAGTAATTGACGGTCCTCCGGGAAGCAAAGTATAGCATTATTCTCCTGGTATTCTGCTCCCCAAAGTTCCAAGGCCGTTATGGTTGGATCGCCCAGCTTAAATTCTCGTGCAAAGATGAGAGCACCCGCATATCCTGGCTCGACAAGCTCCTTCAATACATTCCCATTGCCTCCAGCCCCTTGGTCATGAATTGCCAAGATGGGATTTCGATCCCCTAGCTCAATGCATGCCCGCACTACACGATTCAATTTGTTCTCCATTTCAGGGTCACCGCGCTGTACTGCATTGAAATCTAATTCAGCATCAGCAGATCCTTGTATTTCGACGGAGCTGGCTGCACCACCACCCACTCCAATTCGGTATACTGGACCACCAATTTTGGCCAAGAGTTGACCACGTTCTGGATCCTTTTTGTGGCGCATTGAATGAGGCATAGTGCCCAATCCGCCGCTGAACATAATTGGTTTCACGTATTCGTCCCTTGCAACTGGTTGAGCAGCATTATACAATCCATAGGATATGGTAAATCCCGAGATAAGCGGCTCACCAAATTTGTTGCCGTAATCGGAGGCCCCATTACTTGCGTCAATGAGAACTTGCAATGGCTTTGCAAAGGAGCTGGGATACTTTAGGTTACATGGTTCATACGGTTGTGTGTATCCCGGTATATTCAAAGCTCCCACACAATAGCCGGCTGTGCCAGCAATTGGCAAGCCACCACGGCCAACGCCCTGAACATCTCGCAAGCGGCCGCCAGTGCCGGTGGTTGCCCCACTGAAAGGCGCCACTGCTGTGGGCATATTGTGTGTCTCCGCCGTAAAAATGAGATCCGATTGCACTTTTTGCTGTTCAACAAAGCTCGGGGCACCGACATGCTTCGGTTGCAGCACGAGATGCTCGAATCCCTTAATTGCGCTACTGTTATCGCTGAACTTAATGGTGTTGTTTGGATTCGTATCGTGCTGAGTGTCCATTATTAGTGTGATCAGCGACTTGGGTAGTTCCTTGCCTTCACAGATCATGCGTCCTCGAAAAAACCAATGCCTTTAAAATCAAAATTAATTTAAAACATGTAAGAAAGTTACAGTCGAGTGCTCGACTGTGAAGTAATATATGTTATATTCTATTCTCAAAATATATCAAATTAATACATCACAACAATTTTGTCATATCGTAAAGGCTATACAGTAGAATCCGGTTATAACAACTCCACTTATAGTGTCCGTCCGGTTATTGCGACGAAAACTCGATGGCTTGGTTGGTCCCCATACAAACTTATGTTATACGTACATACATATGTATGTATGTATTTTAGCGACAAACCGCTTATACCGACGAAATTTTTCACAATTCAACCGGATATTGCGACGAAAAAAAAAAAAACAGCGAAATAATGCCAGCAAATTTAAATATCAAACGACGCTGTTAGAAATGTATGCATTTATCAGTGATCGGCAAACTTGCGTGTGCCTAGCAGCGACACGGAAGTTCTTACATCCTCACTACTCTCTGTTAGTTTCAGCTGACGCCTTAGCTTATGCTAAGATATACGATTTATTATGGAAAAACTATGCTATTGAATTAAATTTATACATTTTTTTTTTTTGATTAAAAAATTAATTTGATTTATCTTAAAACCCTATTACGAACATGGCAACCATAAAAAAAAAACAAAAATTTGTTTTGCTCCTTTCGGTTAGTGCGTCTTCCAGGTATAACGACGTAAAATCGTCGGTCCCTTGAAAGTCGCTATAAATTTTCTACTGTATTTGGAGCATTTATATAGTATATATAGTACCACATTCAAAATATACAATAGATTACAAGATATACCAGATCGTCAACCAACCAGAACCCCACAGCAGAAGCCGTGTGTTTTGGTATGCAAAATTATTACTAAAATAACTTCTAAAATTTGTCTCATCGCAACCAAATTTTCAGGAATCATAAATACTGTAGTTATTAGTTCCGATGAGACAAATGTAAGAAGTTATTAAAGAAATACTTTTGTATGGACAAAAACGCCTACTTACTACTTAGTTGCTTTGGCTGACAATCTGGTATATTGTGTCGTCTATGGTATATTTTAAATGTGGTACTATATCGATTTACCATTTTCAGTATTTTCGTAGTATTTTGAAAATAATACCGCACTATTTTGCTTTTATTCAAAATGGGTAGCTTACTCGACTTACTTGTTTTTTTTTTTTAATTTTCCGTGGCGGAAGGGGGCAAGGCAAAAATTTAAAAAAAAAAACAAGTAAGAAAGCTACAGTTGAGTGTGCTCGACTGTGAGATATCCGCTACCCATTTTGAATAAAAGCAATATATTTTGCGGTATTATTCTCAAAACATACCAATTATACTACAAAACTACTAAAAATATGTTTTGGGGTATTATTATTAAAATATACCAAATATACTAAAAACACTAAAATATACCAAATGGTATATTTGGTATATCGATATAGTACCGCATTCAAAATATACCAAAGACGGCACAATATACCAGATTGTCGGCCAAAGCAAATTAGACCCCTAGTAAGTAGGCGTTTTTGCCCATACAAAAGTATTTCTTTAATAACTTCGACAATTTTTATCTGATCGCAACCAAATTTTCAGGAATCATAAATACTATACTTGTTATTGTATATACCAAAATTCGCAATTCGCTTTACAATTACGCTTGGCAAAAATTTGAAACAAACTTGATCTGCGTGCAAACATAGCAAATGCTGTCGAAAAAAAATTATAGCTCTATATCTTAGTCTCTGAGATCTAGGTGTTCATACGGACGGACGGACAGACACACAGACGGACATGGCCAGATCGTCTCGGCTGTTGACGCTGATCAAAAATATATATTTTTGTTGGGTTGGAGATGACTGTTTCTTCCCGTTACGTACATTTCTTGTCTACATAAAGTCTTAATACCCTTGTACCCATTGGGTAACTGGAAATTTCTAAGTCTAAATAGATTTTAAACAAAATATTACAAAAACCAATTTATCTAAAATGCCATTATATTTAATAACAAGTAAGACATCTAGGGTGCTAGACTGTGAGATCCCACTACCCATTTTGAATAAAAGCAAAATACTGCGGTATTATTCTCAAAATATATCGAAAATACTTTAAATATATCGAGTGTTATATTTGGTATATCGATATAGTACCACATTTAAAATATACCATAGATGACACAATATACCAGATTGTCGCAACCAAATTTTAAAAACACAATTCAAATCAGTTGATCTGCGTGCAAACATATGTAACAAATACTGTCGAAAAAAGCTCTATCTCTTATAGTCTCTGACATGATACAATTATAGAAGGTAGTCTCGTCGGCAAAAGCTTTCGTCAGTACGCATTCGTTTTTCGACTCAAGAGGTTGTCTGCGGACGAATTTTTTTCTGCAATTAACCCTTGTGCAAAATGACATTTTGCAATGTATGCCGTAGACACGGATAGAATTAAAACATTTCGAGAATTAGAGAATTCTCATATATATTATTAATATTGTTCATTACCAATTTATATTTTAAAAATATGTCAAGGAGACATTAATATCAGCTTCAAAATATGTAAATATTGATATCATCGTCTAAGGGTTAAAGCGCATTTCATTGTCGTCTCGTCTACACTGCTGTGCTGAGACTCTTTCACTCGCACTCATTGGTATGATTATAGAGGTTGTGCTTTTTCCGACGAGACTACCTTGTATTATTGTATCATGGTCTCTGATATCCAGCGTTTCATACGCACAGACGGACAGATATACAGACGGACATGGCTAGATCATCTCGCCTGTTGACGCTGATCAAGAATATATGTATATACTCTATAGGGTCGGAGATGCACCCTTCTACCTGTTACATACATTTTCCGCTGGCTCGTATCGTTACAATCGCTCAACAATTAATTATGAATTATAAATAATAAATAAGGAATATTTGGCTTAGTCTGAGCACATTGTGGTTAATGTCGTGTACTTAAATATTATTGAACATTTGAGAAAGATAAATGTATATGAGTAATTAGGTATGTAAGTACATACATATGTTATATTTACCTTGAATGCTCGCTATTGCTCTGCGCACAATCGAACAATTCCACTGTGGTGGGATTTCGTTTTAATGTCTGCGTGAATAGCTTATAATAGTAGTCGATGTCGAAGTCGGTGAATGCCAAACCAAGATCTTGATTAATTTGCTCTAATGCCACTCGGCCTTGCTCTAACACAGGCACATGATGCCAAGGTGCCTGTTTTGCGGGCAACATCTCATCAAAACTATCTCGAGGCGTGTTCGCCTCCGTATACTCGCACTCGGTCATACGATCTCCCAGGACAGCTACATAGTCGGCACGATTCCGAACCGCTGCATCCTTGGCAAAGTGTAGCAAATAGCGTGTTGATGTCTCCACGCGTTTCACCTGAGAGTAGCCGAGATTGTGAAAAATGTTCACACAATTGGTCGAATACGCCGTAGAGAAATTGAATCGCGGTCCAATCTCGACCAACATTTTAGATGCATCGTCTGCTACGTGCAAAGTTGCACTTTTCCTGAGACTGTTGCATGCCTCAGTCTGCAACGGCTGTCTCACCAGCCAGGACATTAACTCCTCTATCATCTTCAAAGTGATGCTATCGCAATCGCTGCATCCCACGTGGTAACAACGTTCCATGCGCACAGATATCAACTGCTGGTCAATCGACTGCAGACGGCGCAGAGCCTCCTGCTCCTCAGCTGCATCGCACGCATTTGTATCGTAGTAACGTAAAATGGTCATTTTGGGTGACTGTGCTCAACTGGCAAAACAAATAGAGACAAATCTATGATTTATTTGTAAGAACACTTTTCAAGCTAAGTTTTTGTGTGCGGCCTTCGTCAGATGTGCATTGAGACTATAAATCGAACTTAATCGTTGCACACTTGAAGCCGCCAAAGCCGTTGACAACATAAACACATAGCGACCACGCTGGAGGGTTATCAGTCTCGGATCAGCTCAATTTCAAGTCACACCACACGCTTCTCGATTGCAGTTGCTGCGCTGTCGTCACAGCTTATTTTTTTTATTGTTTATTTTTGTTGGTGCTGATAAACAGTAAATCATAAACACATCTAATATGGTTAATTGCAATACATTGAAATATTGATTGTCTACACGTTATTGATTTTCTTAAATTAATTTGTATTTATTAAATTTGAAAATAAGTATTAACTAACCCAAATTAAAACACAATAACCGCTGCGCACGTGCGTAGTAAGAGAAAAATACGAATTGAGAATAATTAAGACAGAGAGAAAAATAACCTTCAGGGCAGCGTGTTGTTTGATTGGGGCCAATTGGCAACTGGGACTGTAGAACTTTAATCAGCTGATAAAAGCTTTCATAATTGCGCTAGCTTAAAACAGTATTTAGAGTAAGGAAAGAATAAAACATGCCCAATGATCATACGATATTGTGAGTCCACATAATTTGAATACATTTAATTTATCTAATTACATTTCTCAGCATTACAGACCCAGTTAGGTTCTGCTTCCTAAACATTCTACATAAAACTTCAAATACAAAAATTCTGGCATTGCCAAAAGTTGCGGACTTTCAAGAGTACATGATTGTACATATGTATGTATGTATATTTCTTTATACATATTTTGGTATTCACAAAAAAAAAAAAAGTGCTCGCTCAAGAAAAACAAATCTGATTTGATTACGAAAATTTAAATATGTTTTTCTAAGAAAGTTGAAGTTTGGAAAATTAAAAAGCTAACTACTTCTGAAAGCATTTATTTGCTACCAGTTCCAAATTTCGCGTATAGTAACAACGAATCATCATATGACGGATATTGCAGCGTCATGGAAAGCATTGACGGTAGTGAAAGACACCATCCGTTTTATGAAATTCCTAAAATCATTGCAAGTTTAGCGATAATTATTAAAACGTTATTACAATGTACATATGTATGTACATATAAATATTAAAATACATTTTTCAGCCTCTTAGCTAAGTGTTTATTTTTTTTTGCTGTTCTCGATTTTTTTTTATACATACAAAGATTGAGTTCTGAATAAATAATATTAATTTACACCAGCTGAATTCATTGTTGGATGTTGGCTTTAACCTTCTTATTAAGAAGTTCTTAAATTATGTATATGTTTAATCGTTAACGTAATTACAAAGCACTTAGTCTAACAGCTAACATCACTCAGCCAGTTGATAAACTCAATAGTACTTTTCGTCTTCAGGTTGATTTACAAAATACATGCATACGTATATGTTTATCCAATTAAGCGATCGTAATATTTACAATTTTAGATATATATGTAGATGTACCTAAGACGTATCTATCATGTTATGCTTGCTTTCGTTGTCTCGTAAATTAATTGTGCTGCACTTCCAAGTCGAGTATGCTTTAACTTCTAAAAATCACTATAAAAGGGGCTGCTTATGTTATGTGCATAGCTTTCGCCGCCTTAGCTGCTTGCACGCTTATCTCATCCATACTCTTGCGGGCACTCTCTGTGACTTCGTCTATAGATCGCCGTGTACTGTGAATCAGTTCATCTGTTCCTCGTGCTGCCGACTCGGCAATGCCTTTGACCTCTGTGTTGATCAGTCCAATAACCCACTCGAGCCCTTGACGGCCCTTACCCGCATTTGCACTAATTGTGGACGTAAGCAAGTCCTCCATGTAGTGTGATAGTGGCACTCCATAGACAGTTACTGTTGCCTCCTGCCTGAGCATCGTTTTTGTTGAATCCGAAGGATGCGGCTCATAATAAAGCACCTCATCGACGCTGATATTACGGCAGAATGTAAGATTGTTTGTCTTCAAAACCATCTGTTTGCGCTGTGGATCCACTGTTGAGCGCTCGCTAGCAAAACAGGTCTTCGCTGTGCCTATAAGAGCATGTGTCCACTTTGGAAAATACCATTTCGATTGCACAAGCCGATGTGTGTGCAAGACTCCACAGACAACTTTGCGCTCCACGACATCCGTCCCAATGATTGAGGGTGTCATTGGATTGGGGTATTTGCGCCATGCTGCCTGTGTAACAGTCTCCCACGGATGGTTGAACACATGCTCTGACGTCCAGATTTTCATTATGCAAGCGTCGTATTCGTAATTGTCTTCGTTACTTCAAGCAGGCGTTCTTTTTGATCATCGATGAGTCGCAACGCCAACTTACGAGTCTGCCTAACAAAGGTGCGATACATTTAAAATAAAACAAATGGTTTAGCCTCCTTTTACTAAATGAAAATTTTGTGAACGAATATATATATGTGTTGTGGATTCTGACCTTCTGAAGCAGGTGTTGTGCGATTCGTGTCAGAGATAAAGGTGGCCAAATATTGAAGGCAGCAACCAAGGTATCGATGTTTTTCAACATCGATAATACTCTAAAAGTTTTTAATGTGCGTCAAGATAGCTGCGCAACTTTAGCGTCACATATCGATAAAAAAAATATCGGCTAAAAAAACTTTTTATTTTCGTCTTTTTACGTGGTATTTAAACTAAAATTAAAAAAGTTTGAATGCAAAACAATAGAAAATTAAATTATCTTTCTATTAAATCCATGTTCGTCAAATTTCATGCAGTATTTATGTACTAAAATCGTGATTGAAAAATTGGGGTAGCAACATTTTTGCAAATATCTCGGCTTTGACGAGTTGTCGGCCAAATCGGCTTATAACAAGTTATAGAGTATTGTTTTATAAATATACCCTCATAATTTTAAAACTTTTCGTTTTTGAGATATTTGAGAAAAAGTACGATAACCTTAGCTCCAGCCCCATACAAAATGAGCACAAAAAATCAATGCTGCCGATTAATGACCGTAACTTTTTTTTGACTTTCTTGTCGGCCATAGCGCACATTATACTTTCGTAGATACAACTATAAGGAAGATATATAGCAAGTTTGGTTGAAATCCAATTATCTGTTTTTGAGAAAATTGACCTTTTCCTAACCCGCAAAAACAAGTTCATTTCGCAGGTGCATCAAATCACTGGAACCAGCGTGGAACCAGTCAGTGTTAAATAACACCATTTGGACTTTGGCGGGACTTCAAATACTTGCAGAAAATAACTAAATGAAACAAATATTACTATAATTTAAAATTACATTTAAATACTCTATTTATATATATATTACTTTGTTATAATTAATAAATATACGCAATTAAATATTCTTATTTAAATCGAAATTTTGCAGTTTACTTGTTCACTGTTAGCGGCAAAACTTTATGTTAACGCTATCATCAAATTATTCTTAATATTTGCAAAACTTATAGGCCATGTCGCGCTATTTCATTCTATTCGAATCAAATAGACAAATATTTTGCTTTTTGTTTTATTCAAATCGGTTAAGCCGTTTTCGGGAAAATTCAATTTTTGTGATTATTGCGAAAATTACAAATAAATTTCAATTTGGCATGGCAACGCTTAACATCTGCGAAGCTAGTAAAAAGATAGCGTCGAATTTTTGTTTTGCAGATTTTTCAACATTTTGACTATGTATATAATTGGTCAATACTTTAAAAAATAGATAATTAACATATGTATCATTTCCCAATATATACTACATAGCAAATTATCATAGTTTCCGAGAAAATTCAAAATAACATCTACATTTTTCGATTATACGCTCTCCTAGACTTTGTCTGAGAAGGCGCGCATTGCTATAATATAAACATAAAAAATTCGAATGCTTTGCAATTTGTTTTATTCAAATCGTGATATTCCTTTTCGAGAAAATCGCATTTTAGTAGAATAGTACACATTTTTTAATTTTTGCGCAATACCTAAAGTAGTCAAAGCGTTGCCAAATTTAAAAAATGGCGATCATGCACATACCTATTTATCATATTTATTACCCATATATATCCCCAACTTATTGGCCATGTCGCGCTATTTCATTCTATTCGAATCAAATAGACAAATATTTTGCTTTTTGTTTTATTCAAATCGGTTAAGCCGTTTTCGGGAAAATTCAATTCAAAAATTAAATTAAGTATAGAGTATAGGCCAATAGTAAAGAAAACGCCATCAGTTTGGGGCTATGTACATAAGTAGATTTGCTGGCAGCAATGTAATATTTACATAAATACATTTACTTTTTAGCAACAGCATGGGTGTTTTTGGGAGCGCGATGTTCCTGGAAACAACGAATCATTTTTTGAAGATAATTTTCGAGGAGGAGTTTGGCACCCTTGTGGAGCGCCTTTGTGGATTGCCCAAAAAAGGCACTACATTTCTCCTCCCATAACTCGAACAACATAGCCTCGTGGATGCCACTACACGATATTGACGGCTTTCGAGTTTTTTGGCTCATCTAAAATATAAAAAATTTGTTTTAAAAAGCAAAAAAAAATTTTTATTTTCCTATTTTCATACCTTGGCGCTCATAAATGTCAAGTGTTTGTTTAGTGGTAAGCTTTTTTTCGTTGTCATATCGATCAAAATATCGCGTAATTACCCAAAAAGTGTGTTCGCTATTTCTACGTAGCTCGCGAACGTGAAAAAACCGACTCTTTTTCTTATGGGTTTGTACAAGGGGCGAATGTAACATTCGGCCTGAACGGAAAAAAATCAAAGAAAACCGAGGTTTTAGGTGCAGTGGCAATAGGCTATATTATCTATTTTTTAAGGAATTGAGTAATTATGTCATAGTCAAAATGTTGAAAAATCTGCAACACAAAAATTCGACGCTAACTTCGTACTAGCCTCGCAGATGTTAAGCGTTGCCATGCCAAATTCCAATTGATTTATAATTGTCGCAATAATCAGAAAAATTGAATTTTCTCGAAAACGGCTTTACCGATTTGAAGAAAACAAAAAGCAAAATATTTGTCTATTTGATTCGAATAGAATGAAATAGCGCGACATGACATACAAGTGAAAATTAATTTGTTGATAGTGTTAACGTAGTGTTTTGTCGCTAACAGTGGTCAAGTAAGCTGCAAAATTACGATTTAAATAAGAATATAAAATTGCGTATATTTATTAATTATAATATATTAATATATGTACAAATAGAGTATTTAAATGTAATGTTAAATTATAGTTATAGTTTTTTCATTTAGTTATTTTCTACAAGAATTTAAAATCCCGCCAAAGTTCAAAGGGTGTTTTTTAACACTAAAGTTATCCGATTTGAATCGGCTCTGGCCTAACTGGTTCCACGCTAGTTCCAGACCAAGCAAAATTGCTACATATCTTTCTTATAGTTGTATCTACGAACGCATAACGACACAAGGCCGACAAGAAAGTCAAAAAAAGTTATGGTATATTAATCGGCAACATTGATTTTTTGTGCTCATTTTGTATGGGGCTAGAGCTGAGGTTATTGTACTTTTCCCGAAATATCTCAAAAACTACCTTAAAGAAATTTATGATTTTTTGAGGGTATATTCATAATACTATACTCCATAACTTGTTCTAAGCCGATTTGGCCGAAAACTCATTAAATCTGAGATATTGGCAAAAATGTTGCTATCCCAATTTTTCATTCACGATTTTTTTTGCATAAATACTCCATGCAATTTGACGAATGGATTTAATAGAAAGATAATTTAATTTTCTATTGTTTTGCATTTCAACTTTTTTAATTTAAGATTAAAAATCACGTAAAAAGGCGAAAATAAAGTTTTTTTTATCCGATATTTTTGTAATGATATGTTACGCTAAAGTTGCGGAGCTATCTTGACGCACATTATTCATATTTGTAGATCAAAAAACTACCTTCGATTCTTAGTTGCTTTGCTTTGATATACCAAATACAGCCTTTCGTATATTTTAGTATTTCATGGTATTTTAATTTTGTATCATTTTAGAATATCGTTTTTAAAAATAGTAAGCGGGAATTTGACAGTCGAACACACTCGATTTTTTACTTTCTTACTCAATCTTACTGAATATGTTTATCTAAGGTTTAGGTTTAGGTAAAACAGACTGTCCCTGCTAGGAGCGAATCATAGACCAGTGGAGGCCGTAGCTGTGCCGGTGGAGGGTATCTTTGTCTCAGAAGTAGCACAGTATGGATGCATTTTTGGCAAAAGCCTGCAGCATCCTGATGGAGTCGGGATAACGCTGGTCATCTGCAGAGAAGATGCTCAAGTGTTTCCCTAACTCCGAACTCGTTGCATTTCCTGAGTGACTGACCACTGTTGGCGATACTCAAGCTTTACACGGCCTACCCTCTCTTTAGCAAGATTGTCTGCAAACTTGCTGCCACCGATGCTCTTGTGGCTTGGGATCTAGTAGACACACACGACCGCAGATCCGTTCAGCGACTCTACTGCTCTTTTGCTTTCCAGGACAACTTTGGACTTGACCACATCTGAGCACATTGATCTCATTGCAGCCTTGCTGTCACAAATATGTTAATTGAGTTGTAATTGTGCTGTATACCCCGAGCCACTTCTGATGCTGCAATTGTAAGGGAGTTTATAGGAGTGTTTGGAAACCGGGTTGGGGCAATATACAGCCGCACCGACTCCTTCGTCCATCTTCGACCCGTCCGTGAAGAGGTTGAGGGCTTTGGGAATGCATAACCCTTCGCGTCAACAGCCCGGTTCCATGTATACCGTGTTGATATGGTCAGTACAGGTGAGGCGGATAGTATAGTCGAAGTCTATACTAGTCTTCCTACCAATAGCGTTGTGGCCATAGTCTAATAGACCCAGATTGCCTGTTCCCTCTCCTTTGGAATCTGATTGTGTGTGCTACAAAAATTGACTAGACGGGTTCCCACGTTAATTGCCTATGCCGAAGCTGGAAAATGCCTAACGACCCCCACAACCACCCTAAAGAATCCCACCCTTGGGAGTACCACTCACATCCTTTGTAATGGTCGAATAGCCCCACGTGACCCATCTATAGATCGATGGAGCTATGTTTACCTAAATTTTGCAAACAAATAAAAAAACAATTTTAATGTCTTAATATTTTTATTTAAATATTTCTGCAAAAAATATAGACCACGAAATAAAATGGTGTGTATGCTGCATTTTAAAGCTTTGTTGAATTTGTATATTTTCGGTTGTGGAAAAATTTTGTTGTTTGTTTTTTTTATGTATTTGCCTGAGAAATTATTGATTTGAGGTTCTCAAATATATCTTAGAATAGCATTTATCGGTGAATCTTATTATTTGTGTTATTATCTGTATAAACGAAATCCCGCCGCAATTATTTTGTGTTTAGTGTTTCAAGAATTAGCACTTTTTATCCAGTTTAGTTTGCTTCATTGGCAATTTCTGAAAAGTGGAAGCTCTCCACATCATTCCATATAGTGCTGTAAGAGAAGGACGGATGATGTAGCTGCATAATCACTAATGCGTCAAATTCGCTATTTAGTCATTCTTCCATTTTTTTCTACCGTAGTCTGTTTAATTTTTCACCCCTAATCAGCTGTTCGCGTGATGCAGTTTTGGTGTATACAACTACATCATTGAAATTTTATGGAATAGACAAAACATAAAGCGATTTAATTCATCCATATACATATATAAGTTTGTACGCAGACTTTTTCTGCTTAGTGTACATGCGTGCCTTACAGCAATTTTCTCTGCAAAAATAGATAGCTAACATTTAATGATAATTCTGCTTCCTGCTCCGATGTTTTAGTGGGCACCGCGGAAAACTGAAGTTTGTTTTTTTGTTGAAAGCTGCCGCCCATTGAAAACTGTTTTTTTGTATTTGCATGCGACTTGATGTCATGCAGCTTCGCGCCAAAACTGCATTTGCAGTAGCAGCAGTATGCCTTCGTTGTATCTGTCACATCTTTGCGTATCCAATCCTTAAACTCTTCATTCTGCAACCATGCGTCGCGCAAATGTTGTTTATAGATAACTTTCGGCATTATCTAACTTGTCTTTTGAAGTATTTTCAACAGTATCTCTCTTAAGAGCTTCTTCACCGTTACACAATTTGTATTTAGCTCATGAGTGAACGAACTAAGTTCGCACAGGAACTATAAACAGAATCGATAATGCAAATTTTTTGAGTGAACCTCAAAATACATCCTATCGATAGAAGCGCTATCGGTACTATTTAAAAAGTGCCAAAAGTAGCCGAATCATAAACAAAAATGCTAGAATTTTAGCTAATAGCATTTCACAAAATCTTATAGCTTTTGCAGTTTCAAAATAGCTAGATCTTGCAATAAAATAGCTAATATGGCAACACAATTATAGAAGATAGTCTCGTCGGCAAAAGCTGGTACCTAGCAATCTAGACAATGAGTGCGAGTGAAAAGGTCTCACCGTAGTAATGTGAACGAGACGACAATGAAATATGCATTAACCCTTAGACGATGCAATTTAATATTTACATATTTAGAAGCTAATATAAATGTATCCTTGACATATTTTTAAATTGTAAGTTGTTTATGAACAATATAATAATGACATATATGAGAATTCTCTAAATCTCGAAATGTTCTAATTCTATCAGCGTCTACGGCATACATTGCAAAATGTCGTTTCGTATGAGGGTTAATTGCGGAAAAAAAGTCGTCCGCAGACCAGTGCCGGAGTAAAAGTTGCTAGATTTAAGAAAATTGCTAAAAATTATAAAAAAAAAATTGCCAAAAAAATTGCTAAATCTTTTAAATGTTCTTTTTCAAATAGTATGTACATTTTTAAATAATTTGAGAATAAAATATTGAAATTAAAAATTCAAAAATTTAAATAAACAGGATTTCATATCTTCTTTTGTTAACATTACAAAATACTTAGAATTTCGTCCAATTTTGGCGAAACCTTAACGCTTCAATCGCCTCAACGGTCTAGCTGGTAGGAGTCTCCTAGCGAGACTAGTAACCTGTCGCTATATCGGCTCGTATTTTCAATTGTTTAAACTCAAACTAACCTTATATGCAATATCGCATTTAATGTTATAATGCTCATACAGTTACGTAATTTATGTTTTGCTATATTCATTTGTGAGAATATAGTCTCAACTTCAGCGTTCGACCAAGGTAGGGAAAAGATTTTGAGCGCAAAATTTGCTAAATTACTAAAAGGGTTTTGGTTCAAGTAGCTCTTATAATCGAACCGTTGAGTTAAATACAAGTTCCGATTTCATTGTGAACTATTAATCGCAATTTTTGCAGTGAATGGCAAAAAGAGAATACAAAATAAAAGGGCTTTAAGTAAAGTATAAATGAAAAATTGCTAAAATAGCTAAAATTGCTAAAAAAAAATAAATAAATAAAAAGTTGCTAAATTTGTAGCTAATAGCATTTTCAAAAAAAAAAGTTGCAAATTTTTTGAAAAGTTGCTAGAAATAGCAACTAAATTGCTAAAGTGGCACTGCCGCAGACAACCTTTTGTGTTAAAAAACGAACACGCACTGACGAAAGCTTTTGCCGACGAGACTACCTTCTATAATGATTCATGATTCATGACACAGACCATGATACAATTATAGAAGGTAGTCCCGTCGGCAAAAGCTGTCCGTTATCTATACCATACATATGTATGTGCGAGTGAAACGACTGCGCCTAGTGAGTGCGAAAGAATCGACAGTGGAGCTTTGTGATTAACCCTTAAATAGTGAATAGGGTTTAATTGTTCCACTACATTTAAAAGAGTTGAAATGTTTTTATAATTTAATTTTTTATAGTTTAGAAGTTGACGATTACTTTGTTTTTGATTACTGGTTTCGAGCCGTTATCGTTCAGTGCGCTCGGACTTGTTGAAGGGAAAGGTTGCATGCGGACGATTTTTTCTCTAAATATTAACCCTTGTGCAAGGCAAAAATGCCAGATTGCAATTATATTATATATATATATATGAACTTTATGATAGAATTAAGAACTTGAACAAAATAATTAGTAACAAAAACAAAAACAACGATTACTGTCAACTTCTAGACTGAAATTTTTCTGAATTGTAATTATGATCGCTTTGTTATACAATTTAATTATATTCTAATTTTTAAGTAGAACTCTAATGATTATATTCTAATATTTAAGTAGAACTCTAATGCCTGGATTTGACACTGAAAATAAAGACAGATTCGATAGTTTGTTTTAAAACATGTTTTTGAAGAAGGGCAACCATTTTTTTTTTGCCGTTCATGTTTTGCTTATTAGACAGACAAAACACTCGGAACATTAAAATATCTTAAGATTTTGGAGCACCTATGGTCTCGTTTGTGAGATTTTCGTGGCACCCCTGATATGAGCAATTTCTTATTTTGTGTATGGAGAACAAGCCGTTATGTGACAAGTATTATTATGCACTTCCAACAGTGTGACCAGTTGCACTGAAAATAAGGCTAGAAAATACATTGATAATATTTAATAGTCAAATTACACAAAATGTTAAATGTTTTGAGGAATACATATTACTCTTATTGATTTCAACTATTCTAATCCAAATGTTCTTTTGTATGTTGCATATGGACGAGGATCAATTCGACGCAAGCGTTCTTCCAAAATTAATCGAAACTTCTTCATTCCATTAGCGTCCTCTATAATTCTATTTTTTTCCACTGAACAGCAATGTCTGTGAAATACTTCTTTGTTTGAAGTTACGCTTTTCTGCAAAGATGCTTCCAGGCGTTGTGATATTTGGCCTCGAATAGTTGTGATTTCGTAGTCCAAAATGTTAGACAATGCATTGGCTGAAGTACGAGACTTGGTCGCTGGGACTGCCGTCATATTAGATATTGCTTCAGAAGTACCAGAATTACTGAATTTTCTGGAATTCCTTTTTGTAAAATCATTGAAGATTTTGCCACTTTCATGCTTCATCATCTTTGCCAACGCTCGAGCAGGTGCTCTCCGTACATCAACTGATATCAACGACTTAGTTGACGGATCTAAAGAAGACGGTTCATACGTATCTTTGCTTTGTCCACAAATTAGACTCGATTCGGATTCGGTATTCGATGTCTGGTGAATAAAATCCATTAAGGATGGCTCATCAGAATGTAAATCGCTTTTCACAGCAGTCATTGATTGCTGGAAGTTCGTTAAATGAAAATCTCCATTCGTATCGTAAAATTTATAGCCTAACATTTCTAAGGCAATCTCCGTAAGTAAGTATGACATTTTTTTAATTGAATAGCTAAGCAACGCTAAAAAAAAAGTTGGGTTTGTATCGCCACAATACATGTGCAGCGTGACCACAAGCTTAATTTACAAATATTCCTCTGTTTAAAAAAATATACTAAAAATATTATTATACCACACCTAGCTGTGATGCCGATTTACCTAATTTCCACACAAATCTGTTCTTTTCCTTTTTGGTTTAA
This sequence comes from Drosophila sulfurigaster albostrigata, assembly GCF_023558435.1. Classification (NCBI taxonomy): domain Eukaryota; kingdom Metazoa; phylum Arthropoda; class Insecta; order Diptera; family Drosophilidae; genus Drosophila; species Drosophila sulfurigaster. Next base: position 1,046,967 of record NC_084881.1, read on the forward strand.
ACAGATAAATATTAAGCAGGCATTGTGCAAAATTGATTATTCTTTGTATTCAAAGTCAACCATTATGTTTCTATGGAAAACATATGAATTATATAATTTTATAGCAAAAAATGTCGCGTGCTACTCTATTTACAATGAGAAAACAATTTTTCGCAACACCGATGCTTCCGATGTTGAAAATTCAAATAATGTAAAAAAGTAGAGTCAGTTGATGAATAATACATCAAATTTGAATATACTCATACTTTTTAAATGCCGTGAGTCGCATAATTTACTAAATTCCTAATTTTCGGTTGATTTCTTGTTTCTCTTTGAGGTGGTTTACAGCCTATTTCCACTGCCTCAAAAACCCTTGGTTTTTTCCTTTTGCGTGGAAAAGTTTTGGTTTAGATCGACGAAGCAGATGCACTTGGTCTAAGTAGAGTATTATGCCCTAATTGCACAGCACTAAAATAGTGCGGGTTTTCTCGGATCTATTCCATTCAGTTCAAATAGCCTATTTCCACTGCCACTCAGTCCTTTTACATTTCGAACCAACTTTTTTTTTCCTATATGGTTTTTTACATGGGGCGAACGTAACATTCGACCTGAACGGAAAAGAACCGAGGTTTTTTGGTGCAGTGGAAATAGGCTATTACATTTACTCCATAGAAATCCACAAGAAAAAACTACGTTTTTCTACGTTCGTGAGCTATGAAAATAACCGATATCAAACGTAGAATATCGAACACACTTTTTGTGTAGACAAACTATATTTTATAGAGTTGAAACGGTGCGAAACCTTGCAAATTGCGCCACTGATTTTTATAAATCATTATGCTTTACTTTTTTTTCATAATTTTGATCTTTCATCAACAAGTGATAATTTGCTAGTTAAAGTTAGTATACACTGCGCACCTGTTCTACAATTACAAAATTTACCGTTGCCCATATTTTTCCCATTTCTTGCTGTGGAAACGCCAAAACGGAGCTTAACAAATGTTAAAAAACTGAAAGACTGTGAAAACGGGGGATGGATAATATCGATAGCGCCATCGATGTTTTTGCAGCTCTAATTTTGAAGGCTTTCATTTTAAATGCAAAATCATGACACATTTACGCTGTAAATATAAAAAGGTGGCAACGTTGGATGACATCAAAAACATCTGTACAACCCAAATACATATTTAATAATATTGTTTTTTTTATAAACGCAATATACACAAATATTATATGTCTTTTTAGATTAATTATTATTATTAGTTAACATACAAACTGAGTTGCTATGAAGATAAACGAGAAAAATTTATGTGTTTTTGCCAGAGCACCACCCTATGATATGGAAGGTTAGTAATGATGCATGATTCTTTGTGGTGCTGCAAGACATAAAAAAAAAGTACAATTGCAGGGTTTCTTAACAAAAGGGGCGAAATTAATAGGGCTTTTCAAAGACGATATTTTGTGCTAAAGGGCAACCTGCTGTTCTACTTTGAAACGCGAATTGACAAGGAACCATTGGGATTAATTATAGTCGAAGGCTGTACCATCGAATTGTCAGTTGAGACGGATATGGACAATTACTGCTTCGAGATAGCATTTAATGGCAATCGCACCTATGTACTAGCCGCAGACACACAGGAAAGCATGGAGGCCTGGATGAAGGCGCTAACGTGTGCTGGCTACGAATATAAACGAATTATTGTGGCAGAATTGCAGCGTCAGCTGCAGGAAATTGAAGAGTCCAGACATAGTATGGCTTTGTTCGATATCTGCTCAGTTTTATTGCACTCATGATTCAACTCTATCTTAGAAATGCGTAGCAACCCTGCTGGTATAACTCTGTCTGCTGAAACGGATACAACGGGAAAACCAAAGCCGCCACCAAGGCGCCAGAATCCATTCAACCGCCCGGCACCGCCACCGCCAACAACTGATGCAGACCTCCAATGCGGTGTCGTGTCACCCATGCCTTTTATAACTGGATACTTTGGATCAAGCCAAGCGAAAGCAGATCTGGACCAGCGACGTTCAAGTAAGTTACAAAAGTCACTGGCTGATGTCGGAGACTCAAACCGTAAAACATTTCGTTATTATTAAATGCACTAATTATTTCGTTGTGAGCCGATATTTTATTTCACTTTTAACGTTTTTGGTACTACTACCAAAAACGAGATCCGAATCCCAGCTCTGATTGTTGCATCGAAATACGAATATATAAATATGCTAATAACTTTTCAGACCTTATTTTGCAATCCACACCCAAAGGACGGCGACATGGGATAGGTCCATCTCCTACTATTTTCTACAATGATAACTTCACGACTTCCAGTCAATCCGGAAAATTGGCAAGCATCACGAATGTTGAGCGCATGGAACAGCAAATTCGCCTTGCGAATGCCATTGAGGAATTCACCCGCAACCACGAACAATTTCGAAAAAATGTGATGTCGGATATTATTGCGTATCGTGAACGGCAAAGTCAACCCCTAATACAATTCTGATTCAATTTTCAAGAATGATTTGCTTTCGAAACGCATCTCTTAACATTTGTATCGTCTACTTTGTGCTAAATTATAAAATATCCGTTTGTTATACAATGTAATATATTTATATTCACGACTATTTATTTATATCAGCCTTGTTCAACTGTTTCCTTATACTCTTAACTAAAAATAGTGTTAATATTAATGAAAAAGTTATTTGCATATTTAACTACTTATTTATAACTGGGAAAGATACTCCCGTAGCAAGTCATTTCTTTCTCGTTGTATAACATTCGATTCTTCAATCCGCTTGCTTAATTCCCGTATTGCGGCAATTCTACTTCGCTCCAGTATTAGCAATTGCCGTTGCTGTTCTTCAGCCACCATCGTTATATCGTTGCTTTGCTCTGCACGTAGGGTATTATTATCAGTTTCAAGAGTGCATTGCATATCGGATAGCTCGTTGTGCTGCTCCTCGATCAGAGCATCACTTTCTGTTTTTGCAGTAGTGCTGTTAACGTTTTCATTTTGAAACATATCGTCAAATGTATCATAATATTCCCAGCCGACTCTTTTGCGTGCATTTTTCTTGAGAGTTTCTCGACATGTTCGATACGTTTTTTTCATATTGCGCCATTTACGATCGCAAATATCCTCATTTATACCTTTGTAGCCAGCATGTTCCATATCATCCACAATTTCTGTCCACAGAGCTCGCTTACGAGTTTTGGGGTCTCGAAACCTATGACGACGTTCCGAATACAGTTCGACTAAAAGTTTTGTGCTCTTCGAATTCCAATGCCACTCTTCCACGCCGCCTTCACATTCCAAGTAATAGTGTGTAGTTTCAGACTCTTCGTCCATTATATATGTATATCAATAATACGAGACCCAACAACAAAGACGACAATAGAGCCGGCAGAATACAAATTAGAGGTACAAAAACATCAAGTGACACATCGATAACATCGATATTTTCAAACTATTGATGGTTCGCGACCTCCTCTATGCGCACGGCGAGAACAAATTGTAAGTAAATGAGTTTTTTAATTTTTTTCTATCAAAAATTTGATAATATTAAGCAAGATGGAGAATACCCTCAAAAGTAAGTTATAAATATACGTGCTCATAAATAAAATAAATAACGCCGCTACAATTTGGCCCAATCCTTTAAATAAAGAAGCTTTTATTTTATTGCGTTGGAAATTACATACAGCTTACTAAGATGCTTTATTTATTTATTGGTGTAATAGGAGCGGAACCAACAGAGGAATTGGAGCCGGAGTCAGCACAAATACGAAAAAAAGAGCTATCAATTGTTTGAAGCTTCTTCGAAAAAAAAAGATGTGATAAGGCGCCTGCATCCAAGTCGCATGACCACTAAAATGCAACCAATGCCTAAAACGATGGCAACTTTTTTGAAGAAGAAGCCGTACTACAGCAGTCATTCAAATATAATAAAGAGACTTGATCAAAATGTAATGAATATGATTGCCAAGGACGTGCGCCACTTTTACGATCTCAAATAAATCTTATTGTTATTGGTTGAACTGCTTCTATTCTTTCTGCAGTTGCTTTCTTATTGTTTTTTTAAAACTGATGTTTCACTCGATGCTTTTTTTAACATCGAAAGCATCGACACTTCCAACACGAAATGTATGTGGATAAATATCGATAAAATGATCGAACCCATTTGGAAATAAATTATTAACTAAAGTGACATTTTTATCTTGAGTACACTGACCAAGCCAAAATAATCGCGTTTTTAATAAAAAAAATGTTTTTAAAAATCCAGAAAAAAATAATTTGCGTTAATATCGAATTCTAACTAACATATTTTTTTAGCATCGATTAAGAGAAATAGTGCTCTTAAATTTTGTCCATCCGCAAATCCAAGAGAAAATAGTGGAATTTGAGTTTCTTCTTATTTTTGTACATAATTAAAAAGTGGATAAAAAATTTTAACCAAGACACGATACTTAACATTTCTTCAGTTTCATTCTGTGTGGAAAGTATTCGAATTCTCCCATAGTTTAAATTGAATGTGTTGACGGTAGAAATGTCACCTAATAAAAAAATTTTAAAATAAATATTATATAACAATAATAATACTCCATAGTAGTGCCTACTAATAAACCACTTCGTTATTTTATTATGAGTTTCAGTCTATCCATTTCCAGTCTTAGCGATGTTCCTAGATGATCAACATCGTTTTTTTCGTGCAACTCTATATATGAAAAATAAAACGACGATTAAAAATTTTCGCAATGGCATTATACTCCGCTATTTCCAGTACAAAATAAATAACCTTTTAGAGATTGTGTTTTGTCGTGTGTAATTACGGTTTAAGCTTGGTGTGCAAATTTATTTGATGAAATATTTATTAATTAAATGCGTATTAATTTTAAAAATGCATTTCCAAGCACTTGCCTTTTGGGCTATTCTTTGACTTTTAATTAGTAATGCCGTGAATAAAAGAAGCCATTTAATGAGAAACAAATACTTTTTCTTTTGCTTTCTTGTTTGATGTTCATTATTATTCTGCCTAAATTATTTTTACCTTTGTTCTGCTAAAAAACTGTTAGGCTTTGATGTAACACTATCGTATAATAGATTTTTTTATGCAGATGCGGTTGGTGTGAATACGCGTCATGCCATTTACGAAAATCATCAACATTATATCGATACCAAATCGGATTTCGGAGGATTATTTAGTCTGTTTAAAACATTCAAGAGTTGACACACTTCATATTCTGGTTAATTTTCGTTTTGTTGCTTGATGTCCGGTGGTTTGCATACGAAAAAAAAGTTGAAAGACAACATGTAAGATAACAACTTATTTGCACAATAATAAGATTACGCTAATACTTACTTTATATAGCAATTTATTATTTTCAATCAAATTTATGTATTTTCATTTCCGCTTCACCGTCTTGGATCCAGTGTTTTGAAAAAGTGACGCCAACATTTTACATTTTTTTCTTTGACGCTATTTAGGAAAAAATGTTTATCGAAAAGTACTACTGGACTCATATCTATCGACTAAGTGCATTAAATTAATTGTTGTTATTTATCTCAAGCTGATGTGATATCTTCAATTTGCAACTTTAAAGAAATAGTCGGCGTCTCATTTTCATTGTGTTGGTGGCGTTCATTTTGTTTTCCTTGCTTAACCATTGCATGTGAATGCATGCATACACATACATAAATGTATGTATGTGGTTTGTAGTTAATAAGTATAAGAGATATGATAAGAGATGCCAATTTGTCAATACTTAGGGAAAATGCGTGTGGGAAATTTTATTATATACTGTTTTTCAAATAATATTGTTTTTATTTAATTTCATTACTAACATACGTATTCTTATGTACGTGTAACTTACCAACCAATCAACATCGACGACAAATTATGTTGACGCTTAACTCTCAATGATCTTTTACAGTTTAATAGGCATTACTGAGAAATAAAGGCTTAAAACGCATTGCAAAAATTAGGGATTTGAAAAATGTCCGCAAAGCGTAAGGCAGGTGGTAATGGAACCGGTCCCAACAAACGTCGACCAAAGAAGAAGGAATCTGACTATGAGGACGAATTCAGCGATGAGTCTGACGACGATGTTGGCCAACAATTGCAAAGGGGAACCCAAATGGAAGTTCTAATACCACACGATAACATCGATCCACCCAGCAAATTACCGGAGGATTTGCTTGCTTCATTGGAAAAAACACCAGGTCAGTTGCTGCTGGCTGGCATGGTTACCTGGGACTTAACTGGCAAGCGCGATCGAAAAAATGTTGCAAAAGTGCGTCCCAATCTTTATAGCTTTCATCGCTTTACGGATGAAAAGGTAAACATTTTTTTGAATTCCTTTGTGGGAGTTTTGTTCGAATTTTGTTTTGTTCTAGTATCGCTCTGTAGCTAGTGGTCCCACTGCTGCGCACACAATATTAATAAACATGGATCGCAAGGCACTTGGCTTTGGACGTAATCCCAGCGGCCAGCTAGGTCTTGCCCAGGATATGAAGCTGGTGGAAAAACCAACTTTAATTCCAGCATTAGATCATTTAAACATTGTTCAAGCAGCCGCTGGGCGTCATCACACGCTCTTCCTCACAGACATGGGCACCGTATATGCTTGTGGAGAAAATAAGTCTGGGCAATGTGGTGTGGGAAATACGCATCCGAATATTTATGCACCGACGCCGATTAATTATCGTGGTCCTCCCATAATTCGCATTGGCTGCGGTGCAGAATTTTCTGTTATTCTTGACATTAAGGGTAATTTGCATACCTTTGGACTACCGGAGTATGGTCAACTCGGCCACAATACGGATGCCAAGTATTTTGTAAACGCAAACAAGCTCTCATTCCATTTCGAAACTTCACCGAAAAAAGTAGTACTTTACATTGAGAAGAGTAAAGAAGGACACGTGACACCCGTTGATGGTGTACAGATTGTTGACTTTGCTTGCGGTAATAATCATACGGTATGCGCTGAGCTTTAATACTGTTGTAGACATTGTATAACAAAACTTATTTAATGTTTATTTAACTAGGTGGCGATTGACTCCAAGAAGCGCGTCTATAGCTGGGGCTTTGGCGGATTTGGCCGCTTGGGTCATGCTGAGCCAAAGGACGAAATGGTTCCACGCCTTATGAAATTCTTTGATGCTCAAGGTCGTGGCGGGCGCAGTGTATATTGTGGCTCTACTTTCAGTTTAATAGTTAATGAGTTGGGATTACTATTTCTCTTTGGACAGAACAAGAAAACAGGAGAGGCGAACATGTATCCAAAGCCTGTACAGGATTTGGCAGGTATGAACTATATTGTTAAATTTATTCCGTGTAGTAAAGGTTTTTACTCGTGTGTATTTGTTTTTTTTTTAAGGCTGGAATATAACATCGATAGGCTGTGCTAATACATCTATTATGATATCTGCAGACGATACACTAATTGCATGGGGCGCATCGCCTACCTTTGGCGAGTTGGGAATTGGAGAGTTCCAAAAATCATCGACGGTTCCAAAAGAGGTACCTAAAATGGACAGCATTAAAATACCTCAGGTTACTATGGGCTATTCCCATACAGTTCTTATTGTGGATACAACTCACGAAGCCACAAAACAGAAATTTGATAAAATGCCTGAATATACCATTGAGGATTGAGATGCGTAAATTCATCCTATCATAAAAAATGAACATTAATCATACCGCTGCCAACAATAATACTGCTCTATATACATATAAATACATACATAGGTACTAAAAAAAAGTTTGAACTGATCAACGAAACACTGCTGCTACTTATAGACCCGGGACAATGAAGACATAAAGAATAGAATTAATCTACATTTATAAGTTTCACTAATCCGAACACATCCAATACGTATATCTCAAATATTAATTTTATATTATCAGCATTACAATTACAATCCATATTATTTTGGTAATTAGTTTTCGTAATTTCTATTTCATATATTCTATTTATAATCTAATTTGTAAAACTTCTTCATGTATTAATTTATTGCCATTCAAAAATAGGCATACACTCACAAATCTTCTATTTCAATAATAAATACTTTTATATTTGATCTTATTTACATTTAAAAATCTATAAAATCGGAAAATTGAATATTCTATTGGTGGGTAATTACCAAAGAAGTTAAAAGAATTTATAATAAGCTCTTATTTCGAGAAGAGATAGTGTTTAGTTTAAGTGAAATGTGTTGTGTGAAAATTTTTAAGAAATTCGCTCCACAAATTTCAGTACTTGTCAATATTTTCGCGAAATGAGTGCATTGGTGAGAGTTCCATTGAGTCAACAAAGGAGAAACCTCGTAGGAAATCAAGGAAGGACTTGGGAAATCAATTCCATGAAGGGTCGACCGCCAAATGCCCTGATTGTCCATGTGATGACCAGCTTCTCCGACTTCGTCTTATCAAGAATCCTGGTGAAATAGATGCTGTGAATCCTGCCTCTTGCTTGTCGAGCTTCAATCGACGCCTCTAGCTCCAGGTCTGGCAGAATTTATTATTATTATTAATTACTAAATGGTTGCAAACTAGTATCGCATATGCACCAGGTTTTGAGCAATAAGCTCAGTGGCTCCTTCAGTGCGGGAGACTTGATGCTTTTGAGAATCGAACTACCAACGTGCTAGTCTGTAATACCGGACAGCCTATCAGCAATATGTGTTTGCAGTCCATCATTGGTGCTGTTGAAAACGAGTGTAGGGTCCATTAAAAGATCGTTTTATTTATAAGAGTTGGCTTTGGGGGTATTTCTTAACATTTCGCCAGCATTCAAAAATTGTGTAGCTTTAATAAACACGGCTCAGCGATTGTTGGACTTATTAATAATAGCTACACTATTTTGAAAGAAATTGGCAATGACATGACAAATTTTTATTGTTCTAAACATTAAATAAAATACAGTAGATTCCGGTTATGGCGACTTTCAAGGGACCGACGATTTTACGTCGTTGTACCCGGAAGACGCACTAACCGAAAGGAGCAAAACAAATTTTTATTTTTTTTTTAGTTGCCATGTTCGTAATAGGGTCTTAAGATAAAACAAATTAATTTTTAAGCAAAACAAAAAAAATTATAACTTTAATTTAATAGCATGATTTTTCCATAATAAATCGTATACCTGCATGTTCCTTAGCATAAGCTAAGGCGTCAGCTAAAACTAACAGAGAGTAGTGAGAAGGTAAGAACCTTCGTGTCACTGCTAGGCACACAAGCAGAACTCCCGATCACTGGTAAATACATACATTTCTAACAGCGTCGTTTGATGCTTAAATTTTTTGGCATTATTTCGCTGAATTTTTTTTTTTTCGTCGCAATATCCGGTTAAATTATGAAAAATTTCGTCGGTATAAGCGCTTTGTCGCTAAAAGCGGAGACGTACTACTAAGCGGAGGCCCTTTCATATAAGTTTGTATGGGAACCAACCAAGCCATCGAGTTTTCGTCGCAATAACCGGACGGACACTATAAGCGGAGTCGTTATAACCGGATTCTACTGTATTTCTTTAAAAACTTCGAAAATTTTTTATTTAATCGCAACCAAATTTTCAGAAATCACAAAGACTATAGTTATTTTTATATATACCAAAATTTGACTCTAGCTTTAAAATTACGCTTGTTAAAATTACGCTTGACAGAAGTGGGCGTGGCAAACATTTGAAACAAACTTAATCTTCGTGCAAACATGACAAATGCGGTCGAAAAAAAAAATATATCTCTATCTCCCTTATACTCTCTGAGATCTAGGTGTTCATACGGACAGACAGACATGATCATGATCAAGAATAACATATATATATTTTATAGGGTCGAAGATGCCTCCTTATGGCTGTTACATACATTTCCTGCCGGCACAAAGTTATAAAGTTCTACCCTGTGGGTAGTGGGTTTGTTTGTATATCCTTTTTCATACATTTATCTAGCTTTTTATTATTACCCTGCATATTTTTGCCAATTGTGCGATATCTTCGTCGATGCCTTACTACTTGCATTCACTGAAAATTAATTGTTGTTACTTGTTACATGTTTTAATTTATTTGCCGAAAATAAATCTATGTATCCACCACTTCAATTCAAAAAGTGATGAGAATGAAAATGGCTTTAGGATACCAGCGAACTTTACTTAAGTAATATTTTAGAAACTGGACAGAAAATACTAAAGATAAAAGATGATAAGACGCTATTTTACTCAAAAACAAAAAAAAAAAAGGTTTATAATATATGATGAGAACCTTAATTTATACAATTTTTATTTACCAAATTTTCAGGAATTATATATTATTATTAATTCACTCGACTTAGAAATTAAGCTTTTTCGATTCGAATTTATTCCAAAAACAAAGGGAAATTAAAATCAGAGCAGCAACCATTCATCTGTTGAGAACCATATTAAATTTTTAAATCTTTTTTTTTTTTTTTTTACTTTGCTTTTATTTATTGAATTTTCTTTTAAATTTTGAGACTAACAATAAGTTTACGAATCTTAACATTAAAATGTAGCTAACAGTGTGTTAAGACTGCATTCTGGTTGCGCGTCCCTCAAGTCGGTCGCTGGGTAGGTAAGTCGTTACGACGAAGACGTAATTGGTTGCTCAACCTTGTTAGACCTCTCGCCAGATGGTTAGGGTGCAACAGTAGCTTGGTTAAGTACTTTTCCTTCTCTTCTGCGATGACTTCATTGACTGGTAGGATGTTTAAGTCGCGTTGTATGTTTTCGTTGCGAACGTACCACGGTGCCCCGGTGATGGTTCTCAAGATCTTCGACTGAGCTCGCTGGACTATGTCAATATTACTATTGCTGGCATTCCCCCATAACTGGGAGCCGTACATCCATATAGGTTTTAGTAACAAGTTATACAGGACTTTATATTCAAGGCTAAGGGGAGACCGAGCGTTGATAAGCCAATGAAGGCTGCTAGCTTTTAGCTTTAGATGTGTTCTTTTGGCTTCAATGTGCCGGCGCCATGTGAGTCTTCTGTCGAGGTTTACTCCTAGATATGTCACTTCGTTTCCTTGCGGGAGTAGAGTGTTGTTTAACGTTAGCGGCGGGCAGTTTTGCCTGTTCAGGGTGAATGTAACGTGCTTGCATTTTTGTTCGTTCACTCTAATTCGCCAATCTGACCACTCTGACATCGATCATTTGAAGAGCTAACTGCACAATTGCTTGCCTCGGGCATTTTGAGCGGCTAAGAATAGCTGTATAATCAGCAAACGTAGATGTTGTTATTCGTGTGCTTGTCGGGATGTCTGCTGTGTAGAGGACGTATAGTGTTGGCCCTAGCACACTACCTTGAGAAACTCCAGCTCCAACAGTGAAGTCATCAGACATATGTAGCAGTGTTGCATCTCACAACAAATTTTCTGTCGTAAAGGTAAGACTCTAAAAGGGAGCATTGTCTTGATCTTGTACATTAGACCTTCTAGCCAGACTCTATCAAATGCTTGAGAGACATCTAAAAATATGACGGTACAGTACTTTTGTTTTTCGAACGCGTTCCGAATTTCTGATCTTATCCGGTTGACCTGCTCAATTGTTCCGTGCTTTTCACGAAACCCAAATTGATGTGACGTGATTCAAGCCAAGTTTTGCGATGGCATTGAAAAGCTGGGTGATAGTGCAAACGGCGCAATATGGGAGCTCGATGATCATTTTGGGAGTTATGAGGTCGCAGCCCGGGGATTTCTTCGGATTCAGTTGATTTTTGATGATGCTAACGATTTCATTTGGGCGAAATTCAATTGGCTCATGCTGAGGCTGAGGCTCGTTTGGGAAAGTCGGCAGAGTAAACGCACTCCTGTGGGATTTCTTTCGATGATCTCAGAGTAGGGTGAGCTGTCTATAGTGAGTTTTTTGTACTAGAAGTACACAATTGCTCTATGTATTGGCGTTGGACATATACTTCTTCTTGCTGTAGAGCATTGGTAAGTTCACGTGAGGCATGTCTTAAATTTTGCTTAGCAGATGGCGATCTGTGGAATTGCCACTCTCGTCGTAAGCGTCGCTTTTCGAGGACGCGCTGCTCGATTTGTAGATTTGTCTTCTTTCGATTGCTTTGTGTATTTATGGTTTGAGGTGTTGAAGCTTGGGCTGCAGAGACAAGTACAGACTCCAGTGAATTAACAAAGCTGTCTACGTCGGCTTCATTATTGAGATGGGGACTTAGCTCAATGTGTGAGCTAATATACTTTCTGTACTTAAACCAATTGGTTTTCTGTGAGGTCAATTTTAGTGATTGTTCCAATGTTCCTGGATGCCGGAGTAGAATAAACACTAAAGGCGAGTGATCAGATGAAAGATCCGAGAGGCATTCGGCGCTTATCAGATTTTTTGGAATGTTTTTGGTAATCGCAAAGTCTATTAAATCGGGCAGTTTCTTTGGGTCTGCCGGCCAATATGTTGGTGTGCCAGGAGAAACATAGTCGAGCTTGTTCTTGGCGTTGATAATGGCATTGTAGATATGCTTTCCTTTTGGAGTCACGAGACGAGATCCCCAGTGTGTGTGCTTGGCATTGTAGTCTCCTGCTGCTATGAAGTGGTCTCCTAGTGAGTTGAAAAACTGCATAAACTCATCTTCAGCTATAGTGAAGCGAGGGGGGCAGTATACAGCGACTAGCGTAAGTTGGTTGCCAGTATTTAGTTTTATATTTATAGATGTGGCCTGTAGGTAGTTTTTAGCAAATTTGCTATGATAGTAGTGCTTAATACGGCTTCTGATTAGAATTCCAGTCCCACCATGTGCTTATCGTCTGGATGATTTGTTTCATAGAAAGTATATCCTCGTAGTTGAAAATTGTATTTGTTTGTAAGGTGTGTTTCTGAAACCAGCGTTACGTCGATTTGATTGTCGAGTAGGAATCGAGCTAACTCAAGTTTATGATGTGAAACGCCGTTTGCGTTCCACGTAGAGATCCATAGGGGGGTCATTATTTGGATTGTTGTGAAACCAGCATTTGAATCAATAGATTTTGGTTTCGCATTAAATCTTGCATAGTTGTGCGCATAAATGACATAAATTCTGTGGGGCTTTGTTGTAAGCTGCATATCATAGCTTCGAAGTTGCTGTTTGCCTGCTCCGGCGATTGATGCTGCTGAGCCATGTTCGGTTCTTGCTATGCTGATTGCAGAAATTAACTTTTTGAGGCAGGGGTAGCCGGTCCTGATTTTAAAGCGGTTGCGTATGTCACACTTTTGTCAGAGTTAATAGGTCCTAGTGAGGATCTGGCTGCAGTCGAGAAGAAAACTTCAGGGTTTGATCTGGAGACTTTCAACGTTTTATTTTGGGTGCGGGCGGTAATTCCTTTCTGATGGATGCGGCTTTTTGGATCCTTATAAATTGGGCAACCTCTATAGTTAGCAGTGTGATTGCCACCGCAGTTGCCGCACTTTTTCGAGTTGCAGTCATCTTTGCTCGCTGGGCAGTGTACGGAGTCATGAAGCACTCCACAAACTACACACACCGGGCGCAGTTTACAGTACGACCATATGACCATATTCTTGGCAGTTCGCACATTGTACCAGACCATTGCGTTTGTGCGGTTCCTCAACTCTAATTCGGCGGTGCAGCAGGAACTGAAGATTGGATATAGGGTCCACTTCGTATTTCTTCAGCGGCCTATTTTCCGGCTCGAGCTCAACCTTAAAGAGTGGCTGTTGTTGTTGTTCCGGTTGACGTTGTCAACGAAATTGCGGTGCTGGTTACTGCGCTCTTAGGCTACAGAGACATCGATGGAAGCGAGGGAGAGCGCGCTCTATTGCTCTAGTGCCTTTTCACGTTATTGTAGATTTTTTAAACCAGTCACTGCACTTATGTGATTTTATTGAATATTTTTCCCGGATCACAATAAATACACGTCTGCATGCGACGACGGTTCTTGTTTTTTAAATCTAAGCCGAAACTACACTCTCCCACACCCAGCTGTTCACCCACCACAGGAATTTGTTATTGGTTAAATGCACGCCAAATTCTACTTTTATCTAATTTTGGGTTGTTCGAATATTTTTGAATTTAGCACTGAGACAGTCGTAGCACATTTCATATTCAACGTAACGCTTGTTATTGGGTTGAGCTGATTTCTTGTTTTGATTTCGATTATTAAATTCTTTAGTTTTTAAATGTTTTTATGTTGCATTTAAACAGACTGCTATTGATAGCCTTCGTAAAGAACAGTTGGCGGTGGAAAAGTTCAAGAGAAAGTGTTTTAGAGACGCATCAAATCCCTGCTACTGCTGATTCCATATACAAACATTCTAAATGTATAGTTGTGTACTACATACAGTATGTAGTATGTAACATACTTTTTATATAACGGTGTTTCGTATTTTTAACAGATTTCGATTAAATTATTGTGTTGACAAACACACATGCAGTATCTTTTAATCTTAAGTTATCTGATAAATTCAGATTAATGATGTTTTACATGTATAATGGTATAACATAAAATAAAAATAAATTATATGAAATGTAATTTTTTAAATGTATTAAAAATTATTTCAAATTTTGGCGCTTGACATACAAAAGTATTTTTTTTGTTTTATTTACTTCATATTTTTAGATTTCAGATATTTAAGTCGTAACGAATGATAGCGAAAGTTTATCGGTTGGTCGCCTTAAAAAAGCTTTGCATTTCCTCGTAAAAGCTCTGTTATTTCCGATTCCTTGGCGCTCTCTCGCTATGGGTCTCTCGTGACTTTTAACTCCGGACTCGCCTCAGGCTTCTCAATCAGCATAAATTTGACAGTCACACAGGACAGTCTTCTGCTGTAGTCTTTTCGTGAAATGTGCGTCGTCAAGAAGCTTTTTTTGCACACCGCACATTCAGTTTTATTTTAGTTTTAACAGAAATATAAATACAGAAATATAAATACATTTTATACACCTACATGACTACGACATTGCATAAAATAATGTTTCAACAACAAAATAAATGTTTCAAGACAAATAAAATTATTTAAATGTTTGCCAATGTACATATTTGATAAACTATAACAAAAATAAAATCAGAACAACAAATACGCATCCGCGAGATAGGAGCAAAATAGATGTGTTTGAAAATTGCAGTGCCTTCAATAATGTAAAAATAACAAAAAATCAACTGTTACACCAATTTCTAAGATGTACTTTACTTCAAATGAAGTGCGCATCAGTTAATGTGTAAGTTATTACGTATACACATACACACTGAGTCGTAATATGTGTATGTAGTATGTGCAGAGCGTGCTCCGTAAAAACATTGTGCTGTTGATCCATCTTTAGATACTACCTGTTATGAGGTTTTTTAGAGGCTCAATATGAGTGCGTGCGTTAGCACAGTAAACTTTTTAAACAAAACACTATATGTATATATTTATGTTGTTGGATTTAGTATTATAGAATATACGGACAATAGCTGCACTGACTGCTACATATTTATGTACCCACAGCTGTATACTATAGAAACTTCTTTATTTGCGTTTGATGAATATTATACAATGCGGGGTAGATTTAAGACTCTTGGCTACTTGCTGGTATTCAAATTCATATACAATACATGTAAGAAAATTCGAGTATGTTATATAAAAATTCCATAATAACTTTCAAATGATGTGGTAAAGTACATGTCTGTATACATATACATATTTGTAAATATTGTGAATTTTTAATAGATTTACCATTACATTTTATTAACTAAATAAAATTTGCCTCATCAGCAAGGACCATCCAACAGGCTATTCTTACAAAATAATGCCAGCTTTACGTGTTCATACATATACATATGTATGTATATAAATTATATTTTGAGATTATATTGACTTTAACGTACTATATTAAAATTCACACATTTTAAACAGATTAATTCTACGTCAAATCATCTAGCAACAACAGCCACAAAAAACAGCAAAAAGCAAAAGTGTCGACGTTAACAACACTTGCATACCAAACATAAAAAATCCACGACGGCTAAAATACTACCACCATGAAACTTGATACACACTAATGACGACTGCTGCCCCAATCACACAAAATAACACAAGAGCAAAGAACAACACCGGCATCGAAGTAAGCCACACATACTATCAAAGCTCGCTTTATACTAAGCTTTTGTATACAAAAGCATACATGCATACACTTACGCAAACACTCTTGCGCACATTGGCAGTCGTTTAATCATTCCCTGTATCAGCAGATGAGGGTGACTCACGCCGTAACAGTCAACATTTTTATTAATGCCAGCGCTATATCCAATGATGATATCAAAGTTATCCTGGCGATGATTCCAAACCTTAGGAGTTTCGTTAAACATTTGTCGTATTTGATTTGATGTAGTTAAAATCATGCAGTACGAAATAAGATTTAAGTTTACGTTAACTTATCTTAACATATGCATATTCGTCTTAGCGAAGAGAATAAATACGCAAATAGTTATCTCTATGTCATAATAGGTTTATATATCATGCTATCCTGCTACATATTTTCATTACACTTTTATATTTCCCAGTCAAATAAAAATATCAATTATCATAATGAAATCAAAACCTATCAGCTATCGCCCAGCTGCCTCATAATATAGACGTATTACTTTAAAATCGTGTTTATCAAAACTATTCAGAAAATGTTATTCCAGTTATAATAATTAACTTCGAAACCCGTCTATTAAGATTCAGTAGCAGGCTATTTGCAACCAAATTCCAAAGGACCGGCGAGATTACCCCACTCTGGTGAGTATCACTAGACGGTTCTCATCGATGGATCACTGGTGCCGTGTTGACTGAAGTTAGACCCTTCATAATGGTAATGTCAAGAAAGGCTTTTTAGTGGTCTGCATTTTTGATGGAGGCTAGAAGAGCATGGAGAGCAGCCTTGATCGACTTGCCCTTAGAGAACACATGCTGGTTGGGGCCCATCAGATGCACAGCCTTGCTTCTGATGATCAAGTCAGGTCAGGTCAGGTCAAGTAGTTTCTCTAAATGTTTTAGCAAGAAGTCCTTCAGGCTGATTGCTCGGAAGTCATTGGGTCTCACACGATTGCATTGGGACGCCTTCATCACGAAAATGATCTTAGAACTCTTCTAGAGAATAGGGATACGGTATCAAGCGATTTACCGCAGATTTGATGGGTTGCAGATAATTGCTTTATTTATTATATTGTTGGTTATTAGATCAGCGAGAGGGGTCATTATCGGGAAATGGGTGTCATTATTCTTTTAAGAGTTTCAACGCTACACTCTTTTATGCGACTTGAGCTGACTCGGACTGGAAGACTGATTGGACAACAGCTTATGGTCAGAGAATGAAAGTCTGTCAAGGACTCTCCATTCGCCTCATGGGTACCTTTAGTTGATATCGTTATCGATTGAGTTGGTCAGGTTATCTAGACCGAGATCTGCCATCACCCCCCTTGATTACGTTCTGCTTGCCAGGTTCATTGACCTTCAACTTTGTTTGAGGCGGTTATTTTCAGCCAGGGCAATGTTGCATATTAGGATTTTGACACCGTTCAGCCATCCCGCTCCTTCGAAAATAGGCTTTGGGCTACTTATTATAATGTAAAGCGCAGTTCCCAAATGAAGAAAATTTTGCGAAAATGCAATATATTTCGCAAGTTTCACAAATTCTTGAATGCCGTTTTTAGCAACCTAAATTTGGCACGGAAATGGCAAAAAACATAAATCTATGGCCACAGCAGTTAAACATTTGCCTATTAAATAAATGCAATTATTAAAAAAAAAACAGATGAAATCATATTCATTGCCTATTTTTATGGTGACAATATCCCAAGCGCATATTATTTCAACTTCGTTGCAATATATTTTTGATTTAAAATTTCATATATAGTCTTGTGACTCCAAATTATTAATTAATGTTAATGTGTTTCGATTCATGAGAAAATGTCTCAGACGCTTTCTTTTTATTTATTTTTTTTAATTATCCATCTTTATAGTTCTCTTCACTTTGCGGATATGAATGGGAATATTAGGTTGTCTATTTTTTCACATGTGAAACTGCTGATTTGATATCCACATACATTCAAGTATAGGAGTATCGATTTTTTGTGCTGGAAACTACGGAACGAAATTACGCCCCAAAAATTAAGCAAATCCATTTTTTATATGGAGTTGGGCGGAAAAAAGTCGATTTCACTCATCTGGAAACATAGCTTAAAACAAGAAAAACCAGTCAATTAATATATATAATAAGAAATAAAATTTGTATAAACTTTTAATTTTTGAATGCCCTCAGTGTCGCCAGAGTTTGTGTACTTGTTTACTAAAAAGCTGTTCGTGTGATGACACTTTAGGGTAACTGCTTACATCATAGAATCGCATCATTGAAGCATATGCACCTGGTCGAAATAGGGTATAAACAGAGTATTAGACTTATCTGTAACAGACGAAAAGTATCGTATATATCGTTAATTTGAAAGAGGCAATATCTTTAATACAACTTTATTTAACATTAAAGTTGCACGTTAACTGTGTCCGTAGACTTTTTCTGGTTAGTGTATATACATACCAGAGAACGGCTTCGGGTGAATGAAAAATTCATACGCGCTCAACAGCCGAATAATCACACTGTTCGGATCAGCCGATCAAACTTGCATGCGCTCACATTTTCGTTGTAGATTTTAAATCAATCAGGTGCGAATTTTGTTTCACTCCAAATTATTCGGCTCGTGTTCAGCATAATGATTTCGGGCGCTACTCATTCGGTTCAACAATCAATTTTATGAACAAGAATAGCAATCAACTCACAAAAATCAACTCGTATGATTTTACTCATGCGCGCAGCAAACGGTACTTTTTCTGCACAGATGAAATGTGCGAAGACAAAAAGCAACAACAACAAGCTTCAAGAAGCTCGCATAGAAATTGTTATTGTACATGCATTCGTTATGCTCACTTCGTGTCGTCTTGTCGCTAATCGTTTACTCATAAACGATCAACTCGAATTGATCCGAATGATGCTTTCGTCAACACATACTCATTTTTTTGATCGGAATGATGCGTACGGCAAAATAAGTTGATTTTCACTCATCACTGTTTTTTATTCAGTGAGTTGAGTTGAATGAGAAATTTTGAGCCGAAAACTCAAGATGATCGGAATGATGTGTACAGCAAAATGAGTTGATTTTACTCATCGCTGTGTTTTGTTCAGTGAGTTGAGTTGATTGGAAAAGTTCGCGTATGATTAAAATCAAGAAAATAGTGATTTTTGCAGTTCTCTGATACATACACATATGTAGCTATAGCTATTTACAAATAATTTGCTTTGGACAACACTTGTTTATTTTTGCACGTTAAATAAGTTGGTTTTTGCAAGCGTAGTTTTAAGGCTACAGTATTTATTATTCCTTAAAATCTGGTTGCTATCGGATAAAAATTGTACTATATGTATGTTTTTAAGAAATTATTTTATACCCAAAAAAAGGCTGCTGTATTCGGGATTTAATTGTTTTGGTTGACTATCTGGTATATTTTAAACTCCATGCTATGTATTGAACGTGAGAGTATATAGATATACTAAATATGACTTTCGGTATATTTCGGTAGTTTTTATATATTAATTTGGTATATTTTAAGAATAATATATATATCTCTGAAATTGATAATGAAATTCTGTTAAAAACTTAATTGTATTTGTTAGTTATTATTATTGTAAGGCAAACAAAATATAATATTTAATTTTTTTTTTTTTGTTCAAAACAGCTAAAGAGCCTATAAACTGAGTAAGCAATGAGGCAGCTGGACAAGCGCTACAACGATCGGCAACGCCAAGAATTAGTAATACACATCAGTTGTTGAAGAATGAATGACAACAACCTGCAACAATGGTGGGAAAATACATACCGTCGACACCAACAACTAGAAGCCACAGTCGATAGCAATATTAATATCGTAAGCCAAGGCAATATCAAAACCCAAGTTTTGCATTACACACTTCTTGACGACAATTCTTATGATGGAGGTGGAAGTCTTGAACCTGGAGGTCATGATTTCGACTACGATAATTACGGAAATTTCACGATAACAAATTCTTATGGCCCAGAGGCGAGTGGAGACACTGAACATGCTATTCCATCGATAACAATCTTACTGTTAGCCATTAGCTATGGTTTGGTTGTATTCGGTGGGGTTGTAGGAAATTCTACGTTGGTACTCACACTGTGCTCGGCCTCATCTGTAAGATTGAGAAATCCACTGTTGTTGGGTGTATGCATTGCGGATTTACTAGTTACAGGCATATCAGCACCTGTCACACTCCTGAATTTAGCCATGAATCGCGGAACTAGATCTCTACCTCTCTTACTTTGCAAGCTTATACACTATGTTCAGGTAAATTATTTGGTGCAAAAATAGTTGGAATATAGAATAATACTATTTCATTTAAAATATATTATAGAGTATATAAAATGATTTCCTAAATAACTTCTATAATTTTTATCTTATCACAGTCAAATCATAAAGATAACTTATGATTGGATAACTTATGATTGTACATACATATCTGCATATGTATATACCAAAAATTTTGATCCTAGCATATAAATTACGCTTGCAATTCGATGTTGTATTACATACAATTGCTGGAGGCTTTCTACTCTATGGGTACTACCCATTGGGTAGTGTTAACAGCCGTCTGCGGCCCGTCTGTCTGTCCGTCCGTATGAACACCTACATAGATCTCAAAGACTAAAAGAGATGGAGATCAAGTTTGTTTAAAATTTTTTTTACCTGCCTATATCCGCTTCCGCAAATGGAAAAAATCGAGGCTAGAATCGTGATTTTTATTACGTACAATAGTAAGTACAGTACTTAAAATTTCTGAAAATTTGGTTGCAATCAGATAAATATTTTAGATGTTATTGAAGAAATATTTTTTAACTTCAATCGGGAATTAGTTGCTTTGGCTGACAATCTAGTATATTTTGTACTCTATAATATATCTTGAATATATGTAGTACAATAACGATATTGCACAAATGTACCAAAACTGATACATTTTTTATGCGTTGGTACATTGGATCACTTTTTTTCATTTTGGTACATTTTCAATATGCCTGGTCTAGAATTTAAATTTTTCATAAAATTTTATGTTCACACATATTATTTTAACAAACGGCTCTGTTCCACCAGACACAAATTTTGTATCAGTTAGAAATTGAACTAACACTGGAAAATGTCTCATACAGTCGATTTGTCAATTGAGAAAATATGTATGCGCCAATCTAAGGTCTATCACTACGTAAACAGTTATATACTGTGAATCACAATTTGTGAAATACAAAAAAATCTTTCGTGAAAAAATTTGTGGTACATTTTTGGTAAAATTGGTACATTTTTTCAAAATTTTGGTACAACAAATATTTTTGGATGGCAACCGTGATTGTAATATATTTTACGAATTGATTTTATTGAAAATGTGTTGGGGGTATCTCACAGTCGAGCATACTCGGCGATAGCTTTCTTACTTGTTCACTATTATTTTAAAATAAAAAATTGTACAAAACTAACATGATAATTATAATGAATACTTTTGAATGTCTTCGTCGTCATTATACAATTATCCATACATATATTTTATATCCGCAGGTTATGCCAGTAGCCGCAAGTACTATTTCATTCTTCATGCTCTCTCTGGATCGTTATGCAACCGTTAAGCATCCGAGGCTGGCGCAATTAAGACAGCGTCGCTATCTGCACGTGTCATTGGCAATGCTTTCATGGATTACTTCAGCAGTCATAAGCATGCCATTTTTATTTGCGTATAAAATAATTGCAAAGTCAGTGATTATTAAGGGCTCTGGTGCAAGCACCAGTACAACGCCAAATCCCGTTAGCATCAGCTGCACGTCTGAATTAGGTGCTAACAATATGTTCGTGTCATTTATCATATTTCATACGATAGTGGTGTTTATTTTACCCGGTCTCGGCGTGTTGCTTAACCACTATGGAGTTCGTCGAAAGCTCTGTGCATTATCATTGACAGCTCGTGCGGCGCATGGTGAACTGCCGTTACCGATGCCGATACTGCGTCGTCAAACGCACATGGTTATTGTTACAGGATGTGCCAATGCTCAACACGCAGCATGCGGCGGAGTCACAACTGTAGATGATACCTCAAACGGCAATGTTGAAGGTCAAATTACCGTCAGTCCTGGAGATATTCAATTGCATAACTTAAAACCATGCTTGCCAGGATCTAGCGCGGCCTTGGAGCCCGGGTCCTATCGCTCCAACAACCCTATATCACCAAGGTAAAATAATTAGATAATTTCATATTTATGACTATAATTATACTTAACAACATGCAGAGCTATGAGGGAGATTCGTGCCCATTCACAACGGCAGCGTATTCATCGTTCAGGACGCGGACCCGTCACACCTGGTATACCTCTACCACAAACGTCGACCCTACGTTCCCGTCGAGATTTGGCAAATATGCTAGTTGCTTCCGCCTTCATCTTCATTGTATGCTGGGCGCCTCATGTCTTCTGTATATTCTATAAGAATTTTGGCTATAAGCAATACTGCAGCAAGGCTTCCATATACTTTAGTCTTTTACTGGGTAAGTTACATTGTTTCAACTGTTTACTAAATAACGATTAACGATTATAGGTAACCTTCTTGATCTATCTTTCTTACTCTCTATTAAAAAAGTTTTGAGCGTCTTGAATGGTATATTAGCCAGTTTATTGCTACAGTAGAAGTCGTATACCATGACTACCTATTCGAAAATACAATTTTGTTCATTTGTACTGTACTCACAGGGTAGAAGGGTATTATAACTTTATGCCGGCAGGAAATGTATGTAACAGCCATAAGAAGGCATCTCCGACCCTACCACAGGGTGAGCGGTCACAGGTCAGCGTCAACAGCCGAGACGATCCGTACAAACATCTATAAGTTAGAAACTATAAGAGATAGATCTATTATTTTTTTTCGACAGCATTTGTTATGTTTGCAGGCAGATCAAGTTTGTTTCAAATTTTTGCCACGCTCACTTCCGCTCCCATAAAGTGATGAAAAACTCGAATAAGTAGCAAAGTTTTAATGGTCTAGTCG